>NW_026606101.1:60615000-61227500 GCF_029834395.1 Sorex fumeus
ATGAAAGTCTGTAACTGTATCTGATAGTGATATAATTTTTAAAAAAGTGGTGGAGGATGGGGATTATAGATAATAAAAACCAAACAAGTCATGCAAAAGTGCAAAAAGGAAGCAAGTATCCTTCCAAAGTAGCTTCTAAAACAGGGGCGTTGGTGCCCTGCGGTGAGAAGCAGCGGTGGATGGGAGAGCGGCCAGGATGAAGAGTTGGCAGCACTGGCTGGGAGGAGAGAGGGAAGGCCTGGAAAGAGCCTCTGGAACTTCAGCCCTCCCCATCGCGGCTGGTGAGCCAAGCCTTGCGCTCTTTGCTTTCAGTAGTGATCTCCGGGAGACCCTCTACCCCACTCTACGGTCACATTCCCGCCCACGCCCCTTGCCCAGTTCCTGGGCAGCCTTGGGATCCATCCATGCAGCTACCAAGTGTTTGTTTTCCTGCTGGGGCCCCGGGGCACACCTCAGCCCCACTGATTCCTCCAGAGCCATCTCTCCTCCTTCCACCTCCCTCCGTGTCTTTGTGGCACCCTCATTTTGGGTGAGTGCAGTCAGCTGCCCGCTTACAAACACGGGCCGTGCATAGATGTGCGGTGAGGAGGCCTGCGACCCCGTCTCCCCTCTGAAATTTGGGGTTTGGCATCGCAGGGGGCCAGAAGGGAAAGAAGGGAGAGAGAGCAATTATCGGCCCTCACGATGCCGCCTGCATCGTTGGCAGGAACGTTTCTTTCCTGGGTGTCAATACCAGCCCAGGGTCATTTGTCAGAGTTTGCCAATGGCTGTAATTGCATCAGCCTGAGAAGCTCTCCCGAGAATCCCATTCATTCCTCCCGGACAGTGCTCCGCAGACACGCCCCAGACCATGGATCATGTTTTTCCACATAACCCGTTAATTACTAAATAAAACAACCCAGCTTTCAACCTGATTAGCCCAGATTAATGGCCAGCAACGGGTTTCACGCGCCTGCACAATTTATCACAGAAAAGAACGGTGTCTTTAATGATTTAGCTACCTGGCCGAGGAGGGCCCGCTCAGTACCACGGGCCTTCCAGAAGAGTTAATTGCTGTTCTGCGTCTCTGACCTGGAAAGGCCCAGGTGACAGTTCCCATTAGCCAGGCTTGGCCTGCTTGATGACAAAGGATGGCAGGAAGCCCTTCCCTCCCACTTCGTTCAGAAAATATATGGAGGTTAAGTGTCCCCAGCCCCACCCCCCAGCTGCCGGCTGCAACAAACCGTGTCAACCTGTAAATTTATGTGTTTCTCTCCCCTCCTTCCCAGGCCTTCCTCCTCTTCCCACCTTTCTTTCTTCTTTCCTGCTCTACTTTTTCTTTTTCTCTTTCTCCCTTCATCCCATCTGCCTTCCTTCATTCCTTTCTTCCCAAATAAACAATTATTTTTTAAATTTTTTGAGTGTTGGGCCATTCCCAGCTGTGCTCAGGGATCACTGCTAATCATGCTGGGGACCCTCTGCAGTGACAGGGACCAAAGCAGGGTCCTCTGCATGCAAAGCAAATACCTTGACTTTTGGACTGTCTCTCTGGCTCTTACGTGAATTATTTATTTATTTATTTATTTATTTTGCTTTTTTGGGTTATATCCAGCAATACACAGGTATTACTCCTGGCTCTGCACTCAGGAATCACTCCTGGCAGTGCTCAGGGGACCATATGGGACACTGGGGATCAAACCCCGGGTCGGCCACGTGCAATGCAAACGCCCTACCCGCTGTACTATCGCTCCAGCCTCTAATACTTATTTTTAAATTTGCTAAAGTTCACCAAGAATTCTAGGATCATTCATGAAAATGAGAAAAAAAATTGTTGTTCCTTTCGCTCCTTCTCTCTACATTTTTGCACGATTTTGCCCTCCTCTGGGTAAAACTAGAGAAAGAAAATGCCCTTAATCAGGGAGGAGTTTTTTTTTTTTTATTGCTGAGTGATACCTAATGTATACACACATTGGGTATCCAAAATTGGGAATACATTATTTTCCATGACCTACTGGAGGACATCTTGGTCGTATTCAAATTTGTGTAATTATGATGAAGACTGGGCTGGAGCGATAGCACAGTGGTAGGGCATTTGCCTTGCACGCAGCCAACATGGCCAACCCGAGTTCAATTCCTCCACCCCTCTCGGAGAGCCCGGCAAGCTACTGAGAGTATCTCGCCCGCACGGCAGAGCCTGGCAAGCTACCCGCAACGTATTCAATATGCCAAACACAGTAACAACAAGTCTCATAAAGGAGACGTTACTGGGCCCGCTCGAGCAAATCGATGAACAACGGGAGGACCGTGATGATGAAGGCTGTGTGAACGTAAGTTCTTCACAAAAAAGAGACTGATTGTACGGCGAGCTTCAGAGGAAACTGCACAGTGGTCTTCGCAAGTGCTGAATCATTCAATTATTCATTGCTGGTATATAAAAAAAGTACTGAGTTTGAATATTAAACTTAAATAATTTATTATAAAGAATATATTTTCTAGTATTGCTTAGTAACTAATAAGGAGGGTTCTATTCTTTCATTTTGAATCTTCTACATACACAATAATGTCATCTGTAAACAAACACACTTTTATTTCTTCCTTTCCAGACTGTATATTTGTATTTTCAAGCAAATATTTTTGTCTTTAAATGATAACCTCTTTTGCTTTTGTTTTTAAATAAAAAGTCTAACATTGTATTATGAATAAGTGAGAAAAATCCCTTGACTTCTAACATTCCTTAACTTCTACCCCAGCATCTAAGTAATCAAAGTAGCATAAATTCATATGTAATTGTTAATAATTAGAAGCTAATAAAGAATTCCTACACACGTGCATGTGCATGCCAGTATGTGAGCATGCATACACACACACATACACACACACACACATATACACACACAAATTTTGTTTGACACCATTCCGAGCAGTGCTCAGGGCTTATTCCTGGCTCTGTGCTCAGGGATCACTCCAGGCAG
This sequence comes from Sorex fumeus, assembly GCF_029834395.1. NCBI lineage: Eukaryota > Metazoa > Chordata > Mammalia > Eulipotyphla > Soricidae > Sorex > Sorex fumeus. Next base: position 60,617,952 of record NW_026606101.1, read on the forward strand.
AACTCAGGAGTGATGATATGTGGTGATATATATATCTATATATCTATATATCTGTATATTACCACATATATATGTGATATGTGGTGCTGGAGTACAAACCTGGGTCAGCTAAGTGCAGGATAAGTGCCTTAACCCCTGTACTATCTAGCCCAAAGACTTCCTGTTATAAATGGAAAATCCTTTCATCTTGAACAAGCAAGACCAGAACTTCCTTAAAGTATCATTTATTTTTCTCTTTCAAAGTCATTTTACTTTAGTTTTTTGTGTTGGAAGGTAAGGACTCGAAAGCAGACTCAAGGTGCACGGGGTCCCCTTCCAGGTGATTCTCAGCCAATGGGGCCCTGGTTCAATGTGAGGGTCTGAGCTCAGGAGTCTGAGGACCACACCTGGTGATGCTCAGGGAACCATGTGCTGCTGAGGATTGAAATGGGGTCAGCTGCAGGTAAGTCATGCGCTTAACTCCTATACTATCCTATACTATCTCTCTGACTCCTACAGTATTTTCTTTATTCGGCCACACCAGTGATGCTCAGGGTTTAGTACTGGCTCTGTGCTCAGGAATCTCTCTGAGTGGTGCTCAGAGGACCATATGCAATGCCAAAGACTGAACTGGGATCAGCTGTGTACAAGGAAAGTACTTTACCAGCAGTACCATCTTTTCAGCCCTCAAAATACATTTTAAAAACCAATTTCTTTAGCAGCTATTTTTATGGAAAAATGTCTCTTAAAAATGCATGAACTTTGTTCTTTATCTTACATGATACTTTAGTTGACTATATCATTTTTAGTTCACAATTATTTTCTTTAAATAATTTATCTGTTGGCTCAAAACTATATATTCTTCATATTTCTTCACCTTTCTTCCAGTTCACTAGTTGTCTCTTCAGCTGTGACTAATTTCAGGTTTAATGCCTCTCTAGCTCTTTCTTCATTAATATCATTTTTGATTATCACAATTATATGCTTTCATTTGTAATTCTGTTGACTTGTTTCCTGCAAATACCCAGAATTTCATGAAAATCATCTGTTCCTTGTTCATGCTGGTTATCTCCTCTGTTTTTCTCTTTTTTAAATTAAATTTTTAAATTATTTTTTTAATTGAATCACTGTGAGATAGACATTTATAAAGCTGTTCATGATTAGGTTTCAGTCATAGAGTGTTCCAACAGCCATCCCTCCACTAGGGTACATTTCCCAACACCTGTGTCCTCAGTTTCCCTCCCATCACATCTCACCCCCAGCCTGCCTCTATGTAGTTTGCAATACAGATACTGAAAGCTTATTGTGTATATCACTTTACCTACTCTTAACACTCAGTTCTTATCCAGTGTGATCATTTCCAACTATTATTATCACACTGGTCCTTTCTCTATCGTGCCTACTCTCCACCCCACATACACTTGTGGTAGATTCCAATCATTGACCAATCCTCCTAGCCCTTCTTGTCTCTGACTCTGGTAATCCTCTCCCCACCCCCTATAATTTCATGGAAACATAACTATTCAGTTACATAATTCATACACATGAATCCTGGGAAGTTTACTGTGTTGCTTTTTTATTTTTTCTGATTCTTGTATACAGTGACTTGTTTTTCCATGTGCTAAAATAGGGAATTGTGAGGTCATCCTATTAGGCTGACTTTTCGGCCCATGTGACATGGGCTGGAAGTGTGTCCTCACAGAGGATTTGCATTTGTTTCTGCACCCTTGGGTGCTATAAGCCCATATAATTCCCTACCTGGGTTTTCAACCCACAGATATTGTCAATGTGCTCCCTTGCACAAAGAAATTTGAACATGTTTCTAGCCCAGCCTTTTTTTTTTTTTTAGAAAATAGAAAGTTTATTGAAAAATAGAAGAGAAAGGAAAAGGAACTTCTGTATGGAGAGGAACTTATTATAGGACTAATCTAACTGTGGCTCATTTTGTGGGGTTTTTATAGGAAAACTGGATATTTGGAAAATGCAGGGAATTTATAGGAAATGCAGTTTTATAGGAAAACTGTTATGGACAATGCAGGGAATTTTAAAGATGGGGGCTTTTGTTTGTGTGTTTGTGTAGGCCCTTTTAAATGAAAATTGGGCTCTTTGCATTTCTTCTTGATTTACAAGAATGTTTCAGAGAATGCAGGATCACAAGAAGTGGTCTGGCCATTTGCTTTAGGTATTGTCCATTATCTTAGCTCCTCGTGACTCTAAAGTCTAGGGAAGAATTTTCTAATGCTGAACAATTGCTAACTTCTCATTTATCAGAAAAATCCCAAGAATTTATAGGAAAGTTAAAAGTGTAAGATGGGACAGTCGAAACTGGAACAAGTTCATTACAGCTGACAAGTCTAGCCCAACCTTTAACTGAAGCTTCTCGCGTTATTGGGGGGGAATAAAAATCGGTTCTAATTTCAACACTTACTCAGTACGTCTGGTCTTCTCTTCCCTCCAGGATGTCTCAGTTTGCTTGAGCGATTGACAACTATTCTTGCAAGAACTAAGAATGACAGCGCTAGCGCCAACTCCCTCTTCCATGTGGCTCCTGGAATTTCCCTTAGTTTGAGGGCCAGTTCAACTCTAAATCTAAAAGTAGTCATGCTACATTCTGTCCAGAGAATCTCTATGTTTTCTTTCTGGAGGAGTTTTCAAGTTCTCTAGCTATTTGCCAAAAAAAAAAAAAAATCCATAACACAATGTTCTTTTTAAAATTAGTCACTGTTGGAATCTAGAGCTAGTATAGCGGGCACAGCCCAGCGATTGATCCGTATCATCACATAGGACCACCAGAGACAGCCTGTGAAGGCCCCAAAGTACCACCAGGTTGGCCTATTGCTGCCCGCACTATGTTTGCAGGGGCCCTTGCATTGAACCACCAGCTCCCAGATTCCTGAGTCTACATGGGAAGTCCACCCCTCAAAGTAATTTTTAAAAATTGTTCTTACTTTTATTGACAAAAATATCACTTTTTATTTGAAAGGATGGGTTGTATGTATGTCGAAAATACCTAGTAGAAGACAGAGAGACAGCACCAAGGTTAAGGTCTTTGCCTTGCATGTAACCATCCTGGGTTTCATCCCTGGCACCACAGAAGGTCCTTCCAGGAGTGATCCCTGAGCACCACCAAGTGTGGCCCCTAAACAAATCAGCAAACAACAAAAGTAGAAGAGAAACTTTTCAATTGCTTCTCTTCAGTCCACACATGCCTGGTTCTGTCTGAGAGTAAGAGGCCCAGGCTGAGGGAAAGAAACCACGTGTGTGTGTGTGTGTGTGTGTGTGTGTGTGTGTGTGTGTGTGTTGGGTGTGTTACCCTTGGAGCTCATCCAGGTTTGAGACCCCTAAGCCCAGTTAACACCTGGCCTGTTTGGTGTACCCTGGCTAGAGGTTCCTAATAAGAAGCCATTAGACCTTATCTGTCCTGTGGAGTTTTGGGGGCCTGGGGGTGGCCTCTCTAGCAGTGTTCAGGGGTCCTATTGATGCGGGACCTGTCTGTCCAAGCCAGATGGTTCAGTGCTTGGGTCTGGCAATGCACTGCCGCTGGGCCGTGCTGGGTGTATGGTGCCTGGGATTCAACTTGGGGCCTCGCGGATGAGCAGCACTCCCGCCAGCCCTGTGATCTGTCTCCTGACCCCTGGCCTGCCTTTGATTTTTATTTTATTTTATTTTATTTTTCTTTTTGGATCACACCTGGGTTCCTCCTGGCTCTGCACTCAGGAATTACTCCTGGCGGTGCTCGGGGAACCATATGGGATGCTGGGAATCGAACCTGGGTCAGCCACATGCAAGGTAAATGCCCTACCCACTGTGCTATCACTCTAGCCTACCCTGCCTTTTAAAGATGAAGAAGCTGCAGGAATGATTCCTCAGCTCCCAGGGGGAGAGCGGCTCTGGGTTTTGAGAACAATCCTCTTTGGTGGGGCCGCGTCAATTCTCAGCCCCCAAGCAGGGACTGAATCCAGGGAAATGAGCAGGGCTGGGCATTGGAGTAGCATCGGCAGGAACATTCCGCGCACAGAACCTGCTTCCCTGCCTCGGGGAGCAGCTGCCCAGAGTCTTTTACAGCCCAGATCGATGCCTTTTCCCACAAGAAGTGCGAAAATAAAAATCCATGTGAAACCCTCTCCCAGCGCTAATGAAAAGAAGCTGGGCCGCGGGGCGGGGGCCAGGGAGTGCGGGAGAGGCGGTTTTTCATTGAACTCCTTCTGCGTATGCAATAGATCTTCATTATCTGAGGCGCCCTGCACTGCCCTGGCTCCCCAGGGAGAGGAGGGTGATGGGAGCAGCCTAATAAGCAATGACTGGCACCCCCAAGGGCCAGTGGCTTCTCTTTCCCACAGCTGGTCTCTGAGATAAAAGGCCGAGGTGGACAAAGACCAGCTGAGCTGAGCCCAGGCAGCCCCTCTGGGGACCTGTTCTGCAGATTCCCAGGTGCTTTTCTTATCCCAGGGAGCCAGGGACCAGGGGGAGTATGTATTCGGAATTGGGGGTGGGGTGGGGTGAGAGAGGGGTCTATATGGGCACAACGTGTCACTCACTCACTCTCAGATTCATCTAGAGTACCCCAGTGTGCCAGGTCACGTTCGAAAGTTTAACAAAAATCAGCCTGCGCGGGGTCAGAGCTAGGAAAAGTGCAGCAGGTCTGGCATTTGCCTTGCACGGGGTTGACCCCAGTTCTGTCCCCGGCATCCCACACGGTCCCCTGATTGCAGCCCAAAAACCAAACCAGAAATCAAAATCTGAAACCAATATGGTTTTCTTTAGTTTGTTTGTTTTACTTTGGTATTTAAACTTCTATTTTATTTACATTTTTAATTGAATCACCGTGAGCTATATAGTTACACGTTATTCTTGCTTGTTATACATGATTGGGTTTCAGTCATGCAATGTTCCACCACCCATCTCTTCACCAGTGTACATTTACCACCACCAATGTCCCCAGTTTCCCTCCAGTCCCCTGCTGCAGCCTGCCTCTATGGCAGGCACATTTCTCTCTCTCTCTCTCTCTCTCTCTCTCTCTCTCTCTCTCTCTCTCTCTCCTTTTCTCTTTTCTTGGGGCTCTGTGGTTTACAATACAGGCACTGAAAGGTTATAATGTGTAACCCTTTATCTCTTCCCAGTACTCAGTTCTTGTCCAGAGTGCTCATTTCCAACTATCATTGTCACAGTGGTCCCTTCTCTGTCCTAACTGCCCTCCCCTCCTCACCCCATTCCTGGCAAGCTTCCAACCATTGACCAGTCCTCCTGGCCCTCACTCGTTCCTACTGTCTCTGGGTAATAGTTTCATACTATGCTTTTTCTATCCCACAAATGACTACAATCATTCTATGTCTGTTCCTCTACTTCTGGCAGTTTCCCTCAGCTTGATATTCTCCATGTCCATCCATTTATAAGCAAATTTGACTTCATTTTCCCTGATGGCTTTGTAGTATTCCCTTATGTAGTTGTATCATAGTTTCTTTACCCAATTGTCTGTTCTGGGGCACTCAGGTTGTTTTCAGTTTCTGGCTATTGTGAATAAGTGCTGCCATGAGCATAAATGTGAAGAAGGCTTTTTTTTTTTCATCTGTGTGCAAAAACACATAACTCCATCTCCGAATGCAACAGTTATGTGTACCTAGGTCGAGAAGTCAACATGACAAATGGCCTGGCACCTGAGCTGCGCAGGAGGAAGAGAGCGGCTTGGAACGCCTTCAAGAGTGTCGAAGAAATAGCTAAGAGGACGAAGAACCTCCGGCTCTGGGGACATCTCTTTGATTCCACTGTTTTTCCTGCATTAACACATGCCTCAGAGACCTGGGCCCTACGAAAACAGGATGAGAACGCTATTCGGGTCTCCCAAAGAGGAATCGAAAGAGCTATGCTCGGAATATCACGTTTCACTCAAATGAGAGAAAGAATCCGGAGTTTCAACTTCCATCGACGATCAAGAATCAGGGATGCCGTCTCATTTGCCAAGGCATCAAAAATCAGATGGGCTGGTCACGTAAAAAGATTTAGAGACGACTGCTGGACTAGGACCATTACCGACTGGATTCTACGGGATGTCAAAAGACCACGTGGCCGCCCACCTACCAGATAGTCAGACTTCTTCATCAAGGTCATGAACGATTGGTTTGAGGCTCTTCGTGTTCCTAGAACAAACAGATGCCATTGGGCTACACTAACATGCGACAGGGACAAATGGAGATGTTACTGGTGCCTGCTCGAGCAAATCGACGATTAGCGGGAAGTCAAGTGATCAAGTGATCAAATGTGCAAAAACAGTATTTGGCCCGGAATAAACTCTGAACACTGCCAGTTGGGAGCTGCACCCCTACCCCCTCTGCAAATGAGCCTCTGCTCTTGACCAGATGGGACTGAGCAGGGGCCATTTCTAAGCAGATATGAAAGGTGAGGAAACAAGGCACAGGGGTGAAGACTGCGCCTCCCCGGGAACGTGGGGGCTGCCCTGTACTTTCCCCCTTCTCTTCTCTCTGATGATGCTGTTGATGTGGTAAACATGAGGCATGCTTGGCCTGAAGCTGGGCTGTGGGGCTCCCAGAGTCGCATAGCCGTGACAGTGCTCGTATACTTTCCCTCATCCTTGCCCCATCCCTCCTGGAGCTTCTGGGACTCACGCATATTTGATGACAGTGTGGCTGGAGACAGTTTGTGGAGAGATGACAGAGGGCAGAGCTGCCAGGAATGGGCTCAGTACATGTAGCTCACGACCTTATGCTTGCATGGCAAGAGCTCCAAGACACTGGGCCACGCATGGCTTGTCCATGCATCTGACCTCTATTCTGGGTCCAGGTGTGACCTTCTTTGTCTTGAGCTTGCCAGAGTTTGTCCTCTGTCCTCCTTGCCTCAGCTCTGGAGGAGACATCCACACGTTCATCTATTACACAGCTGACAGTTGAACATGGGTTGTACTCCACGTCCACTTGCTCCCAATAGTCTTCTCTCTGAGGTTCCTGCCTTCTCATATTCAGCCAATCATGAGGGTCAGATGGATGGATTCAAGGACACTGAAGCCATAGATGTTGAGTCAATTCTAAGTTACATTCAGGGTTTTCAATGGCCCTTGCCTTTCACAGGATTGACATCAGTTCTATCCCTGGCATCCCATACAGTCTCCTGATTGCAGCCCCAAAACCAAATGAGCTGAGCATCCCTAACCCTGCTTCATCCAACGGGCCACTTGACAGTCTCATTATATGTTTCCAGCTAATTCACTATCTAAACATTTCTTCAAAGACAAAAATGCAAGATGAGGCATTTGTCTCCTGCCAGGGTAGGTGGGAGGAGAATCAAATTATACACAGGATAATACAGGTATTATCCCAATGTGGTTTATAACACTGAAAAATTGGAATCAGTGTTAGTGTTCAATGATAGGACCTACCAGCTCACAAAAAAATAAAATGTGAAACCATCAAGAATTCCCATTTCAGAAGCAGGGGAGATAGTATAGGGTCTAGTAGCTCGCTACTCATGCAACTGCCCCTGGTTCAATCTCTGGTACCATATGTAGCCCCCAAGCATTACCGGGAGTAACCTCTGAGGACAAAACCTGAGCACTGCCAGGTGTGGCTCAAATCCCTGTCTCCCCAGATTCCTGTTTCAGGACAGAGACATAGGGAGCTAAGAGCATGCTCTGCATGCAGGTGGCCAGGATTCTATCACCAGCACATGGGCCCCCAAGGACAGAGCACACCTATATTATTGCTCTATGTATATTTAACCATGGGTTTACCAAGCATTTTGAAACTTTCATTCTTTCTTTTCTGTTTTTTTTTTTTAAATTTTTCACCATACCAGAATACGCAGTGCTGGAGATCAAGCCCAGGCTTCCGGTATGCAACGCATGTGCTCAATGATCTCATTGGTCCTGGATCTGTGTTTTAATGTTTTTCATAAACTTTGGGAACTGATGCAAACATTTATTTTTTTCAAGTATTAATTTACTTGGTTCATCTATTTATTTTCTCCTTTGGGGACTCTAATGGTATATATTTTTAGCTTCATTTTTTTATAGGTGCAAACATTCTGTCCATTTTTTCATCTTCCATCTAAATTTTGTTTCTATCTGAATGATGTAGCTTCCATTTCTTGAGACCATTCTCTTGTATCTTCCAAACTGCTATTAAGCCAATTCAGCAGATTTTTTTCTTTTCTTTTTTAGGTCACACCCAGCGATGATCAAGGGTTATTCTTGACCCTACTCTCAGGAATTACTCCTGTTTGGGGGACTATATGGAATGATAGGGATTGAACACAAGTTGGCCACATGTAAGGCAAATTCCCTATCAGCTGTACTATAACTCTGGCCCCTCCAGTGGGATTTTTTATTTTACACAATACTCTTATATTTCGTGCTGGAGCGATAGCACAGTGGTAGGGCATTTGCCTTGTGCGTAGCCAGCCTGGCCAAGCCGGGTTCAATTCCTCCACCCCTCTCTGAGAGCCTGGCAAGCTACCGAGAGTATCTTGCCCACACGGCAAAGTCTGATAAGCTCCCCGTGACGTATTCAATATGCCAAACATAGTAACAAACAAGTCTCAAAATAGAGACGTTACTGGACCCGCTCGAGAAAATCGATGAACAACAGGAGGACTCTTATATTTTAGAATTTCCATCCAGTTTTTGTTTGTTTTGCTCTTGTATTTGAGCCATAGTAGGTATTACTCAAAGGGTCATTCCCAAATCTGAGCTCAGGGGACCACGTGGTGCCGGGAATTGAACCCAGGGTGTCATCCTGGCAAGCATGCGCTCTAGTTTTTTTAGCTATCCCCTAAAATCCATACAGTTCTTTTAAAAATAATAATTTTTATATCTCTGCTGAGACTTTTTATATTTTTCATTGTCATCAAATATGTTAATAATAGCTGCTTTCAACTTTAGATTTTGTCTGAATGCCAGTATCTATTTCACCTTAGAGCCCATTGACTGATTGAGCTTTTGTGTATTAATTTTAATGATGTCATGTTTTCTTCTTTACTTGTCTGGTAATTTTTTATTAAATGTTGCTCAGTATGGGCTTTAATCTAGATCAGTGTTTCTCAAATGAGACTCTGTGCCCTCCTAGGATATTCTAAGGGGGCTACAAATGAAAATTACATAAGGAAGGCTACAGCACCAGACTTGTGTGGAGTGAACCAATAAGAATGGGGGTTAAAGGAAGGAAACAAGGTCAGAAGCAGGCCACAGCTGGAAAAGGATTGAGAAATACGGGTCTAGATGATGACATTTTCCTTTGGCATTGAATTTTGTTCTCAGAAACAGAAGATCGTTTTGTTCCTCTCTGACTTGTTTTGCCTTTGTAAGAATGGGTCTGTTTGTGTTGGGAGCTTCATTTTAGAATCTGGTCTAATCCTGTAGGGTTATGGGAATAATGACTTACCATGGCATTTAATCAGAAAGCAGAGCCTTTTCAGATCTCATCTGATTTCTCCTAGAACTTGAGAAAGTTCCTGAACTCTGCCTGGGCTGAAAGGCCACAACAGAGCCGGGCAGGACTTCCAGTCTCCCTGTTCAGCCCGTGGTCTTGCCACATGCAACCTCTGTTTGGCTTTGGCGATGTGTGGCCTATCCATGTCCTAGTCACTTGTCAGTCTTAATCCTCAGTCAAAGCCCCATGGTTTACAGGGGCCTGCTTTCCTGGAAGCTCCTTCGTCTCTGATTTCCCTATAAACCCCAGCATCTTCCATGGTTTGGCTTCCTCTCTGCCTCCTCTGCTCAGAATGATTCTGCTCCCCCGGGTTTCTTTACCTCTTTAGGGGGCCACGCCTGGTGGTGCTCAGTGCTCACTTCTGGTCTTGTGCTCAGGGGACCACTTCTGGTGGTATTCAGAGATTCATATTTAGTGCTGGGGATTAAATCGGGTCAGCAAGGCAGTGCCCTCCCTTCTGTGCTCTCTCTCCAGCCCCTCACCTTGGTTTCTATCTTCTATAAGGAAGGAATTTTTCTGGCCAGCCAGCTTCAGTGACCCAGTGACTTCTTGGGTAGTTCACTGCTCACTCAATACATAAAAAACAGTTGTCTCATTAATTTTGCTTCTGTTGAGAGTGTTCAGAGGAGGAAGGCAAGTTATGTGCCAGCAACTCTGTCATGGCCAGAAACAGAAATCCCCACGTGATTTGCATTCTTTGCAACTTCAGTTCTCCAAAGTCAGGGTCCAGTTTCTCTTAAGCTCTTCTTACAGTCTTTTCAAAAATCTCCTTCGTTTGCCTATGGAGTTGCCTATGAGTAATCTGGTTTAACTGAGAGGGTCTACAGGGATATCTAGAAACTAATCATAAAGTTCTATAAAAAACTGTTCTGCTTTTTTGCTAAACATTTTTTTTTATTACTGCAAACTCCAAAAATAAGAGGCAGTTCAGCATTGGGCAGACTTCTCCCTTACATCTTGGAGATCACTTAATCACTTAATCACTTACCTTCCCGTTAGTCGATTTGCTCGAGCGGGTGCCAGTAACGTCTCCATTTGTCCCTGTCGCGTGCTAGTGTAGCCCAATGGCATCTGTTTGCTCCAGGAACATGAAGGGCCTCAAACTGATCGTTCATGATCTTGACGAAGAAGTCTGACCATCTAGTAGGTGGGCGGCCACGCGGTCTTTTGACATCCCGTGGAATCCAGTCGGTAACAGCTCTAGTCCAGCGGTCGTCTTTAAATCTCATTACGTGACCAGCCCATCTGATTTTCGACACCTTGGCAAATGAGACAGCGTCCCTGATTCTTGATCATCGACGGATGTCAGAACTCCGGATTCTTTCTCTCATTTGAGTGAAACGTGATATTCCAAGCATAACTCTTTCTATTCTTCTTTGGGAGACCTGAATAGCGTTCTCATCTTGTTTGCGTAGGGCCCAGGTCTCTGAGGCATATGTTAATGCAGGAAGAACAGTGGAATCAAAGAGATGTGCCTGGAGCCGGAGGTTCTTCGTCCTCTTAGCTATTTCTTCGACGTTCTTGAAGACGTTCCAAGCCGCTCTCTTGGAGATACATATGATAAACACACACATACACAAATACAGAGAGAAAGAGAAAGAGATAGCGAAAGAGTGAAAGGAGAGAGAGAGAGAGAGAGAGAGAGAGAGAGAGAGAAAACATTGTTCCTTGTTCTTTTCATTGCCTTCAGCCAGAATCTTTATTGCAAAGTTAGCAGAAAATTGAGGTCTGTCTGAAACTAATAAGTACAGGGTGTCCTCAGAAATATTTCCCTTAGCTTCTAATGTCACCTCCTCACTGCCCAGCATAAATTAGTGTGAATGTATTCTGTTTTTCTTGCCTCCACCATGGCTTCTTTCACTTTAGTACACTGAAAACAGTTAATCACACACACACACACACATACACAACACACACAGACACACACAGGTATATATGCACAGATTTTGTATATTTTTATCCTCTTTTCTAGATTATAAACTCGATAAAGGCCAAAACTCTCTCTTGTAGCCCTAGGGTTTAGCACAGGGTCTGGCTGATATTTGGGAGCTAAGAATTATTTGTTTGTTTGTCTGTTTTATTTGGGGGTCACAGCCAGTTACGCTCAGGGCTGACCCCAGATTAACATGTTCAGGGGACCATGTGTGGTACTCAGGATGGAACTGGGAGCATACAAGGCAAATAAAAACATACACGGCAAATAAAAACAGAAAGACTTAAGAGTTTCAAGGGAAAAAAACTCAGTTCAAAAAACTAGACCACCGAGAAAGCCTACTTTTCAGTTAATACAGAACAGGTAAGTGGACAATCAACCAAAGTTGCTGCTATAGTAAGTGCATAGGAGAGAAGCTGCCTGCCCTCTCTGATGGATGGGGAGATGCTTAGATGTTGTCCTCAGACTGTGACCCACAGGGGCACATACCAGGGGCACATACAACATGCCAGGACTCCTGTTTTCCGAGAGAGAGCTCCGCTTGGTGACTAATAAGTACCGAGAGTCTCTGGACTTGAACAGCTTGTATTCTCTTGGTTTTGGTGGCCAAAGAGACTAACAACAAAGGCAGAAAATTTTTGATCAAAGGGGGCCCCAGACATAGAGCCCTGAGGACTATTGGTAAAAACCACAATCCTCATGACTGGGAAAACGTGGTCTAGGGGCCACAGTGAGACAGAACTGAGCCCAAGGCACCTGATAAGTCATGTACACCCCTAGATTCATCTCTAGGAAGTCTGTCCTTAGTTTGGCCTATTACTGTGTTTGTGTGTTCCTATTCTTTCTCCTTCCCCGTCAGCTCTTACCAATGCAGGAGACTGCATTTTGGCTCTGGTCACTCAAACTACCCCCAAAGAGCTAGATGTTCTCTGATTGATGCTTTTCTTTTTGGGTAACACATCTCTAGGGAAACTTAACATTTCTAGGGCAAGAAGATCTTAGTCCAAAGTCCAATCATTTTATAACCTCATAAAAGGCTGCAGACAAATTGGATTAGGCAAAGGGAAGCAGTTCAGGTGTTCAGAGACCTGAGCCCATACTGGCCCTGAGCTGTTGTGCTGGAGGAAAAGCCTATCCACCCATTCTCTGCATAGGTTCCATCTGTCAGCCAAAGGGACCCGAAGTCATCCTTTACCACCCATCTTTAAGCAGCTTCCAAACAATACCACACTAAAAGGAAATGTATACTGCTCTTCTACAGGCTCTGTTTTCTGTATTCCTCAGAGACAGACGGATTCTTCCTTGGTTTCTGAACACACGCACACACACACACACACACACACACACACACACATACACACACGTAAATTTGCATCCTAGGGTCTAGAGAATTTGCATCCTAGTGTCTAGAGAATTCTAGTGTCAGACCTCCTCGTAAGCCTGCACTCTCCATTCTTTCCTTCCTCCAAAGGGCATTAAAAGGAGCCTTTCAGTGCTACTCTTCCTCAGGAGTTTTAGATGTCAGGGGTCTATTTCTGTTTCTCTTCGATCTACAGGCAAGTTTGGTCAGCTACCTTTTCTGACAGGTTACAATTTCGAGTTCAATCATGAAAAGAGAAAAAAAATTCTTGGTGACCATTATTTGTAGCCCACAATGTCAATTATGTTTGATAAAGACCAAAAAAAAATAATTCTTTAATATACCGAAGGGGCCACAAGACTGACACACTTGGAAGGTTCTCTCATAGTTAGTTTTCCACAAGATCCTTTTATATGTCCACAAATCTCTCCAGAGTGATTCTCATAAATATCTTTCACATAAACAGATATGGCAATGGCAAGAGGAATCCTGATGATGCTGATAACTGTGACCTTCACATGACCTTCACAACATTGTCAGTTCTTCCTATCCCGATCACCTCATGTTTCCTCTAACGAGACTTGGAGCTGGATGTGGCTGACACAAAAGAGTTCATGAAAGGCCCAGGGAAACCTTCTGGGTGTAGTTAAGGAAACTGGAAATGAACTGCATTGTATCATAAAGAGTGGAGAGAGAAATGGAAGGAGACAGGCTTTTTGTCACCCTAGACAATAAAAATAAGTCTTTGTGCAAGTTATAAACATTATTCTTAGCTAAAGCGGGTCTTTTCAGAGTCAAGCATGCGAAGGTTAGAGTTGTCCTCGGACATGTATAGGTGTTTCTTCAGGAGTCAGCTCTGTGTCAGACAGAGGCAAGCCAAGGTTTGACTGGACTGTGAACTTCCTGGAGCACTTTAGGAAGCTCCTGGACTAGAAACAAGTTGCCAGAGAACCACAAACAAAACTGGAAGCCTTTCAGCTCAGATAGAGAAGGGAACACCAAGTAAAGGGTGTTTGGAGGACCCGCTCGGGTTGGGAGATACGTGTCAAATGTAGACTATAGATAGAACATGATGGACACTCAATGCCTCTGTTGCAAACTACAACACCCAAAAGGAAAGAGAGAACAAAAGGGAATTCCCTGCCACAGAGGCAGGGTTTGGGGGGGGATGGGAGGGATGCTGGGACCATTGGTGGTAGAGAATGGGCACTGGTGGAGGGATGGGTACTCGCTAATTGGATGACTGAAATGCAAACACAAAGTTTGTAAGTCTGTAACTGTACGTCATGATGATTCACTAATAATGACATGTGGGGTCACATCCAGAGGAGGGGAGGCCCTCTGAGGCAGAAGAACCCCATCCTACTCCTCTCAATCACCCAAGGACAGTAATCTCATCATTTTCTCTCCCCAGATCCTCAACTTCCCCTTCTTTGTTACAGCTTAGCCTATGTAGAAACCATAAGCAGGACCCCAGACACTCCTTTGACTCTCTCCTATTTCTCTCCTTGCCCATCCTGCCCAACTCCTTGGTAAACTGCCTTCTCACTCCATCATCAAATTTCACTCTTCTAATTTTCCCTCTGTCCCCTCACTAGACCACTCCAGCTCCACCTGCCCTCCACAGCTGCTCTTCCAAGGAAGGCCACCCTTCAGCTGAATTCCTTCATCCCGGCCCAACTCTCATTTCTCTGAACTCCCAGGAGCATCTCACCCAGTGAGTCACGGCCTCATTTTGGAATTCTTACTTCACCATGTTTTCTGGACACCATGTACCTCTCATCTCTTCTTCTCAGACTCTGTTCACCTCTCCTCAGCCTCTTCCTCTGCTCGTTCTTTCTCTTAGTCACAGCCACACCAGCTCTCTCTGTGCGGATCACTTTGCTCTCCTATCCCTGTCCCCTTAGTGATCTCATTTTCCTTATAGCTTTGAATAATTGTCTTCCAATGCCACCTTTCCGGCTGTATGAGTTTCTTCAAACAGCTGTAACAAAGGACCACAAACCCAGAGAGACACAACGATGCAAATCTATTCATTTGTAATGCTGCAGGTCAGGACATTGAAATGAAATGTTGCGGAGAGGGGAGTGGGTTGAAACCAAAGTTCAGCCCAGCTGGCTCCTTCTGGAAGGCTCTCAGGAGAATCTTCTCAATGCCTCTTCCCACTTCCATGCTGCCAACATTGTTTTAGAGTCATATTGTTTGACCCTCGACTTGTATCATCACTTCACCTCCTTCCTCTGGATCCTTCTTCAAGAACCACTGACACCACACCTGACTCATCCAAGTCATCTCATCTCAAGATCCTTAATCTCACCACCAAAGCCCCATTTTGTCCAAATACAGTAACATTCATGAGATCTGAAGATATGGATATATGGTGATTGTGGGGGCATGACCCCACACCAGTCAGCACTCTTGATTCTTGGATGCCCAGTTTCCTTCTCTGCAACTCTGTTTTTGGTAGCACTGGAACCCTATTATTTAAAGCTACAAGGAACTTGAGATCACTAAAGGAACAGGGATAGAGACAGTGTTAACATCGTACCCTGGGGTGGGAGGGAGATATGCTCCAAGACACTCAACCCATGAACCCATGGACACTACCAAACTCCATATAGACTGGTTTTCCTCATCAATACATACCCATGATAGTTAAATTTATAAATTATTCACAGTAAGAGATAAGAACAAAAACTAATAATAAAAAGAACAATTATTACAATATATTATCATTAGGGGAATGCCTACTTGCTCTCTCTCTCTCTCTCTCTCTCTCTCTCTCTCTCTCTCTCTCTCCTTGCTCTCTCAAAATAATCTTCTTCATAATAGTTGCAGACCGTGGTTGACCGCAGGTAACTGAAACTGCGGAGAGGAAACCACAGATCAGAGGTACTACCATAAACATCTTAACAGCAGCATGATGGTAAATGAGCAACTTTTCTTGCGTTCTTCCTCACTGCAATTAGTGCTAGCTCATTCCTTTCCATAGCTCAGTCCCAAAAAAGAAAACGTGTAGTCTTTCTTCAGTTCTTCTCATTCTTCCTCCTTACATACCGTGCCCAACTTTTAGAAACAAAGTCCATTGTGTCTCTTCAAAATGCCCCAGATTCCAGGGCTGGAGTAATAGCACAGCGGGTAGGGCGTTTGCCTTGCACACACCAGACCCGGGTTCAATTCCCAGCATCTCATATGATCCCAGAACACCGCCAGGGGTAATTCCTGAGCACGGAGCCAGGAGTAACCCCTGTGCATCTGCCAGGTGTGACCCAAAAAGAAAAAAAATGCCCCAGATTCCTCCCACACCACGGCTAGATCCCATCACCTCTAGCTGATCTGTATCAACTCATTACTGTTCACCCACATCATCCATCACCCTCTGAGCCTGTTCTCCCAGCTTTCTGCACCCATCCTTCCATTCCCCACACAGAATTCTAACTAATCCTGCTAAAAATCACATAATAAAACCATCCTGTTCGAAAGCTCCCCGTTGACTTCCCATTTTCCTAATAATGCCCAACTGATCCTGTTGAACCTATGCCCATGAACTGTCTGCCTCTTCTCTCACCAAAGTCTCAACCATGCACCCTAGACTCTTGAACCTTCCTTAACAAGCCAGGCACCTTCCTGTCACAGAAGCTCTGCTCCCAGATGTCTCTGAGCTGTCTCCCCGGATACTGCTCCCTCAGAAAAGCCTTCACCTCTGGATAAAGAGATGTAGCATCCCACTGTATTCTCTTCTTATCGTGGCACTATCTCCTTTTCCTGCTTCATGCTCTTTTTCATTTCTTGGTTGGTGCCTCCCAAGCAGTCCTTAGGGGGTTTTGGGGCAACTCCCCCAAACTGGAGAGGTCAGTGCTCAAGCTGGGGCTATGGTGCTGTCTGGACCCTGCTGTGTTAGAGGCCACCGGAACCACACCCGGAGCTACAGGAGATGGAGGGGTCACAATGCCAGGGATCAAACAGTGACCTCACCCCAAGCTGCCTTCTGGCCCTTCTGGCTTTATATTTGTGTCACTCTTTTCTCTACCATTTGTTACTGTGCAGCCATTTCTCTAGTTTACATATTCATTTTTGTTTCCTTTGATCCACTCCTCTAAGCTGAAAATTCCATGAGGATACTGGGATCGGAGAGCTAGCATAGGCGTTACGGCGCTGGCCTTACAGCTAACCCTGGTTTGATTCTTGGAACCCCATCTGGTCCCCAGAGCACCCTCAGGGGTGATCCATGGGCACAGAGCCAGGAGTGAGCTCTGAGCACAGACAGTGTGGCCCAACACGTCTCCTCCAAAATCCATGAGGAGATGGACTTTTTCTCCTTTGTTCAGCTGTAACCATGGACAGTGCCTGGCATATAGGAGATTCTTTCAGCATTTACTGCATGGGAGGAGACTCCATCCTCTTTGGTGCCGACGAGGTCCAGGAATGTGGCATTTGCTACATCCTGTCCTTTTAATTCTTCAGCCATTCACTGTGGAGGAGGAGGCTCTACCTATGGGTTGTGAAATGACTTAGAGTAAGACATATACACTTGGTTTTCCTAACACAGTGCTCCTATGGAATTTCTGCTAGCAATAAAGATGTCTTTTTGTTTCGTCAGCTGGGGGACTGGCCATAAGCGGGGCTCTGGTGCCCAGACACATAATTAAGTGATCAAACGTGGCACATTGAGTCCCACCCCCCTGGTTTCTGGGAGGGAGCTAGCAAGCTCTCTCAGCTTCCAGGTTCTTGAACCTCAAAGCATCCTTGTGCTGGGCCCCAAACCCTAGGGGGACAGATGTGCCTTTGTTGAAAAACTCCCCTTAGCTTTCTCTTCACCCAGTTATTGGTTCCTAATCCTCTGCAGTGAGCAAACGTGTGTGTGAGCCCTGGGAACTGCTGAGAAAATGAGTCAGTGCCAGGAACTGGGCGTGGAGACCTGCGGTTGGCAGAATAGGATGTGCAAACACAGAACTTTCATTAAAAGCCTTCTTAGAAATGTTACAATAAGAGTTCAATGTGTAATGGGGACCTATATTCTCTTAAAACTATATATATAGGGACTGGAGCGATAGCACAACAGGTAGGGCATTTGTCTTGCATGCGGCTGACCTGGGTTCAATTTCCAGCATTCCATATGGTCCTCCAAGCACTGCCAGGAGTAATTTATGAGTGCGAAGCCAGGAGTAAGCCCTGTGCATCGCTGAGTGTGACCAAAAAGGAATATATATATATATATATATATATATATATATATATGAGAGAAGGAGCAGTGCTGGGGATTAAATCCAGGGCCTCAAATATGCGAGACAAGTGTTATACCAATGAGCCACATTCCTGCACCTCCCATTGATGCAGGAGCAGTTATAACTGGTCACTGTGTCCATCCACAGTTCCCATGTTCTTCAATGTTTTTCTTGATGAAAAACATTGAGTAATCAAGGTAATCAGAGTTGAAAAATAGAAAAGTGTGTTGGAAATTAGAAGAGAAAGAAAATCCCTCATCAGCGAGGAACTTAGTATAAGACTAAGTTAAGAGTAAGGGTATTTGATGAGGGGTAGGAGGGGCTTTCAAATAAAATTTGGGTTCTTTGCATTTCCCATTGATTGATAAGAGCATAACCAAGAATTGAAGGGTGCTACAGAGTGGTCTGACTCACTGAAGCCTTTGGGGCTCTCCTTGGACCAATTGCCTTCAGTACTGCCTATTTCCTCTTAGCTTTTGATGTGCTTAAGCTTTGGGGAAAATTTTTGTGGTCTTGGGGAACTGCTCACTTCACTTCCTCTGAAAGGGACCAAGAATTTACAGGAATGTCTAAAGTGAAGGTAAAGTGTAGGATGGGATCTTGGGGCTGAGGTAAGAGTTAGGCCTATGGGGATAGTGCAAACAGAACCACTGGCAAGGAAACTGAGGCTTCCTCTTTCACTATGTTCTGTATCTCTGTCTTCTCTAGAAAAGTCTCAGAAGCCATGACCCCAGCAGCATTAGTGTTCCCACAAAGGAAAGCGTGGGACCCCAGCTCCATGACTCGGGGCCCTGACATCCACCAGGCTGAGGTGGAAACACTGAACACGAAGGGGCTTTGGTTCTGGTCTGTCTTCAGTCTCCCCCATGCCAGAGTCTCTCAGGAGAGGGCTGGAACGGTCACATGTGCCAGCAGAAGGCGAGGCCCCAGCCAGGCGGACGGCCAGGTACTGTCTCCTGATTTAACGGAGTGTCAGGTGGAGAACTGGGCGGGAGATCAGAGCCTTGTTGCGCTTCGCTGAGGGCAGGGTTGAGGGCCGGCAGGAGCAAAGCACGCGTGTGCACTGTGGTGAGCCAAGGGGGGAGGTCAGTGAGGATCTAATATGGGGGGGAGGGGGGCTGAATTCTCCCTGTTGTATCTCCTGGTGGAGGTTCTGTGGGGAAACAAAGGCGGTTGCCCTGGCTATCTAGATGTGACCTTCTGTTCCCGTTTCAAACCAGAGCGGAGGCATTTGGCAGCCTCCTGTTTGTATTTCTTCCTCGCACACAAGGATGTCTTTAGTGTCAGAGACCCAGGAACAGTTTTAGACCAGGCATGTGTGCTTTGCACACACAGACACAGACACACACACACACACACTCATGCACACACACACACACACACACACACACACACACACACACATACTCACACTCTCCGCTAGTGCTGATTGCTCCAGGTCACTGGGCAGGCAGGAGCAAAAGGCATGTGCCCTGTGGTGAGCCGAGGGCGTGGGCTTTCTCACGCCTTTGGGCACCTCCTAACTTGGCCCAGAGGCTATGCTCCCCTCCTGGCGCTCCACAGTGGCGCCCTAAGATGTTGCTTGAGCCACACCTCGCAGTGTCTGGTTTTCAGCTGGTGGAGGAGGAGCTGAGCCAGATCACCTTCCTGCAAGCTTTTTGGAGGCACGCAGGGTGGAGGGTGGGGGGTAGTGTCTCTTGAGGGCGCCCCTTGACTGTGGCCATGGTTGGGGGGAGCAAGCACCTTCCAAGTGCCTGGTGCAGCTATGGGGTGGGGCCTTCCCAGCCAGGGTGAAGAGGACAGTGGTCTGCGCTGGGTTCCAGGCATATCTGGGAGCGGGCTTAGTCCTGGACAGCAGGTCACAGGGCGAAAGAGGCCTGTGGAGTGTCTTCCTGTGGGCCTCATGCAGGGGATGAGGGGGTAGGGCTACATCATGACCCAGCCCCCACCCCACCCCGCCCCAGGGGCCAGTGCCAGGACTGGGCTCAAAGTCTAAAGGTTCCTCGCCAGAGCCAGATGACCCGGGCTGGTGCAGAATTCAGTGACAGAGACACGGAAATAGAAGCCAGACTGACAGATGGCTCAGGAGCGCAGGAGGGTGGAGAGGTCCGCCTGGAGCAGGGCCCTGCTAGGACCATGGCGGTGGGTGCAGTAGCTGTAAAGCTGAGGACAGCCTGTCTCAGAACTCTGCTGGTAACTGATTCAAATCTGTGATAGAAACGAGTGGAAAAATACCAGCGCGACAAAACCAGAGGAGTCCTCTAAGGCTCCCGCAGATAAGATCCCATCTCTGGCCCCCTGCGATGCTGCTGGTTATGCCGGGCTGAGCCGGACTCTAATCTGCCTGGGATCAAGTGAGTCCCCATTCTGCCCCTTTCCAAGTCACCACGTGCAGGGCAACAATCTCAACTGCTCCGCGCTCAGTTCCTCCTCTGGAGAACGGCCACAGTAACAGAAACTGCTCATTTTGTGTGTCCTAAGACACACGGTTGCAAAGTTGCTCATGATTGGGTTTCAATCTTACGATGTTCTAACACCCAATCCTTCACCAGTGCACATTTCCTGCCACCAATGTACCCAGTTTCCCTCCTGCCACCCACCCAACCTGCCTCTATGGCAGACACCCGCCCCCACCCTACCCCCTCTCCTTTTAGGCACTGCGGTTTGCAATACTGACTGATACTGAAAGGTTATCATGCATATCACTTTACCTTTTTTCTGCAGTTCTTGTCCGGAATGATCATTTCCAACTATCACTTCATACTGGTCCCTTCTCTGTCCTGATCACACTCCCCCACAACTTGTGGCAAGCTTCCTACCATGGACCTACTGGCCCTCAGGAAACTGCTCTTTTCGAGCATCAAATGAGTGAAATTCTTTAGGCTGTGGAGGTAGCTGTGGAGTCTCGCATGCATGCTTTTCACACGGGAGACCTAGCTTCGATTCCCAGCACCGCATGGTTCCCTAAGCATTACTGGGAACTAGGCTAGAGTAACCCTCCAGAAGTAGTCCCTGAGAACCTCAAGAATGTGCTGTCCAATAAACACCAAGAAAAGTCTTAAAATGATGTGGAACATGATATGCTAGAAATTGAGTGTGCAGCTAGGTGAGCCAGCATCCCTGCACTAGCCTCCCCTCCTCTTCCCTTGAGAGGAGAGTCTCACCCTCATCCCATGAGCCTTCCAAATGCAGACATGGAGAGTCAGATCCTGCCTCTGCTCCCTTTAAAGGTAAACTCCGGGCTGGGAGCACACAGGTGTGATGTGAGCAGTAGCACCCTGACCTTGTGTATCACTTCCAAGGGAAGTCAGTGCCCACCCTTGGGTGACTTGAGGCAGAGAGGAGAGAGAGGGTCACTTCCTCCTGATCCACCTCTGCCACCCTGGGAAGGACTGGGGAGGTTCAGACTGATTACGCCTGTGATGAGCCCCTCCACAGCACAGGCCAGAGCCCCGCCAGCTCCACCAGGTGACCATCGAGTCATGCCTGACCATCTGCCTGGTCTTTACAGCCCTGCAGTTGATCCTCACCATCCAATCTCTTGGGGAGCTGCGGACTCAGGCTGGAGAGAGGAATTGCTCTTTGCAGGAAAGGAAAATCAGTCCTAGGCCTTTCCCAGGGCTTCTGGATCCTTGTCTTGTCTTTCTCACAGAAAGGAATTTCAGGAGTAGGTGAGCAGTGAAGTAAGCACGGTAGCACTGCCCTCCCATTGTTCATCGATTTGATCGAGTGAGCCCAGTAACATTGTGAGACTTGTTGTTACTGTGTTTGGCATATTGAATACGTGACGGGGAGCTTGCCAGGCTTTGCCGTGTGGGCGAGACCTCTCAGTAGCTTGCCGTGCTCTCCGAGAGGGGTGGAGGAATCGAACTTGGGTTGGCCTGGTCTGCCGCGTGCAAGGCAAACTCCTACCCATTGTGCTAGATTTTATTTGGAGCCTTTTTAGAAAGGGGAGGGAGGGTAAGTGAGAGAGGGCGGTGGGAGAGGGAGAGAGGGAGAGAGAGAGAGAGAGAGAGAGAGAGAGAGAGAGAGAATAAAGGTTTCTTCAAAGACGAGAGAGCGTCAGTACATGTCTCAAGAGGAAGGCAGTCACCACATGTTTTCAGGCACCACATGTGCTTGGCCATGTGGGCACAAGCAGCACATGGACTTGGGCAGCACATGTATGTGCTTTCTTTGTTGAAGGTGGCTTTAATAGGGTCTTTCCTAAGCTGTCCCATGTAGGGCTTTCTAGCTAAGTAAGATTCCGTTGCTAGGGTGCAAGGGGATAGAGTTGGATGGCGTTCTCTGAAACTCCTTTTCTTGACCTTTGTTCCTGTTGCATCTTCTCTTGGAGTTGGGTGTGCAGCCTGCTCTGGTCTGGACTAGCTTCGGGTAAAGGCCTTAGTGGGTCCTGACAGCCTTAGGGCTAGGGCTAGGTGGCTTTGCTACTCCCCAGGAATTTCACTGGTATCTATCTGCCTTCCCTTATCTATCTGCCTACATCACAGAACTGTGGCTGTGGCTGGTGTGTGTGTGTGTGTGTGTGTGTGTGTGTGTGTGTGTGTGTGTAGGGGGGGGTTGTTATTTGTCCTGGTCTCCTCACGCCCTTGGATGTGGTACATGGAAAGAAGTCAGGAAAACGCTTGTTGGAAGAACATTAAAAAAAATCCTCTTTTCATAGTTCCTGACACTGCCTGGCCCATGTCTCGGGGTGCAGCTGTGGGGTTATGGCAGGACTGGACCGGGGCTCTCCTTGGAGAGTGGCATGGGTGTACAGGCCCACAAGCTGCAGCTCTCCACCTCAGGGGGCTTCTCCTCACACAGGAATGAGGGGGTGAGGGGCCTGGGAATCCAGAGAGGCAAGGGCGGGGAGGACTGAGTGAGCTTGTCCACGAGACCCTGGACCCTGGCCAGCACTCAGAACAAAGTCATATGCTGTGATGTGGCCACTGGACACCGCTGCCTTGGTGTCCAGCTACTGGTCTGAGCCACACACACCCGGGCCTTTCCCCAGCCCTCAGCCTCCCTGAGCCCATTCCACAAAGTCCGGGGTGGGGATTACTGGGCAATCAAATAGAAAACAGTGACAGGCAGCTGAAGACCTCTGGAACCCAGCCACAACCAGGTTCAAGACCATCTCCACACGCTCGGACAAGCCTCACACACAAAGGAACCGGCAGAGGAAGCCAGGTGTGCGGGACCCAGGGCTGAGATCTCCAAGCCTGCTTGGATCGGGACTGGGCCTCCTCCATCCAGATCCCCATCTTCCAGTAGCTAGGCATTACACCCACCAATTGCCCCGGCGGCATCGTGTAATCCCATCAACGGCCAAGATCCAGAAACTAAAACCAAGCTCCCGGAAGCACGAGCCGCATTTGCAGCCATGCAACCTCTTATTTTCTAGTTCTTGCTCTCAAAGAACCCAGCAGGCTACCGAGAGTATCCTGCCCACACCACGGCAGAGTCTGGCAAGCTCCCCGTGGTGAATTTGATATGCCAAAACCCAGTAACAATGACGGGTCTCATTCCCCTGACCCTGAGAGAGCCTCCAATGTGGCACTTGCTAAAATCTCAGGGCTAGGATGAATGGAGACGTTACTGGTGCCTGCTCAGGGAAATCGATGAACAACGGGATGACAGTGATACAATAATACAGTGACAGGCATGTTTTCTCGCCCCAACTTGCATCAAAATGTTTCTGGCTTCCAAATGGCCATGGGGCTCTCTCTGTTGCTGCACACAGATAAAGTCTCTGTTTCTGGGCTGGAAAGCTGAGTCAGCACTGGCCACCCTGAGGAGGGATGCCTGGAGACCAAGGCACCCTCCCCCATCCCGGAAGTGCAGGCATCCCAGGGTTCCTCGCCTCACTCCACCTATCACTTCCCAGGGCTCTCTTCATCCATTATTCATGTGACCCTCACTGGCTCTCTGCTGAGGTCAGCAGCTACACTAGGACATGGAGTGGGAGGCAGAGTAGGTTTTGTAGGGCTCAGCAAGCTGCAGTTGGCTGGGGCAGTCTCCGGTGGGAAAAACTGCAGCACTGAGAAATGCAATCCAGGCAACCTCAGGCCTCGGCCACAGACTCAGTCACGCAGGCCTGGGGCAAGGTCATAGGCTGCACTTCTGAGCTCTTTTGCCCAACTTTCCTCTCTGTAAAGGGAGTTTAAGATGCCAAATTGCTGTCCCAGTGATTGGAGGAGGACGTTAAAAAGAGATTCTGTGGGGGCTGGAGCTTTAGCACAGCAGGCAGGGTGTTTGCCTTGCACGTGACCGACCCAGGTTGAATTCCCAGCATCCCATACAGTCCCCTGAGCACCGCCAGGAGTAATTCCGGAGTGCAGAGCCAGGAGTAACCCCTGAGCATCGCCAGGTGTGACCCAAAAAGCAAAGAGAGAGAGAGAGAGAGAGAGAGATTCTGTCATGCTCTAGACCCAAGGTTGAGTCTCCCTCTTGCTCTGAGGTGAGTAATGAACAAAATCATAAATGTGACCGCCGCTGTTTGCAAACCTCAAGCCATTGGCCCTAACTTGTTTTTCTTTTGAACTGGTGGCCTCTGGCCTCCAAGAGGATCTCCTGGAGCTTCATATGGGTGGCGAGAGGGAGCCATATCCAGAGGACCCTGAAGCATCCTTCCTCCTCCCCCTACCTCAGTCACGGTCAGACCCAAGGAACAAGCCGGACGAGCCATCTGCAGCCCCCTCTTCCTAGCTCCCTGGCTGCCATTGGCATGTTCAGTTCAAGGCAGGGGATGCGATGGAGCACCGTGCACATGGCAACTTGTACCTGCGTCACCATGGCATCTTAGTTCCCAGAGACCCTTAGAAGCAAAAAATAAACAGAAACTCAACCGATCTTGAGGCAAACCTCTGCAGCATGGATGGTCCAGAGCACTAAACAAGAAATGACTCTTGTTCTCAGTTTAATGAACACCAGGCCAGATTGAAAGACAGAACTTTAACAAGGGATTGTCATCCAAGGACTTGGGCCTAAGTCTGGACTTCCCTTTCAGGAGGCTGAAACAACCCCCATCTGAAAACCCTGACTGTGTGTGAAAAAGGAACATTAGAAGTGCAAAAGCTTAAAAGATTTTATCCAATTTATAGCAAATGTAGCAATTTTTATTGAGTCCAGAGATAGTATAGGGTTTAAGGCACTTGTCTTGAGAGCAGCTGCCTTGGGTTCAATCCCTAGTACCTCATCGGATCCCCAAAGCACTGCCAGAAATGATATGGCTCAAACCTTCTCCCCCAATTTTTATTGTGGGCCAGGGAAATAGCTCAGCATGTACAGGACCCAAGTTTGAACCCCTATACTGCATGTTTCCCCCTTTGCACTTCCAGGAAAGCTTTGGAGACCCCCTCCCACCCTCCCCCCCCCCCAAGAACCTCTGGGTGGCCTGCTAGTGGCAGACAGGAACCAAGCAGCTCTGCTTCTGGTTCCAGCACTGAACTGCCCAGCCTGGTTAGTGGAGTATCTCCAGGAGTGGCCCAAAACCCCCTGAGCACTGCTAGGGAGACCCCCTGTGTAGAGGGAATCAAACATTGAGAGAGAAACTCTTTGAGTAAGCAAAATTGTATTAAAACAATACTGATTACTCATGCTGATTACTAATACTACTATAGTATTACTAATACTACTAGTATTCTTAGTAATCAGTAGCACTGAAGTACTGTCCTCACGTTGTCCATCGATTTGCTCGAGCGGGCACCATAATGTCTCCCTTGTGTGACTTCTTGTTACTGTTTTAAAATTAGTAATTAGTAATGTGGGTAATATTATTTTATTGTTAATCAATGTTTGAAGTCCTTAATCATGTCCTTCCTGAACCTCGTGCAAAACCAATGGATAGTGGCTACATATTTGTGAGAAAAACAAAGAAATAAATATGAATGAATGCAATTAGCATTTTCTATATCAAGTGATTGTGAGATACATATTTTAGCTGCGTTCATAGTATTTTACAACTCTGTAGGAAGTGTGTGGTTTGAAGCATAGATCCTCCAAGAGGGAACGATATTTTTCTGTTTGTTGTTTTTGTGTATAGTCTATACACAAAGCTGCTGAGTCCTTACTCCTGGCCCTGTGCTCAGGGTTCACTCTTGACTAGCTTTGGGGGACCATATGGGTTGCCGGGGATTGAACCTGAGTCAGCCTTGCAAGACAAGTTCTCTACCAGCCAAAAGGAAATGATTTTAATAGTCTAATTTGCATGTGAATAACTTCAAGAGATTCTCCCTTAAAAGATGAGGAAAAATAAGAAGTTTCTGTGCCTCTTAAAACTTTTGGTAACCGTTCTTGGGGCTGGAGCAATAGCACAGCAGGTAGGGCGTTTGCCTTGCATGCGGCTGACCCGGGTTCGATTCCCAGCATTCCATATGGTCCCCCGAGCACCACCAGGAGTGATTCCTGAGTGCAAGGCCAGGAGTATCCCCTGAGCATGGTCGCCGGGTGTGACTCAAAAAGAAAAAAAAGAAAAAGAAAAAAACTGCAAAACTTTTGGTAACCATTCTTGCAAGAGCCTGAAAGGAGTTTATAGTTTATGTATTTGAATGGGTAAACAGAAAGGAAAGAAATAGAAAAACGGCCAGGTTGGGGGTCTTGAGGATTTCACCTGGGGGGGTCTGGGGAAAGCACCTCACACCCCTTTACACCTGAGGCTAGCAGGCAAACCCTGGCCGTCCAACCAGTTCCCTGAGCTCAGCTGTACCCTCAATCCACAGAGCGACGGTGCAGGCCCAGAACTGCAGTTGCAGCACATTCTTTTTTGTTTTTTTGGGGGTGGGGGGAGGGTGAGTTGGGGGCATGCCTGG
This sequence comes from Sorex fumeus, assembly GCF_029834395.1. Classification (NCBI taxonomy): domain Eukaryota; kingdom Metazoa; phylum Chordata; class Mammalia; order Eulipotyphla; family Soricidae; genus Sorex; species Sorex fumeus. Next base: position 60,644,675 of record NW_026606101.1, read on the forward strand.
TAGCAGTGCTCAGGGATTTATCCTGGCTCTGTGCTTAGGAATCACACCTAGTGGTGCTCAAGGGATCTTTTGTATCAGGGATCCAATCAGTGTCGGCTACATGCAAGGCAAGCACCAAAGACGAGATTTCTGAGAACAAGGCCCCTCTATGCCCTTTAGGATACAAACATGGAGTCACGGACACTCCCTCCACCTTCTGCCCCACCCAGTCCTGCTCATTTATTTCAAGTCAGGGCCAACAGATGTCAGCCGGAAACTGCCTGGCTTAGCGCGGTCTCCTCTAACCCTCCCGCTCCCATGTTTCCTGGTCAGGAAGGAGCTCTGGAGATCCACGGTGGTCCCGAGGTCACAGGGAAAACGAGGAGGCAAAAGGACACCAAGTCTGCCTGGACGAACCTCGAAGCCGTGGTCCATACTCAGCCCCTCCTTTCTCTTCAAGGACCCACCTGATGGGGGAAGGTGATAATTCCTCCTGACTGTCAGAGAAGCCGCTTCGTGGAAAGTGTGCCCTGGTCTTTTCTAAAGCTGTGTAAGACTTTGAAATAGGAGACAAACACCCAAGAATGGCCGAGATTAGTACCAGGAATTTTACTCCATGGCTTGGAGGCCAGCCACACATACTAGGGGAAAAGGGAGCTCAGATAGAGAAGGGAGCACCAAATAAAGGGTGTTGGGAGGATCCTCTCAGGATGGGAGAAGCATGCTGAAAGTAGACTATAGACCAAACATGATTGCCACTCAATGCCTCTTTTGCAAACCACAACACCAAATAGGAGACAGAAAACAGAGGGGAGTGTCCTGTCACAGAGGCAGAGTGGGATGGGTGGATACTGGGATCCATGGTGGTGGGAAATGGGCACTGGTGGAGGGATGGGTATTTGATCATTGTATAATCGAAACCTAAGCACAAAAATTTGTAAGTCTACAACTGTACCTCATGGTGTCTCACTAATAAAAATTAAAAAAAAAATAAAGCTGTGTAAGACTTTGGAAAGTTCTGCTGGGGGCTGAACCCACGCCCTCCCGCCTGACTGTTATCCTGGCGATGGTCAGGCTTACAGAGATGATCTCGGTGGACACCGGGTTGCATCCTAGGTTTCCTCCCCTCCCTACCCTTAAGAATTACAGGAGAACTTTGAAAGCTTCTACTTTTGTCTTTTGTTTTCCTTTGGGGGCCCCAGCCAGCATTGCTCAGGGTATATTCCTGCCTCTGTGCTCAAGGGTGACTTTCAGATTTGCTCAGCACCCCATAGGCGGAGAATTCAAGTGCTGCCTGAAAGGAAAGTTCCAGTTACTATCTCTCAGGCCAAGGGTCCTGATTGGGGGGTGGGGGGGGTGGGGAGAGGGGCAGCAAGAGGCCAACCGCTCCAATAATCCCAGAGGGCTCAGGGATAGAGGTCAACTCTGGGGACCCCTAGCAGGATCCCGCCCCTTTTCCTAGGGTCCATGTCCTGTTGGCGAGCCGGATGGTGAGGATATATTTATTTTCACCCTCTCTCATGCCCTGGCCCAAGTCGGACGCTTAAAAGAAGGCCCTTGTGAATTCTTCCGACTTCAGGAAAGAGAATGTTCAGTGTGTTGACAAATTCCAGCGTCCTCAAGGCCCGGGTCTTAATTCTTTGTGCAAACTCTCATTTCTGAGTTTGCCTGTCCCCCATGTGCCCCTAATTAGTCATGTCATGAGCTCCCCGGCTATTGTTTTAAACACAACCCCGCATCCCCGGAGCCCTGAAGTCCTTCAGGGCTGAACAGTCTTGGATTTGGGAATATTTCAAAGAAAAAAAAAAACCCACCCAGCCACGATTCTTCTGGCGGTGGCCGCCATCATTTTTCAGGGGAGGTGTTGCCATAGAGATGTTGTCTGCCCCATCTCTATTGATAGTCCCCCGTTCCGGGCGCCCCTGAATAGGCGCTGAGGTAGGTAAATGTATGCAGTGACATTGAGCGGATGATTCTATTCTGAAACATTCCTCCACCATTTGTTTCTGGGCTTGTCTGAGGGCCGGGACGCAGTGTTGGGTTTTGTTGCACGTGCTCCCCTCACGGGCCTGGAGTTAATGCAAGCCTTGTTCGCAGGCACTGAAGCAGAAATCTCTCTGCTGCCAAGGACAAAAGCTTCACAGGCCACCTCGGAGGCCGCTTTGGGAAGGCCGTGTCTCCCAGACTCCCAAAGGAAATGGGAGATAAGGTGGGAATGCAGAGGTGCCCCTGGGAACGCTCCCAGCCCTCCCCAGCCGCACACATCTGGCCCCATGGGCGATGCCTCTGGCAGCACATGGGCTGCACCCACCAAGGGCCTTACTTTGATGTGCCTTTCTGCACTGTGTGCTGAGAAATCATCCCCAAGACATGGGTGCCTCCGCTGTTGGTGATAAGTGGGTGTTTGCTCTCAACTCAGGCATGGGGAGGGGGGGGGAGGTGCTCTCTTAAGCTAAGTGTGGTTCCTGCCTTTATATTTAAAGCAAATAACACCCCCTGCTTCTCTTCCCACCAGGAGAGGGGGGTGGGGCAGCAGGAAAGGGAGAAAGAAAAGAAAGGAGGAGGGAGAAAGGAAAGAGGAAGGATTTGTTGATGGCCGTGTCCTAGAACCATGTCTGGGACTTGGTCCCATAAAAGCATTTCAGTTAAAGAATGAATGAATGAATGAATGAATGATGCAGCCTTCAATCCAAGAGTCACACTGAGGGTTTCCAGCTAGCTCTCCCATCCACCCCGTGAGGCGGAAATGGGCAGTTCCTCTGTCCCCGAGATGTAGGTGACCTGTCCAAGGCCATTGAACCCGCGCCTGTCCCCCAGCACAGCTCTGCTCTTCCATTCCCAAGCGTGGAGGGCCCCTTCACTCAGTCCCCAGCACCCCTGCCCTGGCCTCTGTGCTCCGTGGCCTCTGCCTGGGCCCCCAGTCGGGTGAGGCGGGTCAGCTCCCTGAGGGTAGCCTGGGGCGCCACCCATCTCTCCAAGCTCCTGCCCTGCCCCCATCCCTGCTCATTTGGCCCTAGCAGCGTCTCCGGAGGGAAGGGGAGGGAAGGCCGTGGGGACTGAAACTACAAAGCTGCCCCACGTTCTGAGCCCCGGAATTGCGGAGGGGGTGGTGGTGGGGGTGGTGGGGGGTGTTGTGTAAGAGATCCCGGCCTTCAGATGTTTGCCGCTGCTAAGTGCTTGCAGGTGTGGCTCACAGCGGGCCCGAGGGCTGGGCGCCTGGCAGAGGTTCCGTGTGCGGCTCCAAGGACTCGCAACCACAGCCCTCCCCCCTGCAATCCCTCACGCCCCGCTTGGCTCACTCGCTCTGGGCCTTTTCCCTTCCCTGCGCCTTGCTGCTGCTGCTACTGCTGCTGCTGCCTGGGCCGCAGCTGCCCACGTGGCTGGGTGCTCGCTTGGAGCCAGTGCATGCGCACAGTCTGCTCACAGGGCTCACACTTGTGCCCACCAGCGTGGCACCCCCTTACCACAGTGCTCCGCGGTCCGCAGAGATGCGCTCTGCGGGTGGGCTCAGTGTCCCTGGAGGCAGAGAGTGGGCGGAGCGGTGCTGGCGTCAGTGCCTCAGTTGCCCCCATCTTGGCTCCTACCCACTCATTCCATTTATTTGTTTGTTTTTGGGGGGCGGGGCTAGTAGTGCTCAGGGAGTGAAGCTGGGTCAGCGGGACTCAAGGCAAGTGCCCTACCCACTCTCCAGCCCCTGCTCACTCACTCTTTTTTTTTTTGCTTTTTTAAATTTTTTAAACTTTTTAAAATTTTTATTAGTGAGACACCATGAGGTACAGTTGTAGACTTACAAATTTTTGTGTTTGGGTTTCAATTATACAATGATCAAATACCCATCCCTCCACCCGTGCACATTTCCCACCATCACGGATCCCAGTATTCCTCCCCCCCTTCCCCCCGTCCCCCCATCCCCCATCCCATCCTTCCTCTGTGGCAGGGCATTCCCTTCTGTTTTCTCTCTCCTTTTGGGTGTTGTGGTCTGCAAAAGAGGCGTTGAGTGGCAATCATGTTCAGTCTATAGTCTACCTTCAGCATGCTTCTCCCATCCTGGGAGGATCCTCCCAACACCTTTTATTTGGTGCTCCCTTCTCTATCTGAGCTGCCTTTCCCCCTAGCATGTGTGCTCACTCATTCTTAATCTCATTCATTCATTCATTCATTCAGATACTCAGGGAGGACGTGGGCCCAGAGTTTCACACAAAAGTGGCAGATATGAGCAAGACGTGAACTCCGCCTCCCGAGGACGGAGTATAGATCATGACAGCCGCCCCCGCCTCCACCAAGGATGCCAATAACACTGACTCTTGCGTCTGATGCACACTTTCACACCTCTTATGCAGTTTTAATATACTATTGCATAGACTAAGGTGCTAGAAATTATGTCGAAATTCATGTCACAGAGGAGGAAAATGACGCCCAGATCAGCTGTCTAAAGTTAGTAAGTGATGGGGCAAGACTTGAACCCCAGTTTTGGGGAATCCAGGCTCCATGTGACTTTGAGTGTGGAGAAACTTTTCCTTTTACAAAAATTTTATTTATTATTAAAGTAACAGGGTTACAATCGTGTTTAAGTTCATGGTATCGATGTACAAGGTACTCGCACCCCATCAGCCCCGAAGTGACATGACCCTCTCTCCCAACCTTATGTCACCTCTGCTCTGACTTTCCTGCCCTCCCATGCAGTCCCCATTCTGTGTTGATTGACAGCTGTGGTTTGGGTGTGTAGTCACCTCCCTGAGCAGCCCCATGTGCTTCAGACTCAGGCTCCCAGTCAGCCTCATCATTCCGTCCCTCTCGTCCCCCCTGCCTGTCCCCTAACCTGGCCCCCTCAAGTCTGATTTCCAGTATCCAGAGCTTATTATTGTTACTACCCACACCCTAGATTTGTTTCTCTATATGCTACAGATAAGTGAAGTCATCCTGCATCTTGTATTCGTCCTGCCTCCAGCTGATTTCACTCACTATAATGATCTCCGTGCCCCCCCAAACCATTCCTTCCACAGTGCCATAAGCTGAATATCTTAATTTTTTCCCTTCGATTGCAGAGTGTTCCATTCCATATCTGTACACCATGACTTCTTTTTTATTCTTTTGTTGCTGGATATTTGGTAGTGGAACTGTTCTTTTTTTAATTTTTATTAGTGAAACACCATGAGGTACAGCTGTAGACTTACAAATTTTTGTGCTTGGGTTTCAGTTATACAATGATCGAGTACCCATCCCATCACCAGTGCCCATTCTCCACCACCACTAATCTCAGTATCCCTCCCTCCACCGAGTAGCGAAACTGTTCTTAATTGCTCCCCCTGTCTTCTTATGCCCAACAAGTCATTGACCCAAAGTCTGGGGTAATGAGAGAAGTTCTTTGCACTAGCGCTATCTTTCAAATAAAAAAATCTAGTGCTTCTGAAAAAGTACAGCTCAGGCAATGTTCTTGAAAGTTTGAGACAAGGTGGTTAGGGTTCTACTGTTTTGAACAAAACCAGTAAATTTTTTTTGGGGGGGGGTTTGCTTTTTTGGGTCACACCCAGCGATGCACAGGGGTTACTCCTGGTTCATGCACTCAGGAATTACTCTTGGCCATGCTTGGGGGACCATATGGGATGCTGGGAATCCAACCCAGGTCGGCCGCATGCAAGGCAAACACCCTACCCGCTGTGCTATCACTCCAGCTCCACCAGTAAGTTTTGATTTCCCCAGGTTCCTTGGTCTGAGATGGGGTCCAGGCAGCAAGACCATCCACGGCCTAGGGTGGGGTGTGTCTTAGCCCTACCCTAAGAGGTCCCCTTTGGTCTGGCCTGCATGGATGTGTCTCCGGGATGCTGGGTGAACAGAGGTGTGTGCTTCGAGGTGCTCTGGCCTTCAGGGGCCCCCACCTGCAGAGTTGAAACTCACATAGGCAGACGTGAAATAGCAGAGATGTGGGAACAGAACAGTTGACTGAGATGGAGAGGTCTGCCGGGACTCAGCTCATTCCTGTGCATGTCAAGTCTGGTGCCCCTCTTTCGTGGTCCTTTGTCACAGAGGCGATGACACAGCACTCAGGTGAGGAGGTGGGAGGATGAATCAGAATCCTCCTTCCCAGGAGCACCCGACCTAAAGAGAAAAGTCCAGAGGAAGATCATTTGCATAGATGGGACGTGGAAAAGGGGGAGCAGAAGCATAGGGAGGCTGGGCCTTGGAGGGGACCTTCGATTTGGCCTTGCAGGTTGAGTTGAACCATTACAGACTCCACCAGAGAAGGTCTTCCAGGTGGAAGGTGGGAGGAGGAAACATGTCCAGGAAGAGCGAAGTCCAGTGTAAGCAGAGGAGATAGGCAAGAAATGAAGCTAGGGCAGAGGATGACGCTAGGGCAGAAAATGGTGCTAGGGCAGAGGATGATGCTAGTACAGAGGATGATGCTAGGACAGAAGATGATGCTAGAGCAGAGGATGATGCAAAGGATGACGCTAGGCAGAGGATGACGCTAGGGCTGAAAATGATGCTAGGGCAGAGGATGATGCTAGAGCAGAGGATGACGCTAGGCAGAGGATGACGCTAAGGTGGAAGATGATGCTAGAGCAGAGGATGACGCCAGGGCAAAAGATGATGCTAGGGCAGAGGATGATATTAGGGCGGAAGATGACACTAGGGCCAGCATGGCCCTTTCTCCCTGGTCTTGGGGAGACCCAGGAACGGGTGTTGAGGCAGGAAGTGGTGCAGCCTTGGGAAGCCCTTAGAGCTGGCCAGGGTGCTCAATGGTTTGGGCTTGTTTTCTCCAGGGAGAAGGGATAAACCCAGAGCTCCACCAGAACCAGGCAGAGAGCGGAGGTCAGAGAGTGGGCCCGGAGGAGGATGCTGCAGCTATTGCCTGGCCCCAGTGGGGAGCAAGGGCCAGTCCCGGTGCTACTGTTGGAAAACAGAACTTCAGCGCAGATGGGGTCCAAGCCCTGGTTCCCTGGCCCGCCGCCCACCTCCACCTGGAGCCACCTCAGGCTGAGCCCCTGCCCCCTGCCCTGGTCCTGCTGCCTCTGCCCTCCGGGCCCCTCAATTCCCTACAGGGACCAGGTTGGCTTTGAAGGTTCTGGAACAGGCGTGCCCGTGTGTGGGGCCCTGCCCATCACCAGAGGCTGCCGGGTGGACCAAATGCTGTGGCAGCCCAGGCCTGCGTGCTCTTTGGGGAACAAAGGAGAACCCTCTTAATTTAATTTGTGTTTTGCTGCAGGGGTGGGGAGAGAGGAGCAGAAACCCCACCCGTTCTGGGGATTAGATACAAGTGTGTGGGGTGGGGTGGGGGGCGGATAGAGGGGCCTGCAAGCTGAAGAACATCTGGGTGTATTTATACCTCCAAAGCCATGACGGAAACCTACAGATTTGCATGCGCCGAGTCTTGGGTTGGACTATCTGCAGGCCCCTGGGATCTCGTGATGGTGAGAGGCTGAGCCGAACCCTCCTGCCTCGCCTCGGGGACATTCTGCTGTCGCTGAGCACAGTTGACATCTGGGGAGGTGAGCGGGCTGGGGACCTGGGAGAGGACTGAAGGAAAACGCGGGCAGGTCGCTTCTTACTCAAGCACCCCACTTCACGGCCGGCTGGCACTGAGGGCCCCGAGGCTGGGGCATCAGTGAGGGCAGAAGATACCAGCAGCCCCTCGAGGCACAGGAGAGAAGAGGGGCTGGAGGAAAACTCAGTAGGAGGACACATGTTCAGCATGTATGAGGTCTTGGGGTTGATCCCTGCCCCCCCCACACACACACATGCACACGCATGCACACACACACACAAAGTAGTAAAGGTTTTGTTTTGTTTTGGGGGCCATCCCTGGCAGTCCTGTTTGCTCAGGGACCACTCCTGGTGGTGCTCAGGGGATCAAACGGGAAGTCAGGGAGAGAACCCAGCTTGGCCACGAGCAAGGTAGACACCCTTCCCGCTGTATTATCTTTTCAGTCTGAATTATTAGAGATTTCTCCCCGAGAGTCACTGGCGAACCCTAATGGATGACTTTCCTGTGTCCCAGAAGTAATGGTTTTGTAGCAGCTGACAAAATTCTGGAGCCAGTGAGAGCCCGCAGAGGGGAATGGTTTATAATGCAGATTAAAGACAAAAAAGTTCCTTTGCTTAGTGTCATACTAAGAAAAGCGGCAGGAAGCTTCTCTCTTGCAAAAACGCGGAGAAGGGGCATTGGAGGCATAGTACTCCGGGTAGGGTGCTTGCCTTGCTGCTGCTGAGCTAGCAGCACCACAAATGCTCCCCTGAGCACTCCCAGGAGTGATCTCTGAGCTCAAGGCCAGGAGTAAGCGTGGCCAAAATGAAAGAAAGCACAAACCAAGCCATCTCAGAAAAGAATCTTCTAGAATACATCTATGCAAGCCCTCACACAGACTCACACATCGTCTCCAGGAGGGACAGAGGAAGGACAGGAAGCCACTTCCTTGGCCCATGCCGGCTGCTTGTTTTTGTTTTTGTTTGTTGTTGTTGTTGTTGTTTTTCCCTGCCGAAAGTCAGGCGGCTTTGCAAAAGGCGTTTTTGAACAAACTGTGCCATTTGCGAGAAGGCGGGTCTGGAACAGAAGCCATCCAGCTTTAATTTCTCAGCTAATTAATGGTTGATCATCTCTCCTTTTATGATTCTTGACCCCAGAAGGAAAATTTATTAGTACTTTTAGGTTTTGCCCAGTCGGGCTAAATGAGGCGTGTAATGCACTAATTTAGTGCCTCTTTAGCATAAGCAGCGCCTTCCCCCGGCAGCCTGCTGCCCGCAGCACACTTCTAGGGAGCAGTGGGGGAATTCACCGAGGACAGCTGCGGATTACTGGGGCTCAGGTACCAGAGAGGCCAGAGCCAAGAGGGGGCCCCGCCCCGCCCACCAGCGCTGGCTTCGCCCATTCATTGTCCGTAGTATTCAGGAGTACAAGTAAATCTGAGATTCCTCCAGCCTCTGCTGACTCACTTCCTCCTCAAACTCTTCCCTGGGAGCTGAGCTGACTGTGAGGCGGTATCTGGGGCCGGGTAGTTATGTGGAGAGCAGGTTAGAGCTTTATTTACCTGGCCCCAGTAGACACCCATTCGGCAGATACATGGCTGGCTCTACACCCGAGAAGTGTGGGATGGGCAGGGATGGGGGCAAGGGGTTAGCCGGGAAGCAGGGAAGCGCTGAGAAGTGGACAGGGCAGAGCTGGGCATGCGGTTCCCACTGCCACCAGTGGTGTTGGAGAGAGAACTGCAGCAAAGTGCTTGCCCTTCTTTTTTTGGGGTGAGGGGGTCACACCTGGTTATGCACAGGGGTTCCTCCTGACTCTGCACTCAGGAATTACTCCTGGAGGTGCTCAGGGAGTCATATGGGATGCTGGAAATCGAACCCAGGTCGGCCGCATGCAAGGCAAACGCCCTACCCGCTGTGCTATCGCTCCAGTCCCAACGCTTGCCCTTCTTGATCCCTGTTTTCCCGTCTGTGAGATGATCTGCAAATCTTCGTGCCTCTGGGCCCATCTCTTCCAGCTAGATCTGTCGTTGAGTGGGGTGCCAGAGCATCAGGGGGACCCAGCTCCAACCAGGAAACCCACCAAGAGGAGCTCTGAAAGAGGAGAACTCTAGAAGTCCCCATCTGAGAACAAAGCTCTGAGGGCCGGGCCTGCACATAAGGGCACGACTGAGCCCCCGACGGACTGGCCCAAGCCAAAGGCATGTGGCCCTCTAGAGATACCCCAAAACTATTCCCCACAGTGCAGCTTCAGAGGCAGGTGCAAGGTCTCGTCAGGCGAACACCCAGGCTCCTAAGGCTCTGCCCCACTCTCATTTGGCCGATGCGGGTCTGTGGGCAGGGGCTCAGGGTCAGCCTCACAGAGCCCCTCCCTCATGCTTGCTCCTCAGTGGGTAGGAGCCTGGGGGAGATCTCTTTTCTTCCCTACAATTTTCTTTTTCTTGTCTTTTTTTGGTGTGGGGGCCACCTGTGCGTGCTTGGGGACCACTCCTGGCTCTGTGCTCAGGGGTCACTCCTGGCTCTGTGCTCAGGGATCCCTACAATTTTCTTTTTCTTGTCTTTTTTTGGTGTGGGGGCCACCTGTGCGTGCTTGGGGACTACTCCTGGCTCTGTGCTCGGGGATGACTCCTGGCTCTGTGCTCAGGATTCCCTAGGTGGTGCTGGGGACTGCACAGTGTCAGTTGCACATGTGGTAAGCACCTTAACCCCTGTCCTGTCTCTCTGGCCCTATACTTTTCTGTATTTCCAATTTTTGTCTTCTTCTCCTTTTCATTTTTTTAATGAAGGAGCTGTAATTTACAAATGTGTATCATTCTTCAAGTTAGAAGGGAAAAAAATGACTTAGAAAAAAATGACTTAGAAATAAGCCAGAAATGACTTCAAGGCAGAGGAGACGCTGGCTCTCAGTTGGAGTACTCTAGTCATGAGCGTTCATGTGCCAGCTCACATGACGTCCGTGTGTCCAGCACAGGCCCCCTCTAGGTGGCTGATGGCCAAGGAGTGTGTCCACAGACAGGTGTTCCTCAGGAGCCTGTGGGCGTCCCTGCCCAGGTGCCAGTGTGTCTCCTGCAGATGAGGAGCTTTGAGGAGCTCCAGGTTGGCCTCCAGATCACACAAACATGCTTCAGGCTCGAGGCCTCATGCCAGCCCCAGCCCCAGTTGATTCCCCACTCCCCCCTGCCCCCCACAGACCCTCAGACCCCTCTGTCTCCTCCCCCATGGAGCAGACACGGGTATAAGCCTGGAAGTCTAAGGGCTCAGTCTAGCTCAGCCTACTTTGTGCTCAATGGAAGAGGAATATCCCATCTGCTCCGGGTTTGCCCCCCAGGGAGCGAAGGGTTCAGCGATGGGACACTCACCACGGCTGGTTCGCGTCCCCCAGGGCTCACGAAGAGGATGGGGTGAAACACATTCTGAGTTTCCCAAGGCAGAGTAGCTGAGAGAGAAAGCTGGGTGATGTGAAAAGCACATCAAGCTACCTGGGAATCCACAACTTGATTTGGCCCGTGTCTTTGAGATCACTGTCACTGTCCTCCCGTTGTTCATTGATTTGCTCGAGCGGGCCCAGTAACGTCTCCATTGGAGACTTTTGTTGTTACTGTGTTTGGCATATCGAATATGTCACAGGGAGCTTGCCAGGTCCTGCCGTGCGGGCGAGATACTCTCGGTAGCTTGCCGGGCTCTCTGAGAGGGGCGGAGGAATCGAACTCGGGTTGGCCATGTTGGCTGGGTGCAAGGCAAATGCCCTACCGCTGTGCTATCGCTCCAGCCCGTCTTTGAGATACGCCTTTGAAAACAGAACAATTCCAACGGGGAGAGACTTGGTGGGCTGCTGCAGACGCAGAACTTGGAGTGGGGAGGGCGTACAAGATTGGGAACAGGAAGACCAGAAGACCAGTGTCTTCGAGAACTCCGTGTGTGAAGGGAAATGTGACAAGAGTGCCGGACAGGTTGGAGGAACGTGCGGTGTCATTTTGGGGGAGCATAAAGACCCTCTTGACGGTCTTCGGGCTTGTCCTCCAGGTGGAAAGAAGCCGTTGCCAGGGGATTTGGGAGTCGAGCTCTGCTTCTCCAGACTTTCCTTGCCGCGGCAGGGAGGAGAAGTAGCAGAGAAATTCGAGGAAAAGATGGGGAGCCCCAGATCCTTGCCCCCCACCTTGTGGTGGGCAGAAGAGAGAAAGCAACCCCCCCCCACCCACCCACAAGGAGAGAGACTTTCACCCAACGTGTTCCAGAAGCATCAGTCAGGAGCCAGGAGAAGGGAGGTCCCTGCGGGGGTGGCAGGAGGTTGGCGCCACCGGTCCCCCCAGATGAGGGAGAATTTCTGCTCCCTTTTGCCAGCTGTGACCCCCGCCTGGATCTCAGCGGGGGCCGTAAAGCCACACATTTCCCAACGAAGGGATGCCGCAGGAAATAATAAATCTCTCCAGATTTACGAGCCAGGAAATTCCTTCAGGAGAGTAAATAGAGAAGAGGTGAGGTCCGGGGGGTGCGGGTGGGGTCCGGGGCAGAGAGGTCGCTCTGCTCCTTCCGGCCCAGAAACCCGGGAGCACCTGGGCTGGTGGGACTGGCCATCGAGATTGATGGCTGAGAGGGACCTGCAAGGTCTCTGCGCTTCCCTCATCAAACTCACGCTCGCCCCCACCCCACCCCCCAGAATGATGCGGGGGATGAACTGTGTGACCTTTAGGGTCGCTGGATGCTGGCGGCAGACCAGGTTCCTTCTCTGCATCTCTGCCCCCACGCTGGGCCCCCATCCCCCTCCCCCACTGACAACGCAATCCACCGGCTCTCACACGTCGCCCGAGCCTGGGCTGAGGATTAAGGCGAGGAACATCTGGAAACTTTCCTGCGGGGTCTACATCTGCGCCCGATTACCTTCTTATTTACTGGACTCACCCAAAGGAACAATAACAGAAGCACGACACCGCGCGTTCCAGCACACCCTCCCAACCACCCGCAGTCCAGCGCGCAGCCGGTCCTTGCCAAAGAACGCGCCGGCGCACACGTGCTCCCTCTCCCCGGTTTCCGTGGTCCACGGATGCCTGGGCCCAAGCCAAGTCCCAGCCCGCCCTGGAGACCCTCGCTGGGGGCCAGCACGCCGCCGCCGCCCGTTCTGGCTTCGGCCGGCAGATGGCGCCCGCGGCTCTCAGACGGCCACGGCCGAGGGTGGGACCCAGTCGGCTGCCCCAACACCCACCTTTGGAATGGGCTGGTCTGGGAGTCATCTGGCGGGGCCAGGAAAGTGACCTAAGCCTGACACTGATAGCACGGAGCTGAAGAAAGAGGCCCCGCCCCAGAAGGGAGCTCTGGATGGGGGAGGGACGCGTGTCTGTCCCCCGGAGTGAGGGTGGGGGGCTGCCTGGCAGAGACGAGGTGCTTCCCCCTCTCCCCACCCCGGGAGCGCGGGGGAGATGCTGTCACCGGCCTGGAAACCCAGAACAAAAGGACTCAGGGATGCCAAAGGAAGCCAGTAAGAGCGAGGAGATCATCTCTACCTCCCACTCTCAATCGGTGACTCATCTCTGAACCCCAGTTCCACCCTCGCCTCCCTCTGGGTGAAGCCTTTCCTGACCTGAGTGCTCACCGGGTCAGAAATGAGCCAGCAGCTGCCTCCTGGGGCCCCCCCAGCTCTGGGCTGCGCTGGGGAGAGTGATAGGGCCAGCAGGGTGTGTGCATGGCTAGGCGGTGGGAGGCCTGGGAAGGCAGGACCAGGCTCTGGTTACCCCGCACTCTCCAGGGGCCTCAAAGTCTCTCCTTCAGGGCACTACCAGGGCCAGGAGGGAGGAACTGTCTGCAGGGAGCTGGTCTTGTGCCTGGCCTGGGTTCCATCCCCATCATCCCGTATGGTCCCCTGAGCATTGCCAGGAGAGATCCCTGAACCCTGAGCCAGGAGTCGGCCCTGAGCACCGCCCGGCATGGTCCCAAACAACAACAATTACAACAGTAAGACCAACCTTCTCTTGTGGTTGCCACTGGAAGCTAGAAGAAAGTTCTAGCGGCTAAAATAGTGGAGGGAATCTCTGAAGTTTGAGCTGCGTGGCAGCTGTCTGTGGCTTTCTTCCTGAGGGCAGGAACACACACACACACACACACACATATTTACACACACACACACACACACACACACACACACACACACGCAGAGGCACCAGCACACGCCTCTCGGCAACTCCAGAACAGCAGAGCAGGGAATGCAAAAAATGTGACCGTGCCAGCCGCAAGGAGGTCTGGAAATGCCTTCTTACAGGAGCTGTCCTGGGAGCCATGCTGGAGCAGAGGCAGGGACAGAGAGAGCCACCGGGAGGAATATCTCCTCACCTGGGGTGGGGCCAGGGGTGGGGGGACTTGAATCCTGCCTCCTTTGGGGTCCGCTGGGAGCAGCGTCTTCCCTAAAGCTCCCGCTGAGAGGGATTTGCTCTGTCCTAGAACCATCCGACAGACGCGCGGAGACAGCTCTGAGGAGCCCCAGTCTGCTCCCCCCCGCCCCCCCCCCCCTGTACTTTCACCCAAAGCATCATCCCCTGATGACAAACCTACTTCACTTTCTTGGGAAATGCACTGCATGGGCTCGGAGCCCGGGACTAACCTCTCACCCCGGCCAGAACACATTTGGCCTTGGACAGAGTGTTCGAGGGTGGTGTCGGAGCAGCTCTAGGTTGTCGTGAGGGAGGAAAGGCCCGCAGAGACGGGCGTGGCTTGCCCCAGACACACACGCGGGTGCCCAGCAGCCCTCCCCTCTGGCTCCCCTCCAAACAGCTGGACACAGGCGTCCGGCTCCAGAAACGCTCTGCTCCCCAACCACATGCTGTTCTCTTCAATCTCCCTCACAGGCGCCCCAGGCCTGGGCTGTCCTGGCCAGTTTCTGTGACTCCCCGAAACCCCCTCCCCTCTAGACGCTGTCCCACAGGGAGGTTCCCGGTCAAGGACTGGTGTGTGCTTTCAGCCCTGCGGGAGAAGCGTTACGTGCCAGCCAGCAGCTGGTGCATTGCACGTTTTGTTTGGAGAAAAAACATGAGCCTTGACTCCTGGACACACGCTGGCCTTGGCCCCTGGGAAGAGTCTGGGCAGCCAAGGGGCCCGGTCTGGGAGCAGCAGGATGTGAGTCCTGGCTGGCCAGTGACACATTCTCTCCCTCTGGTTGCTTTGCTCTCCGCTCAGAACGGGTGTTGTGGCCTTTTGAGTGCAACGCACTTACTCCCTGGGTGCTGAATTCTGCTGTCCTGCCTCTCAACATCTGAGCAGTATGGAAGGGAACAGGAGGCAGTTTTCTCTCCACCACCTGCTCTCATTGACCACTTCACCACTCTCGGGTCCGCAGTGCCCAGTCAGTTGTACATCACAGAAGGGGGAAATGCATACGTGCAGCCTTACTCTTTTATCTTTAACACGAAATGCAAATGGGGCCTGAGAGATGGTACTCAGAGGGGTAGGGTGCTCCCCTTGCATGCAGTTGACCTGGGTTTGATGCCTGACACCACCTATGGTTTCCCTGAGGCCAGGAGTGACCCCCTGAGCGCAGAGCCAGGAGAGAGTCCCGAACACCTCCGGGTAGGGTCCCCAAACAAAACAAAACAAAATAATGCAAATACAAATGCTGGTAGGCTCTCTGATTCGCCTCTCCCATTCCTTCTGAAATTCTTACTGGGTGTCCTGAGAATCCAGTTTTATGCGCTGGGATTGAAATTCATCTGACACCAGGGCCCCAAGCCCTGACCCCCACCTGCACATCTGGTTACCCCCAAATGCAATACAGATGAGACCCTCCGTCAAGGTCAGTGCTCATTAAACAAACATGGCACATCTCTGTGGAGATAGGTGTGGACACAGTCTCTCCCTCCCTGCATTTCCCGGGAATTTGAGAGACTTGGCACTGATCATAGGGGTGCAGGGGGTACAGGGGGAGGGGCGAAGGTGGATTCTGATCTCCTATATATGGGGGTGGGGGGTGGGGAACTATGCAGGGATTGACAGGATCGTTCCCAACCAAGTTGATGCTCCATTTCTGCTTTTCCCAGACCTGAGCTCCTAAGCGAGGCAGGATCCCATGGTAGAGTTTGAATGAAGTAACTGCAATCAACGCAGATGCACTGAGACAGATGTGCAGTCAACAGCTCCGCTTCCTGCCTCCACCCTGAACCGGAGAAAGCAAGCACGCACTCTCCCTTTCTTAAAACTCTTTAATTAAAAAAAAAAAATTAACATTCTCCCCCTCCTCCCCGGCTACAAAGCAGTGATAATTCAACCTCCAGCTGGGATTTTAAGTACCCTAAGGTATTATGTGCCTAACATTAAACAACACAGAAAATATACTCTTCGAAGTACCCACTAGCAAAGTGCTAAGAATGACACTCTGCCTTGGCCTAAGTACATTATAAGGAAGGGAAATGCTTGTCTCTGGGGGCCTGTCTGCACAGCCCAAGCTTCTAGGAACACCCTCTAGCCCTCCCATGATATATATATGCAATAACTTAGTTAAAGCAGAGAAGCGATCTAAACCAGACAGAGTTTTAGCACCTTCCTGATGAATGGTTCTTAGCAAATGGGAGCTGATTATTTCTCTCGCTTGCCTTTGCAAAGAGGTGGTCCCTGCTTTTAAAGCCCAGTCATTCCTGGAAATTCCATCCTGCAGGGAAATCCAAGTCTAATCGTGCAGTTGAGGCAAAGGGCCTTGCTTTTCAAACACGCTTTGGGCTCAGGAGAGAACAGAGGGGCTTGCAGGGGTGGGAGGGAGGATGCTGAAGCTTCAGCTCACTTCAACCAAGAGAACGCAGCCCGATGAGCAAGCCCTGGGCTTCAGCGGGAGGTCTCAGCCTGCTCCAGCAGCCAGCGGTGGGGCGGGGTTCCTGAATTATGTGGGACCAGGGAGGTTTGAGAAGATTGACAAACAGGGGGAAAATCGGAAGGACCCCAGGAGGCTTAGAAACTGGCTCCAGACCTGAAGCCCAGTGTGCTGGCCCTCCATTTCCACCTCTCTCTCTCTCTCTCTTTCTCTCTCTCTCTCTCTCTCTCTCATGTTTTTGGGCCACACCCAGAGATGCTCAGGGCTTACTCCTGGCTCTGCACTCAGGAACCACTCCTGGCGGTGCTTGGGGGACCATATGGGATACAGGGGATCAAACCTGGGTCAGATGCGTGCAAGGCAAATACTGTACCTGCTGTATGCTATCGCTCCGACCCTCCACTTCTCTTTTTCTCCAGACTCCTCTTTCACATCTACGTGTCTTGATCCAAGATCAGTGAGAGCTAGCATCACGGATCACCTTCCATCATCGAGTGCCTCATTTCCATCACACAAAAGTGACTTAGATTCAAGGAGGAAGGGGACGATGTTAGGCTGTGGGTCTCCTAAGGACGGAAGCTATCAGCTTGAGCCTAGAGATCGAGGACAGCTTGAGCCTTCCCCACTCAGACCCCAAGCCGAACGGGCCACAGCATCCACACCCCACACAGGACAGACAACTAAGAAGAGAGCCTGTCCGCTCTGCTCTTCGTGTCTTCCATTTTATCCTGAAATGCTTTGGGTCTGTTTGGGGGCCATACCCAGCGATGCTCAGTGGCTATTCCCAGTGGTGCTCAGGAGAACATGCAGTGCCAAGGATCGAACTACACCAGCCATGAGCTCCGCCCGCGGAGCTGTCTCTGCCCTTCTCTCTCATTTTAAATGTCAAAGTTAAACGCGAAGGGTTTGCCAGGGGCAACTTGAGCTCTGAGCCGAGCAAATATGGAGAGAAAGCAATGATGCGTTGTCTCCGCAAGGGGAGACGAGATGGGCATTACCCACTGGGCTCAGCTGTGGACACGCTCGCACGTGTGTGTGTGTGTGTGAGAGAGAGAGAGAGAGAGAGAGAGAGAGAGAGAGAGAGAGAGAGTGAAGGGGCTGTCTCCTATGCATCTGGGGGAGGACACTTTCAGAGGGAGACTGGAGTGGCATTTGGACCCTTAAAGAGGAGTTGACATCGTCCTCTCCAGGGAAAGTTCCAGAATGGTCTGACTCAGAGAAACTGGGGAGTCGTGGAGTTCCACTTGCCTGGCTTCCTCGCTGGGGGAAGAGACGACGATCTCTCCCTGCCAGCCCGACAGGGCCTGGTTACACGTATGCAGGGGGCCCTGGCTGGCTCAGGTGAGCAGTGGGCAAGCTAGGCACAGAGCTACTTGGCTCCTGACAGGGGGAGCCAGAGCCCACCACTGGGCTGAATCCCCAGGCCTTGCTTCTCCCTGCCCAGCTCTGCTCACCCAGGGTGCCCTGCTCACCCCTTCTTTCTCGAGAGCTTTGGGAGCAAGACTGCTTCCCCGCCATCGCTGAATAGCAGCCAATGAGAGCCCAAGGAAAAGCAGCCTGCCGTTCACCAGAAGGGCTGACTAGGGGCAGGGACCCCGGGGCCCCCTTTCTCTCTAGATCGCTGCAGCGGCAAGGACCAGAAGGGTTATTTCGGTCCTCGCAGTGACCTGGCTGTGAGGATGTGGTGCTCTGCTCATGGCTAGGGGAGAAATCTAGAACAGCTTCTCCAAGTGGGGTGCTCCAGGCCCCAGTGGAAAGGGGGGCTGGAATGACCCAGGCAACCTCAGGAGCAACCACTTAGACACCGAGAATATTCTGGAAAAGGGTGGTGGAACACTTAAGCTCAGCAAACTCTTACCTAGATGGGCCTCTGGTTCCCGATGCAAAAGATGTCTTTAAGAGGAGTGAAGCGACCTGTAATGGGAGAAAGTCACTGGACTTAGGACTCTGTTTTCACCAGCTGCAGACCACGGGGGATACAGTGAGCACCCCGTTATCAGCAGAGGGGTGAGTGGGGTAGTCGTGGAGAAGTTTTTACTATTGCCATCTCGTGGCCCTTTTTGGCTTCGATCCCAGCCGTCTGGGCCCATCGGTTCGAGGTCTTGGTGGGTCCTTCGAGCAACACGCTGAACTGGAGTGGGGGTCCCCATCAACAGGGCCTGCTCCCCGCCAAACCTCCGATTCTGGCGCGCAACATAGCACTGGGCAACTTGGGTGCCCGCAGGACGGCCACAGCCGCCTACAGGGGGCGCTACGGAACTGCAGGACCCGGTCAGGCAGGGAGGAGGGGCTGGGGCCAGGTTCCTCGGGGTGGGAATGAAACCCGTTCGCAGTTTCCCCCTTCCTCCAGAGCTGACAATCCACAACATGTGGTTTGCAAGTTCAGAGGACCGTGTCCTCACCGCCGGCGCC
Source organism: Sorex fumeus (assembly GCF_029834395.1). Classification (NCBI taxonomy): domain Eukaryota; kingdom Metazoa; phylum Chordata; class Mammalia; order Eulipotyphla; family Soricidae; genus Sorex; species Sorex fumeus. The sequence continues at coordinate 60,663,306 of NW_026606101.1, forward strand.
CCGCCCTGCCCCACCCCGCACCGCCCCGCAGCCGGGGTGCAGAATCCCAGGAAGGGGCCCTGGAGGGGGCCGGGGAGGGGCCGGGCCAGAGGCACGCGCGGGGCAGCGGGGGCCCGGCCTGGGGTGGCGGGGGCGGGGGGGAAGAGGAGGAGGACGAGGAGGGGGACGAGGAGGGGGGAGGGGCCTCCGACCCCGAGCCCGGTGCGCGAGCCCCCACTCCCTCGGCCACATCTGTTTTCTTTTCCGGCCCCTGGGGGACCCTGGCAGGGCTGGGGGTCTGATGTGAACTGGAATCTGTTCAATTTCACCTCTCATTGCTCCCGCCAGCTCGCCAGCGCCGGCTGACAGCGGCAATTAGAACCAGACGTCCCAGAAGGGCACTCGGCGAGCGAGCGCGCATTCCGCCCTGCTTCCTGCCGGGCAGCTGCGGTGGAGGGACGCCGGCCCTCAGTCACCGGGGGTGTGCCGCGCCGGACAGAGAGCTCCCAGGCACGCGCGTGCACACACACGCACAGACACACGGGCGCACACACACAGGCGCGCGCACACACGCACAGACACACACACTCTCACGTGTGTGCACACACACACGCATGCACACACACAAACACACAGGCACACACAGGCACAGACACATACTCACACATATGTGCACACACACGCATGCACACACACAGGCACGCACACACATATACACACACTCACAAACACATGCACACACACTGACACACACGCATACACACATGCATAAACGCACACACATGCACACGTGCACATTCACAGGCATATACACACGCACACACATGCGTGCACACACAAGCATGCACACCTGCACACATACGCACGCGCGCACACGTAAGCTCTTGCTCCTGGACAACAGAGAAGAGAGTACTAGCAGCCAGCGCCTGCTCTACTTCCTGCTTCCCCCAGAGGGAAGTGAGGGCCAGCAAACCACCCAGGAACATCTAATTACTGCTTCTCAAGGGTGAGGTTTGTGTTGCCCTTTTCGGGGGTGCCGGAAGGGTGGGTCGGGGCATATTTCTGCTGTTCTTCCTCCCCGTGGATTCTGGGGGAAGCCCAGGGGTGCTGGTGGCAGGCTCTGCAGATACACCCTGGCAGGCAGTGACCCCCAGTCTCTCTGCCTGCTCCCCTGTGAGCTGCCCCTCCAGGACACCCCCCCCCCCCCCCCCCCCCCCGCTTGGACGTCCACTTCACACCCCAGACCTCCAGGGGCAAAGGCAGAGCCTGAGTGGACGGCACCTTTCCGTAGTTCTCAGAGGGCCCCTTGCTCTGGCTAGCACCTGTGCTCCTGATAGGCTGCCAGTGTTGGAACTGGCCACGGGGTCTTTTGTTAGAAGCCAGTGGGAGGTGACCGTCCTGGGGCTGCAGGCGGGGACCCACGCATCTTTCTTAAACTGGGGGTGACTCCAGAGCATGGGACTGGCTGTGATTTCCAGGAGGAGATGGGGGAGTGGAAGGGCACACATGGGTTCCATTCAAATAAACACCCCCCAATTGGTTGCAGAGCCTGGGCTAGAACCCGTCAACCTTTTGACACCGGCGTGGATGGGCACATGTGTCCATGTGCTGTAGTGATTATTATTATGAGGCCATAGTGATTTTCAGCCTTTGATACTGTGGGCTGTTGACCAAAACTTCTGTTTCCCAGCCTGGAAGGGTTTCAAAGACATTCTACCACCACTCCTAATGCGTCCATTTTGAGGTTGGATAGTCACTTGACTTTTGTGAGGACAGGTATAAAACAATGTGCCCCCCCCCATTTTAATCCGCTCATTATTATTTTATTTTTTGTCTTTTGGACCACACACAGTGGCGCTGGGTTACTCATGGCAGTACTCAAGGAGACCATATAGGGTACTGGAAATCGAACCTAGGTCGGTCATGTGCAAGGTAAATATGCCCTACCCACTGTACTATCTCTCCAGCCCCATCCATTCATGATTATTTTAACCTCATATTAGACATGACCAGTAATTCTAGCTGTCTTTGAAATCCATGTCCTGGGTTTGTGGTTAGTTGGTGATTAACCCTCAGCCCCGGCATTACATGTGATTTCACATAACCTGGTGACTTGCTGTCTCTGATTTTCGCTCATTGACATCCCTTAGATGTTCTGTCTATAATAGTCCTTATAGAAATGACACCCCAGGAGAGACGGATGAATTTTACAGTCCCTTTTTGCAGATAATTTTTGTATTTGGAAGAAGAAATTCCTTCCTTCCTTCCTTTCTTCCTTCCTTCCTCCCTCCCTCCCTATCTCCCTCCCTCCCTCCCTTCCTTCCTTCCTCCCTTCCTTCCTCCCTTCCTCCCTTCCTTCCTCCTTTCCTTCATCCCTCCCTCTCCCCCCCCCCCACCAAACCCTCCCTGTTGCAGGGGACTGTGTGCACTGTGGAGGGGCTGGGACAGGGAATGATGGGACAAAAAAACCTTATCTTAAGGAATTTATATTCTGGTGAAGGGTGACAGATCCTGCCCATAAATCTTAGCTCTGGGGCTGAAGAAGCGGCACAGTGTACTGAGTGCCTGCTTGTGGGTGGCTCAGTTTCCATCCCCGGAACCTCACGGTTCTCAAGTACTACTGGAAATGACCCCCAAGCATAGATAGGCTCACGCCCCTGCGTCCCCAGAAGCTCCCTGGAGTGAAATCCTGCTGTTCCAGGTTCTTGCTTGAGCACTGGATAGTCTGTGAAGCGTTTCCCCGAGTGTGACCCTGCTAATGCCCATGGCAGTGCTCTGGACAGCTCAGGCACTTTTCACTGTGTGGGTCAGGCACCCCTTGGGGACAGGACTTGATCAGGTAGAAGGGGGAGATGATCAAGGTCAAGGATGGGATCCAGGTCCCACTGCTTCTGCCACTAAGTCCAGGAGTTTCCCCTTAGCACCACCCTGGTCACCCAGATTGGAGAGAGGAGGGTCTGTCCCGGAACACTAGTCTAGGAGGTGGTATCTCTTGATGCATTGAAAAATGCATCATGGGCATAAAAATTAATCAAAGAGACCAGGGGGTAGGTATATGTGTGTATTTAATTAATTAATTAATTAATTGGTTTGGGGGCCACCCCTGGCAGGTGCTCAGGGGTTACTCCTGGCTCTCGGGAATTACCTCTGGACTTGATCAGGGGACCATATGGGATGCCGGGGATCAAACTCAAGTCAGCCGTGTGCCAGGCAAACGCCCTCCCCGCTGGGCGATCTCTCCAGCCCCACGCGTGTGCTTTTTGATGCTGGCACTGAGACTCACATTGCAATCGGGAGTCGCCACTGTTGCATGCCACATGGCCGCGATCCGCCGGAATGTTTGATGAACAGGCTTTCTCACCCCAGTTCTTAGAGCAGAGAATCAGTCCTCACCTACCAGAACCATGCTAATGCCGGGTCCTTGGCGAGAAATGGGGGAATTGTTCGTTTCTCCGTCACCACCACCCGTCTGCAGCAAGGCAGCACTGAGCCGAGATAAGCAACAACGCTGCATGGAGAACCTTGTCGACACCAGCGGAATTAAACTGAGAAGCCAGGGCGGAGAGATGGTGGGGCGGGGGCAGGGACTTGTCGTGCATGTGGTCGACCCTGGCTCTATCCTCAGGAACCCCCTGGCACTGCAGGACCCAGCAATGCCATATCCTAGCATCAAGCCACTGGTCTGGTTGGCTGAGACTTGCTGGGGACCTCACGCCCCCAAATACTGAGAGGCCACTGCCACAGAAGGACCGTTCCCTGTTCTCTGGGACAGAGAAATGAATAGTTCCCCCATTCCTCACCAAGAACCAGCACCTGGCATGAGCGTTCCTCTACCTCTCTTTTGGAACCATGGAGCCACGGCCCAGGGCCTTATTTGTAAAACAGGCATCAGGACATTGGATGACTGAAGCCCAATCATGAACAACCTTGTAACTGTATCTCACAGTGATTCAATAAAGAAAGGGAGGGGAAAAGCCACAAAAATCAGCCACTAGGTCTGGAGAAACATCAAACCAGATGTTTTAAAAGGGTCTTCGGAGCTGTAAAGGGGGTGGTGAGGATGTAATGTCCTCCAGGAGGGCCCTGGTGTTCCGGTAGGGGTGGACGCCTCTGTGTCCAGTTTCCAAGGATGGAGACTTGAAGGCAGGTCTGGGTCATCAGTGGCTCCCTCACCCCCACTCTGCTCTGGGGGAGTTTGGGTGCTGGTGTTGGGAGATGCTGAAGCCTAGGTAGAGCCAGGAGGTTAAAATGGCACCCAGGAGTCATTTAGTTCAGGGACATCCAAGGAGCTGGGCTTCCAGAAGCGTCCACCTCACCTGACCAAGGAAGGTCTCAGCATAGGGCGGGCTCACCTGAGAATTGGGGTGGCAGGGTGAGAAGAGAAGAAAAGGTGCTCACTGAAGCAGTACGTTCAAGCTGCCAGCCCTGCCCCTTCCCATGAAGCCCTTCCTGTTCTCCCCGGGAACCCCCACAGGGACGGGATGACCTGCTCAACACCCTCTAGCTGAGTTGTCTTTGTGAGGACTTTTTTTGACAGCTCTTTCCGCCTGGTCTGGGAGGGCCCTTTGCAGGGTGAAGAAGGTTTTAGGTGCAAGTGAAGATCCCAAACATCTTGGTAAGGCCCCACTGGGCCTTATGGTGAGCAACATAGTGGAGGGTTTCTAGGGCTTTCCGGGGCCACAACTACTCCAGGGAAAGAAGTGGAGGTGCAGCTCAGTGGTAGAAGAAATGCCTGGAAGGTGTATGAGGCCCTGGGTTCCTTCTGCATCACAAAATCAACCAACCAATGAGAAACTTCCATCACTAAACAAGCCAATGAGAAACTCCCAGGAGCCAGGTATTCACAGCCTCAGATAAGAAGTGCAGGATGAGGCATGTAGGAAGAGCACCTGAGCAAGTGAGAAGGTGACTAAGGAATGCAGGGAGAGGGCCAGTTCCCTCCGAAATGCAAGAAGAAGGAACAGGAGCAATCTGCAAGGGACCCCAGGATGTGTAGCTCATGCTGGCTTCAAGTTCTACCTCATAGGTACTAGCTGCACGCTCTGGAACAAGTCATCGCATGCCTGAAAAACAAGCCTTCCATTCACGTATTTTAAAAAGTGGGAACCAGAAACGGACGAATGAACTGGAGGACAGGCTCTGCTTGCTGGAGGCTCAAGTTCAATCCCCAGTACCACCTGGTTGCCTGAGTACTGCCAGGAGTGACCCCTGAGCACAGAGCCATGAGTAACCTCTGAGCACCAAAGAGAGGCCCCAAACAAATAACAGGCAAAGTTAGATAGAAAATAAATTCAAGTCATCTGACTTTGAAGTCTAGAATTAGCTTGAGCATTATGGAAGTGGGCTCAATGGGCATACTAATACGCTGAACAGGTTACGAGGTGGTTGCTCATGTGGATGTAGATTGAAGGAGAGATCTGAGCTGTTTGGCAAAGACTGCTGAGAGCAAATGCAGGGAACGTGTGGAGAAGGTCATCCAGTGCCACATGGTATTGCTTCTTCAACAGAAAGGAAAGAAAGAGACTTAGATTTGCAGCCTGAACTAAGATGACTTCAGCCCATTCTGTGACCCTTTCCCAGCCCAGCTGGGAAACTTTGGGGTCCTATTTTCTTAGGCGCATGTTTTAGAAAACTGGAAAATGATGCCTTTTTAAAAAGGTATTAAAGGTATCCTCCACCTGGGATTCAGAAGCTTTTTCTGGGGTCTGTGAGTATTGCCATATAGATTTGCAACCTATTTTTATTTTTTTAAATAAATGATTAGAGGGGCTGGAGTGATAGCACAGTGGGTAGGGAGTTTGCCTTGCACGCGGTCGACCCGGGTTCAATTCCCAGCATCCCATATGGTCCCCTGAGCACCGCCAGGAGTAATTCTTGAGTGCAGAGCCAGGAGTAACCCCTGTGCATCGCCAGGTGTGACCCAAAAAGCAAAAAAAAATGATTAGATAGGTTTATTTTCTTTTATTATTTTATTTTTGGGGGCTTTTTTTGGGGGGGGCCTCACCTGGCGATGCACAGGGGTTACTCCTGGCTCTGCACTCAGGAATTACCCTGGTGGTGCTCAGGGGACCATATGGGATGCTGGGAATCGAACCTGAGTTGGCCATGTGCAAGGCAAACGCTCTACCCGCTGTGCTATTGCTCCAGCCCCGCAACCTATATTTAAAATATCACTCATTTAGACATTTTTTTTATCCTGTAGGAAACCAGTCCAGGTTTTATTTGAAAGTCTGTGAGGGTGCAAGCTAAGTCAGTGGAAATGAGAATGGGGAGGGGGATGAGATTGTGTGTGTGTGTGTGTGTGTGTGTGTGTGTGTGTGTGAGAGAGAGAGAGAGAGAGAGAGAGAGAGAGAGAGAGAGAGAGAGAGAGAGGAAGGAGGCTTTCAGAGTGGTGTGTCAGCTGATACCTGCATTGTCAGCACACCCTGAGGCCCCAGGGAACTATCCAGTTTCCTGAACCATCTTAGACCTTTCCTTCACAGGTGGAAACTGTGAAGGTGTGTCCCGGAAGTCAGACTTTTAAAGACAGGAGCTCTGACACAGGCTCAAGTTTGAGAGACAGAAGGTTGGAGGTGAGGACAAAGGCAAGCAAAACTGTGAAGAGCACAGAAAGTGCTTGAAGGGAAAGGTAGGAACCTGGCCTTTTGGAGCACTGAGCTTGCCTGTTTCCCTTATGGGCAACTCCTGATGGGTGTGGAGGAATCGTCTGTGGGACCTAGCGGGCAGAGTTGAGGGAGTTCATGAAAGTAATCTTGATGAGGAGAAGAGAGCCCTGTCCATATTTCCAGCAGGAAATGCCAAGGGGCAACTGGACCCAGGAAACATGACTTAACCATGGACTGTGTTTGGGGTATCCTTGAAGTGGTTCTAGCCTGGCTTTGTGACCTTGGAAACCTGGGAACATCTGCCAAATGTGCTTGTGTCATTAGGTGGTCCAGACCCCTGCTTTGCAAAATAACATGCTTTCAAATTTTTGCTTCTGTCCTCTCCTGCCAGGTGCCTGCAAATGCTCCAACCCCCATCTTATATTTATAAGACAGAGCTCTCGCCTCTGTTCTGGGCCCAGTGCATTTGGAGCATGCCATCCGCCCCGTCCACCAGTGAAATAAACCAAGCCTTCTTTTTCTCAGTAGCCTGCTGCTTGGTTTTTCGCTGCCTTTGGGTGGGAATTTCTACAATGATCTGCAGATAGAAACCACTTTTATGAGGGAAACTAAGGATGTTCCCCTCAGGGACCAACTCACATCTTAATTTCAGGAGATGTCCCAACCCTGCATGAAACCGGACCAGATCCTGGGAATCGGGACCATCCCTTTCCCTGCACCTGTGTCCCAGAGCATCTGGTGATCCTGGACTCAGGGAGAATCAAATGGCACCAAGGAGACCTGGCTATTTCCTTTCTCCGGAAACACCCGGCCTGAGTGATCAGCTTGTGTCTGCATCATCGCTCTCCTGCTACGGATGCACAGAGGCACCACACAGTGCTCAAGAAGGCTTTCATGTGTTTCTTGCCAAATAATCAAACTGTTTAATAGGTAGGACGTGGAGAGATGTCCAAAGACAGCCCCACCCATATTACCACAAAGCTTTGCACAATAAATCCAACATCTGGTTTCTCGCCTGTGACTTTACCTCTGGGATGCTGTGGAGACCGGGAAGCCATCACCGCTGTAAATTCATGGAACTCGGAGCCCAACGAACTCTTTTTTCACCCTGTGCTGATGTATTTTGCACATGCTCGGGTTATTATTTTTGATTGCTGATTTTAATCAACCTGGTTATGCTTGTATGTGGACACCAGCTCCCTCTGATTTTAATATTCTTTTGATCCACTTATGTTTGCGTTTTGCCCAAGAACTACCAAATATCAGCACCTTCAACACTTTTTTTCCTTTAAAATCTGCTCTTTAATAGGAGCTATTTCTGTTAAGGAAAGGCTAGAGACACAGCGTCATCATTCACCTACTGAATGATATTTTGTGAGCAGATACAGTGGTGAGATGAAAATTGAAGCAGCATCTACAGGGTTTATGTTTTTCTGGGGAAGATAAACTACCAAAAAGAATGATTTTTTTGTTTGCTTGTTTTTCAGGGGTCCATATCTGGTGGTGCTCAGGGCTGTCTTTTGACTCTGTGCTCAGGGATTACCTCTGCAGGCTCGAGGTACCATGGATGGAACCCAGTTCAGGTGCATAGCCAGGTAAGTGCCCTACCCATTGTACTATTGCTCCAGCCAAAAATAAATTGTTAGATGAGTGTACTCGAAATGAGCCAGTTTTAGGTTCTCTGCTTCTGAAAACCATGAAACAGAAAGAGAGACTAGGAAAGGTTAGAGAAGAAGGAATTAGGGAAGACGTCCTTGATGAGGCAGGACCTTAAGTGAAACAAGGGTCTAGCCCACACAGACACAAGCTTTCCTGCAGAGAAGATGCCAGGTGCTAATGTTCAGAAGTGGGAACTTGCGTAGAACATGGAAGAGGCTGGTGTGGTTGGAGCTGAAGCAAAAGAAAAGAAATGAATATGGAGATGTTACAGAGAGCAGGGGAGAGTGGGTCCTTTTAAGGGCCTGTCATGAATTTTGCCAGAACTCTGAACAAAATCACAGAGTTTTATACACATGGATTATAACTATGTATCTGTAGCTATTTAAACGTAACAGCTAGGGATTATGGCCACAATCCAGCAAGTGAGCAGGGAAATCTGATGCAGGATGGTAGGGTTAAAGATGATGAACAGTATGGATTCTGGGTCTCTTATTTATTTTTTATCTTTTTGTTTGTTTGTTTGTTTTGGAGTCAAACCCCACTGTGTTCCGAGTTCTCTCCTGGGTCTGTGCTCAGGCATTACTTCTGGCGATGCTCTGAGGACTGTGTGTGGTACCAGGGATAGAACCTGGGCCAGCTGCATGTAAGGCAACTGCCTTAACCCTTGTACTATCTCTTGGGCCCCTCTGGGTCTCTTTTCAAGGTTGAAAAAATAGGGTTTGATGATTTGATCGGGCATAAGGCAGCGATAAAAGGTCATGTGAAATATGACTTTTCAAGTTTCACCCATGCAAGCAGTTGAATAGAATCACCTTAAAGGGAGGTAGGAAGGCTGTGGAGGAGAGGTTAAAGCAGAACATTGGGAATTCCATTTGCAGAGCTTAATTCTGAGAAATTAGTTAACACACGGTTCTGAGAATTTAGAAAGACTCGTTTATGAATTTTGAGGTTTAACTCAAAGACAGCCTAGAAATGGATCTTCTAGCTCTTCTGGAGAAGATAGACTGGTAATAAGCGGTTAAAGATCGGAGCCAGGGCCTCAGACAAGGAGAGAGCAGATGAGGAAAGCACAGGGAGTTGAGAGCCATCTAGGAGGTAGGCTGAGGGTGTCAAGATTCTTTCTCCTGGGGGAGAGCTGAAACCCAGTCCCGCCACGTGGCCCAGCAAGAAGAGCTCCTGAGACTCTCATCCAGCTGACAGAGGGAGGGAAGTTCCCACACTCCAAAGAGGACCACTTCCGAAACACGGCCAGGATAGCCAAAGACACAGGGACATTGCAGGGACATACCCATTTTCTCCAGCATGGATAGCAATGAGATAGAAGAGCCTGATTTGAATATTAATGACCGGCACTTACGCTTCCTTGTCTAAAGCCAATTGGATTGATTCCCTCTGTACTGCGGAGATCAGTCACAGAGTCTCCGCCTCTGTGACTGATCAGAGAGACAGACACACATGGACTGTCCGGGCTTTAAGGTCACTTGGGCAGCCACCAACGAGCTTGCAGGCTGGCCATTCATTCAGTATGACAGTGCTCCCCCTCCCTGGTTCCCAGCAGGTGAGTTATTATTTAGGTTGACAGAGACATTAGCAGCAGTAAGTACATCAAAATTCAACCTGGACCTGAAGAGCAGTGACTGGAATATTTCACAGAGCTACTCAGCAGGTTGTCACAGTTTCCTATTCTACTTTGCCTGTGCTGCTCTCTACTTCTAGAAGGCCTAAACTATTTTATTCTATTTTTTCCAGGTGCAGTTTTGGTGCCTGTTTGTATTCTAAGATGTCTGCTGTTTTGCTCAGGAGACTATTCTGCCCTTGACCGTGGGTTTTCCTGTTAGGGGGACAATCTCCCACCGTTCCCGGTAAAACTCGAACCTGCATGTGAATGAGAAGCGAGCACCTTTGCTTAGTTACTCAGCTGTCTTCCTGTTGTTATCTTCTTCTGGTGGGGAGTTGATTTCCGGTAGGCTGAAGCGATAGCACAGCGGGTAGGGCGTTCGCCTTACAAGCGGCCAACATGGCAGACCCGAGTTCGATTCCTCCGCCCCTCTCGGAGAGCCCGGCAAGCTACCGAGAGTATTTGATATGCCAGACACAGTAACAACAAAGTCTCCAATGGAGACGTTACTGGGCCCGCTCGAGCAAATCGACGATCAACGGGAGGGCCTTTACCTTTACCTTTACCTTAAACCTTGTAAGCTTTCCTCCTAGGCCGTATCTGTTACCCAAAGCAAGACATAAAAAATGAGACAGGATTATCAGCCCAAATGATAAAACCAGATGCAATAAGAAAGACTTGAGGCTTGTTTCCCACCCAACCCCCACCCCCAACTCCAACCACATATACGTCTTTGGTCTCACACAGCTGTTCATGGGAAATAGGAAGATTCATGCCAGGGGCTCCACAATGAGCGACAGGACTGAAGAGCCCCATGGAATTCTCATGTGAGTTGAAGGGAGACTCATTAGGCCCCAGTTTCTGTCTGAGAAACTCCAGCTGTTCTCATGGGGGACACGGGGCTGGAACTTGTGGCCCAGGCACTGCGTTCTCTTTCCCAAGCCCTGAGATCTGGAGCAAGTCATGTGCCCTCTTGAAACCTGTGTCCTCATCTGTGGAGCAGGGACAGCCTATTCATTCATTCATCCTCGATGTCTCTGTTTCCTTGATGTCACACCAAAGGACCTGAGAATTAAGTGGAGTTTTCAGTCTGTGTCCAAGTGGCATGACTTATTCTATCAGCGCTTGCTGGAATTTACCACTGACATCCTCAGGACCCAGAATTTTCTTTATGCAAACACTACTGACTAAGATTTTGACTTGACTGTCTTTGTCTTTGTTTTTATTTTGGTTTTAGTTTGGGGGGGGGCCACACCTAGCTCTGCTCAGGGCTTGCTCCTGGCTCTGTGGCCAGGGATCGCTCCTGTAAAGTCCTTATATGGTGCTGGGGATTGAACCAGGATTGTGTGCAAGGCAAATGCCTTCATCTCTACTATCACACTGGCCCTGTATAAACATACTCTTCTAAAAACAGAAACCAGGACATGTTTTTCCTGATGAAAAGTCTTCAAAGCCTTCTTAGTGTACTTAAAACAAAATCTAGGAGTCACCCTGAGCACAGTTGGGTGTATTCCCCCCCCACACATCCCCAAATATCCAAACTTTTGTGGATCTAGATGGATTTTGTGATTGTCAACACTAGATCTAACCTCTCTGGTTTCCTCCTCTACAACTCCAGGAGTCCCCAGCGCTCTCTGGCTGCATGTTATTCTTCAGTCACTCTGCACTTATTCTGTTTGCTGAATGCACTGGCCTTATTCCTGCCTCAGGACTTTTCCATTTACTGCTGCTTTTTTTATTTGCCAGGGGTTCCAGCTTCAGCCTAGTTACCACAGGAGGGGCTCCTTCAAACCCTTCCATCTGGGTTCACCCGTCTCTCTAGCACATCACCCCAGTCTAGTCCCTCGGGAGAATGTTCCGCTCTTAGCTTTAACTCGTTAGTTTCCTTGCTTGGACTATTGAGTGCTATGTTCCTGAAGTGGAGGATGGAGCTAGCAGGTAGTGGATATTTAGTTATTATGTCTGGGATAAATGGATGAATGGAGGTGGTAACATCAGCCTTTTATGTTATTCATGATTATCTGTCTGTTTCATAGTTACTTCATGGCGGGTGTTATGACTAGACTGTGGGGTCTTTGAAGACAGAAATTCATTCAACCTTGAACCTGGGTTCCTGACAAGATACAGCAATTGTTCAGATTATAGTTGTTGGATAAGGATGGATAATCTATGTTTTGATGCACCACTACCAGCTACTTACTTAACTCCATCATCCCTCTGAGTTCGGACACCTTGCTAGAGTGTGGCCCAGGGCCTCATGCCTAATGTGCTCAATATGTGTTCAGAGAGAAGTAAGGAAAGAGAAGGAAGGAGGGGGGAAGGAATTTGTTATAGCCCCAAGTAAACAAAATGGCTGCCAGTTTTGAATTTCGAAACTCAAAAAAAAAGGGCCAGAAATGGTCCCCTAGCTCCTTGATCAACCCAAGAAGTGAGAAGAACTTAAGTTGTTGGGCGAACGGTTTATTTCATCGCCATCAGAAACTCAGGAGACAGGGTGTGTGGAAATGCTCAGAAATTAGGGTTCTTTATGTCTAACTCTATAGCACAGGACAGATATTTAGTTGAAGCCCAGGAAACTGGGACTGAAGTATTTTCAGGTACATCTTATTAGCCGTGAAGTCTCGCTTGTTTCTTCCATGTTTGTTGGAAATGAATTCTTATTCAAGAAGACAGAGGAGTGAGAAATGTGCAGTGCAGATGGTGAAATCACCCTCCACCTCTACCCTGATGGTTGGGCTCTTGAATGATTCCAATAAACCTGCAAGGTCCCCACTTTAACACCATTGTGTACAAAACTGAGTCCACTCAGTGCTTCCTCTCCCTCAGATTCCAGTAGCCTCTTCACTTCCTCCTCCCATACCTAGTCCAGAGGTTGATACTAGGTAGCACCAGGCAAGCCAGGAGACCTCAAGTGGGACATGGATTGGGACACTGCCTTGTTGTCACTGGAGGTGCGCAATTATTGAAGTGTCGCACAGCACCCTCCCCCTCATTTCCACCCATGGGATCACTTTGGCTGTGCAGGTAGGGACTGTCCACTATTGCTCCTAAACTTCGACTTCATTTGTTTTATCAAGAATGAGTGCAGCAGCATCTCTTAGGTGGCATTTGGTCCTAGTCTCCTTACATTTCCTTATGGAGAATCTGCTGAACCATTACGGAATATCGGATGTTTTTAAAAGTAGAAAACTGACTGCAATTTGGCTTCCTTGATCAGAGATTCATAATTCTGGAGAATATTAGAATGAACCTATTTTGGACTAAAAACCTTATATCCCAGGAATAAAAATCTATAAATGCTATACAGAGAAGACTAAACAGCCAGGGTAAAAATTGATGGTGATGTTGGAGCTAAAATCAAGATTCAAATGCATGTACTTTACCCGTAACTTCCTAATGCAATAATACTACTGCTGAACTCATAAACTCAGACTCTCTGGTGTTACATGAATTAAGATTGAGTTTTCGGATCAACATTCTTAGGATTAAGAAGATGGAAATCTTTCCTGTCATCTACGATTTTCAAAAAGGCATTTTAGGATTAGAATGCAAACGTCTATGATGCACATTGAAAAATGGATTCACCAGTTTATTTGTTGAAGTAGAGAAAAAGAATAACCTACCTGAAAATTCAGAGCTGAGAGAGACCTTTATGATCAGATTTTCTGACACCGTCTTAAAAAATAGGCAGATCAGCTGACAGCAGGGTTTCCGGAGCACCAGTTCTTGGACTGGTGCCAGGCTTGCTACATTTTACATTACCTTAAAAGAGTATTAAACAGGAGGATTGCCAGAACTCATCCCTGGAGGTCTGAATCAGTCAGGCAGGCCTGGGAGACACTAGATTCAGTGTTCTTTCCCAGATGTGCAGCTTATAATGCCAAGGTTGACCCATTACTAGGATGGACAGAGTAATGTGGGCAATAGCATTAGGGTCCATTTGCAATGGGATTGATGTTGTGTGTTATTAAGATCTTTGGGTCTCAATAGTTATTCATGAGTCACAAGTGGCAACTTCCTGAATGCTAACTACAAATCTTGAGCTCCAGTTACACCAAGCTAGTTCATCCATTCATATCACAGATCACTGCTGATCACTCAGAACATAATAACCCAGTGAGTGTGCAAAGAAAGCAGAGTGTTACTGGAGCACTGGGGAGAGAGCCTCACTCTGATTTTGGAAGTCAGAAGGGCTGATGTATGAATGGGGTTTAGATCTATTTTGAGCCATTTTCTAGTGATAGGCATATTCCATTTAAGAAGAGAAAGAAGGAGGAGGAGGAGGCGGGGGAGGAGGAGGAGGAGGAAAAGGAGAATGGGGGGAGGGGAGAAAAGGGAGAGGAAGAGGGAGAGGAAGCAGGAGAAGGAGAAGGAAGAGGAGGAAAAGGAGAAGGAGAAAGAGGAGGAGGAAAAGGAGGAGGAGGAAGGGGAAGAGGACCAGTCATGAAATCCAGGAGGACTCTCCAGAAACAAGAAGGTAGCCAAGAATATTGACCAAGGAAGCCATCACAATTATTCAGTATTTAGGAGAAGTAATACAGAAGGTAAGACACTTGCCTTGTATGTGGCCACAGCAACTGTGGCCCAGGTTAGAATCCTCATTACCACATATGATCCTTTGAGCACTCCCAGGTATCATTCCTGAGCACAGAGCCAGAAATAGCCCCTGAGTACCACTGGGTGTAACCCCCTGCAATAATTCTATCGTATACTAAATATTTTTTAGATTTGATATCAGTACCGAGTACTGGGATGTTGGGTGGAGAGTAAGGAGGAATCCCCTGTATTATCCTTTTAATTTCCATAAATTTAAGTTTATTTTAAAAGGTAAAGGTAAAGGCCCTCCCGTTGATCGTCGATTTGCTCGAGCGGGCCCAGTAACGTCTCCATTGGAGACTTTGTTGTTACTGTGTCTGGCATATCGAATGCTCTCGGTAGCTTGCCGGGCTCTCCGAGAGGGGCAGAGGAATCGAACTCGGGTCGGCCATGTTGGCCGCTTGTAAGGCAAGCGCCCTACCCGCTGTGCTATCGTTTTTAAGAAATTTAAATATAGTACAGACCCAGGTTCTATTCCTGGTACCCCATATGGTCCCCCAAGCTCTGTCAGGAGTAATCCTTGACTCAGTAGTAAGCCCTGAACATATGACTCAAAACACAAAAACAAAAAATATTAATTCTCACTCAAGACAGAGTAGAAACGGAATCAAGACAGTAACTGATACCAGTCTGTTTGAGAGACTATCAGGAGGTGGGATAAAGATAAATGAGTAATTAACATGTGAGGGAGAATGAAGGAAAAAGATGCTTTAGCCAATAGAGGTATTGCTATTGCTATTGCTACAGGGGTATGTACTATTGCTCTGGCCTGTTCCTGCAATCCTTTCATCAGACCTTCCATCCATCACTCATATCCCTTCTTTCCTTCCTTCCCTTCTTCTTCTTTCTCTGCATTAGAATTGCCTAAACACTCTCTAAAATCTGGTATGGCCTCCTCTTAACCTGATTATAACTGTAAAGACTATTTCCAAACACAATCCCAATTCAAGAACTTGAACATATCTTTTGGTGGGCAAAAGTTTATGCCACAGAACGGGTCCTCTGTGCCTTTGGCCTCTCGCACCCATGCCCTGTGAGGGTGTTCACACCAAGCCAAGAGCTTCCTGCATGTCTCACCCCCAACGCCTCTCCTTGCATGCGCCCTGGGCCTATGGCTGAGACTGTTCCTCCCCATCCCTCCACTGCCACACAGGAAACTCCCTATTCTCTCCCTCCAGAACTCCAAGGACACCCCCTTTCTCTGTGAAGCTCATCCTCCCTCCCATCACCTCTCATTATTAACTGTAAGAATTTGGGGGCTACCCAAACCCCACTGCCCATCAGGCCTTCAACATATGACATGGAGCAAGGTCAACTGTAGACAACTGTCGGGGGGGACTCTTCTCCCCGCTAGTGTCCAACTCTGTGAGCCCTGGGGCTGATACAGCAGGAGCTGGAGGAGCAGCCTGTGAATTGAGTCCATCACCTGTGGAACAGGTAGCCAATCAGAACCGATAATGGGATGACTGGGGATGGGATATGGCAACAGAAAATGAAAAGGAGTTCCTCTGCCCTCCTCTCTGTCTCTGTCTCTGTCTCTGTCTCTCTCTGTCTGTCTCTGTCTCTGTCTCTCTCTGTCTCTCTCTCTCTCTCTCTCTCTCTCTCTCTCTCTCTCGCTCTCTCTCTCTCTCTCTGCACATGTCCAGCAGACTGCAGGACCAGGTAGGGCAGACCAGTGCTGATAACAGACAGGCCTCATAGACAGGGGCAGAATACAGGCAGTGCTCATTCGCCCAGGAAAGCTCAGACTCAGGCAAGGCTTGGAAACATAGTCAGGGACAGAGTCAAAACACACCACATGCACACGCACATAGCCAGGTCCAGAGAGTGATCCGGGCATGGCCATGGGGCACTCGGAGGCAGGTAGACATGACATGGCATGGCACAGAACCAAGACGTCCTACACGAGATGGGGTGGTGCCAGGGACAGGACAAGTGACGTTGCTCATGGATAAAGGAGAGGCCTGGATATTTGGGGGAGAGACCCGGGCCCCCCTACTTAAGCTGTACAATAACGTCTTTTAATCTTTGAGTTTTTGCAAGCAATTCTCAAGAAACCAGCAGCGCAGGAAAATCCACGTTTGCACTAACAGAACTGTCAGGCTTATTTTGGGGGTCTCTCTCAAGCCCAGTCCTTGACTCAAGGCTCTAGAGCTTTCCATGGGTCTGTTGCACCAGGACCAGGCCAAGCAAAATTAGGCAGCTCCTTCGAGCCCAAACCAGCACTTTCCACGGGGTCAAATATCGGCTGCCAGTGAATTTCCAGCCTGACTTCCTCTGGTCTCCTTGGGAGGTCTCTGCTGGCTGCGGGGGGTGGGGGGGGGGGGATGGGGGGGAGGTGCTGCTGGTCCCCAGGCTGCTGTGACAGATACCCCAGGTAGGAACAGCTGGCTGGTCAGGCCCCAAGCTACAAGGTGGCATTCAGTGGCCGCGCCTGGGGCCGCTGGGGGCTGGGGCGGCTAGGGCCTGAGTGTCCTCCCTGAGCCGGGGCCAGAGTGTGCTGGCCTTTTTCTCTCGCCTGGCTGGAAGTTTGTTTCTGAGTCATCTGTCTCCTGAAATAGTTCCACCCTTTCCCTCACTGGGGCTCTGCTGTCCTGGGTCTTCCAGGCAGACGCAGCTCAGCCAAGGTCAGAAGAGACACAGAGCCAGAAGTGAGTCTTTCCAAACTCTGACAGCGTAGGGAAAGAGCTTCCCGGCTGGGCTGTTGGCTGTCGGGGAAGGGGGAACGGAAGCCGGGGATGGCAGCTCTCAGGAAAGAGGAGAGGCAGCTCCCCGGCCAGGGCTCACTCTCCCCCTGCATTCCCCTCCCCCTTCCTCTTCCAGAGAGGAACTCCGGAAGGCTTAGTCTGTCTAGGGCAGACACGTGTACTCTGAAAGGGGGTACTGAGATCCCTTTCCTCTACTGAGACCCTCTTTCCTCTGTCCTGCCCACCTAACATTAACGTTTCAAAGACCCACTGTCTATCTCTTATAGAAGGTTTAATGGCCCCTGGGTGAAAGACAACAATCTTCACACTCTTTCCTCTAAGGAAACTTTTTTGTTGTAGTATTTTCAGCGGTTGTTCATAACAGACCATACAAAATAAATTATTTCGGTTCTGCTTTGGGGCGGGGGTTGGGGCTCAGGATGGAAACATCTGAAATATGGTGGTGGGAAGGTGTCATAGTGGTGGGATTGGTGTTCAAATATTAAGTGTAATCAAATATTGTGAACTGCTTTATAAAGTAGAAAATAATAACAACAAACAAAGACTCACTATCCCCTGTGGAAGAGACTTGTGTTTGGGCGCGAGCAGGGACACTTTATAGTCCAGGATTGGGGGTTTTCCCTGGAAGAGGGGAGAGATAAAGAAGGCCTCAGAGGTTGACCACACACTCCCAATGAGCCAGTTCCAGCCTCATCGGACCAAAGCTGGTTTGCTCTTCACCGTTTGTTTCCTAAACCCAAGGTTTGCTTTCAATGAGCATCTTAAAAATGAGTTGTTTGTAAGATATTAATTAGGGGTGGGGGAAGGGCAAGGAGCAGGTTAAGTGAATTCCTTTGGGACCCAAGCCAGAGCCAACCCCACACCAAGGCTCTCACTTGGCGCCTGTGGATTCTGACGGTTCTTTTCTCAACTTCTTCCCCTCCCTGCTATTCCCTAAAACCCAGAGAGAAGTCCACATTCGGGCCTGCACCCTGGGGCCCTTTTCTGCTGTGCCCCATTCACTCCCTTCCCTTGCTCTAGTCATGGGGGTTTGGGCACCGGTGCTGGGAATTCCCTCTCCGTCCGTCTGCTCCTTGGCTCCTCCTCTGTCTGATCCCAAATCCACTCTTCGGGTCTTGAAACAGACTCTGGCTTCTCTTGATATTTTCTTCCTAGCTTCCAAGGGCACTGGACCGGCCTTCTGGAGGGAACACGTGATTTCCTGCCTGGGTGACACTCCTCCGGGCTTGCTGTGTTGATGTTGAAAGGCTCTTTAACAAGGCTTTCTCTGGTACCTTCCCCTGCCAGCCCCCCACCCCCCAGTGCCTGCCCCTGGGCACTACCTCCCACTGTGAAGACAATTAGGAGAGAGTTGGGGGGGGGTGGCCCAGGTTTGGAACTGCAGCTTTTCAAGAGGCTAAGTGGGGATGAGAACAGGCCTGCACGTGGAGGGGCATGGATCTGGTGAGGGTGGGCATGTGGGCGGGAGGAGAACCATCCAGCTCAAGTGAAGGTTAAAAGAAGAATTAGGAGGTGATTGCACAAATCCCAGCTCAATATTTAAGCGTGCCCCAAGGGGAGAAGTCCCGGAAGCCGGAGCCACCAGCAGAGTCGGAGTTAGAGCTGCCGGCACCAACTGGCACCAACGGTTGAGGCAAAGGCATCCCCTGGGGAAGAATCTTAAAATCCTGGGTGCAGCCCTGGGGTGGAGACTGAGTTCACCCACTGCTTCTGAAAGTGCAGGAGCAGGAGCACGTCTGTGGGTGCCGCATGTGTGTGGGATAGAGGGCCGGGGGGGGGGGGGGGGGGGGGAGTTAGAGGTGTTAGTGTTGACATCAGCGGATATGGAATTGAAGTCCCCATGGAGCCACTGGAGCTTGCTGTCATTGTCCCTATGAACCCTTGAGGTTAGGAGAGAGGACTGAGAATCATTCCATTCCTTTCCTCCCCCCACGCCCACACCCCCTTCCTCTTTGGAGCCCAGGATCTTCTCACTGATTCTGTAAATTCAGGAAGGGAACTGCAAAATAAATGACCTAGTGGTGACGAGGTCTGTAAAAAATCTTTGAGGGCGGCCAGGGGGCTCTGGCCCTAGCCGCCCGCATTCGGGGCAGACGGTGGAGGAAGCGAGGGCCAAGCCGATTGATTGATCAGTTGCCGATTGATTGATCAGTTGCCGTTTATTCCATTCTCCCCACATGCCTGCCCCAGTCTCTCGGAGCCTCCCATTCTGGTCTCACACTGCTCCTCATTCCCGTCTCCTCCTTTCTCTCCCGCTTATCTCTCCATGCTCCATCCTGTTGCCTGGGCTCTCTCTCTCTCCACGTGCCTGCTCCTGTATTTCTCTACTTCTCTCTCTGTCTCCCGTGCTAGCCTCTTGGCAGTTCATCTTGCCTCCCTACTTTCTCCTCTCCAGCTCCTTTCTCTCCCACTTCCTTGTCTCTCCAGGCTGACAGTGCCCCCAGTCACTAGCCCCCAGTCAGTAGCCAAATCAACATAAGAAAGGCCTTCCTGAGAGCCCACCAAATTCAAAGGGACCACCACCTAGGATATTCCAAAGCCCTTCCTGACTGCCCAAGGGCAAAATACCCCTTAAGGTGTTTTTCTCTTTTCCCTAGTCCAATAACTATCAACATATCAATACTAGCTATTTTGGTATGGACACAGTAAGAGACTTGTAGGGCAGGTCTCCTGGGAACATCTTGCCACAGACTCAGACTACAGCCCTCAGGCCAGATTAATCATTCCCAACCCTAGTAGGGTCCATATCTAGTTATTACTTTTGGATCATGACCACATTTGCCCATGACCAAGCTCTTAACTTATAGTTAAGCATTATGGCACTTTGGCCAGGCCCATCTCGATGCCAGGGTAGCACATAGCTTACCGCTTGCCCTGGTTCCATTCAGTCCCTCAACAGGACCCTGCTTTGGGGGAGGGGGGGTCGCTAGGAAGTAAAGGCAGCTGAGGCTTAGGTGAGAGAACAGATTCCCAGGAGGGCATCACTGAGAGTCACATTACAAAAGTATGTCTTCTTGTGTCCATACGAAAAGGACTATGCAAAGGATTTAGGGAGAAGAGAAAAACAGTATTTACAAGCCAACAGAGCACAAAGAAAGAAGTTACAAATAAACACAGAGGAATGGGGGTACTGTGATGGGAGCAACCCAATAAACCTAAACTACCTGAGGCTATGCAGGAAGGACAAAAACAGTGTTATCCTACAGAGGTCCATCATTCACGGGCATTCATTCCTGGGGGTCATCATTCTGCTCCTTTTATTTCAGCACTCTTGGACCCCATTCTCTCCCCTGCCCTGGAGAAGCTGCCGCCCAGGGTGTAGACCTCCAGCGGCTCCTGAAGCCCCAATGCGTAAGCATTGGTAACACCCACATTTGGAATTTGCGGTTCCATTTCTGGTTGTGTCTCTGGACAAGTCATTCAACTTAATCATTGTTTTTCTATTTTCTAGCTCGAAGAAGGTCTTCCAGGCTCTGGAAAGCCAGCTCCAGAGAGAACTTAGGGAATCTCCATTTAAAGAATCACAAGGCAGCTGGCTGGAGGGATAGCCCACTTGGCCTTGCGTGTCGGAGCTCTGCCAGGAGTTATCCCTGAGCACAGAGCCGGTAAGTGCCGAGCACCACAGTGTGTGACCCCAAAACTAAAGACTCATAATCAATGGGTGGGTCTGGCCCTTTGGTGGAGTGAAGGCCTTGGAGGCCTGAGCTTGATCCCTGGTCCCACAGGAGGCGAACAAAGAATCGTCATCATCTCTGACACTCTCCAGACTCACCAAAGGAGGAAAGGAATGATGGAATGACGATGACATGTCCCATGTTTAAGACAGTCAGGCCTTAAAGGATTGCTTGCTAAAGGCTGGCCAGTCTGAGAACCTTGTAACCTGTTCCCCCGCCCAGGCCCACAGGGACAGCTTAGGCTAGGGTGGGTGGGGAGAAAGCCTCTGCCTACAGCCATGGCAAAGGATGCTCCTGCAAAAGGACAGTTCCACAAAGGACAATTCCTCCCTTGAGGAAAGCAGAGATCTGGTGGGTGTGAATTCCCCAGGAGGAAGAGGATGCTCCATGGAAGGGCTGAAGCTTGGAGGGGTGAGCTCAGGCTGTGACAGGGGCTCAGAAAGGGAGAGGGACAGAGAGAGGGGGGAAGAGAGAGGGAAAGAAAGAGAGAGGGAGAGAGAGGGTTAGGGAGAGAGAGGGAGACCTGTGGACGAGGGCCCATTGGTTATGTCTGCTGGGGTGGAGCGTGGCAAGAAGCGGGTTATGTTTCCATCCAGAACAGCTCCGCGCGCAGGCACTCACGCATGCATGCGCACACGCTACCTTGGACACCTCGGCCAGCCACCACCTCCCACGTATGTAGCCTGGCCTGGAAGGGTCAGGACCTGTACTGGGGGAGCAGAAGGCAGGCAGCGTGAGGGAAGAGCGGATGCTGTACTTGGTACTCTCCAAAGCAGCCAGGGAGGAGCAGCCCCCGCTCTCCACCCCCCCCCCCCACTATCTCCCCCACTCCCACTCCCAACTGACTCTTCAGTCACCTCTGCTGGGTGAGAGACACAGGCGGAGCCATGGGGGGTGGGGGGTGGAAGTGGGGATGGAGAGCTGGGGGGTTTACCCCAGGATAGGGGTGTCAGATGCGAGGAAGTGAGCGCCTCTACCTAGCTGCCCAGTGAGGTCCAACACAAGCTCCCCAAACCAAGCTCAGAAGAGCGAGGCCATCCCATCTGCCCCCCAGCCCTCCCCCTCACCCTGCTCGGCTTTGGCCACCTGAGATTTGGTAGCTTCTGTCCCGAAAGAGGCCCCCTGCCACCCCTCCTGAGTCTGGAAGGGAAGCGCAAGACAGACAGGGACGGTGAGCACGGCCCTACCCTTATTCATTCTCCCAACAGCAATTTATAGGGGTGGAGGGTTTGGGAGAGGGGGTCTTGGGCAAGCTGGAACTTTGTCAGCTGTTTCTTTCATTTGCCGCTTGCTCTCTTTGTGAGTGGGCACAGA
Organism: Sorex fumeus; assembly: GCF_029834395.1. Lineage (NCBI taxonomy): Eukaryota > Metazoa > Chordata > Mammalia > Eulipotyphla > Soricidae > Sorex > Sorex fumeus. The sequence continues at coordinate 60,685,459 of NW_026606101.1, forward strand.
GACACCTCCGCTGGGGGCGGGTAACCCCGGAGGTGAATGAATGAGCGCAACACTGCAGCGGAGGGACACAGGTGCAGAGTGCCATGCTCTGGACCCCTGGTGCCGAGGGCGTTGAGGGTTTGAGGGCTTCTCCCTGCTGCTTCTGTGTCTCCTGCCTGCCAGTGAACTTGCTGTAAACTGGCGGTAACTTGGCGCAAAAGGATCACCCGCTTCTGTCTGCCTTGGTGGTCTCGGCAGACGGTCTAGCTGAGCACTTAGGTGCTAGCTGGGCAGTGAGGCCTGTGGAACTGCTCGCCAGGACCTTCAGATCACCGAGAGCCTGCAGCCTGCACCCCTCCTCCCTACCCCCCACCCTCACAGCCTCCACTAGCTCCTCCTCAGAGCTCAGCTGCTGGGCTCTTCGCTGGCCTTATCTCCCTCTTTCAAGCACTCTCACATTTCCCCAGCTCCTTGCTGGGTGCTCACAAGCCTCCTGTCCTTATCTGTCTAGTCTGCCTGCAACCACCTTTGAAGGTCCGCAGCCTGGAGGTCCTTCCCGGGCTCTGCACTCGAGATTAAGCTCTCTCCACCTGTCAGAGACTGCTGACGGGGGCTCTGGAGGGGGGCCAGCGGGGACCCGCATGGGAAGGGCCTTCCTCTCGGGCTGGCCGAGGAGTGGGTACCTCGGGCCTGTGGCTGAGACGAAGACAGGTGCTCACTTGGCAGCTGTTCTCCGGGGAGGGCAGTCGCAGGCCAGTGTGAGATGGCCTGGCAGTGTTTCCCACGGTCTCCTCCAAATCTCCTCTTCCTGCTACACACCAGAATGCAGTGATTTCTTCGAAGGCACCTGGGAATGTTCTAATGGGGTGCGGGATGGAATCCCCACAACGGTTCCTTCCTTCCTTAGCAATCTCCCCCTCCACGAGGAGACTCAGGCCTGGGTCTGGACCCAGTGCTCCAGATGGCCGAGCTCATTTCCAAATCTCTTGGCTGCAGCTTATGTCTGGACTCTGCCTGGCAGGGTCCCCTTTATGGCCCCTGGACCAAGGAGAGCACCTGGGGTGCAGGGCCCACGCTCAGGAGGACAAGCTGGGGAAAGCCCTGAGCAGATGTGGTTGGTGGTGTTCAGCGGGAATCAGGGCTCTCAGGCGCCCAGGATACATCTAGATGAAGAAAACAGCATCCTGGTGGCCAAGTGCCTTGGACCTTTCGGACCCCGGGTCCCTCAGAGATGAGCGTGGCCCCTGTGTGGGCCATCAGGTGGGATTTATGCGTGGGGAGCAGTATTGGAACTAAGTGTGCCCCCAGGAAGGTAAAGCCAGTGTGCAGTAACCACAGACCTTCATCTTGCATCCTCTACTTGCTCAGGGCTGGAAGGCAACCGCCCCCCCCCCCCCCCCCCCCCCCGCCAAGCCCCCATAACACAGATCTGCCTCCATGCCACTCTCTGCAAACAGACACCTTGTTGGACTCATTTTTATACCCCTAGTGGGAACTGGCTTCGAGCCTGGAGGCCTAACTGTTCAAAGAACACCAGCGAAATGGGCTTCACTGTCTACAGTGGAAACAGGTGGGGCTGGGCCCCAGGTGCCTTCCTGGGCTCTGCTGGACTTCCCAGGCCTCCTGTTCCCTGGTGGGGAATGCAGGGCCCAGGGCCCCGCTCTCCCTGGAAGGTCTGGGCCAGCTCACCCACTCAGCCCCCCATGTTCTCAATGTTGGGTCCTGTTTGAAATCATTTCGGAAGCTTCAGGAAAGTTCCGAGAGGCAGGAACCTCCCCTGGAGAGCTGTGGATTCAGTTCGGGGGAGGGCCAAGGCCAAAGCACCCTGGAAGATGCCGTATGCGGCCAAGGGTGAGACCCCCTCCATCTGCAGGGGGAGTGAGAACAGGGTCTCCCTCCACTCACTGCCCACCCGCCAAAGAGGCCGTGTGGAGCAGGACAGAGGCCCCGCGACCCCTTGCAAAAGCAGAGCAGCTGTAGGTCAGGCAGGCGCGCGGGAGCATGGGGTGGGCGCCCGGGTTCCTCTCCAGGAAGCGGTGGATAAATGGGGCAATTTCCTGGCCTTGCCGCAGCACCTCCCATCCATCTTCCCGTGCTCCGGCTGGGAGCCAAGGGGGAGCGGAGACAGGGCGGGCAGCTGCCGCATCTGGGGGCTGTTCTCATGGGTGGGGGAGGCGGGCTCTGGGCGCGGGCGGCTCCTCCTCGCAGCTGGAGCTGGAGCAGCCAGCAGGAGGCCAGGGCTGAGGCCCAGCTGCTGGCGCTTGTTCCCATGTGAGCTCCCTGACAGCTGCAAACCTCCTGACGTGTTGCATGCACGCGCACATGTGTGTGTGTGTGTGTGTGTGTGTGTGTGTGTGTGTGTGTGTTGCGCGCGCGCGCACTTGAGTAGAGAAAACGAGAAACAGAGGCAGAATAGAGAATTCGAGTGGGACTGTTCTTAGAGACCCCAAAATACAGCACACACCAGCTCTGGTTCCCTCCCTCCCTCCCTCCCTCCCTCCCTCCCTTCCTTCCTTCCTTCCTTCCTTCCTTCCTTCCTTCCTTCCTTCCTTCCTTCCTTTATTCATTCCTCCCTCCCTCCATCTCTATTTCTCTCTTCCTCCCTCCTTCCTTCCCTCTTTCTCTCTCTCTCTCTCTCTCTTTCTTTCTTTCTTTCTTTCTTCTTGCTTGCTTGCTTGCGCTCTTGCTTTCTTCTCAACAGTGTTGACGTTTATGGTTTTGATGTACAGTTACTTAACCTCACCTCCACTAGGTGCCCATGGCCTTCCACCACTGTCCATATGTCACTTCTAGTCTGATCTTCATTCTCCCCTACCCCACCTGTTTGTCATCAGTTTGTTATCCATAGTCAAGGGTTTTAGATTGGTTGATACTCTCCACTCCCTTATTTTGTCTCTATATATCACAGGTACATGCACTCATCTGGTGTCTGTCCTCCCTCTGACTTCACTAGCTCACCCACATTACAGCAAGCGGCACGATTTTGTCTTTTCTTATTGCTGCATGGTATTCCATTGAGTAGATATAACTCTTGCACCTCCGCTCATCCGTTGTGGACATCTGGGTGGTTTCCCTATCCTGGAGATTGTTCCTGGGACTGTGGTGCCCAGAGGGAGCAGCTGTAGCTTCTCCTCATTGGGATCCTAAACTGAAACAGCCTCGGAATGACAATAGCCTCCGCTGTCTCTCTAATCCTCATTAGGACCCTATAAAGCTGGGCCATGTCATGTTCTATTATACAGATGAGCAAATTGAGGAAAAGAGAAGTTCCTAGTTATCCCAAGACCCACCAGCTGCTGAGACTCAGAGTCAGGAAGTGGGAGGCCCAAGTTCCGGCACTTTCCACATGGCAGTGATGCCCGCTGTCTGAAGTTGGTCAAAGGTGAGAACAGGCAGGGTCTGTCTGCATTGGGTCTGTCTGCATTGGGGGCTGCTTCCAGGTCATCCTTTGGGGTGGGTTTGGATTTCGCTTCCTCTCCAGTTTCAGTGACGAACCCATAAACCACAAAGTAGCAGGTGTCAAGGCCACTCAGGACTTGACTTCTGGAGGGTGTGGATGAAGACCCCCTCGAGGGGAGCCGTTGTCCAGCTCGTCAGCTGGACAGCGCCACCCATGCTGGGCTCTCAGCACCCAGACAGTGTTTCAAAGCCACCAAGAAATAGAAACAGCAGCAGGCAGAGCATGGATGGAGCAGGGCCCTCTTGCAATGCCTTCTGCTCCTCAGCGCCTGCGTGCTGGGCTGCATTCCCACCAGGGTTGGGGAGTGGTGTTGAAATCCCCAGGCACCCATTGTTCTCACCATGACTCATGAGACACACGGGTGGGGGCAGGCCAGGGTCCAAGTGCAGCTTGCGACCTGGTATCCACAATGCTGTTTGGTTTGGGGGTGTTTCTTTCTGAGCTGACTGACCTAGTATCTGCAGGGCTGTGGGGACGGGGTGGAGGGAGCCACCCAGAGGGACAATTGGAACAGCCAAGATTTTGGCTCAGGCAGCCATGTTCCAAAGGACAGTGTGCTCCGCCCGTGGGAGAGGAGGGCCGCGGACCTTGGCACCGTCCAGCTGGTACTTCCCAACAATTGCGTTGCTTTGCTCCTAACTTGCCTTTTATGAGCAGAGTCCCCTTTTCAACTCTCTCTTTCTCTGGATTTTCTTCCCGTTCCATTAGAGACTCTCTAAGAGACTTTCAAGTGGCCAGTACAAAAAAGTGATTTTAGCACTAGTCTCCACACTGCTTATTCTTAGATTCTCAGAACTTATTCCCCTTGTAGGTTAGCTGTGAGCCAAAGAGTTATTCACACAATGCGTCTACACCGGGACAGCTTCCCCACTGACTTGGGGAAAGGCTTATCAGCCTCATTCCTTCTTCACAGTGACCCTCCCCCATCAGACTTCCGCAATGTCCACATGTCTGCTTTGGTGCATTTCTAATGTTTGTCCCAAGTTTAACTGAAGTGGGCTCTTCTAGAAATCCTGAGCTGGCCACAGAAGGAAGACCTTTCCCATCTCTAACAAGGACAGCTGAGAAGCCCCTGAGATGAGGCGGGTTTGCAGGCCAACTCCGCAGGGGCCCTGACGCCCATGCAAGCATCCATTTCCTCTCCTGGGTTTGAAGGAGTCGTAGGGCACAGAGAGCTCAGGGTGGTTTCCTGGTGGACACTGGGCAGTGATGCCTCGTGTCTTGGTCTGCCGGAAGGCTCCGAGGACCAGATACGAGGGAAGGCTCGATGAGGAAGGGGCCCTGCGTAGTGGGAATTGCACCTTCTCTTTCCCTCCCACTGGGGGTTGGGGACCAAACTTGGCTGTTCCTGTGATATTTCTCAGGCTGGTTTGAATATTGGCAATGTCCTGTGATTAATCACGCAGTAAATCAAAGTTTCTGAGAAAAGCTACCATACATTAGGGGTGCCATTGTCTGCAGAACCAAGGTTAGAGTACACAGACCTGAAGCTATGTGGAAGTGAATGTGGGGGAAATGCCTCCCCGCATAATGGGGTGTGTGTGTGTGTGTGTGTGTGTGTGTGTGTGTGTGTGTGCCTTGCTTTGAGGCAGATATAAACTCTGGATTTAGACCTGAGTCTAACTGGTGTGTACTTGGCTAAAGCAACATCTTTCAGAAAGAGAAAGGGGTTGGGGGGGGGGTTGGAGAGAGAGAGAGAGAGAGAGAGAGAGAGAGAGTATCTACCATAAAGGCAGACTGGAGGGTGGGGTGGTTGGAGGGAAACTGGGGGCATTGGCGGTATGAGATATACACTGGTGAAGGGAGGGGTGTTGGAACATTGGATGACTGAAACCCTATCATGGACAACGTTGTAGCTGTTTATCTCACGGTGATTCAATTAAAAAGGAAAAAGCAGCATCCTCCCCGGTTCCCGTGGTCTGTGAATCCACATGTGTCCCATGGCAAACTCTTTACAGTCTCCTCCGCCTCCAGAGACCCTCCTGATACTCAGCTGCAGCCACTAGGACTGGTTCCTCCCTTAAAGTCTGGCCTCCTCTCCTCCCTCTCTGCTCACATCGTCTCTCTCTTCCCAGAGCACCCTCACCCGAAGAAATCCTGTTAGTCGTTTGGGCTCCACTCGGCCCTGCAGGGGTGCCTCCCTGGATCCCTATACTATGTGACCTGTCCCTCCCTGAGCTTACAGATCACACCGGCACCCTCTTAGATGCACCCCTCCCTCTGTGCAGCTGCCCACGTGGATTCTTTTAAGTTCTTAAAAAAAATTGATTTTTATCATGGCACAGAGATTTACCAAGTCATTCATGATTGGGTTTCAGGCGTTGTGATGTTCCAACACCAATCCCTTCACCAATGTCCACTTCCTTCCACCATTGCCCTCAGTTTCCCTCCAGCCAGCCTCTGTGGCAGGTACCGTAGAGGCACTGAGGCTTAAGGTACTGTTCTGGTAGGGTTTCATGCCTGACACTTGGCCCTCTGCCAGCACTGTCTCCTCCTCCAGAGTGAGTGACCACTTCCTCCACCGTTGTCTTAGTGTGTCTTCTTTGCCTCAAGAGGTAAGTATGGCTGGTTTGTCTGCCATCTATAGAGATTGCAGGTTAACCTGAAATTTAATTGAGAAAGAACAAGTGGGACTCGGTTCTTTTAGGATCTCTCGGAGGGACACAGGGCAAAATGAAATGCTTCACCATAAATGTATGTGTTTAGATACATACTTTCTAAAGGGCTTTGGGACTCAACTGTATGCCTTCACCTACATCATCAGTATCATCATGGTTAAATCTAAAACACTTCAGAAGAGACTAACATTTGAGAGTTTCCATAGAAATCATTTGCTTCGCGGTCAGAACAGCACTTGGGGGCATTTGTCCTACCCCAGCCCTAGTGGCAAACTTCCTGCTGAAGACCAGTTCTTGTGTTCTTCATTTTTATTGCCTTTGGGCATTTGTTATTCCCTTGCTGTGTTTTTGTATATCCCGAGCATGAGAGAGATCATTCTGTGTCTCTCTGTCTGATGGATTTCACTCAGCATGACACCTTCCAGATCCCTCCACGAAGCAACAAAATTGCACGATTTCATCTTTTCTGACATTCACTCATGTGAAAGTGTGTATCGACCTGCCACGGGCCGGCTCTGTTCGTGGCACTTGGTTGCCGTGAAGCAAAGACCAGCCAAGCAGGTTGGAAAACAGAAAGGTGAGGGGCAGGAGAGGGAAATTTTCTCGTCCATTACACTTTTCCAGAAAGGATTCACTAAGGAAGTGGATTGGAGCAGGATCCTGAATGCTCGCTGCCTAAAGATCTGGGAAGCGTCTCTCAGGCCAGGCAGAGGGTAGAGCGAAGGCCAAGCCATCAGGATGGGAGAAAGCAGAGACTTAGGGCAACACTTCTCAAGTTGTAGAGTGCCGCTGTGTGCAGATTGTGATTCATCTGGTCCCAGGGGACTCCCCGAGATTCTGCATTTCCGATAAGCTCGTTCATCTCATGGCCACGCTTCTTAGGAAGGTCAAGTTCTCAGAAGAGAAGGCAGACTGAGTACTGGGATAGAGCTGGCATTTCTTCTACCTGCCAGGGGAGGCAGTTGGCACAGAGGAATGGGAGAGGGTAAGTCTGATTTTCACTTGAAAAACTTTGCTTTGACTTGTTCGAAGACTAGAATGAAAGTGGGAATGGAATGAACAAAATTAGGGAGCAGAGGTCTGTGGCTGTTAGGGAGGGCAGCTGGATCCCGGACAGGCTGCACGTTAGAGTTGAAGATATACATATGTCCCCTGCTGGGATCAGTTCCTCTAGGAACTGTAAGGAGAGAACTCTCTCCATCATTCTCTTCCTTTTTCATTCCTTCTGTGTGAAAGGTAATACCTCCTGCAGTTCCACTAAAATGGCTCTGAAGAGGGCATGGGTGGTCTTCATATATGAATTCTATTTTCAGACTCTCACCACTTCTGTACTGGAGGTCCTGGCCCATTCAATAAGGCCTAGAAAGGGGCAGGAGAAAGCCCAACATACTAGAAAGAGAGCAACAAACTCTCTGTTTTGTTGTGTGACCAAGTAAAAATCTTATCACAACTGAGAATCCGCACATGGACCTTCCCTTAGATCAGAAAGATGCAGTGGTGGGCAAGCTCTCGTGTGCTTATTGGACATTCTGGTATCTTCTTTAAGGAAACATCTATCTTTTGCCCATTGTTTGATTGGCTCATTTGCCCAATAAACATCTAGCTTTCATTTGTTGGTTAGACTTGTAGATTTTAAATTTTTACTTATTTTGATGAAGTTACCAGGATAATTCAAAACAGGAAAATATTTATCTCCATTTGGTCTTGAAGTAACTGGTTAGTCATTTAAAAAAAAAATTAACCATTACCCTTTCTTCATACCATGCACAAAATTAAATTTGAAAGAGATTGCAGGTATAATTGTAAGAATTGAGACTATAAAATGTTTAGAAGAAAATATTGGCAACCTTGAGTTAAACAAATATTTCCAGGACATAAATGCACAAATCATAAAGGAAAACACTGTTTTACTTATATTTTGAATGTTAAAAAAAAAAGGAAAACTCTTTATAATTGATTATAAGGCAAAGATAAAATTGGCACTTAGGGGCTGGAGCAATAGCACAGCAGGTAGGGCGTTTGCCTTGCATGCAGCCGACCTAGGTTTGATTCCCAGCATCCCATATGGTCCCCCAAGCACCCCCAGGAGTAATTCCTGAGTGCATGGACCAGGAGTAACTCCTGTGCATTGTCAGGTGTGACCCAAAAAGAAAAAAAAATTGGCACTTAAAAATTGGCTGTTTGAGCAAAAATTGCACCAAAGAAGATAGTTAAATGATGAATAAGTACATAAAAAAGTTTGATGTCAGTATTTATTAGAGAAATTTAAATTAAAACCCAAATCAGCTACCACCTTATGCCCACCATAATGGTGTTATTATTTTTAAAAGAACAATACCAATGTGACTAATAATGAAAAGAGACCAGAACCTGGAAACAGAATACCTAAAGTGGCATCATTTATTTTGAAAACAATTTGACAATTTCATTGAAAAGTAAAGTCTTGCTTACCATATATCACAACAATTTCATACTTAGCTATTTATCCAAAGGGGGGGGGGATAATTTTATGCCCTCTTACAAAGCTACAAGTACATTTTCATTGCAACATTATTCAGAAAAGCCTGAAATGAAACAATGCAAATGCCCACCCATTTGTTTAGAGAACACATAAAAAATACAGTACTATCATATAATACATGGAATACTAGTCACCAAAAAAAAAAAAACAGAAAATAGAGAGCCCGGCAAGCTACTGAGAGTATCTTGCCCACACGGCAAAGCCTGGCAAGCTCCCCGTGATGTATTTGATATGCCAAACACAGTAACAACTGTCACAATGGAAACGTTACTGGGTCCGCTCGAGTAAATCGATAAACAATGGGAGGACAGTGACAGTGACAGACTAAAAAGCTAGGCAGCATCATGGAGAATCTCAGAAATGAACTCAGAGAAAAACCAAACACACAGGACTCAAGATGGTATTTGTGTAAAATTTGTCACATCATCGGAGCTACGTGAGCATTATAAAAAAAAATTCAGAAATGAACTGTGCAGAAATGGTGAAACCACAGAAACATATGTTAGGGTTAGGGGCTATGGGGTCTGCGATTGAGAAAAAAAGGAAATTTGTTTCAGTGAGAACACAGTGTTGGAAGTGGCTGTACGGGTTACGAGTGAACTGAAACTCATTGAACTAAACCCTTGAAATTAGCGGATCTTTTTCTTTTTTAACAGTTCTAAGCATTTTTTTTAACTTTTTAATCGAATCACTGTGAGATAGACCATCTCAGAGCTGTTCATGATTAGGTTTCAGTCATACAGTATTCCAATGCCCATCCCTCCACCAGTGTACGTTTCCCAGCACCTGTGTCGCCAAGTTCCCTCCCATCACCCCCACCCCCCACCCCTCCCTGCCTCTGTGGCAGGCGCTTTTCTTCAAAATGAGCATATCTTTATGGTATGTCGTGTATACCATAATGGTGGTGTCAGTCGCGCTGATATTGCTCCACAAGGTCCTGCTCCATCAAGCTGTTTGGTTGGGGATTTTTTTTGCGGGGGGCAGGTGTTTGGGCCACAATTCAGGGCTTACTCTTGGATAATGGGAATCAAATCCAAATTACTGTGTACAAGGCAAGCACCCTGCCCACTGTCCTCTCACTCCAGCCCCCACCTTAAATAAAGCTATTAAGAAAAAACTTCCTTCCTTTGTAAAGTGTACCCCCTCAGAGCCCCAACACCCTTGCTGGGGACAGCAGAAGTTCTGGTGTATCTCTGACCACTGCTGGGTGAACCACACAGCCTGTCCACCCAGCCCCCAGCCCAGGGCCAGCCCTTCTACTCGTCACTGCACAAACTCTTGCTTTGACTAACTCCTGAGGAGCAACCCCACCCGACCAACTACTTCCTGTTTCACTCCCGAATGTTATTGTTGTTGTTGTTGTTATTGTTATTATTATTATTATTATTCACTCTTGGAGAGCCCGGCAAGCTACGGAGAGTATCTCGCCTGCACGGCAAAGCCTGGCAAGCTACCCATGACATATTCAATATGCCAAACACAGTAACAACAAAATCTCACGATGGAGACGTTACTGGGCCCGCTCAAGCAAATTGATGAACAACGGGAGGACAGTGACAGTGACAGTAATGATGATGATGACGATGATTATGTGCAGGATACTAGCAGCTTGTGTCCATGGGGACAAAGACCAGGATCTGCATACAGACAAAATCCAGCTCATTTTCTGCCCAGTGCCCTGCCTTGTCCCCTCGTCGTCTCTTACCTGCCCTTGTGTCTCTGCTGTTCTTGCGACTTTAAAGCCAGAAAGGTAAGAGTCAAATAAGCACAGATCCGCAAAACTATTTATTTTTTTATTGTTATTGCTATTTTATTTTTATTGTTGATTTTAGATAAACTTCATATATAAGCATACTCAGATTTTCAAAATGTAGTTTGAGGGATTTTAAGTTACTTACATCTGTCTTGTTAACAAAATAAGATAAGATATAGAGCAGGTTTTTGAGCTGGGGAAGCACCCTGGCTGTTTCCAGGGCTTACTCTAGGGTCACAGATCACCCCGGATGGGGCTCTGGAGATCACAGGTGGTGCTGGGAGTTGAACTCTTGTTGGTAGCATGCAAGGCAAATAAATGCCTTACCCACTGTACTGTCTCTCCAGCCCAAGATGTAGAATATTTCTCTCTTTTTTTTTTAATTTAAATTTTTAGGGGGTCACACCCAGCAATGCTCAGGGATTACTCTTGGCTTTGCACTCAGGAATCACTCCTGGTGGTGCTCAGGGGACCATATGGGATGCTGGGAATCGAACCTGGGTTGGTCGCGTGCAAGGCAAACACCCTACCCACTGTGCTATTGCTCCAGCCCCAAAATTTAATTTCTTTATTGAATCATCATGAGATACAGTTACAAAGCTTCAACGATCAGGTTTCAATCATGCAATGTTCCAGTACCCATCCCTCCACCAATGTACATTTCCCACCACCAATATCTCCAGTATCCCTCCCACCCCACCACCCCACCCCGAGCCTGCCTCTATGGCAGGCACTTTTCTTCTTTGTCTCCCTCTTCTTTGGGGCATCATGGGTTGCAATACAGATACTGAAGGATGCAGAACATTTCTATCCTATAAAAACATTCCTTCTAGTTTCTTCCAAGTCAATCCTCACTGCTCCAAGATTATGACACCCACTGTCTGCTTTCTAACATGTTCCGCTTGTTTTGTCTGTATAGTGAGTTCTCTGTTGATTGACTCCTGGAAAGAACTCCGTGTAAGGAAACCCATTCAACCACAGGCTAATTGATATAAACAAGAATTAAGTTCCTATGGAATGTAACTGGCCACACAAAAAAATCACAGTATTTCTAAATAATACTTTTCTCCTTCCTAACATGAAAAAGGAAATTGTATTCATTCATTCATTTGTTCATTTTCCAGTTCAGGGTCACTGGTGGCTAGATCATCTCCCAAAATCTGAGCACTGAAGGCAGGGCCTCACTCCAGAGAGAAAACCCTTCTAAAGAGAGTGTGTATATACCAAACTCAAATGTGATTGAGGACTGGAGTGATAGTACGATGGGTAGGGCTTTTGCCTTGCATGTGGCTGACCCAAGTTCAATCCCCGGCATCCCATATGGTCCCCTGAGCATCACTAGGACTAATTTTTGAGTGCAGAGCCAGGAGTAGCCTCTGAGCAATACCATGTATGATCCAGAGAAAGAAAGAAAGAAAGAAAGAAAGAAAGAAAGAAAGAAAGAAAGAAAGAAAGGAAGGAAGGAAGGAAAGAAGGAAAGAAGAAAGAAAGAAAGTTATGAGACACAACAATGAACTTAATATGCATCTATAGGGTGGGAATATCTGGAGAATTCCATATGGGGAGTATGTGTAAACTCTGCACGGCAGGGTCCTGGCTGGTAGCTATTTCTTTTCTCATCTATGTTTAAGGAGATAACATGGATGGAAATGAGAATGTCGGAGGAGACTATATAAATGTGATCAGATAGTTTGTATTACTTTGTGTTTGTCCCCCCCCCAATTAATATGTTACTTCTACTATACATCCATGTCAATGCACATTGATAGTTTGTTCCTTTTTATTCCTGAGTGGCATTCCTTCCTGTGCATGAACTGAGATGTGTTTATCCGTCCCTTTACTGATAGACATTTGGGGTACTCCGAACTCGGCAATATTTGAAGGATACTGCTATAGATGCTCTAAATTTTTTTTCTGGAAACATAATTTTCTCAGGAAAATATCTAGAAGTAGAATTACTTGGCAACGTGGTACATATACATTTAACTCCATAAGAAACAGCCTGAAAATGTTTTGGCTCTACAGTTTTAATCAAGAAGGTTCAAAAAAGAGAATACTATTTCATTGGCCAATGTAATAACAAATATTGCTCCAGAAAAAAATAATTCTTTTTTTAAGAAGAGGGAGTCTAAGAACGGCTCTAACTGTTTAGACCACTAAAATCCCACCAGCAGTTCCCTCCAGTTTGCCTGCAATGCCACCAGGCTGTCCCCATTCTGGGGGGTGTGAAGCAAAGTTCCTTGTTTTAATTTGCGTTTCCTTGATACGAACAGTGTTGAACATGCTTTCGTGAGCTTATTGGGCTTTCATTTTTCTTCTTTGGAGAAATAGCCAAGTCCTTTCCCCGTGTTTGATCAGCCCTCGGTAGTTTTTTTATTTTTTTGGACAGTCTTGCTGATTATAAAATTCGAACAAGTCTTCTTCTGAATCTCTTCCCTTCCATCCTATAGCAACCAGGCAATTAGTTGAGGCCTTTCCCTTGTTTTAACTAAACCATCACCAGAAAGTTGTGAATAGCATTTTTGGGGAGTGGCGGGTAGCAGAAACCAGGGATACACCCCAAACCTGACACACTCAGGACATTCATTCTTCCCCAAAGGTGCGTATCTGACCCTCCCTGGCTGGTATCTTCAAACTAGCTTTATCCCTTAATCTGTCTTTGATGAAGGCAAAAAAAAAATGTATCAATAAACCCACGTCACAACTCTGTGCCTGGCTGCATTATGGAACATGGCACACCTTAAGATGATGAGGCCCTTCCTAGGTGTCCAGATGATCTCAGCCCTAGCTCCTCCGCCCATTTCCTCGCCCACAGACCGAGTCGATATTAGTTCCCCGGAGTCATTGCTCTGGTTCGTTGTGGCCTTTGCTGGTGCTCTCTCACCTAGAAACGTCCCCTGGTCTCTTCTCTAAGGTCTTTTTCTTTTTAAAGAGTCAGGTCAGAGAGTCCTTCTCCTGGGCGGCTTCTGTAAACTTGGGCTCAGTCGGTTCCTTCTCTCGGCTCCCATAGTAACGGGTGTCTGTTCCTGCGGGCCACCTCCAGCAGCCAGACAGTGCCAGCTGCTGCCGCCCCTCACGGCTCCTCGGTGCTCAGGAGACTGTCATCTTTGTCTTGGATCTTACAGCTCCAACCTGTGACCAGAGCTCTGCCAGGCCTGCAGACGGATGGCTCGTGGCTCTGCACGTGTTTTTCAGAGTGACGACACAGGGGGGAGGACGCTGCCCAGGGTTTCTTCTGCGAAGGAGGGGCGGGTGGGCTGCTTGACACAGGGTGAGCCGTCTCCCAGTCTGGTGGCAGCACGCTCCAGAAGACGGCTTTGCTGTGTCCATTCCATGGCGTGTGACGCCTGTGCCTTTGCTGGCCTCCCTCGTGGCCTGGGCAGGAGGGCAAGATGAGAGCCGTGTCTCCTGCCCACAGCAGGGCCATCTGTGCCCTGGCACGATACAGGATACAGCCGGGAGACCTGAGACTCCTGCTGAGAAGAGACCTGGGTTTTGCCCTGATCACAGGGCACAAACACCTGCGAAGCTCATTTTACATCATCCATTGCCACCTGACCTTTAAGACTCTTCTCTTTGGTGACAGCTTTGGGCATTAATGGGGGTATTACCATGCTATTAAATCCAAGCAGAGAAGCATGATTAAGGCAGGATGCAAGGTCAAGAGGTGCAAATTCCAACCTTCAGGCTGCAGAGTGACTGTGTTCTGCCTTCCATTCTTTTTCTCTATGTGTATCTCTGTGCGTGCATGAATATGTGTGTATGCATGTGTATATATGTGTGTGTGCATATGCATGAATGCATGCAAATATGTGTACTTGCATCATGTGTATGTGCGCGTGCCGCGTGTGTGTGTGTGTGTGTGTGTGTGTGTGTGTGTGTGTGTGTGTGTGTAGGTAGTAATTTTCCTACCCAGGGAGTGAGTCCTGCCCATTCACACTGAGGCTCTGTAAATAGGAACCCAAGTGTTGATCTTTGCAGCTCATTAAGTGGTAGGGGTGGGGGCTGGGCTGGGCTGGGGGAACATGGGCTCTTGGGGCGGGGAGGGAAGCCCCAAGCAGTGAGGGACCAAATCTTCTCTCTTCTCCCAGGCTGGCTTCTTCTCCATCCCCCTCCTCCCCAGGGCTGACCTGCACCTTTCCCAAGACTAGCTCTGGAAGGAGGGTGGAGGGGGTCACCCTTCTGTGCCCCCCTCCAGGGGGCCTCCCCACGATGCTCCCTCAGGTATGTGGCAACAGCTCTCCTGCTCACCGAGCCTTTTCTTCTCTAGGCCAAAGGGCTTCACCCCCTGCACACTTCTCCCCTTGCCAATGTGACGTGACTTCAGGTTCCCTCAGCAACCGCCCTGCGTTACCATGCCAGCCACAACCCTTCCTCAACTTCCAGGGTGTTTAGCTCCTGGACATTCTTTTCACCCCCCGGGGGCGCAGCGCTCTCTCCCCACAGGGGCCCCTGCTTTGCTCACTTTGTTTTTATTTCACTGGCCACACTCTCTGCAAATAGACACAGGGCAGGCGTGTATTCGGCTCTGAGCTTAGGCCTGGGTCCCCTTCCTATCCTGGGCCCGGCTGTGGTCCTTCGAAATAGATCAATGCTCAGGAGATGTGTGTCAAAGTGGACTGAATGCCAGCCGCGGAGACCTTAAGGGAGCTCACCCAGGCTAGCGTCTCAGCCTTGGGGCTCAGATGCAGGAGTGCAGGAATGGAACCCCAGGCAAAGCCTAGGTCTACCCACCAAGCCACACTCCTGGCTCAGGCAGATTTTTGGAAGGCCCCAGCTCACCATTCTAACAGGGTCACTATCCGTGTAATGAAAGCAAATAAGAAGGTCCTTCCTGGCCCATGGTGGCCTGTGACCGCTGCCAGGAGCCAGGTCTGAACCAGATTCTGGCCTTGACCCCATTTTCCTTTCTCCTCCCCACATATAGCTAAGGCCCTTCGTCTTGCTTTTTCGAAACACGTGACTCGGGGTCAGTGCTCTTGCCCTCCGAGAGGCTGCCTCTGCAGCCCAAGTTCAAACCCCAGCACCCCAGGTGGTCCGTTGAGCACTGCCAAGACTGGCCCTTGAGCACCTCTGACTATGGTCCCCAACCAAAACAATAACCACCACAAAGTCGACAGTAGACCAGAGAATTGGAATGAATCCATTTGGAGAGCTCATTCTAGGATCTGGGGTTCATGTGGATGGTAGCGGCCCAGCAGAAAGGCCTAGGGCTCTCTGGGAGGGTGGGCAAGCTTGCAGGACCCCTGCTCCCTGCCTCTCTGACATAGCCTGCCAGGCTCGACTCCTGCTCTGACTTTCTACCTGGTCCCTCTTCACAGTAAGTTGCCAGAAAGATGGGAGCACGGAGCCAGGGGGTGGGAAAGGGAGACCCACACAGGTCCACAGTCCGAGGTCAGCCTCATGGCTTTGGCCTCCTGATTTTGCCACCCATCTCCCTGTCCTCTTGAATGTGTCCTTCTGGACGCAGAGCCCCTCATTTTCAATGACACCTCAAGACTGCTATGGATTAGAAGCAGACCCCTGCATTTCGACAGGACATGCGGGTTTCTGGACTCCTTCCAGATCTGAGGCAGAACGGAAAAGAATCTCATCGCCGAGATGAACATTGCAGAATCAAAAGTCTTTGTGTGCACATTGACTTAATCGCCTTCAAGGTTGAACCAAGATGAACTTTGACTTCTTTCAGAGGAACCTCACTTCAGGGCTAGAACGTTTTGCTCTGTCTTCCTTTCTCCTTTCTTTGAGTTGGATCAGGGCACATTGGGGAAAAGGAAGCTTGCACCCACTGTGTTCCAGAGTATGGAAGAGACAGATAGGAGTACATTCAAATCCAACCCAGTTAGAAGAAGAAAAGCCCAGACAACTTCACACTCGATCTCTACCACGTAGTCTGGTGCCCTTCTCTCAGAAGTGATCTTCCTCAACTTCCTCAGGTCTGTGGGAGCGAGTGCCCCGAGGTGTGAGGTCCAAACAGGATCTCTTAGTGGAGAAAAATAGCCTTTGTGATATTCAGGGTGCATTTTTCTGGGGTTCCCACACATCCCATGGAATCTGGGAGCTTAACAGTGAAAAATGACCTATTTTAACAGGTGCACACTTGTGTGGCAGTGGAATTCAGCCGAGCGTGGAATTATTTTAACATGGAAATAAGTTGTGGACATTCAGCAACTTCTCTGACCACACAGGGATCAGACACAAGGTCAACACTGGGGAGTTTTCTCAGGACTTCAACGGATGTGTGGGTTGGATTTTTCCAGAGGAAGCGACACTATCGCAGGGAAATAAACAGCCCAGCCGACAAGACATGACTGTTCATGTTTGAATTTCTTCTTCAGAGCAGGTCTCTTTCCTCAGAAGGAAGGAAAGCAAACCTGAGCTCTCTGAGGTGTGTGGGGAAGAGAAACTCGGCTGAACGCATGACCCCAAGGGACACAAGTCCATCCCTGCCCTGTACCAAGGAAAAGTGTGTTGTGAAGGCCTTAGAAAGGAGCTGAAATGGGAGTGTTCTGGTGTGTGTGTGTGGGAGGGGGGGAGCACGGAATGCAGCCCTGAGCGAGGCTGCAGGGCTCAGATCTGGCACGGCTGTTGGATGACTAGAAGCTGGCTGGAAGGAGACAGAGCCATAGAGGGCTCAGCGTCCAAGGAGGTCTTCAACACCGTCCCCGGGGGACAGCTGTTCTTTTCTGTGATTTTTCTCAGAAATGTCTTCTGGGAATTTGGACCTGGGACCCCGCTCAGTGGCCCAGCAAGTGGGTGGAAGCAAGGGTTTGCCTTCTTAAGAGAGCTAGGTGAGGGGCTGGAGCAATAGCACAGCGGGTAGGGCGTTTGCCTTGCACACAACCGACCCAGGTTTGATTCCCAGCATCCCATATGGTCCCCTGAGCACCGCCAGGGGTAATTCCTGAGTACAGAGCCAGGAGTAACCCCTGTGCATCGCCAGGTGGGACCCAAAAAAGCACACAAAAAAAAATTTAAAAAACAAGAGAGCTAGGTGAGACCTCTTAGGAGGAGCTTAAGTGACCCTCAAGACATGACTTTCCAGTGTCTTCATCATGACACGTGTGTATGTGTGCTGGTGTGTGTCCAGGTGTGTAAGTGTGTCTGCGTAAATACAGGCAAATACACATGTCCTTATTACCAACAGGGAAAGAAAATGTTGAAAGAACATTATTTTTTTGGTGACTTGTCTTTCTCTCTCTCTCTCTCTCTCTCTCTCTCTCTCTCTCTCTCACACACACACACACACACACACACACACACCATCTGAGACCATGGATAAGGTGAAGCCATTCAGAGAGAAGACCAGGGAATGCTGATTTCTGCAGGAAAAACCTGTAAAAAGGAGTGGGTGAGTAATATTGACCCGAGATAATAATTATGAGGGCCGGTGCCAGGCCTGTGAGGAAGCACGTCCTCACTGAGCCAAACCACAACCCTAGGAGGCAGAGATGTCTCTGTTTGGTAAGGGAGGAAGCTGAAGTTCAGAGACACCCAGTGACTTGCCCAAGGTCACACAACCTGGAAGTGGCAGCATTGGTTTAGTGACCTTCCCTGTCCCTTGTGAAATCTGGCCTCGGCCCATTCCCAGGGCGTGGGGCAGAGGGGACAGACAGTTTGTGAGTCAGGTCTTCTGGGCTGTGTGTGGAGACGGGCAGACTGGTTTTGGAGCTCTGGTGCCCATTTTTCGTTTGTCTTGCTCCTGTGTATGTTTTTCTCTGTTTCCCTAGAGGACGCCATGCCCCTGCTCAGGCCACCCAGGAGACAGGGCCTTTCCGGACAGAGCTGTGGCTCCCAGGGGGGCCCACCACCTCATTTATCACTGCCCAGACTCCGGGGCTGCCCCCTCCATCAGCCTGGGCCTGCCCGTGCACCCCGGGAAGGGGAGGAGGTGGTTTCAGGGGGGCCGATGAAAGCTGCCGAAACCAGAGCCCAGCACATGAAAAGGTGAGAGGAAGAGGCCGCCTGGGGGTGGGGGTGGGGGGGGGGGGCAGGCACGACGGGGCTTGCCTTCCCCCGTGGGGAGCCAGAGACAAAGAGGGCCACAGGCCCCAGAGTGAGCGAGGGGTCTGCAGGACTGCACCCACCTGAGCGTCAGGGCTCTGTGGCCGTGTCGCCGAGTGAACCCCTCCAGGCCTGTCTGTGACCGGCCCTCGACACTCGGAGGGCCGGCATGCAAGCATGCAAGCGTCTGTGATGAAGTAGGGCACGATCTTCCAGGCGCACAAGACCCCCTTTCGCTTGCAGAGAGCCACCCCTCGTGCCTCTACTGGACCCTGCCTGTTGTTGTCCTGCCTCACCATGGAAGCCCCCCACCTCCCCCGGTCTATTTTCCTGCCCAGGGGCCCCTTCCCTGGGGCCCCTGCAGGAAGAGCCTTTTCCTAGGAGTGGGAAGGACCCCCCTCCCCCCCCCCCCCCCACACACACACAAGAAGGGAGGTGTTAGAAGTGTGGAGAGCAGGCTGGGCAGGGGGAGTGTGGATTACTAATCCTGCCGCGCCCCTGGCCCTCAGCCAGCACCTGGGGCAGCGGTTACTCAAGGATGTGGGAAAGTGCCCGGCGAGGCCTCCCCCCTCCAACCTCGCCACGCGGCGCCCCGGCAACCCCACAGCCTGGGGGAGCCCCACAACTGGTTCTGGTTGCTCTCAGCCAGCTGCCCCCCAGGAGGCCTTAGTCTCGCTGGCCCTCACCGTCCAAGGGGCCTCCCAGCCAGGGGGACCCCAGGACACATACTTGGAAGCATGAGGTGGGCTCAGGTGGCTCCATCCCCCGCCCCCCCAATCTGCATGGCGAGAATGCGGCCTGATAAATCCGAGCGTGTGAGGGGAAGAGGCTGGGAAGGCTCAGGCAGCAGGAGGAGGCATGTTGGTGGCCCAACTCTGCTCCACAGGCTGTTCCCACGTCTCTTCTGCCCTCGGTTTTCTCATCTGTGCCACTGGGGTCAAAAAAAACTACCGGGCAGAGGGGTTGCTCTGTGAGCGGTAACGGGCACTGCTGTGTGCCAAGGAAACACTCAGGAAAGTGCATCTGTGCCATCGCTGCTCCTGGTGCCCCCTAGAAGCCAGCTCGGTCCCTTTAACAGAAACCTCAAGGGGCTGAAACGCAGAGCGGCCGGGCCTTTCCCAAGGCCGATGGTCACGAGCTGTCCTGTCTGGGACTGGGATCAGCATCATCATCCTCTCTCCAAAGCCAGCCGGGCAAACAGTGGCTTCCTTTGTGTCTCCCACCCCTCATCACCACCCTTGCTGTCTGGGTTGCACCCAGTGATGCTCAGGCCTTACTTACTCCTGGCTCTGTGCTCAGGAGTCACTCCTGGAGGTGCTCAGGAGACTATATGGAATGTCAGGGTATCTAGTCTTGATCAGCTGCATGCAAGGCAGGTGCCTTCCCCGCTGTGATATCTTGCTGACTCCTCCTTTCCTTTTTCTCCCCTTGTTGAGCTATCCTTAATTCTTTTTTTTTCTTTTTTAGCTATCCTTAATTCTGCGGTCTGAAAGTAAGATCCATCCTGTCTTCATCCAATTTTGCCCGTTATCCACTCTGTCCCCGCACATCTCCTGAAGCTCTTCACAATGTTCTTCAGCCCTCAGACCATACTGGCTTTCCACACCTCTGAATTCCAGTTTTCAAAGGGACAACTTGTGCAAATGTCCTGTGGTTAGGAGCATGGCAAAATGACCAGGCGCAAAAAAAAAGAACACAGTGACTGCCTTGTGGTGCCTTGAGCTCAGGAGTCAAGGGCATACCCTGACACTCTGGGCTCTGAGAATCACAGGGAGGCACTTTTCCTGTGGGATGAGAGAAAAGAGAAGCTTTTGCAACCAAGGAGTGGTGTGGGCCAGTCTATCTGCTTCAAATGCCATTTTCGTCCCACCAGATGCCTTTCTCAGGGCCCTAGGAGCCTGCCCATGCCAGTTTCTGAGCCAGTTTCTCTGCCCCACATTCTTTCCTAACAGTTAGTTGGGGGGGATTCTGGAGGTGGGAGTAGGAGAACAGTGAAGAACCTTCTGGAGGGGCAGCCCACGTGACTCTTTATCCCGAAGTCCACTGGCCCTTTCAACTCTTTTTTTTTTTCCTTTTTAGGTCACACCCGGCGATGCTCAGGGGTTACTCCTGGCTCATGCATTCAGGAATTACTCCTGGCGGTGCTTGGGGGATGCTGGGAATCGAACCCGGGTTGGCTGCATGCAAGGCAAATCCTCCCTGCTGGATTATCGCTCCAGCCCCATGGCCCTTTCACTCCTGAACCCCTTTACCTGCGCTCTACTCTCATCTCCTGCCACCTCTCACCTTCTTCCGAAAACGTCCAAGCCTGATTTCTTTCCAACTAACTTCGAAAGACTCTGACGCCTTTCTTGAACTCGCCTCGTTTTCAGAGATCTGGACACTCGGTTATTCAGTGTGACTGCAGGACTTTCCTGAGCACCTACTGGACATGGGCAGGGAGCTAACTAGAAGGGCACACCGGGAGAGGGGGTCCTCAGGGCCATGGATTGGAGGAGGGGAGCCCCTGGGAGAGGGAAGGGGAGGGGTGAATGGAGAGGAGTCAAGCAGAGCAGGGAGGAGTGCAGCCCGTAGAGGCCATCCTCCCCAAGGCCAGGCTGCTCGTGGGAGAGAGGGGGTGCTGGGGAGTCAGAGCTGCCCCTCTCACCCACGCAGAAGGTCCCTTCTGCATCTGAGCACTGCGCCCCGTCAGTGTCTCAGCCCTTCCCCCTCGGACGGTGACCTGCTCAGGTGAATGCTCTAAGCTGATTTCTCCACCTCAGGCCCAGGGCTCTATGCAGAGATGAGTTAGGACACAAGAGTCTTGAATAGGACTCCGTGGACGGGTCCAGGCATGTCCGTCCTATTGGCCTACACGCGCACTTTCCCTCTGCCTGTAGCTCTTCACATGCAGTGCTTCCAAATCCCAACCTCAAGGGCCAGAAAGACAGTGCAGTGGGTTGATCCCCACCACTTCTGGTGCCCCAGCCCCCTCAGGAGTTATCCCCAAGCACAGCCAGGGGTAAGCCCTGAACACAGGAGACGGCCCTGAGCACAGCCGGGTGTGATCTCTAAACAAAACCCAAACTAATCACTGTCACTGTATCACTGTCATCCTGTTGGTCATTGATTGCCTCGAGCAGGCCCCAGTAACATCTCCTTCGTCCTAGCCCTGAGATTTTAAAAAGTGCCACATTCAAGGCTCTTTCAGGGTCAGGAGAATGAGACCCATCATTGTTACTGGTTTTTGGCATACTAATCACAATAGACAAATCCCCTTCCTTGGGCCCTATCCTCAAGGCAGTCTGCCCGGCCTTCTCGAGTCTCCGGCTAGAAGATGCTGCTTCTCCTGGGAACTTAGGCGCCTCCTCACAGGTGGCTTTGCTCCTCCTGCACTCCTTGGATGCTTATCCATGCACTGGCCATGCAGGGAGAGCACTTCTCCAGCCACCCTGTGTCCCATGTACACAGCCAGGACTCATTCCTTGGCCCAGAAGTCGTGCTTAATGTCCGGTGGGAGCCCTGACTCCACCCGTCTGGGGAACCTTGAGCTGCGTGCTGGGCCCGGGTGGAGCCCGCAGTTATCAGTTCTGTCCCTACTTGGCGGCCCAGCTGCTGCCCACAAGAAATGCCTATGACTGATCAGGGGCTGAAAGCTCCCGGCTCCAGTCGTGCGTGACTCGCTCAGTGAGCTGCCCCTGCCCTTCTGCGTGGCAGTTGCCATGACTAGGGTCTCCAGGGAGCCGAAGGACTGGCAGGGCTGTGCGGGTGAAGGAAGGTTCTTCTCCATGGGGACTGGGGTATATTTGCTTGGGTTTTCTTTCTTCTCTCTCTTTAGGGCAAAATCTTTTCACCATCTTTCTCCGCGGATTTACCTACACCTCGGGCTCCTTGATCATTCTTGAAATTAAGGCTAGTTATCTAATGACTTAATGAGGTGTTTTTGGCTTATCTCTACATACCCAGAGGGGCTCCTTCCACCTTGGGGTTTACATAAAGAATGAAGGTCCCAAGCTTGGATGCAAGCTTCAAGCCCACATACACCCCGAACATTCCACCAGGTGCCACATCAGGGCCCCTGTCTCTTGCTCACGTATTTATACCCAACTTAGCTCAAACCCTTCCCTCACCCCGTGTCTGTCGTCCTCCTGATTACCCTTTAAAGCTTTCATTTGATTTGTCATCACTGAAACCAGAACTGCTTCTGGGTCTGAATTCCTGCCCTCACCTCTTGGTTTTCACCACAGACTTGTATGTGTCACTTAGAGTACCACCAGGTAGATCTAACAACATACCACACATACACACACCACCATCACACACACACACACACACACACACACACACACACACACATCAGTGAAGAGCGAGGCAGACACCCATAGGCTCAGAGACCCAAGTCCTGGCTGGGATGAACCTAAAGAGGGTGTGTGGTCTTGGGTCTAGAACCTTCCTCTTAAACTTCTCACCTGCAGAATGGGAAGCTTGCCCAGGGCAATTTCCTGCTAGGGTTCTGCCTAACCCCAGTCCCTGTCCAAAGTCCAGAAAGCTAGGCCCCTTCTCCAGAGCGACAAAATTGAATTCCAGAGTGTGCAGGCCCCAGTCTGCATAATTGGAAACTTTCCTAGGCAACTCGTTCATATTCCAACTGGTCCCCATGCCAGGATGAGGCTGGGAACACTGCCCCGGAGAGCCCCCAAGATACCATCACCCCTGTGCTTTCTTCAGTACACTTTCACCTCCTCGTCTTTATTTGATGCTCCCTGCAGTGAAGAAGAGCAAGAGCACCAATATGAGGACTGGTCTGTGTGCAAATAGGAAAAGCCTTGATTGTGATGCAGCTTCCGTCTCTCTCAAGGGCCTCAAGTTTAGGAAAATCTCAGATTGTCGAAAACTCTGATGGTCCATCAAACCACGTGTCTCCACCAGCTAAGGCTTCTCTAGCAAAAGACCACAGGCTGGCAGGCTCCACCAGGAGACATTTATCTCTCCCATCTGGAGAACAGGAAATCTGAGATTAAAATGCTAACAGATTCTGTTCCTGGTGGATGCCCCCTCCATGGCCACCTTCCTGCTCTGTTCTCATAAGGTAAGAAAAAATGCTCTGAAATTTTGTTCATTTCTTCTAAGGGCACCAGCGCCATAAGATTAGAATGAATCTCCACCCTTACAACCTCATCAAACCATGGTCACCTACTCTGGGCCTTGTTTCCGTAGAGAGTCACATTTGGGGACTAGGCCTTAATATCTGAATTTGAAGGCATGGAATACCAACATTTTGGCCTCAGCGACATCTATGCCTCATCCTTTCCAGAAAGCCAAGCTGACACAACAAGGCAATTTGGAGTCTTGCTAAATTTCTCTGCGTGATTTCCACCCCACCCCCCCGAAATGGTCCTGGAATAGAGCTGTTCGTCCCCCTGTTATGTAGGTAATTCAGCACTTACAGTTTATAGAAATCCCTGTTGCCCCTTTCATGGGTTTCAATGTGGCATGTCATGTGTCCTGGGATGCTTCGGGACATGTGTCAGGCTGGTGCTCGCTGTCTGAATGCCTACTGTTATGCTCATTTTCCAAGCAGGGATTCCTTTATTTTTCTTCTAAAAATTATATGAAAGGGCTGGAACAATAGCACAGCAGGTAGGGTGTTTGCCTTGCATGCAGCCAATCCAGGTTCAATTTCCAGCATTCCATATGGTCCCCTGAGCACCGCCAGGAGTGATTTCTGAGTGCAGGGCCATGAGTAACCCCTGTGCATCACTGGGTGTGACCCAAAAAAGCAATCACTGTCACTGTTCATAGATTTGCTCGAGAGGGCACAAGTAACGCCTCCATTGTGAGACTTGTTACTGTTTCTGGTATATCGAATATGTCACGGTTAGCTTGCCAGGCTTTGCTGTGCAGGCGCAATACTCTTGTTAGCTTGCCGGGCTTTCTGAGAGGGGCGGAGAAGTCAAACCGGGGTCGGCCCTGGTCAGCTGCATGCAAGGCAAGCGCCTTTCCACTGAATAAATAAAATTAATAAATAAAAATTATATGAAAATGTCTTTTCTATCAAAGTTATGTGCTTTCTATCAAAAATATGTGCTTCTGCAAGTCAGAACTCTGACAGATACAGGTCACTAACAGAGCATTTGGAGAGGGCATGAGAATTGGTTCTGATGCAAAAGTTCCAGGTCGCTGCCTGCTGACCATTAGTATCTGAAGGGCTGTTTGTTGTGAGGAAGAGAAGCAGATACTTCTCTGAGTCTTTGGAAGACAAACCTAGACCTAGGAGGAACACCTTGGGGAGAAATATTTCCAGTTACCTGAACATTGTTTTGCCTTTTTTTCTCATCATGTTGCAAGAGTTCTTTATTCTAGATGGAAATATCAGATATGTAATTTTAAAAAATGTTCTCCCTTTCTCTCTCTTGGTACTATCTTTTTTTAAAATTTTAATTGAATCACCATGATGTGCACAATTACAAAGTAGCTCTGATGGGGGTTTAGTCATACAATATTCCAACACTTGTCCCTTCACCAGTGTACATTTCCCACCACCAATGTCCCCAATTTCTCTCCCTCTACCACCACCAACACTCCAGCCTGTCTCTATGGCAGATATTTTCTTCTCTCTCTCTCTCTCTCTCTCTCTCTCTCTCTCTCTCTCTCTCTCTCTCTCTCTCTCCCCCCCCCCCCTTTTCGGGCATTATGGTTTGCACTAGATGCACTGAGAGGTTTTCATGTATATCCTTTCAGGTGCTATCTTTTTCCACTTTCTTGATGGTGTCCCTCATTAACTGAAAACAGATGAATTTAGATTTTAGGTAAGTTTTATTTTTGAGAAGTTTATTAAGGAACAGAGAACTTGAGTCCAGGAAGAGCTCTAGCACGGAGTCTGCCTTCCGATTGCTCGAGAACAGCCACAAAGCCATCTGTTGTGCTCATATGAAGGGGGTGGGGGGGTTACAACCAATATGTTTAGGAATCCCACAAAGCAAACTGAGACTGACAACTTGTCTTCTATCCTGGTGCTATCTGTACATTGGCAAACAAGCAAGCACATTCAAGATATTTTCTTTATACCTACCCTGCTAACTCATTTGGGAATCGGTGGTTTGGCAGCATGAATTAGCTGCTCTTTTGAGTATCCTTGATGCCTAATGGTGGGCAAGACCTTGGGTAGTTTATATCTTGCTGTCTTCTTGCAGATAGTGTGGAATATTGGGTTAATTCTTGAGGACCAGACCAGCTGTATCTTGACTTCTGACTGAATTATATATCAAGGGACATGGTACTTACAGGGTTGGTTTTTTTTTTTTCAGTTTAAGTTCCCTTTTATACCTTTGAGGCACAAACTATTTTTAACATTAACAAAGACCAGTTTAGCAATTGTTCTTTCATGTGTTTTGGGGCACTATCGCTAAGAAACCAAGCAATTTAAGGTCATGAAGATTTTCTCCTTTGTTTTCATTTAAGACTTTTCAGTTCTAGCATTATATTCAAGTCTTTGGTCCATTTTAAGTAGTCAGTCTATGGGGACAGAGGTTAACTTTATCCATTTGATTGTGGGTACACAGTTGTCTTGATATCATTCATTAAAAACATGTTTTTGAGACTCAAATAAATCTTGAAAGCGATTGACAAGCTGCAGGCATGCCTCCAGACCCAGTGTCAGTCTGAGTCTCATAATCAGGGCACTTTGGAAGGGGACTAGTGAGCCCACCACCCTCTCAAATAGAGCCCTGGCAGCTGAAAACCTCCACAATCCAATCGCCACCATGTTCAAAGCCAATCTCCACAGGCTCTGAAGGAGCCTCATCCAGGATTCAATCTGTTGGAAAACTCAGGTATGCAGGTTTTGTGACTGAAATCTCCAGGTTCTCACTAAGTCAGGCACGGGCAACCTCCCCCCATCCCCCTTGGTTTTCTAGGAGACTGGCAGTCACTCCCATGAACTCTGGCTCCATATAAGCTAATTAACCGGCCATGCTTCAGAAACTCAAATAAATCTAGAAAAAGATGGACAAGTTGAAGAAATGCTTCTGAACCCCAAAGTCACCATGCAGTTAAAAATTTAATTCCATCTGCATCACCCCATTCAAAATTTTAGAATTTTAGAGTGATATTCCATACTCTACACCACTGATATACCAGGAGTAGCATATCACATTGGACAGGATGTAAAGTAGAAGAAGAACAATCTCACTTAAAAAAATATTACCACACAAGGCTTAACCTGTAACAACATATTAGTAATCTCTTATACAAGGGCTTAGTGACTCCAGGGTGAGATACAATAATTTCCACACACTTTTTTCTAAGGAAATTTTATTTGATAAATTTTAGCAAATTATTCATAACAAGTGATACAAAATAAATTATTTAGGGCCTGCTATTGGGGCAGGCTTGGGTGGTGTTAGGGAACATTTGAAATAATGGTGGTGGGAAGGTGTAATGGTGATGGGATTGGTGTTGGAATATTGAATGTAATAAAACATCATGAACAACTTTATAAAAATAAAGTTTAAAAAAGAAAAAAACATTATTTTTCACTCGCTGAAATTGCTACCTGTGTCAGAATCAATTTCTTAATTAATATGATTATTTATATTAATCATAATTATTTATGGGTCCTCAATTCTGTTCCACCGAGCTACATGCATATTCTTATGCCACTATCTTGATTTTGTCCATTGGAATTAGAAAATATGAGTCCCACAAAGTAGTTCTTTTTAATATTGTCTTGACTGTTCTGCATTAATTGAATTTCTGTATGGATTGTAGAATCAACTTAACAATTCCTGCAAATATTTAAGCTGGGGTGTTTATGGCTTTTGATTAAATATTATATTAATTTAAGACTATTGAGACTGCTGTTCATGAACATGGAATGTCTTTCCATAAATTTTTCTCTTTCTACTCTAAGTTCCTTTTAACACTGTTTAAAGGCTGATTTTCAGAGTATAATCTTTACAGCTTTTGTTAAATTTATTCTTAAATATCCTTTTTTGGGTGACACTGTAAATTGCATTTTACTTTATTTTTGCTGAACTTATTGATCAATTTTCAGTTTTTAATAGATTTCTTGTAAGTTTCTATAAAGAAAATTATGACATATACAAATAGAGATCATCTTATCACCTTTCAATCCCAAAATTTTAATTTCATTTCTTGCTTAATCAGCCCAATTATCCTCTCAGTTAGAATATGAGTGGGAGTGGCAAGAATCTTAATCTCAGTGGGAAAACAATCATTCTTCTACCCTGAGGAATGATGTTGTCTGTGAGGTTTTTTTTTTATAAGTATCTTTTATGAGGTTTCTAATATTCCTATTCCTAGTTCATTGAGCTTTTGATCATGAATGAAGGGGCATGGGATTTTGTTGCATGCTCTTTTGAATGCTTTTTCAGCATTTACAAAAATGATTGTGTATTTTAATTCTACAGATACAGTATATTTACACTGAGTTACAAAAATTTTATTTATTGAATTTACTTTTGGCTTTTGGACCACTCTCAGCAGTGCTCAGGGCTCACTTCTGGCTCTGCTTTCAGGGATCACTCCTGGCCAGGATCGGAGGACCCTTGAGGTTCCAGGGATTGAACCCAGGTTGACTGTATGCAAAACAAGCACCATGCCCACTGAACTATCTTACTAACCCCAAGCACAAAAACTTTGTATTCCTTACTTTGAACAAACTTTGGTCAATATTTGATTTAGTCACAGCATATAAGCCCTTTTATATATTTGTGGATTTGTTTGTTTCTTCCTTAGGATTTATTCATCTACATTCACAAGAGATGTTGGTCTGTAGAGTTCTTTTATGTGCTTTCTTGGTCTGGGTGTAATATTCAAGTGTGTGTTCTTGAAGAATTGTTGAGAAGTATCTCCTCCTGGTGTTAGCTTTCCAGTACCCGCCCAGCAAATGATCATAAACTGAGTGACTCAAAACAATAACAAGCTAGTCTCGGCTGTACTGGAGGTCAGCAGTCCAAAATCAATGTGCCAACAGGGCTGGTTCCCTCTGAAAATTGAGAGAAAATACATTCCATGCTAATCTCTGTGTCTGTCTTCAATGGACTCTCCCTTCCTGTGTGTTTCTGTGTCATCTTTTCCCCCTGTCTCCTAGAAAGATTCCGGACCACTGCAAACACAGTGTGATTTTAACAACTGAGTTTGACTGTATCTACCGTCGGGGGAAGCAGGGATAGAGTTATTAACTGGATCTGCCCGAAAGTCCCCTAAAATCTATCACTGTCTAGTCGGGCACGGGGGTTTAAATAACCAAAATAGGAAGAAGGTGATGGGGATGGTGACACAGGTTGAGTGGTGAGGGGCAACTGGGGGCAGCCCACAAGGGGAAAGCTAGCAGATGCTAGTATGCGCAGGTGGGCCAGGGATCACTGCAGCTGAAGGAGCCCAAGATACAAAGGGGAGGGTGGAATGGAAGGGGAACTGGGCCCACAAAGAGCTTAGGCCACCCAGAGAGCTTAGTGTCTGGCCAGCGTAGTTCATCTTGTGATGTGTGAGGTGGGCCAGGGCATTCTGGCTGTGCGCGGGACCCCATTTTCCGACCTTGTGTAGCCTCCCAAGTAAGTCTGATGGTCTCACTGCCGCCAGCGCCGATGTTGGGCTGGTCCTGCCTTTGGAGGAGACAGGCTGGTCTTGAGGAGCCTTGTCTGACTGACTGACTCCCCGGCCCCGTCTGGCTCCCCACCCAGATCGGGGCTCCTGAGGAAGCCAATTCAGAACATCTCACTTGGCCAGGAAATCCCCCTCAGGAGCCGATTCACCAAACTTCATTCCTTTCACGCAAATTTGTGACAACATCCTGTCAAGACAAACAGAACTACACCGGCTCCTCCTCCAGGCTCAGATAGCGCAGCAGCCTGGGCGCCTTGTGTGGGTGTGTGAAGCCATCCAAGAGTTGTGGGGAGGGGGGTTCTGCACCGTCCAGGGAATAGTGGGTGGGGTGCAGAGAGGACACTCCCACTGGCTGGACCCCAGGGCCCTCGCTATTCTGAGTGAAAGCAGAGTCACCCCTCTTGGACTTTCTCCATGGCCTCTTGTTTCTGACAGAGAGCAAAGGCAGGGAGGGGGTAAAAATACCGGAAAACAAAATCACCTCGTAAACGCTTCTGGGTCTTCAGCCAAGGAACAGCAAGTCCCAACCAAATTTACATGAGGGTGTTTGCAGGGAGGCCTGTCACAGGAGCCTAACAATAAACAGCCATGCCGAGTCTGGCTGCAGCCCTTCTGCCTCAGGACAGACCGGGGCTGGAGTGGGGGGAGCCGCGCTCCTGGGAGCGGTCCCCCTGGGTGGAACACTGAGGCACAGAGGAAGAGCGTGTGCTGGTGGGGCTTCCTCCCGGCAGCAGCGCCCGAGTGAAAAGGAGGTCAGCATGCAGATGCGGAAGCCCGAGTCGCCTCATGGATTACGCAGGACTTCCCTCCTGTCAGCCACAGTTTTTCCAGATTCAAGACGAACAGCCCCCCTCCACCCCTGGTCCCTTCCTCTTTGTGCATTGGTCCTCATTGCCTCTCACTGGCCCAGAAAACCCTTCTGGAGAGGCTGCCACCAACTCCACTCCTCGTTTCTGGGGCCAACCCCACAGGCCAAGCATCATGGTGCTGGGCCCCAGGAGAGAAGAAGCTTGCCCTGAGGTAGCAGCTCCACCACCGACAGGTTCTATCGCTCGGGCCTTGTCCCCTAGCACCTCCTGGCCTCCAGTTGGCCAATGCAGTCCTTTAGCAACAAGGAAACTGAGGCATAGGCGGCACAAGTCACAGCCAGAGAGCAAGTCAGAGTGGAAGCAGACAGCC
This sequence comes from Sorex fumeus, assembly GCF_029834395.1. NCBI lineage: Eukaryota > Metazoa > Chordata > Mammalia > Eulipotyphla > Soricidae > Sorex > Sorex fumeus. The sequence continues at coordinate 60,715,581 of NW_026606101.1, forward strand.
TAACTCTCCTGCGTCATGGAGACCAGAAGTTCTCACTGGCTTAACAATGCCGACACTACAGTTGGGGAGCGATCGAATACATGCCAAACACAGTAACAACAAAGTCTCTGATGGAGATGTTACTGGGCCCGCTCGAAAAAAATCGATGAACAATGGGAGGACAGTGACAGTGACAGTTGGGGAGAAAGCTGAGCTGCTAGGGAAAGGCTGTGGGGACAGGGAAGTTGATTTCCAAGCAAGTGATTTGTGGAGCTGACTCAGAGTCCCGAGGCCAGGGCAGAGGGGTGAGACCCATGAGTTAGGCTGCGTGGGCAACTGTGCCCAGAGTTTCTGAGCCACAGAGCAGAGTTAGGGGCTATCCGGAAACAGTCACCTTGCAAGTCGGCTTCCACTGAGCGCTGGGCTCTCAGAATGTGAACCCCAAGTCATGGACTTCAAGTGTCTTTTGAAGCACAGCGAGACATTCTCACCCCCCCCACCCCCCCATTCATCCCCCATCCCCTGCCTCCTGGCTTCTTCACCATTTCCTCCTTCCAGCACTTATTAATCTCGCTGGTTAACCATTGACCCCAAAGGCAACCTCCTCTTGTTTTAAATCCTGTTCTCCCTGTTGGCTTTCAGAAAAGAGCTCCCACTAAACAAACCAACTTTTCTGCTCTTTCTTCTCCCAGCCTGAGTCAAGTGATAAAGGAGGTGGGGTCGGGGGTGCCCTGTTTGCTAAAAGGACACACCCCAGCCCAGGCTCCGGAGGGGAGGAGGCCCTCTCCGGAGAGAAATTTCTCTGCGTGGAACACAGCAGGCAAGAGCCACTTCATTTCATCATCGGCGTGGGGCACACTTTAGAGAAGACATTGTTGAAGCATTAGGTCACCTGATTTCTCAAGGACCGAAGAAAGTACCCTAGTCCCAAGACTAAACATGAATAAACACAATCGCTAGTTTGCTTTCAAGCCCCCCTCGCCTGTCCCCCACTGCCCCCCCCACCAGCAAAGGGGAGTGACTTAGGGAAGGAAAACCATGAAAATGAAAGAGGAAATAAGAGACACTCCCCATAAGGGAGGGGAGTGGGAAGAGGGTCTTGGGAAGTTTAGGACAATGTTCCTCAACCTTCCCCCAACAGAGGCCCCCTGTTCACCTTGTTTTACTTTTGTGTTCCACCTCTGCCCTGGGCTAGAGCGATAGCACAGTGGTAGGGTGTTTGCCTTACATGCAGCTGACCCGGCCGACCCGGGTTCGATTCCTCTGCCCCTCTCGGAGAGCTCAGCAAGTTACCGAGAGTATCTCGCCCGCACGGCAAAGGCTGGCAAACTCCCCGTGATTTATGCAACATGACAAACACAGTAACAACAAGTCTCACGATGGAGACGTTACTGGAGCCCGCTCGAGCAAATCGATGAACAATGGAAGGACAGTGCTACAGTGCTCCTCCTGCCCTACATCCTACTGCTCCCAGATTTGTTCCATACCCCATACCCCAATGTGTCCATGATTATCAATCCTGTGGCCTCTTTGGAGTATTATACAGGTTTACAAAGAGCCACATGGCCCCTGGTGAGAAAGGCTGATTTAAGGGAAGAGTCTTTTGATTTCAGAAAGGCCCCAGAGCCTGGCCCCTGATAAGCATCCTTTGAGCTGTTAGAATCCACTGGAACAGAAGCTCCTTGAGGGCAGGGTCCCAGCTGTTCCCTGCAGTGTTCTAAGCCTAGAGCTCAGGATTGTATGTAAATCCTCTTCTTCTTATAGGTTTCAGAAAAAAAGAGCTCCCACTAAATAAATGGAATGGGCATGGGACTATCCGTTGAAGGAATAAAGTTTTTGTGTGATGGCGAGGCCTTGGCTGTCCATGGATGAGGGAGGTTCCATTGCAACTTACACAGTTTTTTAGAGGGAGAGGGTCAGGGGACCATATGCATTGCTGGGTCTTGAACCCATGCAAGGCAAGCACCTTCAGCCCTGTGCTACCATTCTGGCTCTTCTCCTGCGATTCATTCCAAAACCTGCTGTCCTGGCGCTGGAGACAGCGCAGATGATAGGGTGCTTGCCTTGCACTGGCTGGCCTGGGTTCAATCCCTGGGCTCACGTACGGTCCGCTGAGCATTGCCAGAAGTGATCCCTAAGCGCAGAGTCAAAAATAAGCCCTGAGCATGACCAGGCATTGCTCTCCCTGCACACACACCCCACACATGCCAAGGAAAGTTGTTGCTCAGAAGTCACCATGGTCAAGTGCACAAGAAACAAAGGAACCGTCTCCCTGACCTGATCCCGTTCGAACAGCTGCAGAGACTCATCCCTGCGGAGGGCCCTGCTCTCCCAGCACCCAGAGACGAGCAGAAAGGGAGCCTCGCAGCATTTGGTGGTGGGACTCCACATCTCTCAAGAGAGTAATGTGGACTCAGGGGATGCCCTACATTATCCTAATATTAGTGTGCACTTGGGTGCACCCTCAGACACGTTGCTCGTTCTCTTCTGGGCCTCGCAGTGAAGTCACCTGGTTTCTTCAGCCCTGGGTTGCAGAGGAGGAAGAGGGAGAGAAGTGACTTTGTCTGCAGGCAGAGTTTGGATACTCCTTCGACTCCAGGGAGGCCAGAGTCACCAGCCACACAGGTCGCTCCTCACTTCTTTCTGGGCCTGACCGTGTTCTCCAATCAGGGAGCTGAGGAGATGAATAAGAGACAGTGTGTCATTTCTTTTTTTTTCTTTTTGGGTCACACCCAGCAATGCTCAGGGGTTTCTCCTGGCTCTGCACTCAGGAATTACTCCTGGTGGTTCTCAGGGGACCATATGGGATGCTGGGAATCGAACCTGGGTTGACTGCATGCAAGGCAAACACCCTACCCACTGTGCTGTTGCTCCAGCCCCATTGTGTCATTTCTTATTCCTTAGTGGGCAAGAACAAATGTCCGTTCAGGAAGTAGAAACCCCAGCTCAGCAGGTCTCTGGCTCAGCTTGGGGGACCCTCTGGGCCAGACTGTCATGTCCTGGCTGTTCTTGCTGAGCTTCTCAGCAATGACCTGGAGCCCTTTCCCCCATCGTTGCTTCCGGCAACCCTCTCACTCTTCCTCTCGCTTGACATGGCAAAATCCACCTTCTATTTGCTTGTTCTCTGCCCAAAGCAGAAAGCACAGGCCAGGCAGGGGGCAGGACTCAGGCCGGCTTGCTCATGAGGGTGGCCTTGATTCTGCAGGGTCTTGCCCCCAGGACACCCACATCCTGTTTCCTCCTAATGCTGGATGGGTGTGGGAAGGAGATGGGGGTTTTGAGGGGCAAATGCTCTGGGAAGTCGTCTGTGTCCTGGGGGGTCAGAGAACCCTAATCCATTTGTTATTCAACTGAGGAGACATTCAGGTGCGCTGCAGTGGAAAGACCCTTAATGAATAGCAAATCCATGGTTTTGAAGCTTTTCGGGGTTGCACAATTCAGCAGTAAAGCACTAAAACTTCTAATTCTACAGTATTGTGAGCCAATGATGAAGCAAAATAGAAGAAAGTGAGACATATTTTTCTCCCTTCTATCCAAACTGGCCAATATACAACAAGACTTCAGGATGTTGACAGAGTATAGTTGAAACCTACTTTAATCTGATCAGAACTCTCAAATTGTTTAGCCAGAAGCCTGTAGGTGAATGAACCACTTACACCGTTTGAACTGGTGACACCCCAGGACATTCTTGCAGGACTCAGCCCCAGGCTTGATTAGACATCGAGGAGAGGTAGGGAGGGTCCAAGCAGTACTGGAAGGACAGATAAGCACTGAGGTCATCTGACCCCCCCCCCCACACACACACAGCTCCCAGACCAGACTTCACTAGTAGCAAAAGGGGCTCAATTGTGTTTGTTCTTTGCTGTGTTTGAAGCTTTTGAATTTCAAATATTTTCTCTTACTAGGACTTTCTGTGGCCCTACTTGCCAGCCCCTTCTGCTACTTGCATCTATTATGAAGCTTCCTCTAAATATCTCATCCTTGGTTCCCCATTTTCTCAAAATCTAAAAGTCTCTTCATTCTGCGTACTGAAAGTCGACTATGGACCAAACATGATGGCCACTATACTGCAAACTATAACACCCCAAAGAAGAGAGAGAGTAAGAGGGAATGTGTTTGCTACACAGGCAGGGGGTGAGGGGAGGGATACTGAGAACACTGGTAGTGGAGAATGGACACTGGTGGAGGGATGAGTACTCGAACATTGTTTGACTGAAATGTAATCATGAAACTTTGTAAGTCTGTAACTGCATCTCATGGTGATTCATTAAAATTAAAAGCACAAGCACACAAGCACAAGCATCCTGTTGTTCGTCGATTCCCTCGAGCAGGCACCAGTAACGTCTCCTTCATCCTAGCCCTGAGATTTTGAAAGCAATTTCAATGCTCTTTCAGGATTAGAAGAATGAGACCCATCATTGTTACTGGTATTTGGTACATTGCCCGCACGGTAGAGTCTGGCAAACTTCCGTGTCGTATTCAATGTGCCAAATTCAAAATTAAAAAAGAAAAAGTAAATACTCTCATCATTTGTGTCTCTGCACCTCCAGCCCTGACCTTGTCCCTAAGTTGCGTGAGTGGGGCAATGCACATTCTCTACCTCGGAACAGGGGGGCCAGCCTCAGACCCCATATGAGCTTCTGGAGTTCAACCACATCACAGTCGCCTGGAGAGCTGCTGGACTGTCAGAGAAGCAGACCCCCATCAAACACCAGTGGTGTGGAAGTCCTAGGGGTGTTGGCCCAGATCTGGCATTATTTTAATGTTTGAATGTACTCATGCTGGACATCAGATGGCCTAAAAATTTCAGCCAGTTTTCACAGGGTGAAAACCCGCAGGAAACTATGACCTGAATTAAGGGAGAAAGCACCACCGCATCCCGGAGTGCCCACATGTTCCTTTCACCCTCCCCAGGACATCAGTGCTATCCTGATTCCTGATACTCTGGATTTCACTTTGCCTATGTTTGATTTTAAGAGAAGTGAGATTGTGCTATAGAGAACTCTTTGTGTCTGGCTTCATCATTGTACTATTTTGGAGAGAACATTCACCCATATTGCTTGGTGGAGTAGGACACTTCCTTTTGTTGCCACGGAGAATTCCATTGTCTCATGACACACACAACAAACATGTACTGTTGGTGGACCTGTGGATTGTGTGTGGTCTTACAAATGATGCTGTAAGGACGACCGTCCCATTCCACTGCTGCTCGAAGAGAGACATGGTGACAGGTTGACAAAGAGTTTCATTGGCTATTAGCCAGCGTGTTGGCGGATGACAGACCCGTGTCTTCAAAGCTGCTACCTTGCTGCACAGTCCCGAGGAGGGGTTTCTACAGGGAGAGAGAACAGGGGGGCACAGTTTCAGGAAGGGTGGGGTGCAGGCTGGGTGGTGCCAAGGCGATCAGTACATTCACTGAGGGGCTGATTCCCCTGGGTCACACGTCCCACATGACTGCGAAGATTTCAGATTAAGGGTTTCCATCCTCATAGCCTTTAGGAAATGGTGAAGGGACATTCTCAGCATTTTCAGTCATCCCTGCCTGGCCAGGTTTTCTGATGTAATATTGAATTCAACACTTGGGGCTTACTTCAGAGCTCTATGAACATCGTGGGGGGCTCCCAAGGAAACTCAGTGTCCACTCCCAGCAGTACTTGGCAAGAAGCTCAGCATTCTTGATGCTGTGTTGCTCAGGCCCAGTGGTGCCAGGACCATGTATATGTGGGAGAGAGTGAACTTGGCACCTCATCCCACGAGGCTTGCACCAACTGACCCCTGATATTTAAGCTCTTTCCCAGGTGCTGATGAAAATTCTCATACATGTCCTTAGATGTTTACAATAGCCCCCCCCCCCCCCCCATGATCTTTAAGTTTATACTTTAATACCTACACTTGATCATTTGATCACTTGACATCCCATTATTCATTGAGTTGCTCAAGAGGGCACCAGTAACATCTCCATTTGTCCCTGTCGCGTGCTAGTGTAGCCCAATGGCATCTGCTCATTCTAGGAACACGAAGAGCCTCAAATCAATCATTCAGGGTCTTGATGAAGATGTCTGACCATCTTGTAGGTGGGTGGCTAAGTGGTATTTTGATATCCTGTGGAATCCAATCGGTAACGGCTCTAGTCCAGTGGTCATCTCCAAATCTCATTATGTGTCCAACCCATCTGATTTCTGATGCCTTGGCAAATGAGATAGCGTCCCTGATTCTTGACCGTCGACGGAGGTTGGAGCTCCAGATTCTTTCTCTCATTTGAGTGAAGTGTGATATTCCAAGCATAGCTCTTTCGATTCCTCTTTGGGAGACCCATATAGAGTTCTCATCCTGTTTTTGTAGGGCCCTGGTCTCTGAGGCGTATGTTAATGCAGGAAGAACAGTGGAATCGAAGAGATGTGCCCGGAGCCAGAGGTTCTTCATCCTCTTAGCTATTTCTTCGATGCTCTTGAAGGCATTCCAAGCTGCTCTCTTCCTCCTGCGCAACTCAGGTGCCAGGTCATTCGTTATGTTGAGTTCTCGGCCTAGGTACACATAACAGTTGCATTCGGAGATGGTTGTTCCGTTGAGAGCAAATGGAACGTCAGGAGCGAGACTGTTTCTCATAAACATTGTCTTTGTGAGACTCAGCTGTAGTCCAACCTTTCTACACTCACGGTCAAAGTTGGCCAGCATTTGTGCCACTTGGCTGATGTCTGGTGTTATTAGAACAATGTCATAAGCGAAGCGGAGGTGGTGTAGTTGCCGACCGTCTATCTTCACTCCCTCTCTTTCCCATTCCAGTCGTCACATGACGTTCTCGAGGGTGGCACTGAAGAGTTTCAATGAAACGATATCACCCTGCTGAACCCCTCTCTTGACATCGATGATCACTTCTTTGTAGAATGGTGAGATCCTGGTAGTGAATCTGTAATACAGCTCACAGAGGATCCTGATGTATTGAGTTTGAATGCCCTGATTGGGTAGGGCTTCGATGACCACTTCTGTTTCAACAGAATCAAAGGCCTTCTTGCAGAGCCTGGCAAACTATCCGTGGCATATTCGATATGCCAAAACCAGTAAATACAATGGGTCTCATTCCAGTAAATACCTACACTAACCCATTAAAAAAAAATTTTTTTTTCTTATTGAGTCACACTGGCAATGCACAGGGGTTACTCCTGGCTCATGCACTCAGGAATTACTCCTGGTGGTGCTCGGGGGACCATATGGGATGCTGGGAATCGAACCTGGGTCAGCCGTGTGCAAGGCAAACATCCTACCCTACCATTGTGCTATCGCTCCAGCTCCCGCATTTAAATTTTTATTTTGTTTTGGGGTCACACTCGGTAATACTCAGCCCTAACTCCTGTTTTTGTGCTCAGGGACTGAAAGGCTTGGGGGAACCATTTGGGGTTCCAGGAACTGAACCCCGGTCAGCTACATGCAATGCAAGTGCCCTACACTGGCCCCATATTTAAATTTTTAGCGACTATAAAACATGGTACTATATTTTAAAATGTAGTTTCTGTGCATTCATTGTTAACATAAAAATTAGGGAGCAGATAAAAGAGGGTTAGTAATAATAACAAAAATCAGGATAGGTTTTGAAGCTTGTATCCTGCAAGCTTTTTAATTCTCAAAGTAAATTTTATATACTCCTTGGGGATTCTGCCCTCTCTGGCCTCTCATCATTTATGGGTCCCGACACTCCTAATGCTTTAGGGTGACTCTGCTTCACCCTGTCCCTGGGCTCTCACTGCCTCCACCTTGGCCCCCAGCTTGGCTGTCGCCCTTCCCACACCACATGCCACCAGAGCATCGCTGCTCTGACCCCAAGAGCCTACTGCCGGTGCTCGTGCCTTGTCCCTCAGGGGTCAGCAGAGTGGTCACGTCCCCACAAGGCCTGGCCTGACCCCCCAGTTTCCCACCCAGGCATGCGCCAACACGTGCCAATGTTCCCTTGCTGCCGTGTCACCCCCCACACCCTCATTCTCTCCCTCTGCCACCCCCTCCGAGCTCCTCCTGGACTGGCTTGTGCTCCCTCTCTGCCCTTCTATTCTAGCATCTAAACTCCACGGGATCAGACGTGTCCTTCCTCTACAGTTCTCCGCTATGTGCCCCCTCCCACCCTCTGTCATCCCCAGAGCTGCCAATCCGCCCAGGGCAAAGGCCACACACTGTCTGAACCACGGAGCCTTTGAAATGGTGGCGAGTCCAAGCTCAGAGGTGCTCGGCAGGTAGAATCCACAGCGATTTCAAAGCCTTAGAGGAAAAGGAAGCATCTCATTCATCATGGCAGTTCTTTCTTGAGCAATTCACTTTGCTCTGGCTTGCCTTTTTCTTTCTCTTTTTTCTCCCCCCCCCCCCTCGAATTTAGTCACCGTGAAGTTACAAAATTATTCACGTTGAGTTTCAGGTATATATGTTTTAACACTGATCCCTTCACAGTGCCCACTTTCTCCATCAATGCCTCAACTCTAATTTGTTTCCTTGCCGAAGGCCGACCTGAGTTCGATCCCTGGCACTGCATATGGCTCCCAAGCCCTATCAGGAGTGATTCCCTGATTGCAGAGGCAGGAGTAAGTGCTGAGCACCCTTCAGTGTAGCCTGAAAACAAACAACTTCCTTCCCACCAAAACAAAACAAAACAAAGCAAAAAAGCACCCCACCATTTACAAAATGATATCTAGGTTTACACTATTACACATGTACATATATCTATGTAAAGTAAAGGCCCTCCCGTTGATCGTCGATTTGCTCGAGCGGGCCCAGTAACGTCTCCATTGGAGACTTTGTTGTTACTGTGTCTGGCATATCGAATACTCTCGGTAGCTTGCCGGGCTCTCCGAGAGGGGCGGAGGAATCGAACTCGGGTTGGCCATGTTGGCCGCTTGTAAGGTGAACGCCCTACCCGCTGTGCTATCGTTCCGGCCAACATGGCTGACCCGACAGCCAACATGGCCGACCCGAGTTCGATTCCTCTGCCCCTCTCGGAGAGCCCGGCAAGCTACCGAGAGTATTCGATATGCCAGACACAGTAACAACAAAGTCTCCAATGGAGACGTTACTGGGCCCACTCGAGCAAATACCTATGTATAATAAATAAAACATTTTGGGGTAAAATTCGTTCCACTTATTTCTTCTTCCACTCATTCCTGCTTTAAACACAGCTATGAGAAAACTTTAAAAAAAAAACTTGCATGGCTCACATTGCATTTCTATTGGGCTTCAGTGTAGTAGGCCACTGCCAGGGGTACTGCACAGGCCGTAGTGCGGAATGTTTGTTGAAGGGAACCAAAATGATCTTTCTAAGAGCAAAGCTCCTCTCGATCCTCCTAAAAACTCCTTATTGGTACCTCATATTTAAATGGAGCGAAGTTCTGTTTTATGAGAAGACAGAGGAAGTTGTCAAGTTCAGGTCTTGCCATTCCCTTGGGTTTTTCACTGGTTCTTTCTTTCTTTCTTTCTTTCTTTCTTTCTTTCTTTCTTTCTTTCTTTCTTTCTTTCTCTTTCTTTTTCCTTCCATCTTTATGTTTTCTTTCTTCTGTTTTCTGTTTCCTCCCTCCCTCCCTCCCTCCCTCCTCCCTTCCCTTCCCTTCCCTTCCCTTCCCTTCCCTTCCCTTCCCTTCCCTTCCCTTCCCTTCCCTTCCCTTCCCTTCCCTTCCCTCCCCTCCCTTCCCCTCCCCTCCCCTCCCCTTCCTTCCTTCCTTCCTTCCTTCCCAGGAGTCCCAGCAGTGCTCATGGCCTATTCCTTGCTCAGCTCAAGAGTGACCTCTGTGGGACCACTTGTAGTGCTTGGGATTCAAACTGGAGTCAGTCACATACAAGGCAAACACCTTAATCCCTGCACTAACTCTCCAACATTTTTAAAAGGGGTAACCCAAGGTCATCCTTTCAGAAAGTCCTTTTCAACATGACAGGCAGAATTGCCTTATCTGGAGAGGCCAGTCTGCTCATTTCCCCTGAGTCTTGAATTCAATCAGGGCACTGAATATGTCCTCACAGTCCATCAGCTCTCCCTCAGATAAGAAGGGCCATCTTCTATTTGTCTCTTACTCTTGAAATCTTAGCAGATGCTCTACAAATGCTCCTCCAAAATGCTTGTAGTAGCAGTCCTCTAGTTAGGAAAACAGAGCCAAGAGCAGAGGCTGGGTTATGTAACAGACCACCCCAACACATATTGGGGTGACCTGGTTGTGTCTCATCCTCTCTTGTGTCATTCTGTAGGCTGCCTCAGGAGGTCTGGGAGCTAGAAGCAGGAGGCAGGGATTGAGGTCACCTGGGCCGGGCTGGGCATCCAAATCAACATCCTTTCTCCTGTGCTTGAAGCCCCTGCAGGGTGACTGAAAGAACTGGGGGGCTGGCTAGGTGGTCCTGTCCCTGTGGCTAGTACAGGAGTCCCCACATAATGACAGGTCTCAAGGTGCCAGGACTGCTTATAGGGAGGCACTTTCTGCAGAGAGAGTTGCCAAGGACCCATGCCGAAGCTGCAGGATTTCCTGTGACCTGCCCAGGAAGTGAAGCGGCAGCCTCTAGGCTGTGTGTCGGTGGGCAGGACGACATCACAGATCGCAAGTTTATTGGAGGAGACATCTCATGATGTAAGAGTGGTTGGTTCTCACAACACCCAAAAGGAGAGAGAAAAGGAATGAGAGACAAAAGGGAATGCCCTGTCACAGAGGCAGGGTGGGATGGGGGGGATGAGGGTGGGAGGGATACTGGGATACATGGTGGTGGAAAATGGGCACTGGTGAGGGATGGGTATTCGATCATTGTATAATTGAAACCCAAGCACAAAAATATGTAAGTCTACAACTGTACCTCATGGTGTTTCACTAATAAAATTTTTTTTTTTTAAAAAAAGAGTGGTCGGTTTGTCTGCAGGCATCTTTAGAGATCAATGGCCACAGGTTTACCTAAAATTTAATCCAGGAAGGACAAGAGATACTTGGTTCTTAAGAATCTCTAGGAAGCACAGAGGGCAAAAAGAAATGCTTCACTGTAAATGTATGTGTTTAAATACATACTTTTGAAGTATGTATTCATACATCATACATAGCTTTGGGACTCAACTGTGGGTCTTCATCTACGTCATAGGAGTCACCATGGGTAAATCTAAAATGCTTGAGAGGATACTAACATTCGAGGGTTTCTATAGAAAACATTTGATTGGAGGTAAGGACAACACTTGGAGCATTTGGAATGGAGCTTAAGATTGTTCAATGCAGTTATTTTATAGTGATAAACAATTAGTAAACAACTTTGATGTGCAGTGGGCTTGGAATGAGTTGTAATAATATGTGGGTGATTGTTTTAATGAGAGCATGAAACATTGCTTCATGAATCTTAGTGGCAAAGTATGGGACAAACTTAGGTTCAAAAACTCTTAAGTACAAAAGTTAGCAGAAAATACTGTTTCAATTATATTTAAGTATGTAGAAGCATGGACACAGAGGGGAAAGCTGTACTTTAAAATTTCAACACCTAGACAGCAAAATAAAGGGAAATCGTTTCATTTTCTTCCTTGCGCTTTTGTATTCTATAGATTTCATGCAGTAAGCATATAAAATCATAAAATCAAACTTATAAAGAGCTGGGGGGGGGCTGGAGAGACAGTAAAGCCTTGAATATGTCTAAGTTCCATCTCCAGCACATTTTATGATCCCCTGACCTCCATCAGGAGTAAGCCCTAAGCCCAGAGCCAGGATTAAGTCCTGTATGCCACCCCCCTTGACCCCCCCAAAGATGAGATTGTGGTGAGCAGAGAGATAGAACCAGGATTAAGGTACTTGCCTTGCATATGGTTCCCCAGAGTACTGCCAGTAATGACCCCTACGCAAAGAGCCTGGAGTAAGCCCTGAGCATGGTTGGGTGGCCCAAAATCCAAATAGTAAATGAGGAAGAATGAAGCTCGGCAGTAGAACACTTAATTGACATGTACGGTCCCTAGCACCATAAACATAAATTAATCGATAAAATAAGTTTAAAAAAAATTCCACTAGGAAGTTAGGGGTAGCTCCTGGCCATAAGTTTTCCCAAAAGTCTTTTACCCCAGAGTCCAGAGAGCAATGTAATTATACCTGGTAATTATATCAGTGTAATTATTCCTGATCCCTTACCAGTTATTACCTTAGGCCAACATTGTATAATCTCTAAGTTTCTTAATTATGAGTTTCTTAAATTCTTGAGACTTTCATTAATCTACTGTCTAAAATAAGAGGGTTAGACAAATCAGATCAAAACTGCAGAACTTCAGAATTTACAGACACTTTTCCTTAAAAAAAAAAAGTTTTCATTCTTCTGCCTCACCCCAACCCCCCTCCCCCAAGTTCTTTTTAATGGTGACATTTTACTGCTCTTGGTCATGATGCTTGCTCACACGCATGCTTGGTTCTGGCGCACAACACACCCTCTGGCGCCACCAAGATCTTACTCTGCACTTGTGGGTTGGGAGAGCAAACTTGCAGCCCCAGGCTTTGAAGATGGGTGCTTGTGCCCCTGAGCTCTTCCGGATCCCTGCAAGCACTTTTCCTTATCCTGTTCAATCCTCTTGAGACCAGTGGTAGAAACATTTGGCTCAAATTTCGCCCATTAGAAAGGAGAATCTCTAGCCCAGGGTCATACAGGTGGGCAATCGTGCTCGGGCTTCTGACACGGGGCCTGAGCTGCTAAGACACGTTTTTTTCCTACGTGAACATGAAGTCCCCTCATCCACAAGACTCCAACCAACATTTCTGCCTTCTGAGGTCAGCTCCCCCAAGACTCATTTCTCTCCTTCGTGTCTGTCCTCCGTGGCTCTTCAAGGCAGCTTTAATGTCTCCTCAGAGTCCGGTCCATCTTCTGTTGCCTGTTCTTCCTCAAATGCCATTGTCTGGGGGCTACAGATCATGTCAGGATCTTAGAATTTCAGAACATGATCTTAAAGGTCATCTGGCCCAAAGCAGGTCCTGCCAGCCATTTGTACACCCCTCCTTACCTCCTTCGTTGACAGCTATGTTTCTCCCACCACATCCTGGAGGGGGGTTAAGGCCCCTGCAGGCACTCAATGCCCTTTCCCCTGCAGCTGTGAAGATCCGGTCTCCTTCCTTCAGAGAGGGCATGTGGAGGTTGCAAAGTGCAAGGCCAAGTGACAGTCAGGACCAGGCGACCCACGGCAAGATCAGAGCCATCCAAAGGGAAAGAAAACCAAGAAGGGGGCTGGAGCGATAGTACAGCGGGTAGGGCATTTACCTTGCATGTGGCTGACCCTGGTTGGATTCCCAGCATCCCATATGGTTCTTCCCAGCACCGCCTGGAATAATTCCTGAGTGCAGAGCCAGGAGTAACCACTGAGCATTGGTGGGTGGGACCAAAAACAAAACAAAACAAAACAAAACAAAACAAAACAAAACAAAAATACAGGAAGGCCAAGACAATGTTCAAGCAAAGCAAGCCAGCACAGGACACATCCAAGACCAAGAAGAAACCCGTGGTTGAAAAGCCAAGCAAAATCCCTCCCACCCCTCTCTCCTGGTCCTCCTCTCTTGGTCTTGGGGGCCTCAGCCTGCAAGGGGCGCCCTCCATACGGGAACTCTCCAGCCAGAGCTCCTCCTCTGCTGTCCGGTTTCCTCTCTCTCAGGCTTCGGGCCCCTCTGGCTGTGGTCCCTGGGGAGGCTGCTGGGCTTGACCACGTGCTGGCAGCTGGCCCCGTACTGGCAAGAGGTGACTCAGTTCATGCCACCACTTGGATAGTTTCATGCATCCCTGCTCCTTGAGATTCTTAAGAGAACATGTTGCTGTCCTCAGACTTATATGCTTTTCCTTTGTGGAGGGCTTTCGAATGGGTGTGAGGGGTGTGGTGTGTGGGGTGCTTATTTCTACTACCACTCTGTCCAGTTACGCATTTAAGGCAGGTAAGTAACATTTTTCAAAAAGGACCCCCACCCCCACTCCTATCCAAGTGAAAGCTTCACTATTATGCACATTTTATTTTTTAAATGTAGGAGTACTGCTATTTATTCAGCCACTGATTAAGCTGACTGAAGTGGTAATACGCACATTTTAAAAGGAGAAATTTTCCTTGGGTGGAAGGGGCTACTCTTGGTGGAAATCCCCTTTGGCTCGCGTGGCTTAGATACTAGGAAAAAATGATTCAGCTTGAGAATATTGCAATTCTTCCCCCCCACCTCCAAATAGCATCCATCGGGGCTAATAATTGTTCCTTCATGGTGTCAAGTGGAGGGAGATTCCTCTGAGATTCCTCTGAGGTCATCTCCCTTGGTTTCTGGAATTCCACAAGTTCATTTCATCAAAGGGGGGGAAAAATCTCATTTGATGTATATCAAAGGGCTGGAAACCTCAGGCCTCAAAAGTGATCTCACTCACTTGGCTCTCCGATCTTCTGTGATGTCAGAGTCCCGTTGAGGCTGTCTCAACCCTGTCGTGTGCCAGGCGGGTGCAGGCTAGGAACCTGGATGCCAGCCTCATTTCCTGATCACAACAGGAACTTTTTCCAAGGACGGGAGAATGAATGGAGAGATGGAAAATTCTGTCCACGATCACAGAGCTGCTTAATAGGTGAGGGGGGGCGAATGAGCCCTGAGTTTTTTCTTTCCTGGGGTTATGGAGCCACTATCAGAGCTGATTCCCCCCTCCACATGCCCTGTTCCGTCGTTCCAACTGGAGACTGCTGTTCTAGCAGGATCTTCCTGGGACAGAGCTGACGCCTGCTCCTTGCCTACGTGACTCCACCAGCCTGTCACTGAGGATGTGACCCAAGGACATTCCAAGAGGTGGAAACTGTTGGGTCACTTACTTCCAACCTCCAGGTGGGAGGAAGGGAGAGGCGCCAGTGAGGACAAGGTCATGGCCAGCCCATACACTTTGTGTGGCCCAGGATAAGGAACTGGGGGTTCAGGAAAAGTGGGGAGATGATAAAATGGGGGGGGGGAGCACATGGTGACCACCTCTCTCTCTCTCTCTCTCTCTCTCTCTCTCTCTCTCTCTCTCTCTCACACACACACACACACACACACACACACATACACACACATACCCTATCACAGTTCAGCATGAAGATGATGGTCAGGAGGGAGACAGGAGACGTGTTCTCCTACCCAGCTAGAAGCCCAGGGCCCCACTGCATTAGTCTGAAGCCATTTCCTGGTTCTGGGCTAGCAGTGACCTGGAAATGCAGCCACAGAGGTCAAACTTCAAGAAAGATCAGATAGAGGTCAAGCCACCCTCCCCAGTCACTTACATTTTCTGCCTCCTCAGTCCTGAAGTGGTATCCGCTCCCATTTGATCTCCTCAACAAGCAGTTAGTCTTCCTCTGGGCTCAGACCTTTCTTTCTTTCTTTCTTTCTTTCTTTCTTTCTTTCTTTCTTTCTTTTAAAATTTGACATGGCTTTCAAAGGGAAAAGGGAAGGAAGAGGGTGTGTTGATAAAGAGAAGATCAACAGATTAAAGAGGTAAGTGAAAGTTTAATCAGAAAGGGGAGGGAAGGAGAGGGGGAGGGGTGATGAGGGAGGGGAGTGAAGGGGATGGACACAGCCGTTAAGGCACTCACCTGGCTTTAAACCCACTCCACATATGGTCCCACGGGCACTGCCAGAAGTGATCCCTGAGCACCACTAGGTGTGGTCAATATACTTAGAATCCCCCAAAAGAAAAGAAAAAAATTGTTATTTTCAGCAAAAAGGGGGGGAACTTAAAAGTCCATAAGGCAAGTCATTGCCAAAACTATGTTCTATCTTAAGGCTATCATAAGTAGGTTTTCTTCCTCCTCTCTTTTTTTCCCGCTTTTCTCTCTCCTTTTTAATAAAATCTTTCCCCAAGCCATTATTGTTTTGAAAATTCTCCCATTCGACTTCGATCTTCAGATCCTTCATCCCAAGATTTCTCAGGTGGCGACTTGCATAGAAGGATGCTCAGGAACATGTGAGCAGGGATGAGAACAACAATGGGGATGGGATGGGGGGGGGGGGGTCGGTCAGGAACCAGGCATGCCGTGCAGGAGAAAGATTTCTGCTGTGAGGACGTTTTCCTAATGGAACATGCTGACGTTGTGACCACGCAGTATAAAGAAGGAAACAGAAGCAGAAGGATCGTTAAGAAGTCCAACTGGGAGAAAAGAAAAGGCCCAAGCCCAGATGCTACACGTCAGGGAAAGTGGACCGCCCTACAGTTCTAAGGCCTCAGAGGAAAAGATTCCTCCTCTCAGAGAACCTGAGGACCAAGAAGTCTCCCAGAAAAGAATGGATAGAGAGGGGGTCGGAGCAGTAGTACAGTGGGTAGGACATTTGCCTTGCACAAGGCAACCTGGGTTCTATTCCTGGCATCCCATATAATTCTCCAAGCACCACCAGGAGTGATTCCTGAGTGCAGAGCCAGAAGTAACCTCTGAGCATCATGGGTGTGACCCAAAAAGCCAAAAAAAAAAAAAAAAAAAGAATGGACAGAGATTTTGATTGTATGTTAATTGGTCTGGAATTTGGGGGCACATCAGCTGTGCTGAGCGTTCACTCCTGGCTCTGTGATCAGGGATCACTCCTGGCAGTGCTTAGGGGACCATATTGGGTGATGGGGTCCAATCAGGGTCAGCCACAGGCCAGGCAATTGCTGTTCGCACTGTACTTACCCACTCCAGCTCCTGGATCAAGACTTTGGAGTGCCACAATATATGACTCACAGGCAAGTCTGTCATACAGCTTGCATAAGTAAATAAAATTTCACAGGAACACACGTGTATCCATCCATTTTTACACAATTTTTGCTGCTTCCTATATAACTGCAGTTTTGAATAGTGCTAAGAGGGATTGTAGGGATCCCAACGCCTAAAATACCATCAGTTCCTTTATAGAAACACTTTGCTAATCTGTGTTCTGTCTCGTGAGCTAATTTCACCTTGCTAGTCTCTGTTTCCCCAGAATTGGGCCATAATTTCTTTGTATATAAGATAATAAGAGTCCCTGGGGGGGTGGAGGGGGGGCTGGAGTGGGTAGTACAGCAGGTAGGGCATTTGCCTTGCATGCGGTTCAATCCCTAGCATCCCATATGGTCCCTCGAGCACCGCCAAAAGTAATTTCTGAGTGCAGAGCCAGGAGAAACCCCTGTGCATCACCAGGTGTGACCCCCCAAAAAAAAAGCAAAAAAAAAAGAGTCCCTGGTTTCTCAGAGATACAGTGAAAAGAAGATATAAGAGATGGGAATCATGTATACTAAACTGTAGCACAGAGTTGGCACTGGGCTGATATTTAGGAAGTATTCATGTTAAAGTAAGTGCCAGAGGAAGCCAGTCCAGCCAAAACAAAAGGCAGAATGCAAAAGCACGTCTCCAGTTACAGTGCTCTTTAGGAGCGTGTGACTGCTCGTTGTTGTGAAGACAGAGATGTTCTGGAACCAAGCGCCCCCCTTCTGGTTTCCCTGATCTTGTGAAGAGCAAGCTCCCACACTCTCAATTCGAGCCGATCCACACTCCAATTCTCACATGGCCCCTCTCCTTCCCTCTCGCTTCCCTCCCTTTAGGATGGATCCTGAGGTTTGCTCTTGAGCTCCCTAACTCATACTCACACCCTGGGGCTTTACACCGGGCCAGTCTTGCCATGCTCCAACAGCATTCCAGGGTGTCCCTTCTTGTCTGCCTCCCCCAGTTCCGCCAGAGGTGGGCCACGAGAGAAATGGCTAAAGTTTGCAAGGCAGAGCGAGGGACCCATGGTGCCACTGAAGGTTGATGCAAGAGCATCTGTGCCTGCACAGCTCACTGTCATCCTTCTTTTCCCTCACCTCCTCAGCTGACGTGCAGTTATATGATAGAATATGATAGAATATTCGTACTAGAAAGGGACCCAGTATTTTTGAAGAGACTGTGAGAGCTAATAGCCGTAGGCGAGACACAGCATTGATACTGATGCTATTCCAATGGCCCTGCTAGTTCATGAACAGGAGAGGATACCTGGAAGGCAGAAGTCAAGAGAAGACATTAACATTGGCTGATGTGCATGGTAATGGCCTACAGAGCCAAAGCACTCACCAGAACAGTTGGACCTGCGGAGTTCTTTGTCATTGATCATTGATTTAGTCAACAGTGTTTGGCCTGAGTCAACTCTTATTTTATTTGTATAAACTGAAAAGCGCTAGTTTGGTAAATAGAAGTGTCTTATCACAGTAGAAAATTTTGGCTCACTTGGCCCATTGTCAAAGTCAAATCAGTTTTCAGTCCCCTAAGGAAGGAACTTGGGCTGCTACTCAACCCAAGATTTGTAGGGTAAATCACTGTTTTTTGGCTTGGCCCAAAGGAAACTGAGGAAATTTACATTGTGATTTTGTACTGGGCAAAAGAAAATAACCCTACCATTCAGAAGCTACTGGCTATTGATGCTATGAACTGACTGGCGCTCATTTCAAAGACTGGAAATGATTTATTGCAGGCTAAAATAGAGACTTAGGGCCAGGAAGATAGTCCAAAGACATATAGCACTGGCTTTGAATGCTCAAGGCACTGAGTAGTCCCTAGACACCCCCCCCTCGAGCATTATTAGAAACACCCCTATTGAGCAAGAGTGGCCAAGCAACATCTTATGCTATTCATAGCAAGCAGTACAAAATAAATTATCTAGCATCTGCCTTTTCAGCAGATTTGAGTGGTGGAGGGAAAATTCAAAATAATTGTGGTGGAAAGGTGTAATGGTGGTGGGGCAGATGTCAAAATATTGAATGTAATCCATTATTGTAAACAACTTTATGAAAATAAATTAAAAAAAAAGAAACACCCCTGTTAGAAAAAATAGGAACTTGATTACAGAGAGTGCAGAGATTAAGGGAATTTTCTTGTATGCAGCCAGCTCCGGTTTAGACCTCTTGTATTGCATAGTCCCTGCTATGGGTACCACCAGTGTAATTTCCCCCTCCAAAAGATAAATTTAAAAAGTAAAATAAAATAATTAGTCAATGATGTGCATGTTTGAATTTAACTCAACGTAGGTACAATGTGACCCTAAATGCCCTGTTGTTATTTCTTCAGTTACAGAATCAGATAGCACAGTGGTGGGGCATTTGCCTTACAAGCGGCCAACGTGGTCGACCCGAGTTTGATTCCTCCGCCCCTCTCGGAGAGTCCGGCAAGCTACTGTGAGTATCTCGCCCGCATGGCAGAGCCTGGCAAGCCACCCGTAATGTATTCGATATGTCAAACACAGTAACAACAAGTCTCATGATGGAGATGTTACTAGGCCCGCTCGAGCAAATCGATGAACAACGGGAGGACCGTGACCGTGACAGAATCAGATGTCTTCAGGAACACACAAGCTTAGTAACTCGGAGAATCTCCACACTGCTTTAAGGACGGTATTCGGACCAGACTACTATGGCAGAAAATGTCAAGTGGGAGCGAGTAGAACCCCTTCACCTAAAATAAAATGAGACTCAAGAAATATCCTATTCCTGGGGGAATTGCAAATATTAGTGCCTCCATCATTGACTAGAAAGATACAGAGATAGTGAACCCCTCCACATTCCCATTCAACTTGCTTATTTAAGGACTGGTTGATATCACAGTGGGTAAAGGCTTTTGCCAGGCACATAGCTGGCCAAAATTTCAATCCTTGTCCTTCTATATGGCCAGGAACACCAGGAGTGATCCTGAGCTCAGAGTCAGGAATAAACCTTGAATATCACTGGGTGTAGCGCCCAAGCCAAAAAAAAAAATCAACTTGCTTATTTGGAGACTAATAATATACCGTCATTAACTTTACCGAGTAACTCTAAGTGCAGTTGCTTTTCTGGCTGTGGCTCTGCTGCAAAAGAAAACCAATACAACCTCTGGCAAGTGATTTTCTTGTCTCCAGTCAATCTACCAGAAGCACTTTGCTTTCAGCTTAGAAGTTGGCAAGACACCAGCCCTTTCCTGTCTCAGGACTACACTCAACCATCATCTACTGTCATAAGCTAACTCCAGGGACCCAATAACCTCTTGATTCCTTGAACATCATCATGCTGATGCTATCATGTGAATTAACTCTGCTAGGCAGGAGAGAGCATGGAATACCCTAGTAAGAGAGATGCAAGCAGTTGGAAGCAAGAGTTCAGAAACCACCGACTTGGGTGAGTGGCCAGTGATAGAGCACGTGGAGGAGCTCTGTTCAAAGCAGAGGAGATGCTACAGCAGCTGGCTTCTCTTACTGCCGAGAGGGTGGCAGAACGCTGAGGGAGGTTCTGGATTTGGGAGGCAACAGTACTTTATTTAGCTGTGCTACTTCTACTCATTTATTGACTAATGTGAAAGGCTGCCAGTTTTGAGGGGGTTGAGAGAGAGAGAGACAGAGAAAGATGGAGAAAGAGAGTGAGAGAGAGAAGACTGTCATAGATCCAGCCTGCCAGGCAAGATGCTCTGCCACCTGAGCAAAACATACGATCCAGCAGACCCGTTTATGCTGAGGTGTCTGTGGTGCAGAAGGAGCTCTATGCAATCTTCAGCAGGCCCCTGAAGATGAGTCAGAGCACAGATGCTTAGCATTTGAATACAAAGCTGTAGAAAATCTTTCTCTGTCTTGCTGTTGAGCCCGATAGAGACTGAGTAGCTGAGATTTCCCAACTTCTATGCTGCTTTCTAGTCAATAAAACCTTTATATTCTATTGAGTAGATCCTATAATTTTTGGAAAACAAGGGAGAATTATGAGTGGAAAATATATGTGTGTGTGTGTGTTTTTACAAAAAGAAACAAAACAAAACAAAACAAGACATGCTAAACATCTATAGGAACTCCCAAATCTTTCTCTGAGCTCTTCCTTTGGGGTTTTCACCCTGACTTAATCCACCCTTGATTCTCTCCATCTTGATTGCTTCTGCTTCTTAAGGTTTCTGCAATACTATCTTCTCTCCTTACAACTCCACATCTTTGGACCTGTAATCCACTCCAAATCAAACTGCTGTCGTAACTCTATTTGGAGGTTTTTAGTGATCTTTTGAGCTAAAGCGTACTATGTACCTTTCCCTATACAGGTAACTCAGAGTCCTTATTAACTAATATTATAACACTTTAGACCTGAAATTCATCTGGTAGTACACCAACCTCTGGTTATTTGTCTGGGAAGTCCTTCAAATCTCCTTTCATCATAAAGATATTAAATAGAGGGACAGATCTAAGCGAGTACAAAAGATGTGAGGGGGTAGATGGTGGAACCATTTGGGAAAACTGTTAGACAATGTTTGTTTTATATGACCCAGCAATTCTACCCTCAGGAAAAAATCCCAGCATAAGCTTATGCTCTTGGATAATAACCTTCCCAGCCTCTCCACTACAAGTTTCCCCAAATAGAACAAGACAAATGCTCAGCAAAAGCCAAATGGAAAAATTAATTGTGGCACATTCTTCCAGTGAAAATATGCAAAGTGCGCCTCACAACACCATGGGTGTTTTGCTCCCAATGTTGAGAAAGAGGAGCCTGTCACTAGACTACATGCCTGCCGTAGTCAAATGCCGTCAACGTAAAATCCTGGTGGTCGACCGTCTGGGTGCATACCGAGATAGAGGGAGGAGAGAGAAATGCAGAACTGATGGCCTTAAAACTGAACATAGAAGTTATTTTTGGTGGGAAGAGTTAAGAACACTGGGAGCAGGAGGGATACTGTGGGGTGTTAGCGATTATCTTATTACTTGACCTGAACGGTGGTTATGCAAACATTCACTTTATAATGGTTTGTCTTGCCAGCATGTTTTATGGACTTTCATAGGTGTTGCTTCATGGTTTTAAAAAACCCATATATCACAGCACACTTTCACAGCGCAAATGCAAAGAATGATTTGCAGGATTCCTTGGAGAAACCTCAAATTTTCCACTGCTTTCCTGGCATTGATTTCCAACCCTAAACTTCTGTTTTTCTGCCCAAGAAACAACACTTTTTTAGACCTCTTTTACTTTCAAAAGCTTTTTTTTCTCTTTTTGGCTGAGAAGATTTTATCACTTCACAGGATTGTCATATGTATTACCAGATGGAGAGTGAAAATGGGCAGAGTAAGTCCACAGGTCTTCTCTTCATAGTGAACCCCTCTTAAAGTCAGAGTTGGGGGCCAGAAAGATGGGTCAAAGGACTGAAGCATGTGTTGAGCATGATGGAAGCCTGAGTTCTATCCTTATTACCAAAGGGCCGCTGGCACCAACAGGAGTGACCCTTGTACTCCAAGCACAGAGCTGGATTAACCCTTGAGCAGTGCTGGCGGTGACCAAAATAGCACTGTAGCACTGTCCTCCCATTGTTCATCAATTTGCTCAAGTGGGCACCAGTAGCGTCTCCATTGTGAGACTTGTTATTGCTTTTGGCATATTGAATACACCATGGGGAGCTTACCAGGCTCTGCTGTGCGGGCGGGATACTCTTGGTAGCTTGCTGGGCTCCCCAAGAGGGATGCAAGAACCAAAACTGGGTCAGCCGCATGTGAGGCAAACGCCCTACCTGCTGTGCTCCAGCCCAAAATATAAAAAGAAAAAATAATTACCCTCCCACAATGTTTTTTTTTCTTTTTGGTACTTGGGGGACCCTATGGAATGCCAGGGATTGAACCTGGGTCGGCTGCATGCAAGGCAAACACTCTACCCAACCTGCTGTACTATCGCTCCAGTCCCAACCCTCCCCCAATTTTTTAATACAGGGCATAAAATAATTCAGAATCACAGGAGCAATGGCAGAGATAGACACCATCTGCACTCTGCTTTCCTCCTTCCCTTCGACATAGGCACAGGAAGCTGATGTAATTTTTTTAAATTCTGTTTTGTTTTGCTTTATTTTGGGCCTCTCTTGGTGATGCTTAGTGGGTTCTCCTGACTCTACACTCAGGAATTACTCCTGGCAGAGCTCCGGGGACCATATGGCATGCCAGAGATCAAATCTGGGTCGGCTGGGCTGCATGCTGGCCCTCTGGACCTCCATACTAGGTCTCTGGCTTCAAAGCCTATCAGTTTTCTAACCAGGAAACAAAACTCATGCACAGGGATCTTTAGACCTGAGCCTGTGGGCGTCACCACCAATCTACACCTACTGACATTATCTAAATGGGGGATCAGAACATTTAGGCAAGCTTCACATTTAAGTTTCACATAAGGTCAAACTTACCCTCTTCTGATCTCTTTGTCTCTGTCTCTGTCTCCTGTCTCTGTCTCTGTCTCTCTCTGCCTCTGTCTCTCTCTGTCTCTCTGTCTCTTTCTCTCCTTCATTCCCTCTTCTTTTTTTTTCCCTTGAATGGGGGAGCCATACCTGAATGTCCTCAAGTATCACTTTTGGTGGGCTCTGGGGCTTATATGTGGTGTCAGGGACCAAACCCAATGCAAGATCCACTGTACTTGTACTATCACTTGTACAAGTGCCCTACCCACGGCACTTATACTATCACTCTAGCTCCATCTGAGTCATCTCTTGAGTCTTGACTTTCATTTCTGCTGCCAAACACTGCCCATCTTCACCCTTGTGAAGCTCCTGGCAGAAACCATCTGCCTGCTCTTAGCGTCTATCTCCAAGTCCTTTGGCGATTACCAATCACGGACCTTGTCTTGTCCAGTCCCTCACCGTGGCTTAGATGCTCTTCCTGGACTGTGCCCTGCTTTTCTCTCTAGACTTATCTCCCACTCTTCTCTTTGTATTTCCTGTCACCCTCTACCTTAGGGAGGTGCCCTAACCACAGTCCATCTTTCCGCTTGCCCTCCCTCACCACTCTCTAGTTTTACTCATCCTCAGAGACCCAGGCGAATGCCATCTTTTCTGAGCAGCCTCGTCCACTGCCCTCCAACCAGCCCCTACTTCCCTGTTCATTGCATCTCTCTGACTGTCAGAGTGTGTCCTTGTTGCTATCGGCTGCCACCCACTATAAACTCCTGAGCTCATAATCTGTGTCTGCTTTACCTTCCAATCTCCTGGGCCTGGCAGACAGCCTAGCTATTGAGGGAGGACAAATGATCTGTACCCGCCCACTAAGCAAGCTTCCAGCGGTGAGAACTGACACAGCACCCTGGCATTCCCTTCCTGGAACTCTGGCCCCATCCCCCTGGGCAAAATGGCTCAAGTCAGGTGGCTGGAGAAGTCAGGTGGCTGGAGTCTTTTCCCGGCCCCAGGGGGACAACCGATACAGGGACAGCACAGAGCGCCATTCATTTGGAGAGCAAGTCTGGCCCAATGCCCCCCTCAGTCAGACTTTCCCCTGCCCTGCGCTGGGACTCCAAAGATTCCACCAAGGTGAATGAGGACATAGAGAAGTGGAAAA
Source organism: Sorex fumeus (assembly GCF_029834395.1). Lineage (NCBI taxonomy): Eukaryota > Metazoa > Chordata > Mammalia > Eulipotyphla > Soricidae > Sorex > Sorex fumeus. The sequence continues at coordinate 60,739,769 of NW_026606101.1, forward strand.
TGCCTCCTTCGATTTCACTGAGAAACTTGAACCAGAAATCAATGTCTCCAGCCCAGCCTGACTCACTGCCCCAGACAGGACTCCCTGCCCCTCACGTCAGGCCTGAAAGGGGCTGCAGCCTGCACAGTGCAAAGCAGCTCTGAGGACTTTCATGTGGCTTCCACTGCTAGAAAAACACCCTCCCCCCCCCATCGCCCCCTCCCCACCCCGGGCCTCTAGAACACAGATTCATTGAGAAGCATCTTTCCAACCTGGAGGGCCATGGGGACACTTTCCAAGGAAGCGCACATGTGTAATTGCTGGAGAAACATCCACATCTCATTTTTTTTTGAACGCTGAGAGGCTCCTTCCTTAAATAAATTATCTGCTTCTGTGACCTGAGACCCGGAAGTGGTTTTATCCTGGCCCTAGGCTGCCACGACCACCACCTCCAGAGAGAGAGGGACCCTGTCCCATTTGGAGTCTGAAGTGAACACACACCAAGCTGCTCCTCCTTCCCTCAGGCCGGATGGGCGTGCTGGGGCACAGGATCTGGGGGCCTTCTCAAGGGCAGAGGCAGCCCCCAGGGCACAAGAATGGAGAGAGAGAAAACGAAGCCTGTGAGGTGAGGATGGAGCTGGCAGGGACAGTGAGAAGGAACTTTGACAAAGTTCTCAATTGACAGAACAGTTTCTGGATGCCCACAGAGGGACCGTCTGGTGCCCACAGTCTCCAAGGGGCAATCTCTTATGGGATCATCCAGGTAAGAGATCACATGTGTCTTTTCTGTCCTATTTTTAAAAAAATTTTATCTATTTATTTATTTATTTTAAATACCCATCCCTCCACCAGTGACCATTTCCCACCACCACGGATCCCAGTATCCCTCCCACCCCCATCCCCCCATCCCACCCTGCCTCTGTGGCAGGGCATTTCCTTTTGTTCTCTCTCTCCTATTAGGTGCTGTGGTTTGTAAAAGAGTTAAGCCTGATTTTCAGGGAGAAACGTTGGATGATTTAGTTTCCACTGATCACTTTGTATATAAGGAGATGTCGCACGGCCACATAAGCGGCCTCGTGGTTTGGAATAAAAGTCCTGGTTCCCGCATGCCCGAGCTATGCTTGTAGAGGCTCATGGTCACTGGGGTTCCATCTGGAGAAGGCGGGATGCGGCACCTACCCCATCTGGGATTTCCCGGTGATATCGACTCTGTTTGGGACCTGAAGCATTCTCCGGGAGCTGTGGAGTCTCCCAGCGATTTTTCTTCTTTGTTCTCTGTCCTATTTTTTAAATACAACTTTTTCTCTCCCTACACTTTAATTAAACACTGTGGTTTACAGTTGTTCATGGTGATTTGTCACAGGCATTTCAACCCCAATTGCACCACTCCTTTCACCTTTTCTCCACCATCGTCTCCAATTTTCCCAACCGTCACTCAAGCCTGCCCCAATAGCAGGCCCACAATAATTTATTTTATGTTGCTTGTTACCAATAAATTGCTAGCAGAATGATCAAAAAATATATCCTGAGAAGGAAATTAGTATAAATTGTGGTATCTCACCATGGATGGACATGAAGTCCTTGTCTGAGCGAATTTTAAGATGTTGTTACAAGTTACGTCTTCTGTGTGAATGCTTTTGTTAGTCGAGGTTGTTTGGTTTCTACACTATATCCCACCCAACCTGGTGTGCTACTACTGGAGTATCAGTGTTACAGAGTTTGGCGATGTCAGGCAGCTGCGAATGAGTCCACACACTCTATTTCTGGCTCATTCTAGATGTGGAGTTTCTGGTGATTCCCTCCAGAACCAGAGACATAACCAGCTTCCCACAGGAGGGCCGAGCTGCCTATAGCTTGAGAATCTCTGCTCAGAGGACTGACTGCTTAGGCAGGGACCAGGCCCGAACTTCTCACAGCTCTGTCCCTCTATCTGCCATGGCTACAGCTGGACATTCTTGCCTCCAGCCCACCAGAGGCTCCCACAGTGCTCTGTACCCCCTACCCCTTCCTGGCCCCCAGAGAAGGCTCCCAAGCTGCCCCAGTCAGGGGAGGGAGACCCCACACTGTCTCCAGGAGTGTTGGAGCAGAAGGAGGTCCCAGGGAGAAGCTCACACTGCCTGCTGCTCTTCACTGCTCCGGCCTCCACCACCCACGTACCTTCCTTGATTTCCCCTGGTATGTTAACTGTTGGCATGACTCATGGAAGCAAGAGCACCTGCCGTGACCAGAAGTGGAAGTAGAGTGTTGTCTCAGGAGAGGTTTGTAAGGTGATCAGGGTTTTGAGTTTGGGAACTCTCGCAAGGCTTGGACACACTGACTTATTTGATGCTTTTAAAAAAAGTGGTCACAGAGACTGGCCCACATCCACAAGAACAAAAGCAACAGGTGCTGGCGCGGATGTGGCGAGAAAGGGACCTCCTTCACTGCTGGTGGGAATGCAGGCTGGTCCAACCCTTTTGGAAAACAGTATGGACGATTCTCAAAAAATTAGAATTCGATCTCCCATTTGACCCAGCTATAGCACTCCTGGGAATATATCCCAGAGAGGCAAAAAGGTATAGTCGAAGTGACATCTGCAATTGTTTGTTCATTGCAGCACTCTTTACAATAGCCAGAATCTGGAAAAAACCTGAGTGACCAAGAACAGATGACTGGTTAAAGAAACTTTGGTACATTTACACAATGGAGTACTATGTAGCTGTTAGGAAAGATGAAGTTATGAAATTTACATACAAGTGGTACTACATGGAAAGTATCATGTTAAGCGAAATGAGTCAGAAAGAGCGGGATAGACACAGAAAGATTGCATTCATCTGGGGAACATAAAGCAACAAAACGGGAGACTAACACCTAGGAAGGGCTCAGATTAGTACCAGGAATTTTGCTCCATGACTTGAAGGCCAGCCACATGTGCTAGGTGAGAAGGAAGCTCAGATAGAGAAGAGAGCACCAAATAAAGGGTGTTGTGAAGACCCTCCCAGGGTGGGAGAGACATGCTAAAAGTAGTCTATAGACCAAACATGATTGCCACTCAATGCCTCTCTGGCAAAACACAGTACCCAAAAGAAGAGAGAGAGAACAGGGGGGAATGCCCTGCCACAGCGGCAGGGTGGGACGGGGGGGTGGGATGGGAGGGGAGGGATGCTAGGACCCGTGGTCGGGGAGGATGGGCACTGGTGGAGGGATGGGTACTTGATCATTGTATAACTGAAACCCAAGCACAAAAATTTATAAGTCTATAAGTGTACTTCATGGTGTTTCACTAATAAAAAAAAATGATATTAAAAAAATAAAAAAATAAACAGTTAAAAAAAAGAATTAAAAAAAAGTGGTCATTTTGCTCTGTGTGATGGCTTTGAGCTCTGCCAAATTCCTGCAATGAAATTTTTGTTATCCGCCGCTCCCCTGGTATATTCCTGTCCCACTTTCTCACCGTCCCCCAGATCCCAAACATGGATTCCCAGTCACCAGTCATTTATTTCCTTGCTGGTCCTTTGAAATTCCTGGGTGAGTGAGTGACGCTTGAAGGTGAGCTGGATCAGGCTTAAAGGAAGCTGAGAGGGGTCTGGAAACATGGAGATGTGGGAAATCCAAGGGCCCCATTCCTGCTTCGTCTCTTCTGTCTATGGGACCCGAAGACTCTTCGTACTCTCTCCTGGCCTCTTGGTGTTCTCATCCAAAGAAAGGATGGTGATGATGTTATCTATTTGCAGTGGAGGGATGATATGGGCTCAACCCACCTTACCTGGTGCTGACACAATCCATCTCTCTCCCATTTCTTAACTTCACTGGCTGTCTTTTACAACATGCTGTGAAATATTTGGGCCTTGTTCCCTGAGCCCTAACACTTTTCCTGGCAGTAAGAGGGCCCTTCTGGAAGGAAATGTAAATTATAAAAGAGAAAAGTTGAAAAGCTGGAGAAATAGTACAGAGGTTAAAGTACACATCTACCTGTGGCTGATCCCTGATACTACAGGGTCCCATAGGCATTGCTGGCTATAGCTCGGGGGTCTCTTGAGCTCCCCTTGGGAAGTACTTCCTATCCCCACCCCCAAATACCCCAGAACACAAACAAGAGGAACCATTTCTGAATCACTGCTGTGAAAGCCACATCTCTTTTGCAGAGTGAGTTGTGATGGCCATAACTCAACACCTTAAGAGAAATAGGGACCAAAAACTTGATCAGAGTTAGACTAGATAATGTCTAAGGCCCGGCCCATTCTTGGGCAGAGTGATAGCACAGTGGGTAGGGCATTTGCCTTGCACTTGGCCGACCCAGTTTCGATTCCTCCATCCCTCTTGGAGAGCCTTGCAAGCTACTGAGAGTATCCCACCTCCACAACAGAGCCTGGCAAGCTACCAGTGGCATATTCGAAATGCCAAAAACAGTAACAAGTCTCACAATGGAGACGATACTGGTGCCCACTTGAGCAAATCGATGAACAATAGGATAACAGTGATATATAGATAGATAGATAGATAATTTTCATAAAAGTAGTTCCCAATAGTTCATTACAGATAATATTCAAACATCAATCCCACCACTGAGCCCCTTTCCACCACAATAAGAGGTAAAAGTGTGTGAGGGTTGTTGTATTTCATTCTGGAGGCATTTAAGCCCTTACATAAGAAACTCAAACAAATGTGTGATACTTTTGATAAGTAAATGAGATAGAGTATAAGAGGCCAGGTGGCTGTGAATGCGGCCCCGAGCTCGGGTAATTCTGTAGTGCTCTCTTCTGGGAGCTTCAGTTTATAGTCTCTGAGTCTTGGCATTGAGGAATCAGCCCATTCTTACGATGCTGTCATAACAAATACAACTTGGAATTCATGATGATCATCAATCATCATCATGATCAACCTGTCTGAGACTCAACTAACATTATTCGCCAAAACTTTTTACAACGGTGCTTCTACATCCCATCCCCATCACGCAGAAGACACCGGCCTTCTGACTCTTATATTTTCTATTCTTCCTTCAGTTTCCAGAGCCAACTTCCAACCATCCTTGAAGACCTTACCCCATCAAGTCTCTCTTGCTCCCAGCCCTTCCGGTAGTCCCTCAGTCTGTCTCTTGGGGCACTGCTGATTGTACTACCTTGTGTTCTGGCAATGTGGGGACATATTCAATAAGAGGGTTTTAAAAGGATAGACAGTGGGCCCCATTATTTTCTCAGAATGATCCAGAATCTGAGACATAGAGGTTGTTTGTGAACATTGATTGAACTGAACCCAGGAATTCTGAGGATTAATTTACATATGCTAACCTTTGGTTTTAGTATTTTTCTTATTTAGAGCGTGTTGGCAACCAGGATCAGAAGCTCTCAAACAACTTAAATGAAAAGAGAGCTTTATGAAAGTTTGCAAGGAACTGTCCTTGACCCACCAAAAGTAGAAAGTGAGAAATGGAAAATCACAAACAGACAGAAAACCTCCTCTTTTATTTTTCAAGTATATAAGAACTCTGGTTCCCCCCATACCCCACCACCACCACTTTTTTCTCTGATGGTCAGTTCCATTCTCTTCTTACCAAACTGAATGTTTCTGCAAAAATTCGAGATCTCTTGCCCAATTTCAGCTAGCCTGTGGCTGCTGCTTTGTTTATACAGTACTAGCACTGCCCTGGTGTAGCAAGACCTCCAGTTGAAGCAGACTCTAACTTGACTCTATGTCTCTTGGCTCAAATTCTCTCAAGAAAGCAGCTGAATGACTGGCCACTGACTCTCGTTGGACACCATGTGTCCATCCCTCAGCCAATCAGCTGGTAACAAGCAGTGGTAGTTTAATGCTGTATGACTTCTTAGTTCCCACCCATTCCTCAAAAAAAAAAATTAATAAAAGGAGGAGGAGAAGGTTGCTTATTTGCTTCCCAGTAACTGGCCTCTGCCCTAGAGATATGTAGAGGCCCAGAGGATGGTATTCTAAGAGAAACTTCTAGAGCTTTACAAATGCCTGAATCTACTTTTGTTTATTTATATTGTATTTTTTTGGGGGGGGTGTCACATACAGTGATGCTCAGGAGTTACTCCTGGCTCTACACTCAGGAATCACTCCTGGTGGTGCTCAAGGGACCATATGGGATGCCAGGGGTTGAATCCAGGTCAGCCGCATGCAGGGAAAATGCTCTACCCACTGTACTATCACTCCGGCCCCCATCCATATTGTCTTAAGCATCAAAAGGCCCCTCTAGCCTCAGAACAATCCATCCATTCCAATCCCCCCCACACACATACACACATAGCACCCCTTTACTCTGCCCTCCTCCCAGCGAATTTTCCAGGCCCCATTTAAAAGTCTCCTCTTGTCCAAAGCCTTCCCTGACTTTCCAGCCTTCCTCCTTCAGGCGCCAATAGCCGTATCCTGTATGAAGGTAGCACTCTCTCTCCAGAACCTGCTCCCATCTCCCGAGTAAGTCTGGGTGCTCTGGTGGCAAGAGCCAGAGCTCATTCATCTTCATGGTGTTTGACACCTACTAAGTGACAGAGAAGCAATGGAAGAGAGATACTTTTTCTTCCTACTTTCTATGGGTAAGAATATGCGCAAAACTCCTTTTCTGTGGAGCTCAGTGACGATCAGTTCTAAAACAGTTAGGAGCTGGAGAGAGAGAACAGAAGTTAAGCCTTGCATGTGACCAAACCCAGTTTTGGCCAACCTAACCAGGCCAATCCCTGGCACCACATACAGGTCTTCAAACATCACCGGGGGTCACTACTAAGAAGTCCCCTGAGCCCCAACCAGGTGTGGTCCTCCTCACAAAAAGACTAAAATTAAAATAATGAGAAATCAACATGAGGCAAAAAAAATATATATATATTCTTCACCCCCCCCCCCCCCCCCCCGCCCCATGCTCAAATCCAGTAAGAACAGCAATGGCAAACAGAACTGCTTGTAGCTTTTTTTGCTGCCACCACCTTGTTCTCAGGCCCGTTGACCTGGCCCGACAGAGATACCATGCTGTTTCTGCATGTTTCAGCTTCTGCAGTCTGGTTAAAAGTTGAGTGTTGAATGTGAACACAGGCACCAGTCGCAGCCTCTCTGTGTTCCTCCTCCATCCTTGTACCAGCACCTGCACTTTCACACCAGGGGCCTGCAAATTGTCAAGGGAAGGACAGAATTAGAGCTGTTTTCTCCGGCTTCCTGTAGACTGGGTCTTAGAACCCACCCAAAGGGCAGTGGGGTGTGAAGCTGCTTCCTTTCCCAAGGCCTCCGTTCATGCGTACATTCACTCACTCACACCCTCGCGCCCTCCTTCACAGCAGAACACCGGGTGACCCCGCTGGGAAATGCCGCCACCAGGCTCAGCAAACGTTCTCTCTCGGGGCTGGAGCTATAGCACAGCGGGTAGGGCGTTTGCCTTGCACGCGGGCGACCCGGGTTCGATTCCCAGCATCCCATATGGTCCCCCGAGCACCGCCAGGGGTGGTTCCTGAGTGCCTAGCCAGAAGTAACCTCTGTGCATTGCCGGGTGTGACCTAAAATGTATGCGAGACTCCGGGGTGCAGCGCCCTGCCAGAGTGGCCGCTCTTGAAGGAAAGAGCTAACTCACCAGATGCCCTGAAGAAGGGGCTTCGATGCGGCAGGGACCATTTGCTCCAAAGTGGAAGGAGAGCAAGACGGTAGAATGCACCAGGGGTGCCTGGGCAGAGACAAAACCAGAGCCTGGGAGACGGGGCCCCCACCGGGATGGGTTTTCGGGTTCATGGCTTTGGAATTGCTCCCATCCGTGTCAGAAACAGTCCATGAACCGCCAAGAACCTTCCATGCAGGGGGGACTCGGTGGAGGCCAGTGCGATTCACCGGGCCACTCGTCATTAAGTGACTCTCGCCCAGGGCTTGGGCCACCCTCAGTGCCTGGGTCGGGAACCCAGCAAGCAGACGTGTGGGGTTGCAGGGGGCAGCTTGCACCGCACCGCACCCCGCCTCCTGGGCCGGCGAAGGGCATGTGCGCTGGGGGCTCAAGACCCACCCGGAGGCCGGCGGCGGCGGCCCACGCGGCTTCCAAGCCCGGCGGGCCCGTCCCTTCCGTGGTTAATTTTCACTTTTCGCAAAGATGTGTTCGTTTAGCAGCGGCGCGCCTGATGGGGAACACATGCGCTCCCCCGGCGGCCGCTTTGATTCCAGCCCGGGCGAGACGGCGAGAGGGGAGCCGGCCCGCGCCAGCCGCCAGCCGCTCCGCTCGTCTTGGGGAGGCTCTAGGCCTGCGGGGCGCCCCCCTGCCACATGAAAGGCAGGGGCGTCCCCCTGCCCCAGGGGCCACGCTGGGGAGCAGCCGCCAGCGCTCCCCCCGCTGCTGCCAGACGCGCCTCAGCTTGGAGCGGGGAGCCTGGGAGCCGCACAAAGGAAATCGCAAGGGCGTGAGTCAGCCAGGGGCGCGGCCGGCCGCTGCCCGGGCGGCCCACAACAGGACCTTTGTGCGCGCCCAGGAGAGCCTGGACGGCTGGAGGGAGGCCGCGCTGCAGCGAGCTGAGGAATGCGCAGGAGAGGGCAGCGAGCGCCCCGGCCGGCCCTCGGCGCGACCCGCTTGGTCACTGGGCTGCAGTCCCGGGAGTGAGGGACTGGGCAGGGGTGGGAAAGTGCCCCCCATGCCGTCGGGCACAGGGCGAGTCCCCTGGGCCTGGGCTGGAATCGAAGACCTGTTCTGCAAGTCGGCCTGCTTGCCGGTGGGGTGGCCGGCAGACAGGGCCGTGTCCACGCAACCCTCTCTCCAGGCTACAGTCCCTAACCCAGCACTGATAAGGCACTGTCAGTTCCTGTGATGGATGGGTGGGTGTTGGGTCGGAAGGAAGGAAGGAAGGAAGGAAGGAAGGAAGGAAGGAAGGAAGGAAGGAAGGAAGGAAGGAAGGAAGGAAGGAAGGAAGGAAGGAAGGAAGGAAGGAAGGAGGGAGGGAGGGAGGGAGGGAGGGAGGGGGAAAGAAGGAAGAAAGGGAAGGAGGAGGTAAGGAAGGAGGGAAGGAAGAAAAGGAGGAAGAAAGGTAAAGGAAGGAAAGAAGGAAGGGAGGAGGGAAGGGAAGAAAGGAGGAAGAAAGGTGAAGAAAGGAAAGAAGGAAGGAAGGGAAGGAGGGAGGGAGAAAGAAAGTGGAAGGAAGGGAGGGAGGAAGGAAGGAAGGAAGGAAGGAAGGAAGGAAGGAAGGAGAGGACAGAAGAGGAAAGGAGGAAGAAAGGAAGAAAGAGGAAGGAAGGAAGGAAGGAAGGAAGGAAGGAAGGAAGGAGGAAGGAAGAGGGGGAGGGAGGAGGAAGGGCTGCTGTCACTGTCACTTTTTAACACCAATGCAGCAGGCACGGAGGCAGCCCAGCACGCGTATTCCCGGAGGAGGAAGCGCAGGTCTGTTTAGTGAGCGACCCAGCCCGGCCCCACACCGACTCGGAATGTGGGCGCCGTGCTCCAGGCCTGCTGCTCTCCACGTGTCCTGCTGCCGTGTGGTTCAGAGAAGAGCCAGGGGGCATGACTGATGTGTGGGCAGAGGTCACGGGAGTGAGAACCCACAGCAGGGCCAGATATCCATCAAGGCGAGGGGCAGGGACCAGGGAGGGAGGAACCCAGAGCGGTAAGGTGGCAGGTCCCGGGCCTCACGGGGACCCTAATGCGTTGGCCTAGCCAGGTCAGAGGGTTTACAGAAGATGGGCGAAGGTCGGCACGGCTGTGCAATGGGGTTTGCTGGGGGCGGCACTAATGCTTGACTAGAGCCTGGAGGGGGAATGAGCGTCCCACGGGACATGGTGGCCTCCAGTGCCAGCTGGGTCAGAGATTCCCAATGGGGCCACCGTGTGACAGAATCAGGCTCACAGTCAGGTAGGCCCAGAAACTCAGTGTGGCCATCTGGGAAGTTAGCCCCCTGACAGGTTCCAAGAATACAGCTGGACCGAGCTATCCTCTCTGGTAGAAAGTGCTTGGACACTACCTGGGGGCGTAGACAACCCGAGCCAGACTTCTGATCTCCTCTGAGCCTCGTTGCCATTGCTGGAGCCCCCCACAACTGTGCCCCACCCCCAAGCTGGGCCCCAGGGCCTGTGCACAGAGATGGCCTTTCCCTGTGGCCCTTTCTCCAGGGCATGTCGCACATCCTGGGCACCTCCCTTACAGCAATCTGCTCACACTGCAAACAGAAACAGCAGAGTAGCAAATGCTTTAATGAGCTGATAGAGCCACACTCTGGAGGCCACGCCCTGGCCACCCCGAGGAGTGGGACCATCCCCAAAGGGCTTGGCAGCTGCTGGTAAAAGGCAGATGAGAACCAGAGATGGCCGAGACCATTCCCGACGTTGGACGTTTCCCAGCCCCATCCCAGCAGCTGGGTATAAAGGATGAGAGCACTGGACTTCCACACCCCCCCCCTCCACATCACTGCCCAAAATATCAAGTTGAAAGATGGAAGGTCAAGTTCAGTCATGATGTACTGAATCAGATGGCTGAAACCTGACGGTCCCAAGATTCTCTCTATTGTGGGGGTAGGGCATTTGCCTTGCATGCAGCCAACCCGGGTTTGAATCCAGCATTCCATATGGTCCCTTGAGCACCGCCAGGAGTAATTCCTGAGTGCATGAGCCAGGAGTAACCCCATGTGTATTGCTAGATGTGACCCAAAAAGCAAAAAAAAAAAATTTAAAAATTTAAAAATTAAGATTCTCTCTATTGTGTAGGTCTCCCCAGGAAGACACTCACTGCAGCAGCAATGACAATAAAGGCTGTGATGGCTGAGCTTGCTCTGTGTCATGGATATGTGGAACTGATGGGGTGTGTGCGTGAGAGAGAGAGAGAGAGAGAGAGAGAGAGAGAGAGTCTCCAGCAGCAACAGAACCCCCATTTTCATTTATAGCTGAGGGTTGGCAAGCAGAGAGGTAAGGAAACTTTCCCAAGCCAGGGTTGCTCAGCAACCAAGAGCAGCATTTGGATTTCCAACCAAATTGCCTCATGCCAGGCTCCCAGGGCCAGAGGGGTAGCACAGGGTGAAGGTGCTTGCCTTGCACGCTAGTGACCCAGGTTCAATCCCCGGCACCGCCTCCGGTGTTCTACTGGGAGAATTTCCAAGCACAGAGCAACCTCACCATGTGTGACCTCAACACCCTACCCCCAAAAGAAGTCAAATCCTTAGGCACCCCACTGTGTTGGAGCGAAGAACAATCCTGCAAGAACTCCAGTGACAGAAGAGGGTGATTCTGCAAAGGCTCACCCTGGTGACTCCCTGGGGTCCTGTCTGGGGGTCGCGCAAAGGGAGGACTAATCTGCAGGCAGAAGCAGCAGCAGCAGCAGCAGCAGCAGCAGCTTGATTGGGATCAGCGTGGGGCATTTGGTTGCTTTCTGCTTCCTGGAGAGGAACTGGTCCAGGCTGTCTGACTCCTCATGACTCAGCCCATGGGGGACTCAGCCAAACCCCATGACCGGTTCACCTGTGGGATACCTGGCCCGGGGAGGCTGTGGTTAGAAGCCGGTGCCACAACCTAATGTGGCTGAGTGTCTGGGGCAGGGACACCCCATGTAGTGTTTTCTGGCCCCAAAACTGTGGACCTGTGACTCACCCTCTTCGAATTCCACCTTTGACACCTGAAAACAGGGCTGATAACGCCCATCTTGAGTGGTGACAGAGGCTCCATCAAAAAAGTGAGAGATGCGTGTCCGATGCCCCACACTGGGGGGTGGACACAGACCTTGGCCTCCTGCCTGGGCGCAAGGTCTCATTGTAAAGAACCATCACGCGGAAAACAAATTGTATCTCCGGGGGCTCTCAGGAAGTCTGGAGAAACAGGCCAAGCCCAGCCCGGTGAGGTGTCCCGGCTTCCCTCCCACTCACCGGCCCAGAGCGAGGTCAGCCACACGCCGGTCATGCAGCGAGCACATTCCAGGCGCCTGGACCCAGCAGTGGAGAACACAGCCGTGGTTCTTTCCTTCCTGGAGCCTGAAGTCCAGTGGGACAATGGACAAAGCCAAGAAACAAGCCGAACCCGGACGGCTTCTGGTAATTGCCGAGAAGGAAAGAGCCAGTGTGATGTCATCGAAAAGGCCTCTGGGGGAGAGGGGGTGACCAGCGAAAGCCTTTCTGGGGTGACGGCATTGACCCCGAAGCCGGAAGGACGAGAAAAGAACCAGCCTTGCCGAGAGCCGGGAACAGTGGGTTCCTGGCACGAGGTACAGCTTTCCCCTCCCTGGGAGGGAAGGAATTTGTTGTTTCTCATTGATCGGAATCAGCCTGGGCCAGATGGAGGGGCAGGGGCAGATGGCCCTGGGATCAGACCCTGAGGTCCCCCCACAGGCTGTGTGCCAGTGGGAGGAAGATTCAGGACCCCTCGCCACTTACCCACTCTCGTAAGGCCCTCAACTGTCCCCATCCACTGTCTTTGGAGCCTCATTGGCAGTGCGATGAGACACTCAACATCTCACTTCCAGCTCTGCTTGCCGAGTCCTTCGCACTCCTCTGCACTTCCATTTTCCTGCTCCTCGCCCCCATCACTAGTCTGTCCTCCCTGGCACATCTGGGGACCCGGTGCACAACCCTAAGACACAGCACTGCCCCGTCTGCGGGGTCTTCGCCATCAGTCCTCTTCACCCCCCAGTTTGGAAGGCTCAGTAAAAGACACTGATGCATTTCAGATGAAGAATGTGGAAAGCACCCCAGGCATCTCGCTGGGATGAAATCAAAGGAAACCTTTGCCGTGTGGCTAGCCAGCTCAGGAGTCTGTGGAACTCAGCCTGTTCCTGAGGTATGCTAGAGAGGGGATTAATGAACCCCCTTCAGCCTCATGCTCTGGTGTGGTCTGGACAAGCTGTAGGGACCACAACTGCAGGATGAGACTGCGCCATAAACTTGGCACCACCGGGCACCTATTACATGCCAGGCTGCAGCAGATGTTCTGTTGGATTTGGATATAAACCCAATGTTCCGTGTGTCTCAGCCAGCCCATGGCAGGGATGACACAGCTCAAGGCTGCTGTGAACCTACTAACAGCACAGTGGTGGCGGGGGTGGGGGGGGAGAGGGGGAGGAAGGTGGTTGGTGGCATTGATGCTAGGCAGGGGTGATCCCAGAGCCCCCCGGAATGCCAGGTCAAAGGCTGAAGGGAAGGAAACTAATATATAGCTTTCACATTGAATTTTTTCTTTTTTAAATAAAAAAAAACTGTTGATAGTTCTGTTTTGAAAGGACTGTCTGGGGAAAAGTAAGGAAAACAACAGAGAAAAAGGCCTAGCAGGGGGCTGGAGCAATAGCACAGCGGGTAGGGCGGGGTAGGGCATTTGCCTTGCACGCGGCCAACCCGGGTTCGATTCCCAGCATCCCATATGGTCCCCTGAGCACCACCAGGGGTAATTCCTGAGCGCAGAGCCAGGAGGAATCTGTGTGCATTGCCGGGTGTGACCCAAAAAGAAAAAAAAAAAGAAAAAGGCCTAGCATAATAAATATACAGGCAGGGTGACCAGGTGACGGCCAGGCCTGAAGTAGCTCATGTCGTCCATGTGTGTTGGGATCTCAGCAACCAGCCTGAGACTTTGACCAAATCCCCTGCCCCTGAAAGCAAGAGCCGGCCCTGTTTACGGGGACCCAGGGGCTTGCTCCAGCACTCCACACACGTAGGCACTCTGGTTGAGGACGAGGATGAGGATGAGAGACATAACACTTACCATTTGCTTGAGCTGACACACCCGGCTTGAGACTGGGAGATGTAAATCATTAACTAACATCTGTACCAAACCTGACGAGGTCAATGTGATACATGTGGATCGCCTCCTGAAATGTAGGTATAAAAAGCCCTGTGTGAGAGCTACTGAATGGATTGTTGATTGACCACCAGCTTTCCCCTCTCCTCGTGGTTCTCTGAGGCCGCTGGAGTCCATGGTGCGTGGAGGGCCAGTGCAGAGGGTTCTCTCCTGCCCACTCCCTCTCCCATCGGGAGTAAATCCGGCGACCGGGGATCATACCTCAGTGTGCTGGGGTCGAGTGGCCAGGGCCCTGACACATGTGTGGACCAGCCCTGAACTGGTGTGTGTGAGGGGAATGGGGGAGGGTCCTGGAGCAGGAGGGGAAAGAGGAAGACCTGTGCCATGGAAATGTCTGTCAAAGTTTACCCAAGATGCCAGAAACCATGGGCAATGGTCCTAATGAACGGAATAGGACTAGACTTGGAACTGAGTTCCAACCCAAACTCTGCCGCAGACTAACTGTAACTTAGAAGAAGACACTTCATACTCTGAATCTGGTTTCTCAGTCTGAGCAATATTGGTTACAAACTCCAAATCTCGGGTTGATTTTTTAAAAAGAAGATGCATAAAGGTACCTGCTATGAAATCTGGATCTTTGTGACCTTTCTGTGTCCAGGTGGGCAGTTGGATCCCAACTCCTTCCTTCTGCTTGTACCCATCTAAAGTATCATGAGCAAAGGCGGGACTAGAGCTCTGGGGATTCCTCAAGGCCCCTGCCGGCTCTAAACCTCTAGGTTTCTGTGACAAGTTGGTCTTTGTCATGTTCATCTGAGTCAGGTCTGCGGAAAATGCCAACGAAGCTCTTCGAAAGACTACCTTAGTCAGGTCCATCAATATGAGACACATGCCCCAGGTTTACGCTTATTGACATGGACTGTGAAAGGCTGTGAGATCTATTCTGGCCTGACTTCCAAGTAAAACTATGTTTATTGTTTAAAGGCAGATGGTGTTGATGAGGCAAACGTGTCTGTGGTTGTGAAGTCCGGCTACATATAGTGTCACTCCCGTCTTTCCACTACTTCCAACTCAAAACTCCCATCCCTGAATCTTATCACAAGATACTTTTCTCTGGAGGGAATAAAGAGAAAGTGCAGGTGGAGGAAACAAGAGATCAGACTTCTTTTCCTGTGAAAACCTCTCACAGCCCTCAGAGGGAACTCGGACTCAGGTAATAGTGACGCAAGTCCATGTTTTCTGGGTTGATCTAGCACCTTCTGGATGATGAAAATTTGATCTCCACGTGAGCAAATGTGTGTATTCCTCAGGAACCAGGGGCAGGATGAGTTAATTAGGAATTTCTTTGAGGGCCAGGGAGGTTGCTAAGTGGTTAGAGCAATTGTCTTATACATGGCAATAGCAGAGCCACCAGGGCAGAGAGGGACAGGGCTGAGGGGCCAGAGCAGTGACACCAGAGGCCCAGTCCTGGCTGGACCAACAGAGATGAATGTGAAGAGGAAAATTGGCCCCTTCCTCATGCTCCGGAGGCAGCATGTCTCAGCCAGTGAGTGTGGGACCACTCTCCTAGCCAGCACTAAACTTGCAACTTGGAGTGAGAGCAAATCTTAGCTGATACTCATAAGATTTTGAAGACACAAATTTTTCAGAATCAAGGAGAGAATGAATGGAAAAGAGAGAGGATGGAAGGAAGGAAGGAAGGAAGGAAGGAAGGAAGGAAGGAAGGGAGGGAGGGAGGGGGGGGAGAGAGTGGAGGAGGGAGGGAGGGAGGAGGGAAAGAAGGGAGGGAGGAAGAAAGGAAAGGAGGAAGAAAGGAAGGAGGGAAGGAGGGAGGGAGGGAAGGAAGAAGGAAGGAAGGAAGGAAGGAAGGAAGGAAGGAAGGAAGGAAGGAAGGAAGGGAGGAAGGAAGGAAGGAAGCATGGAAAGAGAGAAGGAGGGAAGGAGGGAAGAAGGGAAGGAAAGAGGGAAGAAGGGAAGGAGGGAAGGAAGGAAGGAGGGAGGGAGGGAAGGAAGGAAGGAAGGAGGGAAGGAAGGAAGGAGGGAGGGGGGAAGGAGGGAAGGAAGAAAGGAAGGAAAGAAGGAAGGAAGAAGGAAGAAGGGAAAGAGGGAGGAAATTTTCTGGAATCTCAGGCAAATGAGAATCTTTATTATTATTATTTTTTAATAGAGAAAACTGGACACAGGGCTGGAGAGCTGACTCAGATCCCTGGGGTAAATGCTTTGCATGTGGAGCCCTGGATCTGATCCCTAGAACCTCCGGACCCCCTGGCACCATCTGCTCCTCCAGCACCGGGTGTGCCCACCCCTTAGAAAAAATACATTTCTTGTGTATTCTTCTATGTGTGAATATGCCTTTCCTCTTAAAATCATAACTTAAAACAAAAACAAACGATAGACTTTCCTTTTTGTCATTTCTTTTGTGCTTGGAAGATGATAAGAATATATATAAATGTACCTTCATTGAAACAAAATTGCTCCAGGACTTGCTGGGGTGGCCCAGGTACTCCAGACCCCTCAGCCCTCACCTTGAACCCCTAGCCCAGCTCCCTGATTGTCTCTGGCAGGGGCTCTTGGAACCCCTGAGAACCACTTAGGAGTCCATGAATTAAAAAATCGCTTCCGAGTTTTCTGCCCACAGTCTGCGAAACTAATCCCTTTTTGGGGGGCAGGATGTTTTCCCCTCTGCCCTTTCAACCCACTGAATCCTCTCACATACCTTCCTGTGGACAGTTGTAATATATTTCAAGGCTGTGTCCTGGGTGTGCAATGGTCACAAACCCTGTCGAGGAGACTGGGAGTGACTGTCCAGGGGCTCCTGAAAGGACTTGCAGATCCGCACACGAGCGTCCCATGCCAGTAACACCCCCCCCCCCCCCCCCCCCCCCGCCACACACACACCTGTGAATCCAGCCAAGAAAACATGACCTTGTGACCCTTTGATTCACACCTATTTCGTTCTAAGTGACAGGCGACTTTTCAGACATTTCACAGCGGCCACTCCTCTAAGCTGGTGTTCCCTCTCCGCCCTGATCCTGAGCCGAGCCAGCTGCTGGGTCCGGCCCTGAGCCTCAGAATGGATCAGGACTGAGTCCTCTCGGAGTCGGCCCGAAATGGGCGCGGGCCTTTGCCCAGAGGAGATAGAGGCATGGCTCTTGCCTGCTGCACTGAGGGTCAGGATGGGGGTCCCCCAAGAACCCAGGTGGAAACAAGTGTTGGGGAGTTACAAGAGGGGCCAGAGAGTGGCCAAAATAGGGGCCAGTCATTGGACTGGGAGCCCCGCAGGGAGGACGCTGGCTAGAAGTCTGGGAGCCATGTGCTCACAAAAGGCCAGTCTCCCTGACTGCCCCCCACCCCCAGTGCCAGGGATGATCCTGAGGGCCGAGAGAAGCAGAGGCTTCATCTGTTGTCAGCCTCCCCATGTGGACTCTCGGGCCTTGGGGGAGCAGAGTCGGGGTACATCCCCATCACGGACCCACCCACCCCTCATACCATTTTTCTCTCTCTACTCCAGTTCTTCTGCAATGACGGAATGTTCTGGAACTGTGCCACCCCACAGGGTGACTGTTTAGACGTCTGTTACTATGGAGCATGTGCAGTCAGGTGGGTGCTGAGCTGGGTCCCACATTTTTGTTCATTCCTTTGCAGACTTAAGATTCGACGTGGCCCCTGGCTGCAGGACTGCACCGGGTGCCAGAGGGGGGTGTGGGTCTCCATCGTTCTGTCATGCTATGTAGTAGGGGTCCCAGAGACGGCAGCTGCTGCCTGAAAAACAAATATCCCCAAACGAATACATTCCAAGCACGGTGGTATGTGGCCCCTGACCCCCACAGCACTGCAGCGGCAATCAAAACCCAGCAAATGGCTATCATTGCAGCTTCTGACTGCCCATGGGTCTGTGAGTCCAATGATGGGGTGCAATGGGAGAGGGGCGTACAGGGGGGTAGATTTGAAAGTGTTCTTGCCTGGGGATTTCCTCAGAAGCCGATTTCTCCCTGGGAGGCCCGCAGTGCCCAGTTCATAGCTGGCTCCTTTCTTCAAAAGCCCACAGAAGGCCAAAGCTACACTTGCCTTGCACATGGCCGACCCAGCTTTCATCCCTCGTACTCCCTATGGTCAGCATACCAGACGTGATCCCTGAGCACAGAGTCAGGAGTACACTCTGAGCACCACCAAATATGAACCTGAAAACAAACAAGCAAAATAATGCCCACTGCGTCCTGAGAAGACACAGAAAGTGATCAAGGACGTGGGGCTAATCCCCCTGACCTGACCAGGACAGCCCAGACGAGAAAGTCATTTCTACCAGAGTCACAGTCCTCTGGGAGTAGCCCTGGAACTTGCTGGAAATGCATGTCCTTGGCCAGCCCAGGGTGTCCAGTTAGAAGTTCTAGGGTGGAGCCCGGAAATCTGTCCTGACAAGCCTGCATGCTCTGAAGTCAGTGCAAGGGTGGGGCCTGCAGGTGTCAGTGGGTGGGTGGGGGCAGACCTAGACTGACTCCACATCTGGGTGTCAGAAACTTGTCCTGGGCATGCCGGCTCCAGGTCCCACCCACCTCCTACTCTCCCTATCAAAGCCAGACCCCCTGATGGCAGCTGGTGGGCTAGAAACCATCCTTGGACAGATGCTATATTGATTCCAGTAAGTAGTAAAGTATTCTTTATTTATTTATTCCCATTGGGCTGGAGCGATAGCACAGCGGGTAGGGCATTTGTCTTGCATGCAGTCGACTCGGCCGACCTGGGTTCAATTCCTCCACCCCCCTTGGAGAGCCCGGCAAGCTACCAAGAGTATCTCGCCCACACAGCAAAGCCTGGAAAGCTATCCGTGATGTATTCGATATGCGAAACATAGTAACAACGAGTCTCACAATGGAGACGTTACTGGGCGCGCTCAGGCAGATTGATGAACAACGGGAGGACAGTGCTACAGTGCTACATTGGGACCAGAGAGATATACAGCTGGCAAGGCACTTGCCTAGCAGCAACTGTTGTGGGTTCGATCCCAGCACCAAACAGGGTTCTCTGAGCCCCACCAGGAGGGATCCCTGAGCACAGGGCCAGGAGGTAACTCCAAGCACAGCTGAGTGTGGTACCCGAACCCAAACCAAGTCAACAAGCAAATAAATAAATCCAGATAATGGTGCTTTGTGTTTTATAGCGAATTCTTGAGCATCAGGGACGTGTGATTCAGGGGTGAGCATCTGCTTTACATATGGAAGTCCTGAGTTCAATCCAGCATGGACCCCTAGCATTAGCGTGTGTGATCCCTAACACCCTCCATGCACCTTGACACTACCATGGTAATAGTAAAAAGGGTTTGAAGTTCAGCTTGATTTGGGGTTCTAAATTTAGAGGTTTTCTTTGCAATTATTTTCAAGAGGGCAAAACTTAATTGATGAGTTTCTCTTCCCTTTGACTCCTTTAGAAGAAGTACACAGAGGGTGTAGAGAAATAGTATGGGGGAAAAGGATAAAGTGCTTGCCTTGCAAGCAAGCTGCTGACCCTGGTTCCATCCCTAGCACAGTATATGGTCTCCTGAGTACCTCCAGGAGCAATTCCTGGGCACAGAGCCAGGAGTGAGCCCTCACCAGGTATGGGACCCAAACCAAACCAAATCAACAACAACAACAGAAGTAATGGCTTTTAGCCCAACATTTCTCTTCAAAGCTGCACAGCTTAAGTCTTACATGCTTAAAAATTCTCCCTTGACTATTTATTTTCTCTGTCAACCTGCTCTTCCCACCCAAGACTTCTGATTTTGAACAATAAAGTAAGTAATCCATTTGTGAATATAGTAACAAGTTGAGGATGGGGGCCCGAGTGAAAGTATGGTGGGTAGGGCTTTTTGCCTTGCTCGCGGCCAACCCAGGTTCGTCCTCAGCATCCCATCTGGTCCCTCGAGCATCACCAGGAGTAATTCCTAAGAACCAGGGGTAACCCCTGAGCATCACCAATGTGACCCAAAAAGTCACAAAAAATTCAAATTTCTTGTTAGTTTTTTGGATTAGGGACTACACCTGGTGGGTCTCAGAGGCCATTCCTAGCTCTGTGCTCTGGGAATTGAACTGAGGTAAGCCACATGCAAAGGAGGTGCTTTATCCCAGTACTATCTCTCCTCAAAGATGACAGGAGCCTCCCACCCTCCAGATGGGCTTCCCAGTTTGGTCACTACCCTGTAATGTCTTGGTTCAATGAGAAAGTCATCTGCTCTGGGGAAGGTAGCGAAGATTCAATCCTAGTTCTCCTCTCACTGGCCAGCTGAGAAACTCTGCGTCTCTGTTTCTTTCTGTCCTTGGCTGGAATAAGGAACTAAGTACAGCAAAGGCTGTAATGTTAGGGGTTAAATGCAGTCAGGTCGTGGAGCCAGCAAATCACCTGCGTCCCTACTTCCTGCTGACAGAGGAATTGAGGTGCTCCAGTTGGAAGCAGATTCATCAGAACCCCATACAGCCACAAAGCTTGAGTCAATGAATGACCGTTTCCCCGCCAATCCCCACCTCCCACCCACCCCGGTCTCAGGTTCCTCCTTCTGCGAGTGGAACTGAATCATCTCAGAGGGCCCGGGCGAGGATGACGCATCCGGAGACAGGGAGTTCCCCGAAGTGTGCCTGACATATGGTAAGCACTCAGCCCAGGTTAACCAATGTCCCTGAGGCCATTGCTGCTCTCAGTTCTCCAGTCTCTGAGCGAGGGAGAGTCCCAGAGGACGGGGCTGCAAATAAGCCAGACTAATTTAGAGCCCTGAGTCTCCGGACTGTCCCTGATGAGCTTTCAGCCACCCCAGCTCCCTCATCTCTTACTGCAAATGTCTATAAAAGAATGGATGCAGTGTGGACTCTGGTTTTAGCTGGTTTCTTTTGCCCAGTTTAATTATTTTGAGAGTCCTCCAGGGTGAGACGTTCTTCCACAGATTCAGCCTTTTTCTTTCCATGTTGTATTCAATGGCATCACTGTGGCCCCATAGTTTATCTGATCATCCTGGACCTTTGATGAACATGTGAATTGGCTTCCGGCTCATGTCTAGTATAAATGAAACTTCCATAAACATTCTTACGCAGTGTTCTTTCTGAATGTAGATCTTTTTTGGCTTGTCCCTTTTAGTTTTGGGGTCCCATCCAGCAGTGCTCAGGAAACCGAATGAAGTTGCTAGGATCCAACTGGAATTGGCCACATGCAAGACAAGTACCTAAACCTGGCACTATCTCTCCAGCTGTGTGTCTAAAAAGTTTTTAAAAATAAACTGACAAGCTATTTTCCAGAATAATTGCTTCTTGCGGCTGAGCCTCCCCTCCAGTCCCTTCCCCCTCCCCATTAATATATGATCCCCGTTTCTTGTGACAATCCAGTCACTTAGTCTGGTGAGTTTGGAATATGACTTGGGATAGGAATTGATCCTTGCAAAATACAGAGGTTTTCTTCTGTTGTGGTTTCAATTCATGTAAATTCTATCATGTGAAAGAGTACATTCTATTTCTTTTCTTTCCCTGAAAATCACTACGTTCCATTCACGTTGGTGGCTTAGCTCTGCTTAACCCTGCATGATCACTGCACACAACCCCATGGCCTACAGTTGCCTTGTCTCCTGTATCCATCACCTTGGAGGTGGTATCTGACATCACGGAGCACCACCTGCCCTGCCAACAACACACCCCTGAGTGTTTCTGCAGCGTCACTCTGCGGGAAGCATTGATTTTCTTCAGCACAGGTTTCCTTCAGCGCTTGGGAATCAGCTTTTGGGAGGCCAGTTTCCTCACCTCATCCTCAGTATAAGTCACCTGATAATCTGTTTTTGCTGCTGTTGCAAATCTAGTCGGTCCAAATACAATGTAAGTTTTCTTTGATTATTAGTGAATTGTGCATTGTTCTGTGCACTCATTAATCTTAAATCTGGCCCCTGTGTATCTTGTCTATGAATTTCCCCCATTTTCCACATTGAAGTTTCTGTCTTTTTTGGTTACTCTGCAGAGCACTGTAGCACTGTAGTACTGTCCTCCCATTGTTCATCAATTTTCTTGAGCGGGCCCAGCAATGTCTCCATTGTGAGACTTATTGTTACTGTTTTTGGCATATCGAATACACCACAGGGAGCTTGCCAGGCTCTGCCGGGTGGGCGGGATACTCTCGGTAGCTTGCCGGGCTCTCTGAGAGGGACAGAAGGATCAAACCCGGGTCGGCCACATGCAAGGCAAATGCCCTGCCCACTGTTCTACTATTGTTCCATCCAGTCTGCAGAGCAAGCTTGTTTATTCCAGCCACTGTATTTTTAAAAATTAATTAATTAATTTATTTATTTCAAATACCCATCCCTCCACCAGTGCCCATTTCCCACCATCACGGATCCCAGTATCCCTCCCTCCCCCCATACCCCCATTCCACCCTGACTCTGTGGCAGGGCATTCCCCTCTGTTCTCCCTCTCCTTTTTAGTGTTGTTCCAGCCACTGTCTTAAGACCTTGCAGTTCTCTCTCTGCCCTCAATTTACTATTCCTCTAATGTTTCCTTTGTTGAAGACCAGAAGCTATTGTTATCACCAAATTCACCAGTAGTTTTCCCTAAGGTTTGGGATCTGGGATTCTTCCCTGATAGTTCTTCCCCACTGGTCATAGTTTGTTTTGTTAATTTTCTTCTATAATGTCTATCATGGGGTTGGAGCGATAGCACAGCGGTAGGGCATTTGCCTTACAAGCGGCCAACATGGCTGACCCGAGTTCAATTCCTCCGCCCCTCTCGGAGAGCCCGGCAAGCTACCGAGAGTATCTCGCCCGCACGGCAGAGCTTGGCAAGCTACCCGTGATGTATCCAATATGCCAAACACAGTAACAACAAGTCTCAAAATGGAGATGTTACTGGGCCCGCACAAGCAAATCGATGAACAACGGAAGGACCAATGTCTATCATAGCTTGACTGTTTTACCATACAAAATTTACCCAAGTAAGTCTCTAAGTCATCTAAAACTCCTCTTTTACCAAGTATGGGGCTTAAGGATTCTGTGTGTTCGAATGCGTGGGTGTGTTCTGTGGCAAAGAACTGGTCCTCTGGCCCTCAGACAAATGCAAATTACAGATCACTTGATCACTTGACTTCCCGTTAATCGTAGATTTGCTTGAGCGGGTGCCAGTAATGTCTCTATTTGTCCTTGTTGCGTGCTATTGTAGCCCAATGGTGTCTGTTTCGTTCTAGGAACACGAAGAGCCTCAAACCGATGGTTCATGATCTTGATGAAGAAGTCTGACCATCTGGTAGGTGGGCGGCCACGTGGTCTTTTTGCAAATTACAGATGAACAAGGGAATGGGGGTAAAGGCTGGTTGGTAATCATTGACCATTTATTTTCTCCTTCCTTCTTACAGTGTAGTTATATAGAAATTGTGTGTGTGGGGGGGGTACAATCATTGGGATTGAACATTTTCATAATAAGAAATAGATTTTAAAGCCCCCTCTTCTGGGGAAGTTCTTCTAGAAGATTAACTCAGGGACAAAATCTCATCTGGGAATTCAGCACTCTAGATTACATGGAGATCTGCTCGAGGGTGGGATCCAATCCAAGGGCATATTGCTTTCTCCTTTCCTTAGTTAGTAATCTATTTAGACAATCATAGTTAATTTACGTCTTACTAATATTTCTATTCATTTTGTAGGAACACAGTAAGAGATACATATTAAGTTTAAAGAGTGGCTCTTCCTGGGGACATCTTGCTATATATCCCAGACTATAGTCCTCAGACCAAGTTAATCTTTCCTAACCCCAGCAGGGTCTTTATTCAATTACTTCTTTTTGAGTCATGACAGTTTGTTCCATAATTATCTCTTAACTTATTATACTTCTTACAGTGCTTAGTTTGTCCCTTTTCGATGTCAGGGTAGCTTACAGCTTGACCTGGGTCCATCAAAGTCCCCCACGGGAACCCTCCCTTTGGGGGGTGTTAGGAAGTAATGACAACTGATGCTTAAGTCAAGTAAATATGATGGATGATAGACGTCCAGGAGTAAATATTATTCAAAGTCAATTAACTCCCATGTTACAGAAGCATAGCATCAACTGTCTTCCTGTGTCTATACAAAAATAGACATTGCTAAACCATGCAAAGGACATAAAGGAAAGGAAATATAGGATTAGTGCCTGATGGAATTGAGTGTGCCTCGGGAGCACTGTGGCGGGAGTAACTCAGTAAACCTAAACTCCCTGTGGGAGGAGCAAGGACAACCCAATGTTATCCAACAGATTCAAATTTGACTTTTCTTCAAAAAGTGGCCCATATTCCCAACACCCTCCAATCTCCTTGTCTTTTATAGAGAGAAAAATCGGGAATCCCTCAACCCCCCACCCACCCATGAGATAGGATTAAACCTCCATGAGAAACAAGCTAAATCTCAGTGTTTTACATGAGGCTTTATTAAACTGGGGTCATAAAAAAACAAGAGCAGGTGATGATCTTGGTCTAGGTGGGGTCCCTCCTCTTTAACCTTTCTTTCCACAGAGACCACTGCCTTCTCTTGCCCGATTCCATCATGCCTATCTTTGCCAAACCTATCTCTCTAGGTTCCCAGAAGTTTCTCCCGTCACACATGCCACCCCTGCCAAGCCACTTTCTTCTTCCTGGTGCCACGTTTGTATCTCTGAAGGCTGCCTGTGGGATGCTTCATTAGCACTCGCTGATGGCTGGACTTGCTTTCCCCTGAATGTCCTAGGCTCATTAAACTCTGGGTGCATGCGTGCTTGCCTCTGTATGTGCGTGCCGAGTGGGGTCACGCAGCACTCTGGCTATTTTCAGTTTTCAAAACCCTTTCATTCAGGAATCCTAGGAAACAGGCAGAAAGGGAAAACGTTTCTCCCACTTACAAATGAGTGTGTGGAGGTGCAGTATTGAGAGCTTTTCAAAATTAGGTCATGTAAAGTCTGGGGCAGTTCAGTGGTAGAGCACCCGAGTCCCACAGGTGAAGCCAAGGCCTGGATCCCTGACAGCACAAAGTCAAGTGCACTTTGACCAGTGTGGCATCTCCAAAAGTGTGTGCACCTCACAACCAAGTCCGAGACTCCTCAGTGGTCATGGCAACCGAAGTGTGAGATCTCCTGGGAAGACCCTGGTCACCGCCGCGACATCTCTAAGGGAAGGGAGAGGAAAAACAAAACCCAAAACGCTTCCAGAACAAGGAATGGCTGAGAATTGATGCCAGCTCTTCTGCTTCTAAATCCAGTCCTCAGCCAACAGGCCAGGCAGTCACTCAGTACAGACACAGGTCTGCTTCTCTGCTTTGGCAATGAGATGGATTGTTTCTCAAGGCCAAGGCAAGGGTAGATCCAAAGTCCTTGCTGCAGTGGCCCCAAACACACTGCAGGCATAAAGGCCATTGTACCCTAAGCTGGGATGTGAGCTCCTGCCCTTTCCCCTGGAGCCCCAACTGCCCAGCCAGAGAACAGACCCTGCAATATTAAGTTCTGCCTTGAGCACAACTATGATTTGATCTATTCAACACTCACCTTCCCTGCCAGTCTGTAAGAGCTGGGGCTCTCTCTGTCTGGTTCATAACTATCATCTCGATGCCCTCTTCTGTGCTCAAGAAATACCAGTTGAATGCATGCGTGCGTGAGTGTTCCTCGTGCTCTCTCAGCCCTTCTGTAGAAGCTCGTGAGCTGGTGCTGAATAAACTCAGCATCCCTAGTAGCAATGCTGCGGATTGCCTTTCCCCTATCACCTAACCCTCTTACTACATTTGCCCTTCCCAGTGGCACTTGCATTTCACGCACACAACCACACAATCACACAACCACACACACGCACATGCGTGCACGTGTGTTGGTTGGTTCAGCATGAAATTTGAAATTTCTGGTATGGGTACCAGTTCCTGTTCCAAGGACATTTCCTTCAGCCCAGGTCCGCTCAATCCTGGCGTATTCTCCTTTTTCAGGCTGTGCCTTCTTCAGCTCTGCATCTCAGCACACCCTTATGTCCAAATCCCCCCACACTGGGGTTCTCTGAAGCTCCTTCTAGAACCCAGTCTGATAAAACAGACTCTCAGTGAAGGAGAATGAATGAGCTCTTTATTTCTCGGGGACGTCAGATTTTTAAATCTGCCTTAGATACGAGTGGAAAACAAGGCTGATTGGTAAGTAGGAAAAAATGCTTTCCACTTCCAGTAATGTGCCTGGCCCTGCCTCTGTTCAGCGCACCGATGATAAACAATATGTCTTGGAGGATATTTCTAGAAAGGGACATGACTCTAAGCACTCCATAGCTGTGAGTCTGAGCAAGAGAACTTCTAGCATGTTCTGCCTGACCTCCCAAGTCCTGTCTAGGTGAATTGTGTGTTTAGACAGGGAAACCTATTACTGAGACACAGGTGGGAACACACACACACACTCTCTCTCTCTCTCTCTCTCTCTCTCTCTCTCTCTTTCTCTCACAGTAACAAGTAACATTGATATGCACGCACAGAGTGCATGTGCCTCGTGGGTGGCCTGGGACTAGGTTTTGGAGTTAGATAAGCAGGGCTCAAATTCTCTTCTTTCTCCTCAGCAGTTTGTCTCAGGCTCATTCCTTGCCTGACTCTGCAGTAATAGTATCACATGAGTAGGGTGGTTGCAAAACTTAAGTGAAAGAGAAAGGAATAAAGCCCAGGGGTGCCATAAAGGCAGGGATTTGTTATTAGTATCAGAGCTGGATCTTAACCATTTATTGGCGAGGGAAGGGGGCTCCCAAGGAATGCTCAGGAGGGCAGCAATTCTCAGCAGTCAGGTTAATACAAGGACGGGGCTGGGGGCGGGGGCGGGACAGGGAGGTAATGCTGCTTGGGCCCTGCAGTGCTGGGGAAACTTGGTGGTCCCTGGCAGTTCTGGGGGCTTCCAGGACCACACTCAGCAGCGCTACAGGCCTGTACAGGACTGTACTGACAATGCTCAGGGTTTCATGTGGTACCAGGAATTGAACCCAAGTCAGAGACATGACAGGTATAAATCTTTTTTTTTAATTGTTATTAGTGAGACATCATGAGGTACAGTTGTAGACTTACAAATTTTTGTGCTTGGGTTTCAATTATACAGTGATCAAATATCCATCCCTCCACTGGTGCCCGTTTTCCACCACCACGGATCCCAGTATCCCTCCCACCCCCATCCCCCCATCCCACCCTGCCTCTGTGGCAGGGCATTCCCTTTTGTTTTCTCTCTCTCTCTTATTGGGTGTTGTGGTTTGCAAAAGAGGCAATGGGTGACAATCATGTTTGGTCTATAGTCTACTTTCAGCATGCTTCTTCCATCCTGGGAGGATCCTCCCAACAACAGGTATAAATCTTAACCACTGTACTATCTCCCAGTTCCTTTAACATTTCTTTGAGGATCAACACCAGAGCAGTGCTCAGGAGAGCCTGGGGGTCTCTCCAAAAGACTCAGCCAACCAGGTAACAGGGTCCAATATTCAGTCCTGTTGATGCACAGCTGCTCAGCTGGAGGTGCTCAGGGTCACTAGGGCACACCAGCTGCTGGGGCAGAAGAATATGTGGTTCCAGGAATCGAACTTGGGGTCTCACACATGCGAACCATGTGCTCCAGCCCTTTGATCTCAGTCTCATGACTCCAGGCTCTTGAACATTTTCAAGGTTGAGCAATGAGATGTTGAAATGATACTGAGTCAAAACTGCAGGAAGCAAGTGGGGAGAGGCAAACTCAGAGCTAGGCTTGGGGGGAAGGGGAAGAAAACTGTTTGGGAGATAAAGGAGAGGCAGGTGTTTCAGGTGATAGTAAGACCGGGGATAAGCTCTCGTCCCAACTCAGGCTGTGTTCCCTGCTGATCAGTCCCAGGGGGCACTCTTGCATTTTCCCCAGATCCTCTGCAATACCAAGTTCCCTTTTTAACCTTCTGCTGACATTGTGCCCTGCGTAATCTGAGGCTTGGCTGCCTGACTCCTGGGGACACCCTTTCATTAATACATCCTTAATTGGCCATTATTATTATTATTATTATTATTGCTATTATTATTATTATTGGGCTGGAGCGATAGCACAGAGGTAGGGCACTTGCCTTGCATGCAGCCAACATGGCCGACCCGAGTTTGATTCCTCCGCCCCTCTCCGAGAGCCCGGCAAGCTACTGAGAGTATCTCGTCCGCACGGCAGAGCCTGGCAAGCTACCCGTGATGTATTTGATATGCCAAACACAGTAACAACAACAACAAGAAGAAGAAGAAGTCTCTAATGGGGACGTTACTGGGCCTGCTCGAGCAAATTGATGAACAACGGGAGGACAGTGACAGTGATTATTATTATTATTACTATTTGCTTTTTGGGTCATACCCAGCGATGCACAGGGGTTGCTCCTGGCTCTGCACTCAGGAATCACTCCTGGTGGTGCTCAGGGGACCAGATGGGATTCTGGGTATCGAACCCAGGTTGGCCACCGTGCAAAGCAAATGTTCTACCCGCTGTGCTGTCGCTCCAGCTCCAGTCAGTCATTATTGAGGCTGCTCAAGACCCCAGTGGGACAAAGTTGGTGTGGGTGGTCAGATGTCTCAAAAGTTCTCCTTGGAAGGCAATTTCCATTAGGTCTTTATTCTTTTCTTTTTCATAAGCCAGAGGATATCCTTCTTGTCCCAAAGTCTGCCTTGCTTGGGGAAAAGAGAATTCTCAAGAACTTCCGTTCCAAATATAGGTCTGAGGTCAACAGCTCCTGGGAATTTGTTCCAGATCTCAGGCCAAATCTACTGAGTCAGAATCCCAAGAATCAATGTAGTCCCAGTGATTCTGATGCATCCTAAGGTTTGAAAAATGTTGGTTTAGGGCATAATTCTGACACATTGGACTCTCTTGAGTTCTCCTCCTTTACCCGGAGCTGCCTTTTATCTCGCATATAAGGAAATTCTACTTCTGTTTAAAGGAAGAGAGAGCTCACTTGAAAACACAGCTGCAAATGCCTTCATTTAAAACTAAAGTTCTTTAGAAATCTCCAGTGTCTATCCGCCAAGAATAATCATAATAGGCTGGCAAGATAGTATAGCAGCTAAGGCACTTGCCTTCACTGGGGCTGACCTGAGTTTGATCTTTGGCACTGCATATGGTCCCAGAGTCCTTCCAGGAGTAATCTCTGAGCGCAAAGGCAGGAGTAATCCCTAAACACCATCAGCAATGCCCCCCCCCCCCTTCAAAAACAAACAACCAACCAAACAAGAAAGAATAAACCTAACATAAACTGAACTTTGGATATGTGGCTATCCTCATCAGACTTCTTTGACTGCAAGTAAGAGAAATGAAATCTCACCTTCTTAAACACAAAGGGACATTCGGGAGGTCACACGAAATACTGACAGAACCACCGTTGAAGTCTTAGACTGGCCAGAATCTGAGCCTGGAGCTGGCAAGCAGGAGCAAATAGACAGCTGGGGCGGGAGCTACAGATAGCATGAAGGGACTTGGGTGACTCTCCCAAGCTGCATCTGTCCAGGCAACACCCACATTCCCAAGAGAGAATTTGAGTGACAAGGCTAGTCCCTTGCCACACCCTGGCCAGTATCAGGCAGGCCTCCCTAGCTGCTGCTCTCAGGGCTCCTCCAGGCTGCAGAGCTATGGGTGCATATCTAGGGGGTGCCAGTTGATTCTGCAAAAAGCCAGATCAGGTGTGACCTCCAGGGAAGAGTGGACAAAGCCCACGGACACAACAGCAGCCACGCTTTGTCTGTCCAGGCCCACTGGGGAAGGCTGGCCATCCACGGGAGCAATCAGATGTGTGAGAGCCTTCAGAGAGATGAAAGGAAACTAAAAGAGTTTTCTGAAGGGAGTTCAAAAGCTAGAAAAAAAAAAACAGTGGAGAGAACAGCCTAATGAGGTGTAGTTGGGAAGGCCAAATAGAATGACCTTAGGTAATGACTTCAAGAAGCCCAACACTTGGCTATGGGTGTGCCCCGAGAGAGGGCAGGGCCAGGTTCAAACACCAGCTGGTACAAGAAACTGCACACTTTCCCCAGCACGCCCAGGAAGAGTGGGCACTGCTTCTGGGCACACTGAGTTGGGCGCCGAGGTAGGGCGCCGAGCGTAGGAAGGCCATTAGTGAGCTACAGTTGGGTTCCATGTGAGTGCAGTGTGACAACTAGGACCCCAAAGAGGGCACGCTATCATAATGCTCTAGAGCAATGATTCCCAAAGTGGGGATACTACCCCCTGGGGTGCTGGAACGGGAGTAACCTTGGGTACAACAGGGGCTTGCTTTCTGCTCAGTCACTTCAAAAAGCTAGATTTCTGGGTGGTGTTGGGGTGAAGGGGTGCTGCATAATTTTTCTTTCTGAAAAGGTGGCGAGAGGCCAAGTCAGGTTAGGAGCCTTTGCTCTAGAGCGTCCCCAGCCCCCATATGTAAACCACCTGGTTCTACAGACCTTGATATCATTAGAGAGATTTGTTGAAAACAGTCACTTCCTTCATAAGATAGAACTGATCATGATTGTTGAATCTCAATGAAAGACACTAGAAAATCCACAAAAAGTGGGAAGAGGGGGTACGGTGCCACCAGCAGATCAACCTGTACCTGTGAGGTGAGTGCATCAGCAGCCTGATGGCGCCTTCAGACTTCCAGATACCCCAAAATTGCTGCTGTGCCTTTGGCCAGACCCCAAAAACTTGGAGCAAAGTTTACCAAGAAAGTTAACGGCCAAAAGTTAGGTATGCGGGAAACACACCCATAAACCACCTCGGGCTCAGCTATTAATTGGAGGCATGGCCTCTCTGGTTCCTCATCAAACTGCTTAAGAGCCATGATCCCAGAGACTCAAGAGACAAATCTCAGAACCCAGCGGCTTTTGGTTTACCAGTGCCAGACCACCCCAGGGGAGAAAGGGTGTTGTCCCTCCGCCTGCTCCCCCTTGGTGGTTCGATGGCCGCCATCTTCCAGAGGCCATTGGATAGTCAGGTTTGGGCCCACAGTGACGAGACATGGGGCCTCAAGGGATGAGGGTGGGGCCGGCCATTTTCTCCCTGACCCAACGAGACCCCAAGTTGCTGCCCATGAATGACCTCTCTGGCTCTTGATCAAGCTGCTTAATGGCCATGATCCCAGAAACTCAGAAACAAATCTTGGAACCCAGAGGCTTTTGGCAGAAATGCGTCTGGACCCTGCAGTAGGTTACTGTTTCCAGGCCACCCCAGAGGGGAAAGGGTGCTGTCTCTCCACCTGCTCCCCCTTGGTGGCTCAGTGGCCGCCATCCTCCAGAGGCCATTGGGAAGTCAGGTTTGGGCCCTCAGTGATGAGACACATGGGGCTTCATGGGATGGGGGTGGAGCCATCCCTTTCCTCCCACCCAATGAGACCCCAAGTTGCCTCCCACAAACGACCTCTCTGGTTCCTGATCAAGCTGCTTAACAGCCATGATCAAAGAGACTCAGGAACAAATCTCAGAACCCAGCAGGTTTGGACTGAAATCCCTCCAGATTTAATTGTTAAAATTTCAGAATTCCAAAATTGTGCGGCCACTACTGTGGCCGCATGATATCATATGTTATTCATAACCAGCAATAGAAAACAAATTATCTACTATTGCCTTTTCAGCAGATCTGAGTGTTGGTAAAATCCCAAATAATAACGGTGGGTCTGGTGTTGAAATATTGAATGTAATCAAAGTAGAGAGAGAGAGTAATGTAGAAATCATCTGCCCCACAGGTAGGAGGAGGGTGTGGGATTGGGGGTATACTGGGGTTTTTGGTGGTGGAAAATGGGCACTGGTGAAGGGACGAGTGTTTCAATGTATGGCCAAGACTTAAACCCAAAAGCTTTGTAACTGCTCTCACGGTGATTCAATAAATAAAATTATAAAACAAATACTGTCAAACACTGTCCTCTCGTTGTTCATCGATTTGCTTGAACAGGCCCAGTAACATCTCCATTTTTTTGAGACTTGTTGTTACTGTGTTTGGCATATTGAATATATCACGGGTAGCTTGCCAGGCTTTGCCATGCAGGCGAGATACTCTCGGTAGCTTGCCGGGCTCTCCGAGAGGGGCGGAGGAATCTAACCCGGCTCAGTCGGGCTGGCTGTGTGCAAGGCAAACGCCCTACCGCTGTGCTAATTATAATAAAGGGGGAAAAAAAAGTAAAGTGTAGTCCATGCCCAATTCAATCAGCCTAATCAATGGCTGAATAAATAGCAATACTCCTACATTAAAAAAAAAAGTGGAAAGACTGCTAGCATAAAATGAGCATTTACTATGTGACTAGCATCATACTTAGTATTATCTCACTCAGTACCTAAAGACCAGGTCTCTATTCTACAAGTTTTGACACCAGCTATTAGTCACATGGAGCACTCCAGAATATATTTAACTGCAGAATATATTTAACTATTTCCAGGTATATTTAATTGCAAAGCCTGTGCTAAATGTTCCATCAGCAAAGTCTTAACTCCTGCTCAATCTATCAACAAATTGAGTTGCAGAAGAGTGTTCAAGATGTCAGGAGCAATAAGCTTCTCTAGAATGACACGCTTATGTGCAGACACATACAGGAGGGGAAATTTTCATTCATTTAGTGGTTTTGTTACTTCTCTTTATCACAGCTGGTACCTGTTGTACAGAGTAATATTTTGGGGGGGGGGCCTTTTTTGGGTCAGTCACACCCGGTGATGCTCAGGGGTTACTCCTGGCTCTGCATTTAGGAATTACTCCTGGCTGTTCTTGGGGGACTAAAAGGGACTGAAGGGTCAGCCATGTGTAGGACAAACGCCCGACCCACTGTACTGTCACTCCAGCCCCCAGAGTAACATTTTTATGGAGTTATTTTTTCACAGTTATGTATGGCTAGAAAGAGAGAAAAAACATATGTAGCTATTTGATATCCTAATTTACTTTTAGCTAACCAAACTGAAGGAGAAATTACTAAAACTTGTATGCGTGCAATGAACTAGGCTAACAGCATAAAAATACCAGGAAACCCTATGACTTGTTTAAAGAAAAAAAATGACTGCACAGATACTACACACTGACCCCAGTATTTACCACAAATCCAGAATTTGTAACAAACTGACCCCCAATACAAGGGAAGGGAAGGCAAGGAGACAGCTCGAAGGACTGAAAACATCTTTTGCATGTGGGAACCTTGGGTTCAATCCCTAACACCGCATGGTCCCCCAAGCATACCATATAGTGGGTATGCACCCACCAACCCCCAAAAAGAGAATGTGGATTATGGAATGCAACCAAAATGGAGTCTAAACTCGGCAGTCTTCAAGAATAAACCAAAACCCTGAGTTTCACTTCTGGGTCTACTTAATCACTGGGATCAACACATTCAGTTACCAAGGCAGTGGGTGTCTTCTGGTGGGTGGGGAGGTGGGGTGGGCAACAGAGAGGCGACAGCTAAAAGGCCTTGGAAAGTTCTTCTGGGGTACCATCAAACTCCTAAGACATTGCTACCAGGACCTCTGCTGAGCAGGGAATTGAGAGGTCTCTCCGGAATCTTTTCACAACCCAATAGACCTGAAGTTCTAGGCCAAACAAGTGCTTCCAGGAGTGTGAGTTTTCCCTTCTGGCTCAGAATTCTTGGGCACACTGGGGAAGCCTCTCCATCCATGTCTGGCTTTGTTTCCTACGGAGCCTTTTGCCAATCCCCAACCCCACAAGCCATTCAGAAAGCAGAGTCTGGAGGTAACTCCGCTCACACAGAGGATTCTGGTTGGGTGCTGGATACCCAGAAAAATGCCAGGTAAGAGCCATACAAAATTCCATGCACCTAATTTAGGGTCTCATGCTGTTTTAGGGGCCTGCTTTTCAAGGCTCAACACAGCTTAGAAGTGGCTAAGCAAAGCATCTAGCACATAGGCGAGTTCAATAAATATATTAAATGGTATTCTAAAAATAAATTATTATATAATTTATATATTATAATATAATATATTCTATAATGTAGTAATATATTCAATAAATATATTCAATATATTTAGATGGTCTCTAGTTAGGACTGGAGAGATGGTACAGGGGTTTAAGAAGGCACTAAATTTGTGTTCTGCTGACCCTGATTCAAATCCTACACCACAAATCGTCCCATGAGCATTGCCAGGGTTGGGGTATGGGGAGGGGTCACTCCTGAGCACAGAGTCAGAAATAGCACCTGAGTACTGCTGGGTTTGATTCCCCTTCTCCCACAAACAATAGTAATTAAATAAATGAATAAATTGAATGAAAGAAGGAATTAGTTGAAGATTATAGGCAATGCAAGGCTGGTGCTAATAAACATATCAGTCATCCTGAAATCAAGAGAAATGGTCAGTTAGGGAGACAGTGGACAATGCCTCCCTGTCACACTGAAATTCATTAAAAAGCCACAATTCTATGTGATGCATGAACAATGAAGAACCTGTGTCAATCCAGTCCCATGTTTCTGTAATAACCATCTCTCAGAGGCAGGTGGCTGACAACATTTCTCAAACTCTCTTAACTTTTAAAATGAGCTATTATCTAGCAGGGGGTTGGAAAAAGAGACTACCTCCAGGAGAAGCCTTGAAAGTGATTTTCACTCTAAGCAAATGTACTTTAATTCCTTCCTTCTAAATTGCAAAGGTCAGACTGCTTTCTTAGGACTGGGTTTTCTTTCGTGGGGAAGATGTGCAAATTAGGAATTAAACGACCAAATCAGACCTCCACGGCTGGGAATGCAGCCTCACCATGGTTTAATAGGGCTCTTTTCCATTTGGTTTGCGATAAAGTGGCCCCAATTATTTTAGAATCCATTCAAGGAAAAGATATCCATAAATTAGGCCACCGTCCTCCCTTTATGTCCCAGAAAAAATTAAATCCTTACCTTAAATGACTAAAATTGCATTGCATAGACCCAAGAAGAAACTCCGTTCTGTAGCATTACAAAAGACAGGCATGGCCGAGCAGCATTTTGGAGCTAAAAAGATAAATAGAAATAGATATAAACACACACCCCACTAGCAAAATTCAATAGTGAGATCAAAGCTAAACGTTCTCCTTCACAGGGCTCCTGTTAAGATTTTTTTTCCCTCTTCTGCACCATAATCTGAGTCTCAGATACTTGCGTCCCTATTCAGCCCCGAGATCAAACAGCTCACACACATCTGCTGGGGTAAGTTTTTTTTTCTTTCTTTCTCTCTGTTTTTTTTTTAAAGCATTCAATAATTGATGGGGGTGAGGGGAGAAGAGGAGTTTGAACATCAACATAAAGGCAACAGAAAAACACAGCCAACATGTTCCTTCTGTCCATGGAAATTGAGGGGCCTGGTGGAAGATGTGTGTGTGTGTGTGTGTGTGTGTGTGTGTGTGTCTTGGGGGAGTGGCAATGTTTGTGAGGGGTAATACTAATGCCTTCCAGAAAAATGTGCTCAAAACCCTGACCCTATTCTTACAAATGGTGTTTTTTGAAAAACACAACAAAGAAGAGAAAATATAATTTGATTTCTTCTTTTCCCACATGATGCCCAGCCTGTTGGTCTGTTTAGAGAACACTGAGGTCAGAGACATAGTCAGAGAATGCATGTGGTGGTAAGCAGGAGAGAGAAAAACAGAAAGCAGTTAACAGCCAACAGGAAGTATAAGACAAAACATGCTGATTTGTGACAAAGGAATGCAGGAGGCTTCCTGGAGGAGGTGGCCTTTAAACAGGGTTTTAAAGGATGTGTACAGTTTTTCTATAGATCTGCTTGGAAAAAAAGAAAGCAATTTTAGAATAGGGCTGACAGGGGCCAGAGCAATATCACAGCAGATAGGGCATTTATCTTGCACGCAGCGGCCTCAGATTTGGTCCCTGGTGTACCATACAATCCCTGAGCACCAGCAGGAATAATTCCTGAGTGCAGAGGCAGGAGTAACCCCTGAGCATCACTGGGTGTGACTCTCCCCAAAACAAACAAAAATATATCGAATAGGGTTGGCAAGGTAGCTCAGTGGTAGAGCACTTGCCATGCATGTGTGAGAACTCGGTTTCAGTGCCCAGCACCATCAAGAGAGAAAGAGAAGGTCCAGGGGGATTTGCAGGGGAATATTTCTCAGGCTTAGGTACTGATAGAAACAAAGTCATGGGTTAAAAAACTATAAACATACTGCTCAGCGTGCAGTGTAACTGGAGTACAAATTCAAGGTCTGTAGAGAAATCATGGAAACGCATGAAAATGTTGGTGGTGGAATGAATGAAAAGACATGATATATGTCAATGCTGAGTTTGCTTATTCTTTCTGTTCCCAATGGTTCTTCAATTTATCCTTGATTCCAAACAATGGGATTAGATCATGGTCCTTATAAGAAGGTGACAGAAGTTGTTCTTGCTTTGCTCCTAAGAAGAATAAACTATTAGCTTATGGGACGCTAAAAGGACACTACAGAGAAAATCCAAACAACAATAATACACTATTTGCTGAAGTTTTCTTTTAGAAATGATGTAGTGTTGGGGCAAGAGATAGTACAGTCGGTAGGACAATTATCTTCACACAGCTGACCCAGGTTCAATCCGAGTGATTCCTGAATGCAGAGCCAGGAGTTACCCCTAAGTACTGCCGGGTACAGCCACCTCGTACCCCTCAAAAGGAAATGATGTATTGTCGAGAAAGCAATGTTCAATTACATAAATGTCAAAACAACCCGAGAAGAAGTAGCTGAACTATGCCCCCAAGAAGCAAGATTCCATGGCTTTAACTCTCTTCTCTGTGGGCAATACCGGGTCCCTCTCCAAAAGGCATGAGCTCTGCACTTTAGGGTATCTCTGCACCACTGAATCATACCACAGTCTTCCCATTATATGTCAGGTTAAATCATGCTAGCCGCTATAACAAGTAAGTCCCAAATCCCCATGGCTCAATGCAGTGAAAGTTTCTTTCCCACTACCAGGGGAAGTAGATTATCACCTGCTCTCTGGGATGATTCTCAGACTCAACCTCAAGAATTCAAGCTGTTGGGGCCAGAATGAGTACCATGTGTGAGGTATTAGCCTTAACCCTAACCCATGTGGCCACTGTGAGTTCAATTCCATATGATCCCCCAAGCACCACCAGGAATGATCCCTGAGTGCAGAGCCAGGGTAAGCCCTGAGCACCACTGAGTGTGACCCAAAACCAAAAATAACAACAACTAAAGAAAAATCCAAGCTGTTTCCATTCTCTACTAACCTGCAGTGTGCCATTGGATAAATAATTTTCCTTCTAGATTCTTCTCTGACAAGGAACCATGAATAGTCCTTGGCCACCTTCCCTTATTGGATAGCTATAACTGTTGAATGGGGTCTTGTTTAGGCTCAGCAGTGCTGGGGCCACCAGGCTCAGGAGACCAAGTGGTCCCAGGAATGGAAATAGGGGCCCTCATGCCAGTCATACACACCAGCCCCTTGATCCTTACTAAAAGTCACTGCATTGGGTGTTTCATAGGCATGATTGGTTCCTCCTAAAATTGGTTTCTCATAAAATGGGTTCTCCTCATAGCAACCCTGGTCCAGAGCTCTACTTCAATGGCATGGTCACTGGTCATTAAATGGATCCTTTTAGCATACATAACCTATTTCAGTTTGGGTTTTTTGTAATGCATGTCCACTTCTTTCAGGAATGTTTTGCCCTCTCATCAAAGGCCTGACGTTCTCCTTCACTCAGTTCTCTAGCCTCCTGGCACCCCACAGAGAGGCTCTTTCTGCCAACTCTGCCTACCCAAATCATCAGCCTGCCTCCCTGTCACCCTTTTTTGCCCTCCTACCCAATTTCTTTTTTCTTGGTAGCCTGCTAGCCCCCAACATGTTATTGGATTTAAATAAAGAGTCAGTATAGAAATTCACTAGACTAAGCCGCATGAAAGCAAGGTCTTGACTTGCTGTAGTCACTAGTGGTCTTCAGTCCCTAATACCAGGTGCGGCACACAGCAGGTACTCAGGAAATATGGAAAGAATCTGTGTGGTCCCTTACACTACAAGAACTCTTATGCTTCGAGAGTCAATCAAGAAAAACGCTTCATTGATTTTCTGATTTTGCTCTTTCTATGTAAACAATGAGTCCTAACCATCACTGCAATATTTGGAGGGTCGATTTGAAATATTGACCCCTTCAAGCATAAGGTGAAAAGACCTACCAGTTACAAGTGGTCAGAGCCAACTCCCCTGGATGGAGGGAGTGACTTTCTCCTCCCCCACCCCGATTCCAGGTCTGACTTTCTCCTCCCCCCACCCCAACTCCAGGTCTCTGGTCTCCTGGGAAATCCATAATCAAGCTCTCATATATGACCATTGTCTCCTGGATCCTGTCACTTCTGAATGAGAAGACATTTGCAAACAAATTTCTAGCAGCAGGAACTTGGTCTCCTGCGAGGCTGTCTGAAAAGCACCAGCAACCCCAACCAGGCTGCTGCCCTCTAGCTCCTGCTGGGAGGCTCGGGTCCGAGGGCTTCTCTGCCCATTGACACGCAACCTACCTACCTCTCCGACATGCTGCTAAGAACCAACAGCATCCCAGGACCCAAGGCCACTGACCAGCTGTTGGCATTTTCCTAGTGGGCTTTCATGAGTTGCTCTGGCCAGACCAGAGGCTCTGCAGAACGAAGAGACCTAACCCCACCAGCACAACCCAACCTCCACATTGTCTGCATGCTACGGGTCAAGTGATTTAGTGCCAGGAAAGTTCCTTTCATTCCAGAACCCTCAGAGGTGCTCCTGTGGGAAGGAAGAGCTGAAGGACCTTACTGGCCTCTCACTTTAGCTTCATGAGTCCAACTTTGCCGTGTGTGTGTGTGTGTGTGTGTGTGTGTGTGTGTGTGTGTGTGTGAAAACCAAGCAACAGAAATAAAAAGTATTCCTCCCTTGGGATGGAAAGGAGGCAGTCTCCACCCCTCTTCCGGAACAGAGTTTTGCTGGAGAAAAAGAGCTGAACAGGATAAAGATATTGGCAGAGCTTAATGCCATAAATCTGTGACACTTCCAACAAAAAAGTTAAGGGTCAGAGTCTTGCCTGCAAAGTGACCTTTCACCCAGGGGCTCACAATGGGGCCTTCGGCCTCCTTTCACAACTACCTGCCGCTCCCCACAATGCGATTAGACACAGTTTTCAACATGATGGAGAACACCTCCAGAGCCAGCGCCTTTGTTCGTCCTGCCTGCAGCCCACCGACCCCTCCTGCCAGGGCGCCCATAGGCCCAGGCGAGAGCTCGTCTCCCGGGACGCAGGAAGGGAAATGAAACCAGCCCGTACTCCTGACTTGGCATAGGAACCGATTCATGGTTTTGAACCATGAATCCAACTGAGACAATAAAGATGATGACTCAGCAGGGGGCCACACGCTCTGGCCACTAGAGTGGCAGCAGCAGATGGAAGGTTCTGGAAGCCTGTTCACAGAATGACCAGCGGTTTGATCCGTGCACACACTTTGGACAAAGAAAGACCCTCGAAGACAGAGCTTTCCAGTCACTGTGAGTGGACCGAGCCCAGTCACAGACATTCCCGGTAGAGCTTCAGAAAGGCTTGGGCCACCTCCTGATCAAGAGGTTTCAACCGCTGGGACCCAGGGGTCAAAGGTCTAAAATGCTCCTGTTCTGATGCTCTGAGACACCAGCTCGGGAATTCCTAGACAGAGGAAACTTGGAGAAGGCACTTCAAATTCATCTTTCAAGTGATACCACATCACAATGGGGTTGGGAAAGCTGCCCAAACAAAGCCAAACCATCTCAGGGGTGGGGAGAGGCTCAGGGCACAGTGCAGACTTGGCATGTTGGAGCCCCGTGCTCCGCCCCTGCACCATGACCCCTGCAGAGAGCACTGTGCTGGGAACTGCCCTAAGCAAGGCTGTGTGTGCCCCTCCCAAAGCAATTCATGAAATTCTTTATTTTATCATTTTGCCGAATCTCAGGCAAGGGCAGAGAGGCTCAGCTCTCCCAGAGCCTGACCTTGGAGGCTCTTCCGGGGAACGTGCAGCCCCACAAAAGCCACAAAAGAGCTTGCTCGGTCCCCCCACCCTGCCCACTTTGTCTCCCTCAGCTTCTGCAGAACATGCTCCTGAAGGAGAACATCTGGCCCCACGGCAGAACAGAAATGGCCACCAGACGCTCTGGCAAGAGCCACCGAGCTGCTTATCCATGGGATTAACCTTCTGTTCAACATTTGTTTTGTGGTGGGGCTGTGTTGGGTTTGCAAACTCAAAAATTCTCTTGGTCCCTTCTAAAGTGCCCCTCCCCACTCCACCCTACCCCCAATCTCTGCTGATTCAGTGCTTCACATGCCTCCTGGCAGAAGGAAGTTGGTGAACAGCTGGTAGACTTGGAGGCTCGAAAAGCCTCCAGCAGAGCCATCACATCAGGCCCCACAGACTGATGAAGTGGCAATGGGCCCAGGTGTGCTGATGTGGGAATCCTAGGGAGCCCCGACTCCATCCGCCAATGGACACCTGTACGGACAGGAGGGTGGGTGCCCGCGCCTTGCCTCACACCCTACAACCTCACCAAGTGTGGGGAGCACGGTCATGGAGGGGTCTGAGTGCCAGGGGTCCTCAGGAAGAAAGAAGAGTGGGAGGGAAGGAAGAGGGAAGGGAGAGAACGAGGAAGGGATGGAAAGAGGGAGGGAGGGAGGGAGAGAAGAAGGGAAGGAGGGACAGAAAGGAAGGGAAAGAGGGAGGGAGGGAGGGAGGGAGGGAGGGAGGGGGAGGGAAGGAGGGAGGGAAGAAGGGAGACAGAGAAGAAGGGGGGAGGTAGAGGGAGAGATGAAGGAAGGGAGGAAGGAAGGGAGGGAGAGAAGTAAAGAGTGGATAAAGAAAAGAATGAAGGAAGGAAAGAAGGGAAGAAGGGAAGAGAGGGAAAGAAGGAAGGGGGAAAGGAAATAATGAGGAGGGGAGGGAGGGAGGAGAGAGGAGGGAGGAAGCCCTCAGCAGAGAATGTCCACTCCGGATTTGCAGGGAGCACAGGCCTCCTTCTCCCCCGGGGGCTGGACTCTCTGGAGGGACTGCCTGGGGACCCCGGGAGCAGAGCTGTCCCTCAAGCTTCGTATCCCCCCTCAGCCTTGGGGGCAGCCCCTGAAGGACCACCCAGAAGGAGGAGGCGGTTATTGATTTGGAGCCACAAAGAGAAAACAAATCAAAGAGAACTTACTGGATGAAGTAGAAATTGGAGGTGGCCCCCAACTCCACTCCCTGGGAGTGTTTCCTGCCTCCCTCCTCACACCCCCTTTCCCCACCGCTGGCCCATACAACACATGGAGTTCAGGGGAAGCCACCCAGCCAGCTCCGAGGCATAGTGGGTGGAAGGCCCTGGAAGGCCCCAGAAGGCAAATGCACCACCTCTGAGTTTCCAAGTAGGGGGATCAGCATGGGCTTCCTCCATGCCCAGCCCGGTGCCTGGCCTTCCTGCCAGCCCAGGGTGTGTGGCAGCCCCACTTCCCATGTCTCCGGAAGAGAGATGGAGGCCAAGACAAAGGAAGCCGGCCTGGGAATCTGAGTCACCCCCACCCAGGCACACATCCATCCACGGGAGAACAGCCTACATGCAGCTGAAACCTTCTCCCACCCCCACACCCAGCCAGCGTCTGGGCACCATATGTCTGGCATCTCAAAGAGTTTGTTTTACATTGAAAATATAAACATCACAATAAGGGAAAAGTTGAACTCATTTATCTAGTCAATGAATGATTACCTTTTAATTCAATGGTTTTTGTTTGTTTTTAAGACAAGCAAAAGAGAGCAGCAAAATAGCAGATCAAGTATTCTCCAGACAACTTTCGACTCCGTGTCCACCTTGAACCTATCTGAAGTCAGAGAGTCTGAACATGCTGAAAGATGCGTTTCTGTGGAGAAATCCACAAGAGGATGTGAGACAATTTGAACTCATGAACAATGTGCAGGATAGAAGTTCCTGGCTGGTGGGCAACAGGGCTTTGAAAGTTTATCCAGACGTGCTATTTCATACCAGATGTTGGCATCTAAAGACAGTCTGATTTGACGATTTGTCATGAAATATGAAGGAACAGACATGGCAAATAAAAGAAGGTTTCAAGGAAAAAAAAATGCATCGCAGACGTGGCCATCTGGAGCGGGTTTGGGCTATCAGAAAGTCAGCTTTCATCGCCCACAGATGGCAAACGCAATCCTGAGCTCGGAAGGTTCTGGGAGGGTATCTGAGGGTGAGGGATAGGAAGATACTTTGGTGAGCTTCACGAGGTCATCTGAGTTGGGGACAAGCATCCAGTGGGTTTGGCTGCTCTCGGAGCTGTGGCTGCAGAACGGAGGGGAAACAGGTCTGGAAACCTGCTATTACCGCTGCTGTGGTCAGGCCCAGCTGACAGCAAGGCGCTGGCCCAGGGACAGGAAGTGGCTGGCCTGGCTGTGAGTACAAGTGGGAAGACAGCGCCCGAGCTTCTGAGCCCTGCAGCCTGCACGCGCCACGGCAAACTCTACAGCCTGCCAGCCCTCTGCGCACATGCGCACACTCTTCTCAACCGCGAGCAGGGGGTTTTGAGCATCAACTGCTGGTGATGCTCAGAATTACTCCTGTCTCTATATTCCTGGTAGGGGGTGGGGTGGGAGAGATAGTGTAGAGGGGAGGGTGATTGTCTTGCATGCAGCTGCAGTTGACCCGGGTTCAATCCTGGGCTTCCCAGATGGTCCCTCTGAGCCCGTCCAGAACCATTCCTGAGTGCAGAGCTGGGAGTTACCTCGGAGCACTTCCAGGGGTGGCCCTCAAACAAAAATAAACAAACAAGTATAAACCTCCTGGTGGGGACTGGGGGGCCATCTGTGGTATCAGGGCCACTGTGTGCAAGGCAAGTGCCCTATCCACTGTGCTATCTCTCCAGCCCCACCTCCACAGACTGCTGCTGGCCTCCCTCCATGCCTGTGGTGAGCCTTTCTTTTTTCATTTTGAGCTATAATTTACATGCAGGGAAACACTCAGATCTTAAGCGCTTGATCAAGTTTGACAAATGAGTTCAGCCACTTGCTCCATGGCCGATGGAGACCCAGAGCATGTTGATGACCCTAGAAATTCCCTCATGCCTCTCATCTGCTCCCAAGGCAGAGCAGTCGCAGGGCAGGTTTCTGTCACCACAAATTAGATTTGTTATTCCGGAACCTGATATAAATGGAATCACACCATGCATCCTTGTTTTTATGTCTGGCTTTCTTCACTCTGGAAGGTTGCTGTGTGTGTGTGTGTGTGTGTGTGTGTGTGTGTGTGTGTGTGTTAATTCTCCATTTTTTTCTAAGTTGTATTCTATTGCACAGACATCCCACAAATGCCATGATTTGTTGTATATCTATCCACCTGATCCTAGCTATCTGGGAGGTAGTCAGACTTAAACAATTCCACGTCAAAGATACTTGGAAGAACTTCCATATTAGTCATTGTGTGGACACATGATTTCATTTCTTATTTTTAAATTTGGTTTAATTCACTTTGTCTGTTTGGGGGCCACACCCAGTAGCGTTCAGGGCTTACTCTTGCCTCTGAGCTCAGGGATAACTCCTGGCAGTCTTAGGGAACCCTCTGGGGTGCCAGGGATCAAATTCAGGCCAGCT
Source organism: Sorex fumeus (assembly GCF_029834395.1). Lineage (NCBI taxonomy): Eukaryota > Metazoa > Chordata > Mammalia > Eulipotyphla > Soricidae > Sorex > Sorex fumeus. The sequence goes on from NW_026606101.1 coordinate 60,782,833, forward strand.
GCATGCAAGGCAAGTGCCTCACTCTCTCTTCCATCTCTCTGGCTCCTTTTAAAATTTATTATTGTCACTGTCACTGTCCTCCCGTTGTTCATCGATTTTGCCCGAGCGGGCCCAGTAATATTTCCACTGTGACACTTGTTCCTGTGTTTGGCATATCAAATATTTCACGGGTAGCTTGCCAGGCTTTGCCGTGTGGGCTAGAGACTCTCGGTAGCTTGCCAGGCTCTCTGAGAGGGACGGAGGAATCGAATCTGGGTCCGCCAGGTCCAAGGCAAATGCCCTACAAATTTATTATTAGCATCATTATTTTGTTTGGGGGCCCACCTAGCTCTGCTCAGTGTTTACTTCTGGCTCTGCAATCAGGAATCTCTCCTGGCAGGGCTTGGAGGACCATAAGGAGTACTGGAAATAGAACACACATTGGGTATTTGCAAGGCAAACACCTATGCACTGAACTATCTTTTTTACCCCTCCCATTGCCATTTTTGCTTGTTTGTTTTGTTGTTTTTCTTGTTTGGGGGTGGTCATATCCAGCAGTGCCAGAGATCAGATCCCAGGGTCCCTTATGAAAGCACAGGCTCTAGTTCCTTGAGCTATCTCCCTGACCCAACATTACTTTAGACTAGATACCTATGTGTGGAATGGGTGAGCTTGCAGGTAGAGGCTCATGTTTAATTTTTTAAAGGAAGGTCTCCAGGATCAGGTCATTTCGAAGCTCCTATTTGCAACCTAAAATATCAGCAGGGGCCCAGGCTTCTGGGTGTGTGAATGAAGGCACTGTAGTGAGGAATAGGCAGAGCTGTGACATGCAGGAGAGGACACGGGGCGCAGCAAGGAGCACTCAAGCTATGAGCTGGGACAGCCAAGTAATGTTGTGTTGTAGTGTCCGGGTCTCCCGATCATCTGTTGAGTAAAGTGATTGAATAGATCATGTCCAAGGGTATTTCTAGTTCCATTATGACATGATGCGTCTTTTGTTCAAACACTTTCTGAAAAAGCAAAGCAAAAATATGTCAGTTCTTATGTCCCCATGGTGAGATGTAACAGCTTTCACAGATTTTCTTTCACTGAAGTATATTTTTATAATGCCATTAGCTATTTAGTGGTCACAAGCAATATAAAATAAATTATTTGGGGGCCTGCTACGGGGGCAGGCTTGAGGGGTGGTTGGAAAAACGGGGACATTAGTGGAGAGAAGGTCACAGGGGTGCTGGGGTGGGTGTTGAAATATTGAATGTTAGTAACAAATGCATCATGAACAACTTTGCAAATCACTGTGTTTAAATAAAGTGGGAAAAATATATCAGTTCTTATCCTAAAAATGGTCCTGTTCCATAGAGATCACTTTAAAACTAGTTGGGTAATTTGTAATCTACTCTTAGTGACTAAGTCTGTAACAACTTTGAGCCTGGTTGTGCCTCTTCCAACTACCACTAACAGAAAATCCTATTCAAGCTGGTGTAACCAGGAAAGAGGAAATATTGGCTCATGGACCTAAAATATGCCCAAAGGTAAAAGCCAGGAGTCAAGAAGGGAACGATCAGGAACCCTGCTCACCTCTCTGTGCTTCTCTTGTCTTGGTCTTTTCTTAAGATGGTTTGTTCTTAGTTGAGTAACAAATGGCCACATTTACAGGTTCATTTCTACAAGCAATAGATGAAGAGAAACAATCCTTTTCTGTATAGCAAGCCTTGAATTACACTCTTCTGTTCTGCCAGTTTTCATAAATTAGTTTTATTTTGATGTTAGAGATAATGAATCCTAGGGGCCAGAGAGTAATACAGAAAGTAAGACACTTGTCTTATATGTCTTTCTAGTTCCATTATGACATGATGAATCTTTTGTTCAAACTGCACTGCACTGTCCTCCCGTTGTTCATTGATTTGCTCAAGCGGGTCCAGTAACGTCTCCATTGTGAGAATCGCTGTTGCTGTTTTTGGCATATCGAATACTCCACGGGTAGCTTGCCAGGCTTTGCCATGCGAGCGAGATACTCTCGATTGCTTGCTGGGCTCTTCGAGAGGAGCAGAGGGCTGGAGCGATAGCACAACAGGTTTGCCTTGCATGAGGCCAACCCAGCCGATCTGAGTTTGTTCAAACACTCTCTCAAAAAGCAAAGCAAAAATATGAACAAAGCCCGCCTCAAATTCCTGGCACCTACACAACATTAGGGCTCACACTGAGCACAGAACCAGGAATAGGCCTCAGCACTGCTGGGTGACACCAAAATTCTAGACACCTTTATGTTATCTGAGGACCTGTTTTTATTACACATCATTTTCCTTAAGGGGTAAGTTTCTAAGACTCTAACAATGATATTAGCTGAAAACTTGCTGTCAAATTTTCACCAGAATGAGAGGAAACACCTTGATCAGAAATTCCTATGAAACTTCCTCTGATAACTTATTGGCTTGCATTTGACTACAAGTCTTTTCCTTACTAACATCTACAATATTCTGTGAGATGGGTGCAGGCCTAAGTTTCTGGGGAGCAGTGATCCGGTGGATTTATCAGCCCTGTTAGAGTTGGTAAGACCAGTTCCCCCTAAAGCCCGAGATTGTGCATGAAGAGAAGGTTATTTAGTCAACAATCAGCATCTGCAAGGAGTTCTTCATCAGCAGTTTAGAAACGTAACATGTGGCTCTTACCAGTACCTAACAAATTCAGAATTAGAAGGCCCAGAATTAGAAAGAACAAGGGAGAGATTGTCAATTCAATACAGTTACAAATACTTTGCAATCGTTCCACCAAAGGGTGGACTCTGTTTCTCTATCCTTTCTACGCGGGCTGGCCTTGTTTTGACCAAAAAAATGCAACAGAAGCAAGCGCGTGTGTATCCCATTCTTCCAGGTTTATAGCTTCATCTGTTTCCTTGCAATACCATAGAAGGAAGTCTGGGCCGGAGGATGGAAGGGTGAGGGTCTAGATCAGGAGGAAGGCTGGCTGATGAGCAGTTCAGAGACACGAGAGGGTGCATGAAACATCTTGGAGTTTCCAGTTCTGTCAAATCACTGCAGACACATGCGTGAGTCAAGGCGAGAGCATCAGGACTGCTCAGCCGAGCTCAGCTAATCATGAGTCTTGATTCTTGCCCAGAATCGAGAAAAATAGTAGATGATTGTTGTAAACTGCTAAGTTTGGGATAATTTATTAGAGAGCAATAGGTAATGGAGTCAGGATCAGAAAGGACCTTCAAGGCATGTCCAGTCTCTTCAGTGGCTAATCATTCACTGAGCCTGCTGGGTATATACTCAGACTAGAGACTGCTGGGGAATGAGGCAGCCCCTACTGTTTCTGGAAAATTCTACAAGGGCATTATCTGGCTATAAACATTGAGGAGCCCCTGAGTTCAGCCCTCCAATGCTTCTAACCCTCAGTTTTAATTCCCCACTATTTCTGGGAAGGCAAACTGAACAAAGTCAGTCCCTCTGCTGACCGGATGCTCCCCCGGCCACTCTCACCTGCCACAGAGACCCTTCTTTTTACAAACTTTTTTCTATTGCTACAGAATGGAGCACAGTGAGCCTAAAGACCCAGGCCAGCTCGGTGATATACAGAGATGTTAAGAGGATTTTCAGAAACCTCAAAGGTATGACCAGAACAAACCCCAGACAGGGACTGTGAGGTCTTATGGACACACCCCAGTCAACCTGGTCAGTGTGAATTTCCAGAGAGGACAGGGAAGCTGGGATGCCCATGGGGGCCTGGAAGAGAAAGTGGCGGAGGGGAAAACCTGTCTGCCAGGGAAGTACGTGTTGTACGTGTGTGTGTGTGGGAGTCAGAAGAAGAGAAACTCAGTCCAGAATCCACATCAGCAGAGGGAGCGCAAAGCAGAAGAAATCAGCAGGTAAGAGGATTCAGACTTTGGCCTTGGAGAGAAATGAGATTACACAGAGGACAGAGCTGCCATTTGCTGGCTCCGACCTGGAGGTCCGTGGTGGTTGGATTGGGAGTAAAGGCCTGACACTGCAGAGACACACCAGCGGGGACGTCTGTGTCCCTGAGGCACCATCCACGTCATCCACATCCCTGAGAGGCGGCCTGGCTTTTCGTCTCCTCAGGCTGGCACAGCCCCCCCGCCTCCCCCAAGCCTGGTCCCCAGCAGAGCCTGTGACGTCAGTCTTCAGCAGCCAGGGTGCCCTGAGTACGTGTGGCTACCCGAGTTGGCCTCGAGTGCCCCGAGACCAAACCACACACATACCTCTCTTCTCTTTGTGCCAGGGAGCATTCTTGAGCACAGGGCTTGCGGGCGGCCTCAATAAATATTTGTCACGAGCACCTTTCTGAGAGCAAACAGAAACTGCACGTTGACACTCTGGGTGGAGATTGCTCCAGTGACTCCTGAGCTGTCACCTGCAAGGGGGGCGGCGGGGGGGGCGTCCCAGAGCTCTCACTGGACTGGCGCGTGCAATGGCGTGTGCAATGGAGGAGACAGGGGAGAAGGGGGGCTCTTTGGGAGAACATTCTAGAGAGAGGACAGGGAAAGGGTGTTCAGGGCCAGATTCCCCTCGCAGCCCTCCCCAACCTGACGCTCGGCTCCTGCATCACAGTGTGAGGGACACAGACCCCCCCTGAAGGTCTCTGGGGCCGACACAGGCTCAGAAGCCCAGAGGACTGGCAGCTAGAGATAAAAAAGTGAGTCAATGCCCGTGTTCCTCGAGCTCCCACAGGGCTGCCTCAGAGGACAGGGGCTAGTTTTGTTGTTTGGGGATGGGGGGAGGGGAGAGAATCAGAAGGCCAGAACCCCAGGAGCAGCCTGAGTCCTAAAATGAAATCCTACCCCCCCCCCCACTTATGCCCTTTAGCCTTTTTCATAAAAATGCTGCCTTGATTTTTCCTGGTTTGCTGACCATGATGTTACGAGCTCCTAAACACATACTCCCTTCCACCCTCCGCCGGAGGTGGTGGTAGTGGGTTGTGAATCTTTTCCAAAGAACGTACATGCTTTCCCTCCCAAAGGATCATCGCCGCTCTCTCCAGATCTGGAAATGGGAAAATAAATGAGCAGTGGTTACAGACGTTTCCCCTTCTTCCTTCAGAAAACATATCTAGAGACCCCTGTAAATCTTCAGATGGAAATGACAGGACTCAGCTCCACTGAAAACTTAATGAGGTGATTAAGGTGTGAGAGGTCTGGAGCTGGGGCACCCCGTGTGCCTGAAGTGTGCTAAGGGCACACTCACTATTTGCTTTAGCATGTAAGGATGCCAGTAGCAAGCCCCTAGAAAGCCATTCGCTTTGGAGGAAACTATTATTTCTTTAAGCAAATCCTAAAAAGGCAGATCTTCCCATAGTATGGTTAGAGGGACGCAGTAAAAAATTATATCGTGAAAATGCTGGATCGTTAAAACTCAAGGCAGTTTTGGAAAGCCATTAAGGGGGTGGGGGGCGGAGGGAGAAAAGTATCCTCCAGGGAAATAGAAATCCTGGAGATTAAGAAACTGAAGTCTAGAGTGAAGAAGTGATTTATCCAAAATCAAAGACATTTGTTTTCCATTTATTTCCCACACCAGAGAGCCCCCTGGCTTCTGATGTGAAGTCACTAAAACCCAGTTTCTTTGTTGCAGATGAAGAAAGAGCTGAGTAGTGCCCTGATGCCAGGTGTGAGCCCTCTGACCAGTCCATCTCACTGCTCCCAGGTCGGCCCTAAGAAAGGCTGCAGTTGGGGTTGGAGTAATAGTACAGTGGGTTGGGCGTTTGCCTTGCATGCAGTCGACCTGGGTTGAATCCCCTGAATCCCATATGGTCCCCCAAGCACTGCCAGGAGTAATTCCTGAGTGCAGAGCCAGGAGTAACCCCTGAGCATCGCTGGGTGTGACCCAAAAAAGAAAAAAGAAAGAAAAAAAAAGAAAGAAAGAAAGAAAGAAAGAAAGAAAGAAAAGAAAAGAAAGGCTGCAGTGCTGGAAGGGTTAAATCCAGCAGCCTCGAATCTGCCTGTGCAAAGGTGCCTGTGAGCTGCCAGAAAGGCCTGGGACAGGTTCCTCCTCTTATCTTGATGGCAGGGTCTTTGGTGGTGCCCTTTGTGTAACCCCCAAGGTCTTGAGATTGATGGCAAAGTTTGCAAAGAGACTATCTCCAGGCCAGAAGCTTTGTAAGGACCTTTTTCTTTTTTCTTTTTTTGTCTTTTTTTTTCTTTTTCTTTTTTTTTGTTGGCAAAGATTAGACTGTTTGATAAACAGATAAACTTGGGGCTGGAAAGGACTTTAGAGTTTGCCCAACTCAGCCTTCTCAGCTTGTGGTTTTCCTACAGAGGAGGAAGTCGTGGCTCCGAGGCGGCTAGAGTCTTCTATGCAAGGACACACAGCATCGCCAAGAACAGGAGCTTGGCCACAACTTGGCACTGCCCCATCTCCAGAAATTTCCCCAGTGTTCTCCTTCCAGCCACACTTTCTCCCCACCCCTGAGCCCCGAACCCTCAGCACCATCTGCAGAAGGAGAAACGAGGAGAAGGGGTGCCAGAAGTATTGATGGCCTTGTGCAGACTCATCCCGAGAGGCCTCAAGACTTTGCTCCCAACACTAAGGTTAAAAGAACATAAGTAAGACGTGTCTTAAGAGCTGCTCGACCAGCATCACAGGAACTCTTGCTCAACTCCAATCCCCTGGGCCTCCTCTGGCCTAGGGCCTTGGGGGTGGCATTTTCAATCAGATATTTGGTCACCGAGGCCAGGGGGTGGGGGAGACGGCTTTCTTCAGTGTGCAATAGAGGAAGGCAACTCCTTTGAACCTGCCCGTCACCCCGGAAGCCAGGATCTTCAGCATCTCATCGGTGCCTTTGCTGCTGGTCCTGCTACCAAGAAGCCCAGCTTCTCTCCTTGAGGCATGACTTGGTTTACTTCCTGCCGGGGCTGGTCACAGACGGGCTGTGTGGTACAGGCACAGACCTTCCCACAAAGCATCAATGTCCTTAACCGTGGTGGGGACAGGATGGAGGAAATTACGATATGTGGATATAGATGGTTTCCAAGGTCCTTTTCTGGGGGCCCTTTCTGGCCCCCCAGTGATGTTCAGGGATTTCTCCTGGCTCTTTACTCAGGAATTACTCCTGGCAGTGCTCGGGGGACCATATGGGATGACAGGGATCAAACCCAGGTTGGCCACCTGCAAGGTAAGCACCCTACCAGCTGAACTATTTCTTCAGCCACCAAGTCCCTCTGAATGAAGCCATCCATCTCTGATAGATGAGTAAGCTTTCATGTCTGACACTGCCTACACAGACCAGCAAATTGTGTGGGGGCTAGATACCCCAAGCCCTGCCAGGAGTGATCACTGAGCATAGAGACTGGAATTAACCCTGAGCACTGCCATTTGTGGCCTCCAAAACAACAACAACAACAAAAAGAACAAACTAAACTGCCTGTGGCTAGAACGAATAGAATTTTGATGGGGGGGAAAAATACATGACAACGAAATATTAGGTGTAAACATTTATTTAGAAGTCTGGTAAATACCATACATACTCGAAATACCAAAGACAACTTTGCATTTTTTCAGTAATTAACTGCTGGGTATGTCTCTCCGAGTTTTCAAGCTGCAGCTTTTGCCCACTACTTTTGGAATGCCTCTTATTGTAACAACGATGCTATATTGTGCTCAGAACAGAGTGGAGATTCGGTGGAAGTGGAGAGGGAAATCAGGTAATTTACTAAAGAAAATTGGTCATAAACTTAAAAATCTATGAGGCAGGCTGGGGAGGGGGGTGGGTAGGAGGGAGCCAGGGTACACACTGGAGGAGCGATTGGTGCCGCAGCATTGTACACCTGAAGCTCAACTGTGAATAGCTTTATTGATCACAGTGCTTTAAGAAAAAAAATAAAAATAAATAAATAAGAGACCTTGATTATTTTAAATCTTGTGGATATGTCGGAGAGCCAGTCAGAGCCCTAAAGAATAGGTGGGCAGGAACAGTAATCCTTAAAGGGGGGACTTAGGTCAGGTAAATTCTTCTTTGACACTACATTCATGCCCAAACAGTGGCAGCCTCCCTTCGACCCCCTTACCTGTACCCAGGTGGGTAGCAAGAGAGTGGCAGTTCTCAGCCAGGCCAAGAAGACCATGGTGGACTTGTTGAGAAAACAAGAACCAGCTAGAAACCAGCATGGACCCAGGGTGTCAAACACAAGGACCAGCAAGGAACTAATGTGAGTGTTGGATAAAGAACGCTGGGGATCCAAAACTACCTCCTTAATAGTGCTAAATAAATAAGGGTCAGGACAATGTATTTAGTATTCCTGGGCATCACTGAAATGGATCCAGCAGGTAGGGCTCTTGCCTTGCATGCAGCTAGCCCGGGTTTGATCCCTGGTATTCCATGTGTTCCCCTGAGCACAATAGGAGTGATTCCTGAGCACAGAACCAGGAGTAAGTCCAGAGCACTGTTGGGTGTGGCCTCCAAACAAAAGCAAACAAACCCAAAATGCCCCTGCTATATAAACATCACTGTCACTGTCACTGTCCTCCCATTGTTCATCGATTTGCTCGAGCGGGCCCAGTAACGTCTCCATTGGAGACTTTTGTTGTTACTGTGTTTGGCATATCGAATACGTCACGGGGAGCTTGCCAGGCTCTGCCGTGCGGGCGAGATACTCTCGGTAGCTTGCCGGGCTCTCCGAGAGGGGTGGAGGAATTGAACTCAGGTTGGCCATATTGGCTGCGTGCAAGGCAAATGCCCTACCATTGTGCTGTCGCTCCAGCCCTAAATAAACATAATGTCATAAATATCCGGAGTTTCGTACGCTAATTTTAAATACAAAATTTAAGGACCCACTTAGGAGCTAGACCAGCTTCATGGTAACAGTAGGTAAATAATTCTCTTTTTCCTCTACTATGGGTTGATGGGGTTCCATCCTTTAGAGCTGAAAGTTACAATGCATGAAACTCATAATTTCTCAAGAGATAGACTTGCTTTTTGGAAAACTCCTAGAAGTCTACACCTACAGATACAGAATTGTCACAAATTCTATTTCACACAACTCTCATTAAAAATACAGGGCTCCGTGGTACCAGGGTAATAGTATAGCAGGTAGGTTGCTAGCTTTGCTTGTGTCCAACCTGGGTTTAATCTCACAATGTGTACGGTCCTCTGAGTACTGACAGGAGTGATTCTTGAGCACAGAATTAGGAGTGAGTTCTCAGCACTGTCAAGTGTGCCCCCCCCCAAATCTGTCTATCTGTCTACCTGTCTAGTCCTAATAGGAGAATATTTAGTATTCCTGGGCATCACTGAAATGGAGTCGTCCATTTACAATGGAGCACATATAGTAATGGCAACATTTTCTACACAGTGGCTCTTAGCCCATTCCTTGCAGCCTGTGCTTCTCCTCCATGCCCCCTGCACACCTCCAAGGGTTATAGAAGGCACCTAGAAGTAACCTCTATGTCCCAGAGTCTGAAAATGACTTTATTGTCCATAAAAGGGAACAAAAGCCCATGTGACTATAGCCTGAAAAACCTCAGCCAAAGGGCCCCCTGTTTCAGGCCTTGAGCTGGCACACTTACACAGTGACCCATCTGAATGTTACCTACAAGCTACAGGGGTGTGATGGAAGGGACATCAGAGTGGAACAACCATGAGAACCCCTTGGAAGGGCCGGGGATCAGAAGCAGAGGCCTCCTTGGCTACCTTGTAGATTTGCCCCTACCCTTGAAGGCTTCCTCCTTGGATCTTGCAGGAGTGGAATGCAGCTGGCAGAGCTAGTGAACTCAGTGGAAAGGGAAGAGGCTGTCCCGATCACTTGTTTCTCTTCTATGGGATAACCCAAATACACTCCAGGCAAGTACTCCCCTATCGAACACACCCTGAGCTTTCAAATACAAAGGATTACTCAGAGTCCTGCTTAAAATATTTTGGTCTTGTGTTTCATTCTCAATGTTCAAAGGACTCCACCATCATTTATAATCCACATGGCATTCTTGTATGCAGGTGTGGCAAGGATCATTCTTGTGCTACTGAAGCCATGATTTAAATGAGGCCAAAAGCTGGCAAATGAAATATAATCAACAAGTTTTAAGCAGGAGGGGGAGGGGGAGGGTTGCGGCTCAGAGTGTGTGATGTGGGCACAACCATATGAAAATATCTACTTTGGGTATGTTTTCTGCTTACCCCAAATAGCATTAAATCTTACCCCTAAATAGCATTAATATAAGTGGGCAATACAACTTAATAGCAATTACTTCCATTAGCTAGGTGACAATCACCTTCAGGAACAGTCAGTTTTTAAAGCCATTAAATATCTGCTTACCAAATCTCTTTTTATCTTCTCCAAAGCATTACAGAGTATAGCTGAAGAGGAAAGATGGAGATTTTTCATGGAAGGAGCAGCCCACTGTTTCTGTTAGCCAAACCATCTTTGATAGACATTTGGAGATAAATAGTTAATAAAGGTGTTTGCATTGCAACATCTGTTGCCGTTCTTGGCAGCGGGGACTTAATTGTGGACAAGAGCATCAAACCTTCAGAGGGTTTGTAAGACAGAGATTGATTGGGGTCACCAGGTTACCCAGAAGTAAAATCCCAATCCTTATCTTTAAAATGCAGTGTCCAATTGATTGTCTCTGGATCATTACACACAGCACATGGAAGGGAAACCACGAGAGAAGTAGTCAAACAGCTTCCTTTCAAAATACTTTCAAAATAAACTCAAGTAGTGCTTTGATTTGGGCAAGAATTCCTAAAGCCGCGTGCTGGTGAACGCTTAGTGATGGCATCAGCGGTGTTGCATCAATGAACACAACTCATGTCTCGATTTGACGGAGAGGATCTCAGACAGCCCTGCCTCTTGCCACCTCCAAGCCTGGACCTCAGATGCCAAATCTATCCAGCCAGGATCTGCAGAGAGAAGCGTCAGCCTGTAAATCACAAGATGGCAGTGACCCATCTTCAAAGTCTAAAAAAAGAAGTGAGGTGCATCTGTTAGAACGGCGTGACCAGTGTTGATTGCCAGCAGTGCTCTTCCACTGAGTCATGAGATCCGAGAGCTGAGTCACCTGAGTCTTCCCTTCTTCCTGGGCTGCCATCTTGAACAGACTAAAGAGACTAAAGAACTTCCCATGACCTCAGAATGTGAACTTTATAGCCCACTACCTTCACTTAAATTCCACATTCTCCTAGGACTAGAGCCCCTGAACGTGAGGATCCATGTCCGCAAAGACCAAGATCACTAGCAGAATAGGTCTGAACCCAGATCAGTAGAGCTCTGGGCCAAACAGTCAAACGATGTGACTCCCCACTCCCGCGTCTTCCATGAGGGTCAGTAGCTTTTGAGGTGAACCAAGGAACACATCTCTAGAGGCCTTCTTAGACCTCCTTGAGGAGAGCTGGTGGCTTCAACAGAAGACAATATGCTTCTCCACCCCTAAGAGCCTTAGGAAATGGCTTTTTGGCTTCCTGGGAGGAACTTTGATTACACTTATTGTCTCCTCTGACAGACACAATGAAAAAAATCAAATGTGGGAGATAGCTCCCAGTACTTGGAACCCCAGGAAAGCCTGTTGTTACATGGATCTATTCAATACTAGCACATGAAGCAGCCAATAGCATCAGGAAAGTATTCTCTCAGAAAGGAAGCTCTGAGAAAATACTGGGGGACATTAAGGGCCATTTTCCACGTGCTAAAGAATTAAGAGATATTCGGGAGATCGGAATAAAGGGGGATGGGAAGCTATTGCTTGCTTCCTTGGGGTGCATGGGGGAAAAAAATCAGTACTTACAAGTTAAGGTAAAGGTAAAGGCCCTCCTGTTGATCGTCTATTTGCTCGAGCGGGCCCAGTAACGTCTCCATTGGAGACTTTGTTGTTACTGTGTCTGGAATATAGAATACTCTCGGTAGCTTGCCGGGCTCTCCGAGAGGGGCGGAGGAATCGAACTTGGGTCGGCCATGTTGGCCGCGTGCAAGGCAGACGCCCTACCCGCTGTGCTATTGCTCCAGCCCACTTACAAGTTAAAGAATTCCAAATATCAAAATATATCAGAAAGGACTTCCCTGAAAAATTCTGCCAACTCTTACTTATGTTGAACACCTAAGGTATTAATACCATTGCTAATAAGAAAGTACCTTTCTTATTAGAACTATGGCATTTTAACTTCATATTTCATAATGGCTAAATCAAAATTTCTGATGAAACTCTGAATAAATTTTTAGATGGCTAAAACAATGAGTGTTATTCTGCTTTTTAAAAAGTGATTTTTTTTAACTTGGAAGCTTTAAATTTGGAATTGTTATATCATTTTAGCATATTCTAAATCTTATCCCAATCTTAACTAAGAGGAGAGACATGAAATTGATGTATTTTCTAATGATTTGTTCCTTTAAACATGCATGCACAGGGACACACATATAAGCACACATAGCTATTTCGATTTTTCCCTAACTATTTTAATTTCTCTAGTCTTCTCTGATCACTTCATGAGTTCGCTACTTTAATTAGTTCCTGCCCATGTTAGAGGTTTAGGAAAGCTAAAGATTGCTTGTTTCTGTGTAACTGCTAGGATGCTTTCTGTGGCCTGGTAATCCAGCCATATATTTATTCTGAATTGCATTGTATCCTAAGAAAGAAGAGGCTCTGATGGAGAGACGGCTTGACTTCAGCCCCTGTTTCCTTTCTTCCCAGCCAGGGTGCTTCAGGCTGGCCCAGAGCGGAGTTCAACATATTGTGCCAGGCCACTGGAGAATGAACTCCTTAGTGCTTGCAACTAATCCTCCTCTTTACTAAATAAGCAAGTCAAGCTTTAGGGACAGGAGTGGGAGGAAAATTATATAATTTGAGTTAATTGGTTTGGGGCTACCCAGAGCCCCAGCTGTCCTGAAAGGAATTGTTTGGTCTTCAAGACCCAATTAGAGACATTTAGCTGATGTAAAATAGATTTTATTCTTTTTTCCAAGTCTTTCTTTGGAAAGAGACCCAGTCTCCATACCATAATACACACACACACACACACACACACACACACACACATATATATATATATATATATATATATATATATACACACTTTAATCACAGCTTCTCCAATGCCTCCTGAAAACATGTCTGGAAATAAGTTTACAAAATGGCATGGGAGGTTCTAAAGCTGGTTCATTTTACAAGTTCAAAAATGCAACTTGGAGTGATAAGACAGGATCTCCTTTCAACAACCCTTCCAACACTATAAAATGTGTGTTAGCTGATCAAGTTGTTCAAACAAACGGCCTGACTTCTATCTTTTTTTTTTTTTTAATAAATTGGTTGGACAGGCTTGAAAAGTTTCATGGTTGGCTTTCCTAGATCCAAAGAACTTCCTCATGCTGCAGGCGACCTCCATTCGGCTGATGGGTGTGTTGGGAATGTCTATAGCTGAAGTAACTTGCAAACAACCAGGATTTAGTTTCCAGATACTCACCCAGAGCAATAATCGGTGTATGAGAAAAGTCATCTGAGGTGTCCTGGCTCTTTTATCCAGCAGCTTAAGCTGATGCTGCTGCCTTCAGCATTTGTTGATGACAACAAAAAAGCATTCCTTTTGTAAGATCTGTACACCCTAGATAGAAATTAGAAACAAGAATTGCAAGGTGTAGAGGTAATACCTATGTTGACAGAATCACTACTTGGTGCGGCGGTGGTTCAATTTAGCTCTTTCCACATGCATGGCACTGGAAAGGAAATAGGATTAAAACTAAATCCAGGTGTTGGAGAAATAGTGCAGTGTGTCTTTCCTTGTATGGGATCAACCTGAATTCAATCCCCAGTGCCCCCTATGGTTCCCTAGCAACACCAGAAGTGTTCCCTGAGCCAAGAGTAGGCCCTGAGCACAGCTGGGTGTGACCCAAAACTACAAATCCAAGTCTGCATCCTCTGAGCACTTTCAGTCATGCAGAGGTGAGAGTGAATGAGTGAAATGCAAAAGCTAATGTAAAGCCAAAGGATGGGCTTGCCTGTACCCCAGAACAGAAGAGGATAAAGGGAGCCCGACCAGTGAGAGATTTTTAGAAACAAAATTATGCTTCTGGAAAACTAGAGCTGAAAACTTCTGAAGTGATGCCAGTGGGTAGAGGAATTATGTATAGTTTTTAAGATACTGCTTGAATATCATGGTGTTGGCGGTTGCCCCAGAGAACATGAAGAAAGGTTTGAGAGGAAAATTTGGAGACCTTTGGGTAAGGCAATGAAGATACAACCAAGAGCACTTGTGAGGAGCAACCAGAGATGAGTTTGAAGGGCTAGTTCAGGGGTGAGGCCAATGCCTTGACTCCCAAGGAGATAAACGGACACTTAAACTCAAAAGCAATGGGAGCCTGCTAGAGATGGAAGCTGAGAAATGATGGATATAGAACCCATCCTCTACCGATTCTCTAGCAGATTAACGCCATCTTCCCTGAGCCAGCCTCGAGGTCAGCATGCTGTGTGGAAAGAAACAAGGAGGGCACACATCAATGAAATCGCTGCCCTGAGAGCAGCCCCAAAGCATTAGAAAGAGCAGGAGCTCCGAGGGATGGCTGGATTCTGTGGCCAACCAAAGGACTGATGCCGAGGTAAACAAGACAGTGTCTTGACAAGTGACTTTTAGCCATCCAGGAGCTACAATGCACCTATTGTGTGCTGGGTTCCATCGTGGCAGGAAGTGGTTACCTCTCCCACAGCCCCCAGACTCATCTTTGTGGAGAGCATCATGAAAGGCCAGATTCTATGTAAGATCCAGACTAGGTTCTTCTGTCTAGCAGCATGTCCATTACTCAGCCCTTGTGTGAGTTTCAAAGTACCATGTTCTCATAGAAACAGCCCGGGGAGGGAAGAGAGCAAATTAGACACAAAAGCACACAACTAAATCAGCAGCCATGGCCCAATGGGCAACTTCAGGCTGGTACAGACACCCTAAATGTCAGAGGGTGTCTTAGACCAGCCACAGAAGAGCAGGGCTATCATACTCACGAACCTGATCTGAATTTATCTAAAGAAATGAGGGAGCTAATGCAGAAAGGAGGCCCAGAGCACAGGGACTGGACCTTGTTGAGAAAAATGGTCTCCTGGGGCCTATTCGGCATGTTCTGTGATGGTTGTCTGATGTGGGTCTCTCATTCACTCCCCTCACTTCTGTGAATGACTCATCACACACAACACTAATCCCAGTGGCCTCTTTGGCGCTGGCTGCCGGGAAATTATGAGCCAGATGTGAGTTTTCAGGCCCCGGGGAGGTCAGTGAAATCGGGGTTCTCATCTCCACAGTAGCAGCCTCTGTGACAGACTCTGTCCACGGGACCTTCACCAGGGCTAAGCAAGGACTGGACTAGGAAGGAGGTGACTTCAGCACAGCCAACTGGCAGCCAACTGGCACAGCATTCATAGACCATCAGAGCGCGCCCTAGTTTAACCTTCTCACAGTCCTGCTCTGAGGGAATGCTCAGGATTTGAAGTTAATGGCGAATTTGAAATAACCTGCCAAGGGGACGCTGGCTCTAGTCGGGTTCTCCTGCCTACGTACCGGCCACAGCCTTTGGAGCTCCAGGTCACTTCGTAGGTTCGTCTCTGTTGCCCATGCCCAGCAGGACTCACATGCAGTCCCCCTTGGGGTGAATCCGCTTAGGGATCCTTCAAGTGAATGGTCATCCCAGCTCCACCCACCAAGCTCCACCTGCCAAGTCCCCTTAGAAGCACCATGTATGGCGAAGGCCTCGCATACACTCATGGCATATGATTTTGAGTCCCTGGAAGGCAGGCGAGAAGTCATCCCCTAGGTGACCCTGAGCAGGCCCCGCAGAGGAAGGAGCATCAGGGTTTTTGCTGAGAAGAAGCGAGACCTGCCTTAAGGAGCCTGATCTCCAGCCTCTCCTCCTGCCACAGTGCCTCATCCCGATGGTCCTCTGGCACCTACGTATTGGCACAAATGTGCCTGGCAGAGAGTAGGACAAGTGGTAGAGGCTCCAGGGAACTTTGGGGAATAGAATGAAGCCCCCCCCAGGCCAGCCCTCCACCGTAACCTCCAGCCCAGAAGCAAGGTTGCCCAGGGGATCAGGAGAAGCCCCAGGAGAAGGTTCTAGCAGGCGGCCTCGCTCCAGGCTTGCTATGCTGTGTCGGGTTCCCTCTCAGACCTCACAGCAGCCGGCACCAGGTACTACTCTTGCTTTGGACAGGTCAGGTAATGGGGAGACCAACAGCTTCGGGGACCACCCAAGCTTCCCCATGAGCAAACAGCACAGCCAGCATCAGGCACCATCAAGGCACCCCAGTACCCCAGTAGTGCTCAAACCAGGTTTGGCCACCGTGAACCAGTGAATGTTAAGTACGGAATTCTTCAAGGAAACCTCTGGTATTTTTCCTTTCTTTTCCCTTTTGGTATTGGGGGTACACCTGGTGGTGCTCAGGGGCTACTCCCAGCTCAGTGCTCAGGAGACCACGCAGTGCTGGTGATTGAACCAAGTTTCCCACATACCAAACATGTGTTCTCCAGGCCTGGTTGGCGTCCTTCTTGCCCAAAGAAACCACTTTCCTCTGGGTACCCTCTGAGAGAACTTCTGTGGGTCTTAGTCTCCCCTCACTGAGAAGTGAAGGAGTTGAGTTTCAAGCTTTGGGCAGTGTCTAATTCTCTAGTAGATTAATTCCATCTTCCCAGGTGATCATGATCACAACCATCCTGCTGTTCATCGATTACCTCAAGCAGGCCCCAGTAACGTCTCCTTCATCCTAGCCCTGAGATTTTTTTTTAAAAAGTGCCATATTCAAGGCTCTTTCAGGGTTAGGAGAATGAGACCCATCATTGTTACTGGTATCTGGCATCTTGGGTACACCATGGGGAGTGTGCCAGACTCTACCGTGTGGGCAGGTTACATTCAGTAGCCTGACAGTTTGTCCAAAGTAAGAATGAGATAATAAGATGTTGCAGCCCGCGCGCTTTCGGAAGCTGGGTTTTATTAGTCTCTGGGTCTTGGCCGTTGATGGGATTACACAGCGCCAGGGGGCCAGTTGGTGGGTGTGACCCCCGCCTACTGGAATATGGAGGATCTGGGTGGAGGATGCTCAGCCCCGATCCAAGCAGGCTTGGAGATCTCAGCCCCAGGACCTGCATGCCTTTGTTCCTCTGCCAGTACCTTCATGCGTTGGAGAGTGGTCTCAGCATGGTGGTGACTGTATCTGGAGGTCTTCGGTCTTCGGAAATAATAAGACTATTTCCCAGGAGATAACATTATTATTATTATTATTAATAATAATCTGATTGTTATTTATGTCTTTAAGGTGTTTTTACTCAGAAACAGTTTCAAAAATCTTATAATCCTCAAGAGACCAAAGCTAGAACTCCTCTTCTGTCTAAAAAAGCAGCAGCCACGTCTTCGGGTACAACCTGCTGAGGTTAATCCTTCATTAGACAGCTCCGGGCGCGGGGGCGGGGCTGCCCCTGTGGGGTCCTGATCAGCCCCCGTGGGAGCAGGGCTTCTGAATGCTTCTCATTAACTCCTCACAGGTGCACTGGCCCCAAGGTAATTGCACTCCTAACTGCCAGGCCCATGGGGACCCACAGCTGGGCCCCTCGACCCAAGCTCTCTTTTCTTTCTGCTCTCTCCCCTGTTTTTTTTTCCAAATTTATCTATTTGCCAGATCCATTGAGAAGACCACATTCTGAACAGTCTTTGCTCTCTTGTCCCCTGTTTAAATCAAAGAGGTGGAACACAAAAGCAAAGGCAAGAGGCATCCGCCTTCCTGAAAGTTGGATGAGGCCAGCAGGTTAGAAATGGCAAAAAGCACTTGTTTGTCAGCACACAGTGAAATAAGGACACACTTGGACGTCTCACCGATGCGAGAGCTGCAAAGGGGCTTGCTTGGAGGAAGGCCTCCACTAAGCAGGAGGGCCTCCTGGGGAGGCTCTCCTCGGGCCAGTGAGCACAGAGCATGGCCACCATATTGATCAGTCCATGGACACTGGGTCTGCTTCTGGGCTGTGGTGCCAGAGCAGCCAATGACACAGTCTCTGAGGTGAAAGCAAGCTCTGATTCAAGCTCATCTACTCTTTTATTCAGCAAAATTGATGGGGCCCCCACTGTGGGAGACAAGTGTCCTTTGAGGTTTCAGTGTGAAAAAAAAAATAAGCTGATGCGATCTCTACCCTATGGGACTGAAGATTAGGGGATGAGTTTGACAACAAAAATGATATAATCTATCAAACTGTAACAGGGGCTGTGAAGGAAAATGAGAAAAGGTGAGAGGGAGAAGGGAGAGAGAGAGAGAGAGAGAGAGAGAGAGAGAGAGAGAGAGAGAGAGAGAGAGAGGAGGGAGGACCCTGATTGGCTGTTAGAGAGAAGACATGGTGAATTAAGTTAGGACATAAGTCCTGTGAGCCTGGATAGACACTTCCAGATGGAGGGAAGATCATGTGCAAAGCTGTGAGGCAGGAGAAGGCTGATGGGGTGAGGATCAGCAAGGAGAGTTCTGTGAGACCCACAAAAGAGAGGGAACATCTGTGAGACCAACCTGAAGGCAAAGGATCCAACATGATCCACCAAAGTGGCTATTGTAGGGAGATGTTGTTGCTAAAATCTCTGAGCTTCCAGCTCTCGGCGCACTGTTTTAAAAAGGAGTAAACTACAGTCATTCATTTGTATACTCAGTCATCCAGTGGCTCCTCAGCACCCAGAAAGTCTTCTGCACACAAACTAGGTCAGTCCTGTTCTCCAGAGATCGTTTGAGTTGTTGTACAGGAGAAGATTTATTTTTCTTCTTGTGAATTTACAAGGAAGGGCTGAATTTGCAGTGGTGTGCTGGTAGAGGGTTAACAACTGGATGAGGAAGGAAGGAAAGAAGGAAGGAAGGAAGGAAGGAAGGAAGGAAGGAAGGAAGGAAGGAAGGAAGGAAGGGAGGGAGGGAGGGAGGGAGGGAGGGAGGGAGGGAGGAAGGAAGGAAGGAAGGAAGGAAGGAAGGAAGGAAGGAAGGAAGGAAGGAAGGAGAGAGTGGGGAGGGGAGGGGAGGGGAGGAGAGAGGAGGGGAGGGAGGATTGTTAAATGTTACTGAAATAAAATGTGTCACACACAATTAAAAAATAGAGCCATATGCAGTTCTGTGATTGTGAATTTCACAAGTTCTTCAAGTGTCACAATACCTCCACTGATTGCTAATGAACAGGTAGCCAGTCTAGATGAGCCATTGACAACTGCATATAGCTCTGCCATGAAGTTATATCTTTGATCCCTGGGACCACTAGCAAACCCAAAGCCCAAAATAACCTTATCTCATGCTATGACCCTCCATGACTGAACAAAATTGGGAAGAGATGAAGTGTAACAGACCATTACACAGCATCTCCACTTGTCACAGGGGCACAACAGATGTTAGTCATCCCAAGGATATGTAAGATAACTAGGAAATTATATGTTTTGAGTATTTGTTTCCAATAAAAATATAAGTTCATTATGTTTCATTATAAATTATATTTCATTATAAATACCTGTAATTCAATTTTAATAAGTGCTGCATTTTTCTAAAAGGGTCACAGAATTTTGGGCAAGTTCACAGAGGACTATCGCAAGCTGCTGACGAGCCAGCCTGGCCCTGGCTGTGTCTGTGTGGTGTCTGGCTCTGTCCGCATTACTTGCTTTGACGGCTCAACGCCTTGCCTCTTTCCCAACCCTTCTTCAGGAACTGGTGTGAAACAGACAATCAACTTCTAAAGCCCTTGATCCTGGGAGGGGCTCCTGGCAGCCCACGGAGACAGCAGAGCTTCCTGGATCAGGTACGTGGCAGGGACTCAGGGATACCTATGCTCTGTGTTCTCACTCTGCTCCCGGATGTGTAAGCACAGCAGGTCATCAGGGATGACACAGGATTTGAGAAGGCACTTGAGTCCAGCCTCCCAACCAATGCCCACCCCTTCTCTACCCCTATTACAAAATCTGTTGCTAAATCCAGTCAGAATAATAAAAATAAAATAGCACCATGAGATTGCGCTATTCTGAGGGTGATTTAGAGGGTTTAGTGATGAGCCAGGCGTTCAATATCCTATTTGACATGAGTGCCAAGAGAATGTGTTCTGCGCCACTGCTGACATATTGGGAAGAGTATGGACTGCAGTGCTGGTTAACGTACAGCATGGAGTCTGTCTCACCTTGAACTGGTAGAACTATACTTGACAACCACACTGATGAGATCTATACAAATGTTTTCCAAACCTTGCATTTTTCTCCCTTTTCTTTTCTTTTCTTTTCTTTTCTTTTCTTTTCTTTTCTTTGTCTTTCTCTCCCTCCCTTCCTTCCTTTCTCTCTTTCTTCCTTTCTCTTTCTTTCTTTTTTCTTTCTTTCTTTCTTTCTTTCTTTCTTTCTCTCTCTCCCTTTCTTTCTTTCTTTCTTTCTTTCTTTCTTTCTTTCTTTCTTTCTTTCTTTCTTTCTTTCTTCCAGTCACCCTTTTCTTGACCATCCATGCCACATTAATGCCCTAGGACTTGTATAAAGCCATTCTTTCCTCCTTCCTTTGTACCTGTTCAGTTGAGGCCCAGATCCAGCAAGATCATTCCTGCCATCAGAGAGTCTAGGATGCTCCGACTGAAGGCTTTCTATGCCTCCAGTGTGGGGTGGAATATGTTGCTTTCTACTCCTAGGAGATAATCACTCACCTTTGACCCTTGCTCTCAGGCCCCCTGGAGTGAGATAACTGACACAGCCAGTCATCCCCTCTGCGGGTGACTCAGAGGCAGCGCCCAGCTTCACCAGCCACCACAGTGAATACCAACTTCTCCCATCTGCCAGCTCAGCAAAGCCTGACTTCATCCAGCACCAAAAGGCAACTGAATTCCCCAAAGTTTCTGGAAGGGAAAAATTGTTTGAAAGAGATATTCAGCTTTCCAACCCTCTGTCACTGGTCAGGAAATATGACTCCAGGGTAGAGAATATGCCTTGGGTTCTAGCCTGCCCCTCCCATTGCCTGGTCTCCCCCAAATGTTCTGGGTGTAGCCACGATAGCTCCTAAGCAATGCTGGGAGTGACTCTCCCAGGTTTAAATAAAATACACAAACTTCTGTCAATTTCCAAAGGGACAGACCCCACTGCCTTCATGCCCTTGGCTTGAGGTCCCTGTGTTTACCTGGAGTGACAGGGCTTGTTCCTGGGATGTGCACAGGAGAAGGCATAAAGATTGCCTGTTCATACAAATCCATCACAGCAGCAAAATCAGTCCAGCATTCATGCCCAGGTCAGAGGCCACCAGAAGTCCAGGATCATCAACTCCCTGGGAAGATACCCTGGTTCCATCACCTGCCAGTCCTGTCATGGGGGCAGGACCCCTAAGCTCTCCAGCCTTGGCTTGCTCACTGGAAAGAGAGAATAAGAAACATGCTAGTTGCATCAGGTTATAGTATGGATTAAATGAGGTGATGTATGTGATGTGATGTATGTTGCATTCACAATGCCGGGCTGTCCTTTGCCAACTACAAGACTAAGATGACTGCCCTCCAATGTCCTGATGGATCTATCACATCTTCCAGAAGGGCAATGGAGAAGATTATCCAAACGTTGCCCCTTTCGAAATCTGACACACCATTTCGTCAGTAATGAAGAGAAGAGCACCTGGCCCAGACAAGGTCAGATCCGAACACCTGAAGAACCTGCTGTCAGTACTCATCAGTACACTGGCTCAGCTCTTCACATGTTACCTGTCTGAATGCAAAGTTCCATCCCAGTGGAAAACCAGCAGGATTGTTCTACTGTACAAGAAGGGAGACATCCACAACATTGGCAACTATCGCCCTATCTGCCTGTTGTCTGTTACCTACAAGCTGTTCACTCGAGTTATCCTGAATAGGAAAGGCAGAAAACTAGATGAAGGACAACCATGTGAGCAAGCCCGCAAAGGATTCAGCACCATCTACCATATCCACACGGTAACCAAGCTCATTGAGGTTTCTCGGGAGTTCAAGATGCCGCTCTGTCAAACGTTCGTTGATTTAAAGAAGGTCTTTGATTCGGTTGAGACTTAAACGGTCATCCAAGCCCTAGCCAAACAGGATTCAAACTCAATACATCAGGATCCTCTGTGAGCTGTATTATGAATTCACTACCAGGATCTCACCATTCTACAAGGAAGTGATCATCCATGTCAAGAGAGGGGTTACCATTTCACCGAAATTCTTCAGTGCCACCCTTGATAACGTCATGTGATGACTGGAATGGAAGTGAAGATAGACGCTCAGCAACTACACCACCTCTGCTTTGCTGATGACATCATTCTAATAACAACAAACATTAGCCAAGCGGCACAAATAATGGCTAACTTTGACCGTGAGTGTGGAAAGGTCAGACTGCAGCTGAATCTCACGAAGACAATGTTTATGAGAAACGGACTTGTTCCTGATATTCCATTCACTCTCAATGGAACAAACATCTTCGAATGCAACAGTTATGCGTACCTAGGTGGAGAAGTCAACATGAAAAATGACCTAGCACCTGAGTTGCGCAGGAGGAAGAGAGCGGTTTGGAACGCCTTCAAGAGCATCAAAGAAATAGCTAAGAGGTTAAAGAACCTCTGGCTCTGGGCACATCTCTTCGACTTCACTGTTCTTCCTGCATTAACATACACCTCAGAGACCTGGGCCCTATGAAAACAGGATGAGAACGCTATTTGGATCTCCCAAAGAGGAATCGAAAGAGATATGGTTGGAGTAACACACTTCACTCAAGTGAGAGAAAGAATCTGGAATTCTGACCTCTGTCAATGATCGAGAATCAGGGACGCGGTCTCATTTGCCAAGGCATCTAAAATCAGGTGGGCTGAACATGTAATGTGATTTGGAGACGATAGCTGGACTAGAGCCATTACCGACTGGATTCCATAGGACATCAAAAGATTGCATGGCTGCCCACCTACGAGATGGTCAATCTTCTTTGTCAAGGCTCTGAATGATCGATTTGAGGCTCTTCGTGTTCCTGGAGGAAGCAGACGCCACTGGGCTACACTAGCATGAGACAGGGACAAATGGAAACATTACTGGTGCCCGCTTGAGCAAATTGATGAGTAAGGGAATGTCAAGTGATCAAGTGATGTATGTGAAGTTCTTAGAACAATGCTTGCAATGAAAGAAATATTCAATAAATGTTAGCTAGCATTCTAGTAACAAAATATTAATTATCAGGAACTGGAGAAAGTACAGCAGGTATAGTGCTTGCTTTGGATGAGGCCAACCCAGGTTCAACCCCAGCTACCCCGTATAGTTTCCTGAGCCAGGAGTAAGCCCTGAATATTGGCTGCTGTGGCCGCAAACAAAACAAATATAAGTAGAGGAGGAACATTTCTCTTGGCCTCCTCTGGTGAGGGAGATGAGAAGTTAAACGAGGAGGGAGAAGAGAGGAGAATAAAAGGAGCTTTGAAGCAGAACATGATTGCGTGACCAGATACAAAAATCACTTCTCCCTGGGCCATCATCACTTAAAATAGGAAGTGGTCATAGAGGTCACCCAATTGGATCAGTTTGCTAACCTAGGCCAAAGGATCGAAACCTTTTACTGAATTCCTCAGACCAGGACTTAACGACCCCCTGCTGAGATAGAATAATTTTTTTACAAGTTTTCCTTCACTGAAGTATTTTTGATAATTCCATGAGCCATCTGGTTGTAACAAGCAACATAAAATAAATTATTTTATGTCTGCTAAAGGAGGTAGGGTTGGGGGATGCCTGGGAAAATGGGGACAATGGTGCAGGGAAGGTTACTCTGATGGTGGGACCAGTGTAGGAACATTGAACGCCCATAACAGCACTATTATGAACAACTTTGAACACCATGATGCTTAAATAAAGTTAAAAAATATTAAATTTTAAATGAAATTAAAACCACCTTTTACTGCTCTTTCAAAAACAAAGCAAATTAACAATTAGTTTCCCATGATCTTACTTCTGTGTCATCAGGCACTGAGATCGGGCACCCAGAAGAGGATGAGTTCTTAGGCTTTTGAGACGAGTTTGAGAGGTCATTGAGAAGCCATTGTTTTCAAGCAAATCTCCATCCTGGCCAGGCATGAAGCTCAGCAGCCAGGCATATGCTTCTTGTGTGGGAGTCCCTGAGGCCTATCCTCAGCACCACAGTTGAAATAAATGAAGATAAGCAAAGTCTCCAAGCTCAGGGTCTCTGCTCTCAGTTTCCTCTGCAAGGAAACTCAACCCTTTCTTGATCTCATCCTTTCATTCATTCACTGTGTGGACGTTATGTCTCCAAGGTGGGTGTGGCCCTCCCGCCTGTGTAATGCAGAATCATGTCCAACCTTGGAGTGTGATCTCGCTCGCCCAGAAGATGTTGTTCAGTTCTGAACTATCACCTCCAGAGAGAGCAGGTTCTGGGTTTATCCTCCCTACCCCCTCTGGGATATTAATGCCCAGTGCATAATTGTCAAGCAGTAACTTAGTTTGGAACTTACCAATGAATAAGTGAACAAATGAATGGATTGAATCATGAGCGAGGGTGCCTCAATCCCTTCTGCTTACAAGTCATGTTATGGAGCAAACAAATATGGAGGTGCTGATGGGAGTTTTCAGACTGTGCTCAGCAGCTGGGAAATGGACTCAACCCTCTCCTTGTGCAGCTCTTTGGTGTGTGTGTGGGGTGGAGGGGGGAAGATGCTTCTTGTTAGCCCCAAAGCATATCCCCCAAGGAGAGGTTTAAACTTCCTCAGAGCTATGTGTTGGGGTTTCATTGCATTCATGTGTGTCCAGGTGCTTGTTTTTTTGAGAGGAGGATAATCCAGTTTTCACTACTTTTGGTGGAGGGGGAAACCATTTCTCTTGTCCATTATAGAACAATATGTACTAACAGACATGAGGTCACTTGCTTTGTAAAAGGTGTTTGAGATGCAAAATGTTTGCAGAGGCATTTATTTTGATGGGGGAGGGTTTCATAAACTACTCACAAAATTTTTATATGTGGAGTATTATCATGAAAAAAAGTAATAAAGGGAACACTTGTGAAGGTACATCTCCTATACTTTAAGATTTCTAAGGCTTTAACAAATAAATAAGCTGGTCTGAATCCCTTAGCTTTAAAGGAAAGGTACTCTTCCTCAGTAACAGTGCTTTTCATATTTAAAATGTGGAACCCAGACATATCATTTTTCTGGAGAAGTTAAAGTGATCTGTTTTGTCTACTTTCTACCAAAAAGTGTTCAATTAAAGTAACATTTAGAAACTTTTATTTTAGACACCACACCATGATTTACAATACTGTCAGTGATGGGGTTTCCTGCATACAATGTTCCAACACCCACTGTCAATGAAGAGGATCCCACAGAGTGTCTGCTTCCGGGCACCACATCTCAGGGTTCATCCTCAAGTCCCATCCCCTTCACCCACCATGGTAAGCTCAATTCTTTACACCAGTACATGGATTATGTTGCTGTGAGTCATTTGCTATTCCCTTACTATGCTTCTTTATATCCCACACACAAGAGAAACTCCTCTATCTCTCTCTCTCCTTTTGGCTGACTTACTTAGAAAAACACCCTTCAGTTTCATATATATAACAACATATTGCACCATTTCCTCTTTCTTATAGCTGAGTAGTATTCCACTGTGTATATGTACCATAGTTTATTTATCCACTCACATGTTCTTGGACACTCAGGTTGTTTCCAGATTTTTTTTAGCTATTGTGAATAATGCTGCAACTTAGAGGTTTTGGGCCCTTGGAGTAGATGTCAAGAAATGTAATTGTTGGGTAATATGGATGATCAATTCTTTGTAGTTTTTGAGAAGGGTCCATAGTTTTCCAAAAAGGTTCAGTAAATTGCCATTCCCACCAACAGTGAAAGAGGGTTCCTTTTTCCCTACGTCTATGCCAATACTGGTTTTATTCCTTTTTAATGAATGCCAATCTCAATGATATAAGGCGATATCTCATTGTTGTCTTCATTTTCATTTCCCTGATAAGTGGTACAGAGCATTTTTTTCATTTATCTATTAAACATCAGTATGTTTTCCTTCCTGAAGTTTATGTTCATCTAATCTCCTACTTTGCATGAGTTATTGGGGTTTTTTTCTTGTTACGTTCTACAAGTGCTTTATATATGTTGGATAATAACCCTTTATCAAATGAGTGGTGGGCAAGACATTTTTTCTGGTCTGTGAGGTCTTTATATATTCTCACCAATATTTTTTATGGTGCAAAAGCTTCTTAATTTGATGAAATTCTATTTGCTAAACTTTGCTTCTATTTGCTTGGTCTGTGGCTTTGAATCATTGAAGATGTCTTTAGATTCATTGTCTTAGAAGGTTCTACCTATATTTTCCTCAATATAATCCATGGATTTTGGTCAGATAGCAAAGTCACTAGTCCAATTTGAATTGACTTTAGTGAAGGTGCAAGGTAGGGTCCGAGTTCTTTTATTTATTTATTTATTTATTTATGCGTGCTATTTGGATCACACCCAGCGATGTTCGGGGGTTATTCTTGGCTCTGCACTCCAGAATTGCTCCTGGTGGTGCTCAGGGGTGCTGGGGATCGAACTCAGGTCAGTCACATGCAAAGCAAATTCCCTACCCATTGTACTATCACTCCAGCCCGAGTTCATATTTTACAATTTAAATTTCAGCAGCCTTGATTTGTACTAGGTTGCCAAACCTAAAAGCTCTCTGCCCTTCTGAATAATATTTTCCCAAAACTTTCAAGGAAATAGATAAGACGTCAGACGATTTATGAACCTAAGCAAAATATGTTTCCAACATAAATGATCAGTAAGTTTAAAAGTTCCATTACCTAGGGGTTGGAGTGATAGCACAGCGGGTAGGGCAAATGCCTTGCATGCAGCCAACCTGCAATTCCCAACCTGTTCAATTCCCGGCATCCCATATGATCCCCTGAGCACTGCCAGGAGTAATTCCTGAGTGCATGAGCCAGGAGTAACCTCTGTGCATTTCCGGGTGTGACCCAAAAAGAAAAAAAAAAGTTCCACTAAATAAGTTTGGGAAGCATCAAGGTAACAAAATTCTCAAAAAAAAAAAAAAGTCAGCTTTTTATATATTAAAGTATGTGATCCTCCTGGAAAAAATCAAATGTAGTTTTTTCTCCCAAAGTAATGTTTACTCATATATCCCCTGTATACCCCACCAAGCTATTCCAAGGGGACCACAGGTAAAAATAGCCTAAATGGGGAGGGGGTAGGCATTTCCATTTGGGGCCACGATGGAGTAAACTAGTATAGGATCTGCCTCCCATCATAAGCAATGATTAAATTAGGCAAGATACATTAAGTGAATCTTTGAGATGTTTAGTGGTAGACAGCAAGACTGCTACCCTGGAGAGAGGGGAAAGAAGCATGTAGAAAGATTACAGAACACCCAGCTCTTCTCTGGGGACACAGTTAAAGATCTTGTAACTATAAGTCTTTAACAAAGATGTAAAGACCCTGCACTGGATGACTGGCTTGCTTCCTGAGGGATAGAGATGACCTGGTCAGTGTACCAGAGAACAGGGTACCTTTCTGACACATGGGTACCAGAAGTTTATATTGGGGAGAGCCTTTAGCTAAAAGCAGGCTGAAATACTCAAGGCAAACCTTGATCAGGCTTCTTGGAGAAACATGTTTAATCAAGATGCAGTCTGTCGACAGACACCAGAGAGCCTCTGTGCTGGAAGACTCAGGAGTTGCTGCCAAATGAACTGTTCTGATGAATGCCTCGTGGGTTCATGTGACACTACCAAAGGCTCACAGCTTTCAGGAAAGAACCAAACCATGGAATAAGGACTATACCCAGAGAACAACCCGCCAAAGGACTCCCCTGACAAATCCTAAGGCTGTCTTCCACCTTATCAGTCTTTACATACAGATGTGTGTATCAAATTTGTAAATATAGAACATAGATGAAAATATTGTGTATGATACATAAATTCATTTCTACTAACATCTATATAACTCAAATAGAGTGACATTGATAAAAATTGATGTTTGTATATATGTGTGTGTTTATATACTATATAATATATATTCAATGTATATCATATATTATATTCTGTTTATTATATACAATGCATATTATATACTACATATATGTATATACATATTTTGGGGGTAGATATAAATATTTATTTTAAGGAGTCAGCTTATGCATATTCTAGGGCTGGTAGGTGCAAGGTACAGCAGGCTGGGCATCTAGCAGGAATTGGTGCTGCAATCTTGAGGCAGAATTTCTACTTGGGGAAACCTGTTTTGCTCATAAGGTCTTCAAGTGATTGAATGAAGCCCACTGACATTATCAAGGTTAATCTTCTTCAAGTCAACTAATTATAGATGTTCACCACATACGTGAAATACCTTCACAACACCTAGATTAGGACTTGATTGCCTAACTAAGTACTAGGAATAGCCAAGTTGACAAATAAATCATTATGCCACTGACAAAAATATAACAATAAAAATAACCTTCCCTACACATAGACACAAAAATATGTAACAAGATCATTAAATCAAATGCAGCATTAGTGATAAAAAGTAATGCTATGACTAAGTGAGATGTATCCCAGAAATGCAAGGCGGATTCAGCATCCAAAAAGCTTCCAGTTACATTTTCCACATCAGCGTACTCATAAAAAAAATGGCAGAGATCAGTTCAAAAATGAAGAAAGGGCTTTTAGCCGAATTAAATACTGATTTATGGTTTTAAAAATTGCTCTGAAAACTAGGAATAAAATGTTTGACAAAAAAGGGTGCTGGGAAGATCCGCCCAGGATGGGAGATGCATGCTGAAAGTAGACTCTAGACCGAACATGATTGCCACCCAATGCCTCTTCTGCAAACCACAGCACCCAAAAGGAGAGAAAAAAAGGGAGTGCCCTGCCACAGAGGCAGGGTGGGATGGGGGATGGGGGGTGGGAGGGATACTGAGATTGGTGGGGGTGGAGAATGGGCACTGGTGGTGGGATGGGTACTCGATCATTGTATAACTGAAACCCAAGCACAAAAACTTGTAAGTCTACAACTGTATCTCATGGTGTTTCACTAATAAAGAGAGAGAGAGAGAGAGAGAGAGAGAGAGAAAGAGAGAGAGAGAAAGAGAGAGAGAGAGAGAGAGAGAGAGAGAGAGAGAGAGAGAAATGAGTCAGAAAGAGAGGGACAGGCATAGAAAGATTGCACTCAATTGTGGAATATAAAGTAACAGAATATGAGACTAACACCCAAGAATAGTAGAAATAGGGACTAGGAGGCTTGCCCTATGGCTTAGAAGCCGGCCTCACATGCTGAAGGAAAAGGCAGCCCAGACAGAGAAGGGAACACCAAGTAAAGGGTACTGGAAGGACCCGCTCGGGTTGGGAGCTGCCAAAAATAGTCTATAGACCTAACAGGATGGCCACTCAATACCTCTGTTGCAAACCACAATACCCAAAAGGAGAGAGAGAATAAAGGGAATGCCCTGCCAGAGGTGAGGTGGGCAGGATACTGAGATCATTGGTGGTGGAGAATGGGCACTAGTGGAGGGATGGGTAACCAATCATTGTATGACTGAAACGCAAACATGAATGTTTATAAGTGTATAACAGTACCTCACGATGATTCACTAATAAAAAAATAAAATAAAATAAAAATTTTACATTCTAAAATTTTTTTAAAATGTTTGACAAAAGAAAGCTATGAAAAATCCATTGCTAATGTCTTAAGAGTAGATTATTGAAAGTTTGCCCTCTAAGATCATAAGAGAATAAGTGTTTCAGTTCTCACCACGTCCGTTTAGTGCCATAATGTAGATCCTGAAAAGTGCATTAAAGTGGAGTAGTAAGTGTAAAGATCAGACAGAAAGAAGTAAAACGTTGTTTGTAGAAGACTAGAGTACATATATATATGTAAAACAAAATCCTCAGGTGTGTATTCTGTGACTCATAAAAATACTAGGGAATTTAATAACACAGCAAACCACA
Organism: Sorex fumeus; assembly: GCF_029834395.1. NCBI lineage: Eukaryota > Metazoa > Chordata > Mammalia > Eulipotyphla > Soricidae > Sorex > Sorex fumeus. Next base: position 60,812,666 of record NW_026606101.1, read on the forward strand.
AGGTCAAATATACAAACATTGATTCTATTTTTACCTACTAACAACACACAATTATGAAATCAAAACTTTTAAACACCATTTATAATACCATCAAAATACAAGAAATATCTAGGAATGAGTTTCTAAAGATGTCAAAGATATATATATATATGTATATATATATATGTTTAAAATGCAACAATAGGCGCCCCTGAATGCCAGCCGCCACTGGGACCCTTGCCTGGGGCACCTGCCTCCCCTTCCACAGCTAGCACCAGCCCAACTAGTCGCCACCCCCCACCCCCAACAGGTCTGTGGACTAGCATCTGGACTGGCTGGGGGTGTGGCCTCCACTGTAGGGAGCGTGGCCTCCTCAAAGAGGGTGTGACCTTCTGTGTGGTGGGCCTCTCAGCCAGTTATATGTCCCACTCCTAGCACTCTCAACTCACATCCCAACCTTCATCATCTAATTCTCTAGAAAACGTCCTGGCTGCCTCAAACACAATGGGACAATAATCCACCGACCTACTCCCATTCCAACAAAAAATTAGTGTGCCCCAGAAGCTGTACAAGCCCAATATAAAAGACTACCTCCTCCAATGATTCACTCATTGCCGATCATAAACCACAGAATAATGTCTGAGAGGAAGGACATATTCTATAAGGGGAGAAGGGTGACCACCATTGACCGACCTTATTGAGAATCCTTTCCCACAATAAGAGGGAACAGAGCTAGTGAACTTCAAGGTTTTACCTCTATACAATGACAACAGCATGAAGAAACAGTGCAAATCTCCACTACGAGGAGAAGACGAAGAAAAGAGTCCTGAATCCTCAGCTACCCACAAATATGAGCTCTCCAATAAACAATTCCGTGATGGAATGCTGAGGATGTTCAAGTAATTCAAAGAATCAATGGAGGAGACATCCAGAAAATTAAAGGAAGAAATGAAAGAAACAGTAGAACAGATAGCCGAGAAAATACAGGAAGAAATGAGAGCAGAAATAAGAAATCTACGAAAAGAAATGTCACAAATAAAGGATTCAGTAGATGAAATTAAAAACTCACCGGGTGCCCTCAGCAGTAGAATGACTACAGCCAAAGACAGGATCAGTGAGCTTGAAGATGAGCAACAGAAAAATCGCATAGGGAACAACAAACATTGGGAAAAGACCTCAAAATAGCACTAAGGAGAATCAGAGATCTAGGGGATGATACCAAGAGGAACAACATTGAATCATCGAAGTACCAGAAGGACAGGAAGGCAATCCCAATGAAAAAGCCACAGTGAAAGAAATCATTGCTGAAAAGTTTCCAGAATTAAAGAATGCAGACATCCAGATGCAAGGAGCCAGAAGGGTGCCAGCTAAAAGAGACCTGAATAAAAATACTCCAAGGCATATCGTAGTCAGAATGATGGATGCTGTGGATAGAGACACAATACTGCAAGCATCAAGGTCAAAGAAGGAAATCATATACAAAGGATCACGCCTTAGATTTACAGCAGACCTATCAGAGGAAACCCTCCAAGCCTGAAGACAGTGGTGGGATATAATGAAAAAAATTCATTGACATGAACTCCTCACCAAGAATACTTTATCCAGCTAAACTCTCATTCAAACTTGATGGAATGATACACCATTTTATAGACAAACAACAGCTCAGGAACTTCATAGACTCAAAACCAAACCTAAAATAAGGACTAAAGGGGCTCCTGTAAGATAAGAAAGAAAACACTTATAAGCACAACCAACCCTTACAGAAAGATGGCACAAAACCCCATGAAAATAATCTCTCTCAGTGTAAATGGTCTAAATGCACCAATCAAGAGACACAGAGTGGCAAAATGGATCCAGAAACTGAAACCAACATTCTGCTGTCTACAAGAAACTCATCTGAACAGTCAGAGCAAACACAGACTCAGTTAAAGGATGGAAAACAATCCCGCAAGCAAACAGCTCCCTCAAAAAGGCTGGGGTGGCCATACTAGTACCCAACAACATAGACTTTAGGTTGAAAAAGATCAGAAGAGACATTGAAGGCCATTTTCTATTTATCAAGGGATATGTATAACAGGAAGAAATCATACTCTTAAATGTATATGCACATAATGAGGGACCAGCTAAGTACTTAAAACAACTGCTAACAGATTTTAAGGAGGACATTGCTAGCAACACAATAGTAGTCGGAGACTTCAACATCACCTTATCACTTCTGGATAGATCAACAAGAACAAAACTCAGCCAGGAAACATTGGCCTTGAAGGAAGAAATAGAAGAGAGAGGGCTAATAGACCTATACAGGGCTTTACATCCCCCCCCCCCCCCCGGAAAAAAGAATACACATTCTTCTCCAATGCACATGAACATTTTCCAAAACAGACCACGTGCTAGGCCACAAAACATACTTCAATAGAAACAGGAAGATAGAAGTAGTATCAACAAACTTTTCAGACCACAATGCACTGAAGATAGATGCAAATCACATAAATCATCCATAATAGATGGAAACTCTCACCAAAATGGGTTTTGAAGGAACTTTCCTCAAGATAGTCAAAACCATCTATGACAAACCCATGGCAAACATTATCCTCAATGGGGAAAAAATTAGGATCTTTCCTCTAAGATCAGGGACAAGACAAGGATGCCCACTCTCACCACTTCTGTTCAATATAGAGTTGGAAGTACTTGCAATAGCGATTAGGCAAGAAAAAGACATTAAAGTCATCCAGATAGGAAAGGAAGAAATCAAGCTCTCACTATTTGTAGATGATATTATATCTCAAGAATCCTAAATCCTCTACCAAGAAACTCCTATAAACAATAAACTTGTACAGTAAAGTTGCAGGCTATAAAATTATTGCCCAAAATTCCATGGCCTTTCTATACGCAAATAATGAGAGAGAGGCTGAGCGTCTGCCTTCCTCTCTTCACTCCTCATGCTGCGCTGATCATTTCCCAAACCCAGGTCAGTTCATCCACCGGTACTTGAACCTGGGACTTGGATCTCTCCCTGCAAAACCCCAGGTGTCCTCCCAGACGCCTGGAGAAAAGCAGTTCTGAGTGTCTGCCTTCCTCTCTTCAATAATGAGAGAGAGGAAAGTGACATGATAAAAATAATCCCATTGAAAATTGTGCCCCAAAAAATCAAATACCTCGGAATCAGGTATTTGTAGAGGTAAAGGACCTCTACAATAAAAACTACAAAACGCTACTCCATGAAATAAAAGAGAACACAAGGAAATGGAAACATACCCCCTTCTCATGGATAGGAAGAGTTAACATCGTCAAAATGGCAATACTCCCCAAAGCATTATACAGATTCAATGCCATCCCTATAAGGATACCCATGAAATTCTTTGAAGAAATAGATCAAGCACTCCTGAAATTCATATGGAACAACAAATGCCCACGAAGACCTAAAGCAATTCTTGGGAAAAAGACGTAGGGAGGTATTACCCTCCCCAACCTCAAACTCTACTACACACTTAATCACTTATCACTTAACTTCCCGTTAGTCGTCGATTTGCTCGAGCGGGTGCCAGTAACGTCTCCATTCATCCCTGTCGCGTGCCAGTGTAGCCCAATGGCATCTGTTCGCTCTGGGAACATGAAGAGCCTCAAACCCATCGTTCATGATCTTGATGAAGAAGTCTGACCATCTGGTAGGTGGGCGGCTACGCGGTCTTTTGACATCCCATGGGATCCAGTTGGTAACAGCTCTAGTCCAGCGGTCATCTTTAAATCTCATTACGTGACCAGCCCATCTGATTTTTGACACCTTGGCAAACGAGACAGCGTCCCTGGTTCTTGATCGTCGACGGATGTCGGAACTCCAGATTCTTTCTCTCATTTGAGTGAAACGTGATATTCCAAGCATAGCTCTTTCAATTCCTCTTTGGAAGACCCGAATAGCATTCTCATCCTGTTTACGTAGGGCCCAGGTCTCTGAGGCATATGTTAATGCAGGAAGAACAGTGGAATCAAAGAGATGTGCCCGGAGCCAGAGGTTCTTCGCCCTCTTAGCTATTTCTTCGACGTTCTTGAAGGCGTTCCAAGCCGCTCTCTTCCTCCTGCGCAGCTCTGGTGCCAGGTCATTTGTCATGTTGACTTCTCGACCTAGATACACATAGCTGTTGCATTCGGAGATGGTCATTCCGTTGAGAGCGAATGGGGCATCAGGAACGAGGCTGTTTCTCATAAACACTGTCTTCGTAAGATTCAGCTGTAGTCCTACCTTTCCACACTCACGGTCAAAGTCGGCCAGCATTTGTGCCGCTTGGCTGATGTTTGGTGTTAATAAAACAATGTCATCAGCAAAGCGGAGGTGGTGTAGTTGCCGACCATCTATCTTCACTCCCATTCCTTCCCATTCCAGTTGTCGCATGATGTTCTCGAGGGTGGCACTGAAGAGTTTCGGTGAAATGGTATCACCCTGCCGAACCCCTCTCTTGATATCAATGATTACTTCTTTGTAGAATGGTGAGATCCTGGTAGTGAATCCGCAATACAGCTCACGGAGGATCTTGATGTATTGGGCTTGAATGCCCTGATTGGCTAGGGCTTCAATGACCGCTTCCATCTCAACAGAATCAAAGGCCTTCTTTCTTTACTCTACTACAAAGCGATAATAATTAAAACAGCATGGTACTGGAACAAAGACAGGTCCGCTGACCAATGGAACAGGGTGGAATATCTGTACACACAATACCAAATATATGAACATCTAATCTTTGATAAGGGAGCAAGAAATGTGAAGTGGAACAAGAAAAGCCTCTTCAACAAATGGTGCTGGCATAACTGGACAACCACATGCAAAAAAATGGGCTTAGACCTCGACCTAACACCATGCACAAAAGTCAGATCAAAATGGATTAAAGATCTCAACATTAGGCCAAAATCCATAAGGTACATTGAAGACAAGGTCGGCAAAATCCTCCACGATTTGAGGCTAATGGTATCTTTAAAGATGACACTCCACTGACTATCCAAGTGAAACAGAGATAAACAAATGGGGCTATCTTAAATTAAGAAGCTTTTGCACCTCAAAAGATACAGTGACCAAAATACAAAGACAATCTACAGAATGGGAAAGGATATTCACCCAATACCCATCCGATAAGGGGTTGATACCAAGGATAAACAAAGCACTGGTTGAACTCCACAAGAAGAAAATATCTAAAACCCCATCAAAAAAATGGGGTGATAAAATGAACAGAAACTTTCCTAAAGAAGAATTCCAAATGCCTAAAAGGCACATGAGAACATGCTCTACATCACTAAATCATCTGGGAGATACAGATCAAAGCAACAATGAGATATCATCTCACACCACAGAGACTGTCCCACATCCAGAAGGACAAAAGCAACCAGTGTTGGTGTGGATGTGGCAAGAAAGGGATTCTCCTTCACTGCTGGTGGAAATGCCAACTGGTTCAGCCCTTTTGAAAAACAGTATGGACAATTCTTCAAAAATTAGAAACTGAGCTCCCATTTGACCCAGCAATACCACTCCTGGGAATATGTCCCGGAGAGGCAAAAAAGTACAGTCGAAATGACATCTGCACTTCTATGTTCATTGCCGCACTGTTCACAAAAGCCAAAATCTGGAAAAAACTCGAGTGCCCGAGAACAGATGACTGGTTAAAGAAACTTTGGTACATCTTCACAATGGAGTACTATGTAGCTTTTAAAAAAAGATGAAGTCATGAAATTTATGTACAAGTGGGACTACATGGAAAGTATCATGCTAAGTGAAATGAGTCAGAAAGAGAGGAACAAACATAGAAAGATTGCATTCATCTGGGGAATATAAAGTAACAAAATAGGAAACTAACACTCAAGAATAGCTGGGATAAGTACCAGGAGGTTCACCCCATGACTTGGAGGCCAGCCGCATATGCTAGGGGAAAAGGCAGCTCCGATAGAGAAGGGAGCACCAAATAAAGAGTGTTGGGAGGATCCTCCCAGGATAAGAGATGCATGCTGAAAGTAGACTATAGACTGAACATGATTGCCACTCAATGCCTCTTTCACAAACCACAGCATCCAAAAGGAGAGAGAGAACAAAAGGAAATGCCCTGCCACAGAGGTGGAGTGGGATGGGGGGATAAGGGGGTGGGAGGGATACTGGGGTCATTGGTGATAGAGAATGGGCACTGGTGGAGGGATGGGTACTCAATCATTGTATAACTGAAACCCAAGCACAAAAATTTGTAAGTCTACAACTGTACCTCATGGTGTTTCACTAATAAAAAATTTAAAAATAAAAAATAATAAAATGCAAAATATTTTACATTTTCCCAAATATAGACTGTTCATTAATGAACAGGTTCAGTGTTATTAAGATTTTGATCCTCCTCTTCTTAAATTGAGTTACAAGTTAAACACACTCCCAATCAAAATCTCAAGAAGCCTTCTGTAGAAATTAATTTGATTCTTAAGTTCATATAAAATTACAAAGAATCGCACTGGTCAGATTATTTTTGAAAAGAAGAACAAATTAGAGAACCCATAACACTTAATTTCTAAGCAAATTAAAAATCTGCAACAACCAACATGGTGCAGAATTGACATAGAGTTTGACAAAAATAAAAGTTCAGAAATGGAGGTGATTAATGACAAAGTCATGAGAGTAATGTAGGGTATAAAGATGGCATGCATCGAATGATTCTAAAACTACTAGATGTTTTTAAAAAAAAGTCTCACCCTTACCTTATATCCTAAGCACAAAAATATTAATTTAAGACAAATTAAAGAATAATCACAAAGTAAATCTAGTAAAAGAATGCGTAAGGAAATGTCCTCACTGTTTTGGGGTGAACAAAGATTTCTCAGACAGGAAAAAAAATGCTAAACAGAAAAAAAAAAACAATGAAAAAGTTGGAGTTTATGAAAAACAATAAAGTTTAACACATTAAGAAAATGAAACAGGGGTTGGAGCTATCGCACGGTGGGTAGGGCGTTTGCCTTGCAAGTGACAGACTTGGGTTCGATTCCAGGCAACCCATATGGTCCCCTGAGCACTGCCAGGAGTAATTCCTGAGTGCATGAGCCAGGAGCAACCTCTGTGCATCGCTGGGTGTGACCCAAAAAACAAAAAAAAAAAAAGAAAGAAAGAAAGGAAGGAAGGAAGGAAGGAAGGAAGAAAGAAACCAAGAGAAAACATTTGATTTATATATTAGAAGAAAGAATTTTCTATTTTTCTTTTTTTCTTTCATGTTCTGTTTTTGTGGGCTGCACTCGAGTGTACTCAGGGCTTTGTCAGGGTTTACTACTTGCTTTCTACTCAGGGCTCATTCCTGTCAGTGCTCGGGGACAATATGAGGTACAGGGGGGTTAAACCAAGGTTAGTTGCATGCAAAGCAAGCACCTTAACTCCCCTGTTTCTCAGGCCCCCCAAAATATTTTTTATCTAGAAAGACTATATAACAAAACCCTAAAAATAATGTGTCAAAGAAATAACGGGAAACAACACAATAACAGGCTTCATGGAAGAAGATATGCAAGTGCCAATCACATCAAAAGGGGTTCCACATTATTTGTTATCAGAGAAATGCAAATTAAAACCACAGGAAGATTACTGATTGTAATCTAGCTTATAGTAGAAAAATTCACTGAACTAACAACACTAAATGTTCCTGAAGAGATGGAACTTACAGATGTTTCTTTCACATTCTATAAGACAGCACAACCACTCTTGAAAACTCCAGCAGTTTTCTAGAGTGAAGAAACCAGTTCCTTGAGTTCTTATAGCATTAAAGTTATACCAACTCTCTGATTTAGCAATTCTACTCCTAAGTAGACTAATTTCTCCCAAGAGAAATAAAATCACACCTACTAAAAGTTTTATTTAGCAATATTTATCATAACTTTATTCAGAATAACCCCCAGATGGAAACAACTCAATGTCCCCTCATGCAAGAATGAATACAATTTGCTCTAAAGAGTGATCTCCAGTACACTATTTTGAATGAGATATATCAGACAAAAAGAACCCAGATCAGGAGGTATCACTTTTGTGAAATTTAAAAGTAGGCAAAACTCACGGTCATGGTCCTCCCATTGTTCATTGATTTGCTCAAGCGGGCCCAGTAACGTCTCCATCTTGAGACTTGTTGTTACTGTGTTTGGCATATTGAATACATCACAGGTAGCTTGGATGAGATACTCTTGGTAGCTTGCCAGGCTCTCCAAGAGGGGCGGAGGAATCAAACCCGGCTCGGCTGGGCCAGCTGCACGCAAGGCAAATGCCCTACCACTGTGCTATCGCTCCAGCCCAGGCAAAACTCATTGATAGTATTAAAAATTAAAAATGATATTGGCCTGAGGAGGTGGTTATTGGCAAGATAGAAATAGTAGACTTCTGAGATATTTGGAATATTATGAAGTGAGATTTTGGGGTAAGTTAATAGAATGGTGATCCACATTTGCACTTAAGATCTATCTTTCACTGCAAATACATTTTAACTCTGTAAACTGGGATGGGTGAGTAAAAGAAAAGGGAGAGGAAAACAATAAAAAATAAATGATTCTTGTTAGTGATATCCTATAGAATGTCTTAATGGCTCCTGCCAAAATAGAACAATCTTCACACTGTTTCCTGTATGAGCACTTTTTTTGGTAAGCATATTGAGCAGTTCTTCAGAACAGACAATACAAAATATGTTCTTTTGGTTGTGTTTTGGGACAGGTATTGGGGTTTGGGAAGGAAATATCCCCGAATTGGGTGGTAGGAAGGTGTAATGGTGGTGGGATTGGTGTTTGAATATTAAACGAAACCAAATATTGTCAACTAACTTATAAAATAATAAATAAATAAATAAATAAATGATTCTTCACTTACAAGCACACACAGACAATGAAAGTTTACATGTGTGCCCTCATTGTGTACTGGGTCCAGAAACACAACTCCATACCCTTGAAATCCCTTTCAATAGATATTTTCGAACCTCACTCTGAGAAGTGTCTTTTTGTCTACTCGTCTTTCTGTTCTTTTGGCTATTTCTCAAAATATGCACATATGTTTAAAAAAGGGGGGGGGAGAGGGGAAGTAAAACACATTCATTCTGAATTTCATCCTTAACAGAATCCAAGCCAAATTGTTCATTGTTCACCTGGTCAGATTTCATTTCCTGCCATGATTCTCTTCTGGAAAGGAAGCTAGAAAGGAAATCCCTCTCCTGGCCACCTAGGGCTGGCCATTTGATTTGGAACCAGAGTTTGATTGATAGCGGGGGAGGGGGGAATACTTTTCAAGAATAAAACTTGCTAATATTTTTATGGTAAGATGGCTTTCGTGGACTTGAGACCACCTTCCCATGGAGACTGACCATGTGTTGGGGATCAACAGCCGCGCCTGGGTCCGTTACTGAAACTACTGCTCATGTTACAGTGTAAGCATGTGGAAATGAATGTCCCCCTTCTCTTCTCGCTGCCCTCCGTTTCCATGGAAGAGGGCTAATGACCTTTCTAATAGTCCTAATTGATGGGCTTACAGATCATATCTTTCAGTCCCCACTTGTGTGTGTGAGGGTGGGAGTGGAGAGCAATCTTTTCTCTTAACACCCCCTGTGCACCCCCCTCAGTTGCTGCTCTCCCTTATTGAAGGAGGTTTGCTGGCTGGTGAAAGGGCCGTGTCTTGGGTTTCTCTGTTTGCAAGACTACCTGCGGCCCATTGTAGGCTGACCAGGAAGCCTCTCTTTGTCTTGGCCAATTGACACAGCTGCACACTCAGTAAATAGACTCAGATGTTGAGCTTTTGTTTAAAGGATCTTTTCAGACGAATGCAGGGAGAAATGGTTTTGAAAACTTAAGCTGGAGCCAGGATGAGTAGAATGGAGCCAAGAGTCATTGAATTCACATCCACAAAATGAGACCACAAAATGAGTCTTCAGGGTGTTTATCCCTGATTCCTTTTGGAGGGAACGTGCAGGAGAGAGAGCCTCACTTGGTCCGTTGTGAAGAGAAGATTTGGCCAGAAGTTACCCCCACTCCTGGGTCTTTCTTCAAGGGGAGGAGCCCTAGTCTTGCTAACTAGATGCAATTACTGTGAAAGTATTTGGTTCCAATTGATTTGGGTTTTCTTACCTCAAGATCACAGGAGCTGCAGATAGATAGCACATAAACATCCATGGCCTGTAGCAAAGAGTTTTAACAGAACATTCTGGAGCCAGTGCTGATTAGCATCTCAAATCCTCCCACTCTCATGCCTCACCCCACCCCAGCAGACCTCACTCATGAGCTCATTCCAAAGTAAATCCTGTTGAGACTCAAGTATCAACCACCAAAGCTCCCCACCAAAGACTGATCTCTTGAAGGTTGGATCATACCTGGGCGTGTTCTGTCTCTTAGCACAAGCCAGAATTTGCCAGATTGCAATTTTATCATTAGGAATTAGAATACTTTATGCTTTACTGAGACTTAGAGACTCATTTTTCTCAAGCTTGATAGTAGGGTTTGGGGGTACAGGGGAGGTCATTGCTCCTCCTCCCTAACAGTTCTATATACTAGGGAGACAGTTTGATGTCATGGAAAGAAAACTGACTTTGACTCAGACTAGAGTTCAAATCCTGCCTCTGCCATTTGCTGGTCATGAGTGCTGAGGCCAGTAAGCCTTACGCCCAGTTCTCTTTGGCTTTACGATGAAGCTACAGTTGCTTGTCTCATGCTGTACATGAGCTTCAAAGAGTTGTTTCCTGTAGAGGTGGAAAAGAAAAATATATTTTCTAGGATTGTGGAGCAATAGCACAGTGGGTAGGGCGTTTGCCTTGCACCCGGCCAACCCAGGTTCGATTCCTCTGCCCCTTTCGGAGAGCCCAGCAAGCTACCAAGAGTATCTCGCTCTTACGGCAAAGCCTGGCAAGCTCCCCATGACGTATTCAATATGCCAAACACAGTAAAATCTGTCACAATGGAGACATTACTGGGCCCACTTGAGCAAAACGATGAACAACAGGAGGACAATGACAGTGACAGTGACAGGATTGTGGAGACTTCCCCACATGTCGGCTCTTCCTCTTTCAAGCATCTACTTTCCAAATAGTGTTTTTTGGGGGAGAGTGGGGGAGTTACACATGGTTGTATTCAAGACTTTTTCCTATCTCTGTGCTCAGGGAACACTCCTGGTGGTGCTCAGGGAATCATATGTGATGCCAGGATCAAACCAAAGTCCACCACATGCAAGGCAAGAGTCCTGCTCACTGTAGTATTGCTCCAGCACCTTCCTCCTTCCCCATTTTTAAAGGAATTCAGATAAAACTAAATAATTATTTATTAAAATTAAATAATTTTAATAAATTAAATTTTTCCACAGGGAAAGCTCTGAGAAAATTCTGCAGTATGCCAATGTGACTCAACCATCCTTCATTGTGCAATAAACATTAATGAAAAGCTGTTCAGACACTCCCAGCTCTAATCTTATCAAACATCTCCTTATCCTCCTTCATCTCCAGGATCTGAGGCTGTCACCCCTATGCCTCCATCACCCTCACCCCCATACACTCAATGAGCTTTAAGAAGGATTGAAGACAAAGCAGATAGACTCAGAAAGTCATACGAGGGGCTGGAGCAATGGTACAGCGGATAGGGAGCTTGCCTTGTGTATGGCCAACCAAGGTATGATCCCTGGCAACACATATGGTTCCCTGAGTCCAGCAGGGCATGATATATGAGCACAGATCTAGGAGTAGTCCCTGAGCACCACTGGTTCTGACCCTAAAACAAACAAAAAGCCCAGAAAGCCATCCCAGAAGAAAAGCAACATCCACATCTCCTCAAAGGTGTAAATGTCATAAATACTGTATAGCTAGGGCTGTACGTACCCTCTTCCCTAAAATAGAATGGCCTCTTTCTTGATTCAGATAAAAAGTTTGAAAGAAAAGCCTTTGTGCTCCTTTGATTTGTGGGGATATCTACAAATCTGGGTTCCCGGTGATGCATCTTCCATAAAGCATTTGTGTTGAAGAGTGGGATCATAGTCCAGCCTTGCCACCATGGTGCTCCCCACCCCCAAACAAGAGAAGATCAGACTACATGATCTTAAGGGCTCTTCCAGAGTCATCTTTCTTTAATTTTATTGATTAACCGTGAGATATAGTTACAAGCTTTCATGTTTGAGTTACAATCACACAATGATCAAACACCAGTGCACATTCCCCACCACCAATGTCCCCAGTATACTCTCACCTCTCCCACCCTCCCCCTGCTTCCATGGCAGACAATATTCCCCATACTCTTTCTCTACTTTTGGGCATTATGGTTTGCAATACAGAAACTGAGAGGTTATCATGTTTGGTCCTTATCCCAGACTCTGAGTCCCCTCGCAGCTTCCTGACAGGATCCAAGAGCAGAAAACAAGCACTTAGAGTCGGTTCCCATCATCAAGAAACACGCTGACCAAAAAAAAAGAAAGAAAGAAAGAAAAAAGAAACACGCTGACAGAACAGGGATGCCGGACCACCGCCTCACTGCCTCCCTCAGGTCAGATGCAAGCTCTTACCAGCGTGATACCCAGAGACTCTCAGATATTGACCCCGGAAACTGGCTTCAGCTTTAGAGTGAATAGGAGAAATTGCAGTGGATTGAGTTTGAAATCCTACACCAGGACCCAAGGTCACTGTGTGTGTGTGTGTGTGTGTGTGTGTGTGTGTGTGTGTGTGTGTGTGTGTGTAAAGAGAAAAAGATACTGCTCACATTGAGAAGCCATGCTATGGTGAAAATGCATGAGAGAAGCAAAAGAAATGCATCCGATCTCCTTGAGCTTTGCACTCATTGCCAATCCTCTCTGAGCCACGGGTGCAACTCTCAGCTCCCATTCTCTTCCCTGCAAAACGAGGATGACGTTTCTCACCCCCTAGAACTCTTGTTGCCTAGTCAACTAAAGGACACTACCAAGAAACAGAGAAGGGGACAGAGAAATCATGTAGTGAGACAAACCCTTGACGTGTAGTCAACTCCAATTAGATTCCTGACACCTCATCTGGGTCCCCTGAGCACAGCCAGGAGGGACTCCTGACCACAGAGCCAGGACTTAGCCCTGAGCATCACCGGGTGCAGCCCCAAAGCCAAAACGAAAGAAACAGAGAATGGGAGTAGGAAATGTCATGTTCTGTCCACCGCAAGGGACAGAGTGCAGGAACCGGGACGTGGTCCTGAGCAGGGCCCATCTAAGCTGATGGAGAGCAGGCAGGGAACCCCGGCAAGGCTGGCCCTGGACCTGTCCACCCCGAAGGCTCAGAGAGGCAGAGGAAGGCAGCGAGAGGTGGGGTTGGGGAGGCCCAAAGCCCAGGGCGCAGAAGCCAGGCACAGCTCGGGGAATTGAAAAAGGACGAGTCATCCGATGCGCGTGCCAGGAGACGCCACGGGAGCCTTGGCCACCGCTCAACTCGTCTGCCTGCTTTTCGTCACCAGGTTTCAAGGAGGCCAGGAAGGAGCCGGGCGGAGAGTCAGGCAGCTCGGCTGGTGTTGCCGCCGCCGCCACCTCCCACTCGCAGCCTCCGTCTCTCTGTCTGGGAAAGGAAGGAGAAGGAGCTGCTGTTTCTAAGAAGCTGGCTGTCTCGGGCATGCTGGATCTCTCCAGAAGTCAACTCGGCCTCCCGTCTCCTCTCCCAGGCTTCTCCAGCCTGATTTCAAGACAAGGGATCTGAAGTGAGCTCCTCTGTGGAGCAAGCTGCCTTGGAGTTGGAGGCGTTAGCCTCAAGGCAGAGTCGCTGACTCTCCCGCTGCTGGCCCCGTCCCAGACTCCTGCTTGGCTCGAGCTGCCGAGACAGAGACAAAGGCGGCTTTGGTGGGAGCCCACGGATTAACAACTGGATAAGGCTGTGTGTGCTTGTGTGCGTGCGTGTGTGCCTGCATGTGTGTGTGCCTGCGTGTGTGTGTGTGTGTGTGTGTGTGTGTGTGTGTGTGTGTGTGTTCTCCATCCCAGGGAAGGAGCTAAAATTTGAGTGGAGTTTTTTTTTCTTTGCTTTTTGGGTCACACCTGGCGTTTCACGGGGGTTACTCCTAGTTGTGCACTCAGGAATTACTCCTGGTGGTGCTCAGGGGACCATATGGGATACTGGGAATCGAACCCGGGTGAGCCGCATGCAAGGCAAATGCCCTACCTGCTGTGCACCTTGAGTGGAGTCTTAAGGACTGAGAGAGTGGAGTCTTAAGGACCCAGCATGCAAGGCAATGGCCACGACCCTCCCAACTGGTAGCCTTGCAGTGTGAAACATGGATAGAGTCCCTGCCTGAAGGGCAGCCCCACAGACACTCCTATGGGGGGGGGGGGGGGGGACAGCGTCATTTACACTTTGGGACCTGACAGAGACTCTGTCACATTTAACATTTATCTTCAAAAACTGCCCAAAGAAATCCCCCCCTCCACCAAAAAAATTTAAACTTGGGGAGATCAAGCAATAGTACAGCAGGTAGGGTGCTTGCCTTATATGCAGTCAACTCAGATTGGATCCTCGGTACTCCATATGGTTCCCTGTGCACTGCCAGGAATGATACCTGAGAATAGAGCCAGGAGTAAGCCCTGAGCACTGACAGGTATGGTGCCCAAACACACACACACACACACACACACACACACACACACACACACCCCAAGAGTTTCTCAGTCATCTCCTCTCCAGGAAACCAGACAGGATAAAGAACATGGTAATGGTCCTTGTCACTCACTTTCAACCCTGTGCCCCCATGTCTAATCACAAAGGTTGCTGGGAGCTGGGCCCAGAGCCATGTCCAAGAGACACACAATGTCGTGGATTCTAGGGAATGGCCAGCTGCCTCGAGAGACACAGTGAGGGCCTCTCTGGAAAGGTCACTAAGAAAAGTAGCCTGAGGCAAAGCAGGAGAGGGAGGAAGCTTCTGGAACCTGGTCAGACCTCTCCAGAAAGCAGCATCAGCCCTTTGCTCGGGGAGGGGGCAGGGCGCTCCTAGAGGCCTGCCAGCCAGTGCTGAAGGGGGATGAAGGTCCACCTCTCTCCTCTCTGAAGTTTTCTTGTGGAAAGGAGGGCAAAGGAGTGTAACAAGAATAGCAGTTCACAGGCAAGCTCTCCGGCCTCCCGCAGGGAGGTCTGGACACCCTGGCATTCATGGCATTGCCCGGGCACCTCAGGCCCTCCTCTCGCCCTGCTTTTAGCAGCCGAGGTACCGGGCAGGCTCTGGGGGCCAGGCTGTCACTCCCCTGACGCCTGGGCTCCCTGCCCAGCCTGTGGGCCACTCTGAGCTCGGGTTACTGGAGGTGCAACTTCAGGAGCCAGCCGCGGCTTCGTGGCTCTGTGATGAGATTCCACCCTCGGGTTTCCCTGGCCGGGTGCCTGGAGCCGTCCAGCGTGGCCCCCCACTAGAGGCTTTCCCAGAGAGGCCCGCGGGTCTTGAATAGAGGAGAGTCTGGCCGTGAGACCCTGAGACTGCCACTGTCGCCTGGCCTGTCCCTATTCTGAGAGCCAACCTCCAGCAAGGGCCTCAGCTTTCCCAGGCGCTGAGACAAGATAAAGCACACAGCGCTTTAACGGCAACCCCTGGTTAATGATTTTATTGCAGGTTAAATAAAACGTCTCAAATAAAACTACAGGAGCCCTTCTTTAACCTGACCAGCTGTAAATATGTATTAACTCAATGACTATCAAGCAATTAAAGCCTAGTTTGGGAACAGTGGTCTGAGACAAGGGGGAAAAAAAGACATTATCATCCTGGGAAATGAATCCAGAAGAAAAGGAATTTCTTCCACCTTGGCTAATGAGCAGCTGTATAGGGATGGAAATGAAGGCCTTTGCCTCGGAATTGCTTTTGACTGTTCAGACCCGGAGAGGAGAAAAGGTTCCCCTGCACGTAAAGCTCTTGGAAGCACATTAGGGACATTGTTACAATGCAAATGAGGAAGACGGTTGTGTTTGGGTGGTTTATGGGTTTAGTAAAAGGAGTAACATTTCAATTAGTGGGGAAGGAATGAGAACCTGCCTCAAAGAGGCTTAATTGGCAACTTGGCTTTCCCAGGGGGCTTTGAAGTAGCATCCCAGATGAAAGGTTTTCAGAGATGGGCCAATAGCTGGATGGCTGGGCTCGGGGCTGGCCCAGTGAGAGGCAGCAGGGTATGCTCGAAGGTACAGACCACAGTTCTCTGGGCAAACCCCAGCCCTGCCTGGGCGCTGCTCCGGGCTCACATCTCACTGACCGCCCTCCTGGTCACCCTGTGTTCCTGAGATGGACAGAGCTCACCCCTTCTGAGGCACTTCCTGAGGCCACCCTATCCTTCAGGGCGCAGCTCTAAGCTAGTCAGGGGGAAACCCCTTTTCCTACTGAGTGCCTTTGGCTGGGTCTCTAAGTTAGCACAGAATACAGGAGAATACAGCCCTGGGAGAAAGACATAATGTTGCATACAAATGTGTAGGGTGTGTATGTGTGTGTATGTGTGTGTGTGTGTGTGTGTGTGTGCGCGCGCGCGCGCGCGCGCGTGTGATGTGCTCAAATGCATGCACATACAGGGGCTGAAACTAAAGATGCAAGTGGGACCAGACAAGACTAGTGACAGAACAGGTGACCTTTCCATGTCAGTCCCTCTCGGATTTTTCCAATTGCCGAAATTCCTCCAGGCCTCCAGGCTCTTCTCAACCCCATATTCATAGTCTTTAGCACACCCACCAGCAGGGGGGCTTGGGTGTGATTTGGAGCACTGGGATCTTCATACAGCTTGACTGATGGAGGTTTTGGTCCTCAATCTGGTCATATCCAGGATCACTGTCACTGTCCTCCTGTTGCTCATCGATTTGCTCAAGCGGGCCCAGTAACATTGTGAGACTTGTCACTGTGTTTGGCATATGGAATACGTATGGTGATTTTTTTTTTAACACATGGAAGAACCTTCCAGAGGAAATGATACAGAGAACATGCCAAGATCAATAGTTTGCCATGAAGTTTGGAAGAACATTGCACTCACCCTGTGTTTTAGTCGCAAGATAGTGATCTGACAAGAGGTTTGGAGACCCATCCAAACCCAGACTCCTCAGCAGAGAACTCGCTTTCCTGGGCTTATAACAGAAAAAAAAAAAAAAAGACTGAAGACGCTCCCAGTGACCTAGATTTCTTCGTCTTCTAATGCTTGCCTTTGAGAGGCAAACCCAGCATCTTGGTCATGTGAGCAGGGTAACCAAGCATTGGATTCTGCTGGGGCTCTTAACCAATGAACCCGAGATGGAGAGTGCATAGCCCTCCATTTGAAGCAATCAGCCTCAAACAGCCAGTCCTCCGAGCCACGCTTCCTGCCTCTATCCTCCCCTCTCCCGGCGTTGGCTCATATCTCTGGAGCCTGTGGTTTGGGGCTCGCCTGCTAGCCAGGGAGAGGAGTGGAGTGTGAGGGACTTGGGGTCTAAAACAGGATTTGGACGCACTATGTGAGTAAGGCTGATCCTGCTGGAGCAGACTCCCTGCAGTGCTGAGGGCCTGCTGCTGTATAAGTGACCTTCCCCCTTCCGGTCCTCTCACCCAGTTGCTCATGGGTAGCAAACATTACCCTCTTTCCTTGACTGTTTGCTTATACTTGGGACTGAAAGAAAACAAGACCCCAGCACATCCTGGGACCAGAGCAAGGAGGGACCACCAAGCAGGAATAAGGGCACGATGGATGGAAAATGACCCAAAGAAATTAGTAGCGACAAGCCCTTCTCACGCTGACTTGATCCTTCCCTCCAAACCTTAAAGATAAGGATGGTTAGGTTCATCTTGTCCTACTCCCAAAATGTCTGTTCCTGACCTTGTGAGATTTGCACAAATAATGGATGGGACCCGGCCCCAGTACCCACTGGTCTGCACCCCTCTCTTGCTAAAGACCTGTTTCCCCGTGTCTCTTGCCCCCCAAAACCTGCGTCTTTGACCATGCAGAAAAGGTAGTTACTTGAAGAATGTGAGTCTACTGCCTTCCTTCCTTCCAGATTGCCACCAGTGAAGCTCTTTGTCAACTCGTCACCATAACTCATATTTGAGTGACTCTTGAGCATCATAGAAGTGAACCGTGTTGGTTACACAGTACCCATGGTGAAAGGGACACAGTGATGAGAATTGATGAGGGACACAGCATGGTCATGTCAACTCCCAGTCACTGGACAGGAAGTCCACTTGGTCAGCCAAAGGGACTCTCTAATCCCTAGAAAGTGACAGTACAAAATCCATTTAAGTGGATTTTATTAATATCCTAACTAATAGATACACTAGACACTTAGATGCAGGGAGGCCAAACAACTACCTTAGATGAAAGACAGCCCTGAGATCTGAACCCAGGAACTGGTATTGAGGCCAGAGCGTCCTCTGAACAGTGGCTACGTCTCAGCCCTCACTCTCCTGGAGTGTAGAAATCAGTATGCAAACCCCCCATGAGACAGAAACACTGAGATGTTTTAAAAAGGGGAGGAGCCCACAAGTATTTGTCATGGATCTTTCTATATGAAAAGTGAGGCATTAATATATCCATTTGCCTCAGTGAAGGAGCTCTAGATTTCTTGTAATTTCTCTAAACCCCCTTATTATAATTAATGCTGCTTGGGAAATGTTTTGGGTAATGCTCAGGAAAAAATGATCCTATAGAACAATAGCTTGCTGGGCTCTCCGAGATCCCGGAAGAGAAGAGTGCAGTCTTCTGCCCCCGCGCCTGACTGTCCTCGCTCGCCGGGACCCCTTGGAGGGGAGCGGGTTGAGCTTTCCTCCCCGCCCCGACCAGGGCTCCGGCAGCCAAAGACCTCCAGGACCAGCCACCACCATTCTGAGACCACTCTCCGCACACATGAAGGTACTGGTAGAGGGACAAAGTCACGCGGGTTCCGGGGCCGAGATCTCCAAGCCTACCCAGATTTGGGCCGAGCATCCTCCACCCAGATCCTCCAAATTCCAGTAGGCAGGGGGCACACCCACCAACTGGCTCCCTGGCACCGTGTAATCCCATCAGCAGCCAAGACTCAGAGACTATAAAAACCAGATCCCGGAACCGCGTGGCCGCAAATGCGGCCGCGCGACATCTTATTATAACATCTTATTATCTCATTCCTACTTTGGACAAACTGGCAGGTTACTGAATGTAGCCTGCCCACAGGGCAGAGTCTGGCAAACTCCCCTTGGCGTACCCAATATGCCAAATACCAGTAACAATGATGGGTCTCATTCTCCTAAAGAGCCTTGAATATAATCTCAGGGCTAGGATGAAGGAGACGTTACTGGGGCCTGCTCGAGGCAATCGATGAATAACAGGATGATTTGTGATTTTTGATTTTGTGATAGAACAATAATTTCAGAATGTTCTTTTCTGACCCTGGTAGAGCAGGATTTGAGATCCTGGGTTTGATCCCTGGCACTCCATGGCCCCACCCAACCACTGCTTGGTGTAGCCCTGGTGGACCCTGGGCATTGTCAGGCCCACATCCCTGAGCTGAGCATCAACTGGAGTGACACCCAGGTGAGGCCACTGGCAAGGAAGAAAACCCAAGATATTCCTTCCAAGCATCCAAAATATGTCCACCCCTTATATGTTACAACTAAGGGCAAAGAAGACAAACTTGATTATCACCATTTCCATAAAGAGGAAATGGGTCTTTGGGAGGTGAAGTCATTTGTTGTAGCCACACTCACATGGAGCTCTTATAGACTGAGAACTCCAAATCTTCCAACATTCCGCAATTCTCTAGCCCACACCCAGTCAAACCCTCACTGTTTCCCGCTTCCCTCTGGGGAACAAAACATTCTAAGTTGCACTGAAGCAAGAGCTCATGGACCAGGGGAAATACCTCAGGGCTCAGAGCACCTACCATGTGAGCATTTGACCACAAGTTCAAATCTCCTGTGTCCTGCATGGGTACCCCACTAGCCCCAAAAGAAAGCATTTGGATTAAAGGCGATATTCATTGGTTCAATTTCCTTTTTCACACCCATGTGACATATAGGCACTGGTGAATATTCTAGTGCAGGACTGTATCAGTTTCCCAGCGCACTCAGCGCTGCTCTGGGTGGTGAGAGAAGGACGAGAACATCTTCCAGCTGTTTGGGGTATTTTGTTTGTTTGTTTGTTTGGGGGGTCACACCGGTGGTGCTCCATGCTTGGTGTTCATTCCTTGAAATGGCCAAGGAACCCGGTGGTACCAGGGTACCAACTAGGATCAGCCACACCCAAGACAAGTGCTTTCACCTACTCTCTCTCTCTCTCTGGGGCCCTGGCTGACTGTTTGGAAGAAACACTATAAGAAAGTGCATTGGTCAGTCTGTGGTTATGGGAAGGAGATCTTTATCTGTTTTCTCTGTTTGGGAGTTTCTTCAGGAATATCTAAGGAAAGTGAATAACTACAGGTGGAAGAAATGAGTGGGGACGGGCTGTTCACTCCTAGACTAGAGTCTGGCCAGTAAAGCAGATAACAGATAATATTTCAGAGCAGAGACAAGCAGCAGATCGGCCTCCAGAGGAATAAGGAAGAGTTATAGCCCTACCCTCTTCCCCCAAAACAAAACACAGACATCGGCACGGACATCTGAGATCTGGTGAAAGAGGAACTGAACTCACACTGTCAGTCTTTGAATATTCAGGGTTTCTGTGAGGTTTTGTTCTTTAGAGACAGAGAGAGAGATGAGGTCCTCTTGTGTCAACCACGCTGTAGACCTTTCTATAGAAGAAGTATAGTACTTCTATATAGTACTACTTTATAGTACTCTGCAGATAAGAAGTGGCATGCAAGTATGCATGTGCACGTGTGTGCCGGTCTGAGGCATAGAAACGCATCTTGTAGTTGCCACACTCACCATTTCTCATCTGCAAAATAGCACTGGCCTCAACAGCCATCTCTGCAATGAGCCTGAAGCCGGCCACAAGTCCCACGACTCTCGCTCACTGGCTGGAACCCACACGTGAGGGGGCTGAGTGGCACCCACACACCAGAACCTGTTTTCCTTGCCATACGGCCCTGGCCTCTCCACCCCCAATCTCGGTGTTCATCACTTCTGGCCTCACTGTTGATGCTCCAGGGACTCGGGCCTCTTCGTGGTTTCCTGCCCACGCTGTGTGGTTTCTCTCCTCTGCGCCCTTCCACCCCACTGGAGCCTCTGCCAGGAACCCAACCTGGTGCTCCGGGAAGGCTCCTCAACGGGCCAGTCAATCAGGGCCTGCTGGCCCGTGCCTCTCACAATTCCCTCGGCTCAGCTGCGTCCCACCATAAATGAGCTATATTTTGTTGGAGGCTGAGATTATGCTTTTATTACGGTGTGTGTGTATGTGTGTGTGTGTGTGTGTGTGTGTGTGTGTGTGTTTACCATGATGTTAACATTGTCCATACCATTACTATGCTTTTTTAAAAATCAAACAGGGCTGGAGCAATAGCACAGCATGAAGGGTGTTTGCCTTGTACGTGGCTGACCCAGGTTCAGTTCCCAGCATCCCATATGGTCCTTGAGCACTGTCAGGAGTAATCCTGAGTGCAGAGCCAGGAGCAACCTCTGAGCATCACCGAGCGTGACCCAAAAAAGCAAAAACAAACAAACAAAGAAAAGTATTGTCTAAAATAAAGCTGTCCTGGTTTGTGAAACAATAAAATTTCCTAGAGTCAGGTATATGGCTCAAGTGGTAGAACACATGCCAAGGATGTGTGAGGCCCCATGTTTGACCTCTGGGATCATCTATACCCCATCACAACTTGCCAATGCCCTGGTGGCCCCCAACTACAGCTGGGTAGAACATTGTCTACTATTAAAAATCAACACTTGAATTTGGGGGGGTGCAAAGAGATTGTACAGTGGGTAGGACACTTGCCTTGCACATAACTAAACCTTGGTTGAATCCCCTGCATCATATACGGTCCCCCAAGCACCATCAGGAGTGACTCCTGAGCACAGAGCCAGGAGTAAGCACTGAGCACTGCCAGATAATGACCCCAAACCAAATAAACAAAAACATTCAACTTTCTATTGAAAAAAAATATATCAACACAGCCCAAATGTTAAGCATGTGACCTGTCAACAGCTTACAAAATTTTGCCAGCACAAGGAACAAGAAACAGCTATATTTTTTGAAGCCAAAAGTCAAATTTTTTCTTTCTTTTTCTAAACCTTTGTAATCAAGCACAGGCTGGCATGCCCATGTACCTCACAAACACTTGCTGAATGAATCAGTGAGTGTTTTTCTCACCTCTTTCTCTTTGCTGCTCCTACCTCTGCAGCCAATGACCACGAGTTGCCCATCAGTGAGATTTTGAACCCTGGCTTTGAAGACTGCATTGTGAGGATGAAGGGTGTGAAGGAACCCAGGTGGTAGGGAATTAGAGGGCTGGGAACTTGCTGATGGCTGGCCTGGACTGGCAACTTGCTAAGGATGAAGGACTGGATGCAAGAGAGTGGAAACTTCTTATAGACCTAACCTAGCCATCATTTCTGTGAAGCCTCTGAAGTCTGATGTCAGGCAGGAGGCAATGAACCCCCAGGGAAGAGCATACACTGGCCTGTCTGCATGAGATCTAAAGGAACATGAGACTTCCTCTTCCTCCTCCCCAGTTTCTGGGGCCAGGCAGCAGCCTTACAGTAAGTGAAGGGCTGATACCCCTGAGAAGTGAAGGCTCACTTCTCCCTACACCCAGGGGATCCATGGTGAGGTGTATGGGATAGAGTGGGTGCTTCCCTCTGCTCACTCCTTACCAAGACCCTGGAAATAATAGACCTCTCACTACTAATTGGCTCTGCAGCAGAAAATATGCTAAAGATTGAGGGCCAGAGCAATAGTATAGCAGGTAGGGCATTTGCCTTGTACGCGTCCGACCCAGGTTCTATCCCTGGTATCCTATATGGTCCCCCGCCCACCTCCAGGAGTGATTCCTGAGTGTTAACCCCTGAGCATCATTGGGTGTGACCCAAAAAGCAGAAGAAAAGGAAGAAGAAGGAAGAGGAGGAGGAAGAAAAAGAGGGGGAAGAAAAAGAAAAAGGAGGAGGAAGAAGAAAAAGAAGGAGGAGGAAGAGGAGGAGGAGGAGAAGGAGGAGAAGAAGGAGAAAGAGAAGGAGAAGGAGAAGGAGGAGAAGGAGAAGGAGAAGGAGAAGGAGAAGGAGAAGGAGAAGGAGAGGAAGAAGAGGAAGAGGAGGAGGAAGAGAAAGGAGAAGAAGAATGATGCATTTATTACTACATTCTTTTATTACTACTTCTCTCCCAGGCAGGTGATAACTCTCCCCACCTCACAGATGAGAAAACTGAGCCCCCGCTGGAATTGAACCCCTATCTCTAATTTCGAAGACTTTGTTGATAACCGTGGCTCTCCTTCTTAGCCCAGGGCCCTAGTACTGAGAGTCTCAGCAGTGCCCAGGCTGGGAAACCTGGATTGGGAGCACTGACCTTACGCTCCTCGGAGTTCCAGAAGGACTGACCAGCTTCCGCGGGTGGCTCTGAGCCAGCGAGTTTAGCACCCCGCTCCACATCCTCTGGGTCAGTGATACCTAGGATGGCAACCTGGATTGTTGGGTTCTGTGGCCTCACCCAGCAGAACTCGGGAGCTGACTTGTTGTTCCTCAGATGACCACAGGGCTCCTGCTTGTCAAACCCATGCCAGTCCTCTGAGTCAGCTCCCTGCCCTGCCGCCCGAACGCTTAAGGTGGATTTTCTCCCAAGTAGTCAAACCCCCTCCTTTCTGTTCATCTAAAGCCTTATCTTGAGACGAATATATTGGTCCTAGAGTGGATCCCTGATGCACCAGAATTGAGGCAGTAACCACAGACACCCCCTTTCCAAGGGCAGCCAGAGGGCCAGACTTCCAGAAGGCCTTCCTGCTGGACCTCTGAGAAAGCAGCCATCTACCCAAACTATTGGAGCGTTCCTTGCAGAAGGGCCTGTCCTCCAGGGGACCCACCAAAAGCCCCAGATATCCGCCCAGCAAGGGACATCCATGCGTTCAGACCAAATACGCAGCAGGAGAGACTGGCTAATGCTCACCAGCATCCTGGCCTGCTCCCTGACCTGAGACAGACACAAAGCGAACCCTGTTCCCCAGCTCAGACCTCTAATGAGCCCCCCTGCTCCCCACCACTCAGACATCCCTGTTTACATTCTACTCACCAGCCAGACCTAATCCCTGGGCTCCGGATCTGCACTTAATCCTGTTTCTGTGTATCCTCTAGATCAATACATGTTAATAATAGTCATCACTGTGGGGAAGAGCCGTGGTGCAGGAATTCTGAGCCCTTCAGGTTTAGTGCCAACAGGAGAAAATATGGAAAAGGAAACCCAAACATTTACAAACATTTGGGAATGTTTAGTTCAGGCTGGCCCATGTAAATACTAGAGAGAGTTCAGGACCATGTTCATTTTCCTGGGACTCACTTTATTGGGATCCCAAATATGGACTGACGAAAAAAAGAAAGGAAGGAAGAAAGAAAGAAAGAAAGAAAGAAAGAAAGAAAGAAAGAAAGGAAGAAAAAAGAAAGAAAAAAGAAAGAAAGAAAGAAAGAAAGAAAGAAAGAAAGAAAGAAAGAAAGAGAAAGAGAAGGAGAGAAAGAAAAAAAAGAAAAAGTCCAGGCCAGTCCCAGCTTCCGTCTCACTTCCCAGACCATCAGATCCTTTTCATGCCATGGGCTTCAACACTATTGTATTTCTTCTGGGCTTTGAAACCGAGACCCTCTTTTTGATGGATATTAGCAAAACGTGCCTTCGTGTCTCTCTAATGAACTTTCACTTGGAAAATCCCCAAGACAAGGAAGATGCTGGAAGGGCAACAATATTTTGTTTAAAGTCAAGAGAGACCCTCTCTTCTCATTTTCCCCTCGTGAGTCGGCCCCAGAGGAATAATCAGCCAAAAATCACAGATGGGATCATTTACAGTTTGCTTTCAGGCTCCGCAGCTTTTGCAGACTGTGTTTACTCGGGTAAAGCCTTTGGACCAGCCAGGGTGGGCCTCCGATAGCCCCATCTTGGTGGTTCTTGAGACTCTGCTGGGGATGATGCCCACCCTCCTCCGTCAGGCCGTGACTGATGGAGAGGCAGCTTTGTGACGCCCATGGCAAGTTGGAGAGCACAGGACCACTCAGAGTGGGTGGCGGCATATTCTTCCTATTCTTCGGAAGGCCCTTCAAGCTCTCCCCAGCCCCAAGGAGCCCCGGGAGCCCTGGACTGAAGTTCTGTGGTAATTACTGGCTAAACAAAAGGGGGGAAAAATCCACCCAACATGAAGACAACTCGGCGCCAGGAGGAAAGCCCCCTTCTGGGGCTACTGCTGTTTATTTCTTTTTGACAATTGAAAATACCCTTTGGGGGCTGCGGGGGCTTTTCTGAAATCCAATCCACTTTCATTTTCAACGTAAAACTAAGTGTTGGGGAAATAAGTGAGCCAGGAAGCAAACCCTTCAGCCACACAATGAGTAGGGTCTTTTCAGAGAAAGAGAGATGAGCTAGAATAATTCAGATCTCTGGGAGCAAGGCTGTGTGAAACTGGACAATTTGTACACAGATCAAGTCCACCTATCCCAAGCTCAGATGCCCCTCGAGGACCCAGTAGACCCAGGTTCAGATTGGAGCACAGGAAAGCCAAGTCTGCCTCTTTGCTCCTTCATTTATACAAGGGTGACATCCAGGTTCTATCCTTCAAATGTTTGTCTCGGTCTCAAACAAGGCCATGTTGGACAGAAGTATGGGAGCCTGGATTATTGACCAAAGATTAGCACCCACCCTAGGTGGGAATGGGGGAGCCTGAAGAACAGGGGTCCCGCCCTTGGACTATGTCACTGACTGTTATAGGTTCTAACCTCCCCGCTCAGGGGTCCTGAATATCTCCCCTCCCGGACTTCTGCACCTGTGGTTGGCTCAGCCTGCCACAACTACCTACCCTGAACATCTCCTGTAGGTCCCACCCCCCACTCAGTGCTCAGCCTTCTCCCCTAACAGCCCCTGCAGCCCTTCGAATCCTCTGGGCTTTGGTCTCCACGCCTGACCCGACCTCTTCTGCCGTTTTACTCAAGCAAGCAAGGAGTCCGCAGTTTTGTAGAGACGTACCCAGTGCCTGGCACACCATAGACACCGCTCGCTATTGGTTTAAACCACAAGACTCCTCTGCTCACATCCTTTATTCTCATCTGACTGAAGAGCAGCAACAGGGAGGTCTACCCTCTCTGCAAGTTCTACATCAAGTTCGCTTAAATGCAAACACTTCAACCCCGAGGTCTCTCTTGGCCCCTACCAAGAAACCCTGCAAATGAAGGACCCAGCTCCCACATGGGGGTGTTTTCACTATGACTGTGCAAAGCCATGGCTGGCTGGTACTGCAACAGCAAAGAGGCAACAGAAACATAAGCCACCTAAAGCCGGAGAGCCAGTACCTCGTGTGCGCAGAGGGGAGCCAGCCACACACACTAAACACAGAGCTCATATTGCATCTCATAAACCAGAGACCTGTGGTGTGAGTCCAGAGTCCAGCTGAGAGGAACTTTGGTGCTGGAGCAAGCGTACTATTTGCTGCATAGAACAGTCACTATGGTTCACAGGACTCCAAGGCTCCATGGAAGTCCTTTCTGGGGGGACAAGAAACAATTTGAGCTACGCAGCTTTAGGTGCGAAACACACTTCCTCACAGCATATTCTGGCAGCTCCTAGGACAATGAGGCGATATAGTTGTTATCTATCTATA
The DNA here is from genome assembly GCF_029834395.1 of Sorex fumeus. Taxonomy (NCBI): domain Eukaryota; kingdom Metazoa; phylum Chordata; class Mammalia; order Eulipotyphla; family Soricidae; genus Sorex; species Sorex fumeus. Next base: position 60,839,248 of record NW_026606101.1, read on the forward strand.
GGACCCCTGGAATCCCCCCAAATTAAATAGGCACCAGCTTCCCTGGGGCTTCCTGTTTCCTACAGCGACAGACAGCAGGAGTCACGGAGCAGTGTCTGAAGTGACTGAGAAATCATCAGACTGCCCTGAACATCCACTGCCCAAGCTAAACAGGCCACAGTCACACACACTACCAGACAGGAGGACCCTGGTAAACAGAAATGATGGCAGTGTGCTAAACACACATTTAGGAAAAGAAGTGAGGCCGTGTGACGATGCTGATGCTGGACCCAGGGCCCAGCAGGAGAACCTGTAAGGGCATTAAGAATGTGCTTTCAGGACCCAAGCAATAGTACAGTGGGTAGGGTGTTTGCTTTACACGCAGCCAACCCAGGTTTGATCCCCAGCATGCTATGCAGTCCCCTCAGCACCACCAGGAGTAATTTTTGAGGCCGAGCCAGAAGTAACCCCTGAGCATTGCTGGGTATGACCCAAAAAAAACCAAAAAAAAAAAAAAGCAAAGAATATGCTTCTGCTCAGCCGTGGAGCCAGGAGGCTGCAGAGTAAGGGCACATGGGCTACTGGGCCCAGTTCCTTCAGGGAGGGCCCAGGGAAGACCTGAGTCATGTCCAAAGCTCGCCAAAAATAAGTCAGAGGTGAGTTTTGGAGCTGCAGCTAATGGGGTTTGTGAGTGTCCTCCTTAGGGCCCTATGGGAAGAGCCATGGTGGAGAGTCTGAGGTCCGAGGATACCCCCAGGATACCCCTTATGCAGCTGGCAGACCTCGGTAAACGCCGTCGTCACACAGCCCACCATGACCTCCCCGTAAAATGGGAATCAGAACCCGCCACCATCTGGCTCAGTGGATTGAACTCCTTCAATGTGTGAAAACATTGTGTAAAAATCCAAATGAGCCTAAGGGGTGCTTAGAGCCGCTGTGGTTGGAAACTGGGAGAGCGATATAGTTCTCTCGCTGCCCATAGAGACCAGCAGGCAGGTGACCCTGAAACACAGCAGCAGCACTCCCAGAAAAGACACGCCGAAACCTAGCATGGGAAATAGAATCTTTGTCAATGGCATCCAATTCAGGATCACCGCACCGCCTCCCCATGCACCTTTGAGAACCTCATCTTCACTTCTGGTGGAGCCCATCTCAAGACTATGGGAATTAGGAAGGGGGAAATGTGAAGGCCTGCATGCACCAGATGGTTCACAGACAGAGTCTAGAAAGAGGCAGGGACGTGGCGGGGAGAAGGGGCGCTTCATCTCTGCCAGAAACCCTGAGGCCAGGACGGATTAACGACAGAGGCTTCACTTCATCCTTGTAGCGACCAGAACTCTAGAGTGAGAGCACACATTCCTGCTGATGAAGCCCCCTGGCCCGGTTCAGCCACTCCTGCCAGGAGCTGTGGCCACACTCTGTGCACCTCTGCCCTGCTCAGCCGCTGCTGGCTGAGCCTCTCCTCCAAGGACCTCTCCAAATGCCAGAGCAAAGCTCGCCCGGGAGGAAGGTTGCTGTTCCTGTCGCCTCGCTCAAGAGCTAGCAACAGGTCTGCCTGGGCCTCCTGGGAAGTGAACAGTCCTCGCCCAGATGCAGGGAGGCCACTTTCTGCCGAAGGGATGGGCTATGACCAAAAAGAACACCGGTGCACGTGTGTTTGAAGGGCTCCTTCGGGGAGGCGCACACAGGGACTGCAGAGCTTTCTCCCGGGCCGTTCAGCAACAGAAACCAAAACCACCTGGCCAGGAGCCGGTGCAAGGTCTCAGGTTTGGGGAATGAGCTCTGAGTCGAGGACCCAGGAGCCTAGCCCGGGTCTGTCTTTTCCCGGCAAGCCAAGCTTTCTCCATCTTTGCAGGGGGCCTCCTACCTCCACTACTCACAGGGGTTGTGGCCCCCTCAACAAGCATCCAGAAGAGCGGCCCAGAGCGAGCAGTGCCCTGCATGTAGAAAGTGGTCAAATCACGCCCGCCGTCTCCCTGTGCCAGTTGTCAACGCCTGGGGGAGGGAAGGGGTGCGCGCACGAAACGGGGCTCCCCGAAGAGGACCAGGAGAACGGGATCAAAGTGTCCAGCTGGTCAGAGTCAGCTGAAGGGTCTGATCCGCTGGTATTGGCTTCCCCGGGGGAGCGCGGCCGAGATGAGCTCTCCCGGTGGGTAATAAAATGAGTCGACGTAGGGAGGAAGCAGGATGTATAAAGCCCAGGAGCCTGGTCTGTTTCTGAGATCAAACAGAGCAGCATTGTACCGGGGTGTGGAGCTGATGTCAGCGTCTAGAATGCTGGTCGGAATCGCCCTGGTTACGCAGCTGGACCGGAATAAGGCAAGTCTGTATCTGAACTCATTAATTTTTACAACCAACTGAACTGTTCTGCCTTTCGGAGGGGAGGGGGCGGGGGTCCTGGGGGAGGTGGTGCAAAGGGAGAACAAGGAAAGGAGAGGAAAAGGGAGGGGCTAGTATGTATGGAACTGGGGGCTTCCCACCAGCAGACACTATCTCATTATTCCCCAGCAAAAGCCCGACTCCAGCCCCCCACCCCCTGGCCGGTCCGGCAGAGCGGCCACCTCAGGTCCTGCCAGGGAGACAGAGAAAGGGGCCAATGAAACATAAGGATAATGAGAGGGGCACAAGCCGTTCCGAGGAGTTCAAGTTATGTCAATGTTTCCATTATATGCCTCACTTTTCGGGGGGTTTATAAGGGAGCTATAAAAACGCACGCCAGCTGAGAGTTTGGCAAGCCAGGTTGAAGCAAAGGAGGGGCTGTTTTTTAATTCAATTCAGCTGCTCGTAACTTGGGGCTGGGGAGCACATTGTCCACTTGGATAACTCAAAGGGGGTGGTGTCCAGGATGGAGCGTTATTCTGCCATCTGAGGACCCCTCCCCCTTCCTGCCACTTCTCTGTCCTGCGGCAAGAGAAACAGCATCACAGAAATATACCCAGACACTTCCTGACCCCCGACACTCGCCAAGTGACAACAAATGCAACATGACCCATTCCCGCAGAAGCATATGGCCATGCACCTTCCAGCAGCGTGCAAACTATTTTGGCCAAACTCTGCCCAAGAGACTCTGAAACCTCTGTCAGGAGCTGCCTGGCACAAGGGCTGTTTTACATAACTCTCAATGGCGCAGGCCATTGCGGGTATGGTCAGAAGAGGACTTGACTTGCTTGATCAGTGTAACCCCAACCTCATTGTGGGGTTTGTTGGTCTCTCCAGGAGAGTTTTCTGCCTCTTTTATTGCCTAGTCTTCAATTCAGTAGCCTGGTTTTGCCATTCTGAACAACACAGAGACCATTGCGACCAGGAAGCCTTCTTTGATTCTCCTACCAAACAAGCTGAAGAAACAATTTGATCCAGGAAGGAAATCCCTATCCTTCTGTGCTTTGCTGCCACAGCTTCTGATGTCATTATTAATTTTTCCATTATTAACTGTTCCTACCTTTACTGAACAGACTCCTCATGAGAGAATTGTTTCCTCAGCTTGTTACTGATAACAACACACACACACACACACACACACACACACACACACACAGAATAAAATGTGGAGTCAAGGGGACTGGAGCGATAGCACAGCGGGTAGGGCGTTTGCCTTGCATGCGGCCGACCCGGGTTCGATTCCCAGCGTCCCATATGGTCCCCTGAGCACCACCAGGAGTAATTCCTGAGTTCAGAACCAGGAGTAATCCCTGTGCATTGCCGGGTGCAACCCAAAAAGAAAAAAAAAATGTGGAGTCATGATCTGCAAAATCGTGATCCAGAGAGATAGTACAGGGTTTAAGATGCTTTCCTTGCATGCAGCTGACCCAGGTTCAGTCCCCTGCACCCCCAAATCATCCTTAAGTACTGCCAGGAGTGAAGAAGTGATCCCTGAGCACAAACCTGGGAGAAAGCCCTGAGCACCACTGGGTGTGGCCCCAAAACAAACAAATAAAATTCTCCAAAATAATGATTTTATTATTAAAAGGTAAAGGTAAAGGCCCTCCCGTTGATCGTCGATTTGCTCAAGCGGGCCCAGTAACGTCTCCATTGGAGACTTTGTTGTTACTGTGTCTGGCATATCGAATACTCTCGGTAGCTTGCCGGGCTCTCCGAGAGGGGCGGAGGAATCGAACTCGGGTCGGCCATGTTGGCCGCTTGTAAGGCGAACGCCCTACTGCTGTACTATCGCTTTTATTATTATTATAAATAAATAATAAATAATTATTATAAATAAATAATTATTATAAATAAAGAAAATAATGATTTTCGAAGATCCAAGCAGAACATGACTCCATGTGCACCTCACCAGCTAACACCAAGTAATGATAACCCGAAACACTGAAGAGGTGGTCCTGGGGTACTCAAGCACTGCACAGCGCAAATGCAACCCCATGTTGAACCCATCTTGTGTGGCTGAATATTGCCAGGAGTGGCCCCCAGAATCCCTGAAATGTGCTTGGGGATCTGGGAAGCACTACTACCACTACCACACACACACATACACATACACATACACACACACACACACACACACACACAAGATCAAGGCCAAAGAAAGGGATAGGACAGGCATTAAGGCACTTACCTTGCACATGACTGACCCGGGTTCAATCCCTGGCACCACATCAGTCCCTACTGGCCTCTGCCAGGAGTAAGCCATGTGCACAGTTGGGTGTGGCCTATAAAACAAACAAAAAATGTTTTCAGATAAATAAAAGTAAAGATCTATAATAATAATAAAAGCAAGAAGACCACATACATATGCACACAACTATATCGATCTACATCACATTGAAATAAGTCTAGTTTGCAAATATGCACTGATTTTGAAAACCCAGTTCCCAGATCCTAATTCTATTAATGTATTTTAAGAAACTATGGATAAGTAGCTGCAGAAATGGGGTGGATTAATAAAACTATAGTACATGGAACATTCAATCAAGATACTAGGACAACAGTGGAGGGAAGTGAACACGCTGGTGGAGGGTGTGATGCTGGAATGATCTATGCAAGAAACCCTATCGTTAACACTTTTGTAAAGCACAGTGCTTAAAATAGAATTTTAAAAATTCTCCAAATGGATGAATCCATAAGGTAATTTAGCTGAGAAAATAAATAGCATTTCTTCATATACTAAATAAACTTCTGTAAGTAATAGCAATTAATTTAGATTCCCCATAAATACCTAGATCTGATAAAAAAAATAGTGATCAAAGGGGATTCAAGTCTATTCTAAAGGTTCAGAGGGTTACAGGCCTAGTAGACAACAAGGGAATAGGCACATGCGTTAGCAGAGTGAGGGAAGTTGGTCTCCTCGAAAAATTGGCACTCAGTTTGACAGCGAGAGGTAATGGAGCTAGAAGGACCCAAGTATGATGAATGAGTGGCTGGGCTAAGGGTATATATCAAAGTCAGGAACTGGGAATGGTTTCTAAAACAGTCTGGGTCCAGTTGCATTTTCTGGAAGAATTTTGATATTGCTCCATACTTTTTATTTGATTAGAATTGCAAGGTCTTCAAAAATTTATTAGTATAACTGAAACCCATGTCTATTAGTAAAATGCAAAGTTAATTTGAATTTTTTTTGGCAGAAACAAAATCTGAAAAATGCAAGGTTTTCCATTGGAAATAAAAGAAATATTAAAAGTCAAAGATTATGCACATATATGGGAAAGTAATCAGAGTTACTGTTACAATAATGATGAAAAAATGAAATTATAAGGCAGGTGGTGGATAGCAGAAATACAAGTAAAGCTCAGAACAGATAGGAATTTATCCAAACTTCATTAATAGAAGGGAAAACACAATCATATGTATTACAGTGTATACTTGTATGTGTACTCTATGTAGTATATATACTAAAATACATATTTTATTAATATGTCAATAATATTGATAATACCAATTAAGTTTGATGTATTGCTAGTATGAAATGATTATAATGACCAGGCTATTGGTTTATGGAAAATGCCTAGCATGAGGCTAGGAAATAGCACAGTGGTTAGGGTGCACTGGGATTAAATCTACTGACTTTGATACTCCATACCACGTGATCCCTGAAGCATTGCTGGTGCAGTCCTGGAGTTCCCCGGAGTCCCCCAGTTTGGCCCAGGTCATCTCTGGCACCACAGAGCCCAAGGTCCTCACATTGAATGTCTAGTCCAATCGATTGAAAATAACTGTGGAGCTCCAGCGCCTCCTGAGCACCACCTGAGAGGTCAAAAACAAACAAAAAAGAGAAAACTTAGTGTTCTTTGCAGACATTCAGAGTCTTAGCAAGTTTGACCTAATCTTCAGATCATCTTTACCCTCACGACAACTCTCCTACACACACACACACACACACACACACACACACACACACACACACACACACGAGTACTAGGTCAGAGCCACCCTTGACTCCTTCCATTTCTTAAACATACAGACCCAAGGCCCTAACTCAATTCCTGCACCCTAAAATGCTCTCCCGTTGCCTTTTCTACCCATTGAACTTTATTCTTGTGTAAACAGTTAAGCAACTAAATTGGTCCTAAGTATTCATGGTATAGTACACAATACCAATTTCCCATGCAGTAATACCCTGCATCATAAGTACTCAAGCACAAGAATACTAAGTCTGAACGCTCTCTCTGCTAAGAAGTAATTCCAAGTTTTCCTGTCTAGCCCAACCACCTTTTGCTTCCACTTCTAATTCCCCAAATCTGTCATTTTGATGACATGATATACATGTCTTGATCACCCAACAAAGGTGACGACACCAAAACCAAGGTGTTGTTTCTCTCCGTCATTTCTTTGCCCTCCACAATGCCCAGCACAGTCTTACACTTAACACCTCAGGTGCAAGTGTAAGTGCTACAAAATCTACACAGATACAGTTGTACTGTGTATCAATAAGTGTGTATCTGTCCTTGAAAGAATTGGCTTTTTTCAGATAGTTAATGAATTCTACCTGTATTTGTTTCTTTGTTTGGGGGTATCAAGGATCAAACCCAGGGACTCCTACATGCAAGACAAGCATGCTGCCTCTCAGCTATGTCCTAACCCCACTCCCGGACCATTTTTCATAAACCAAAGTCTATTTCCTACCAAGGTCATTGGTATTGGAACAGACCTTTCCTTTGGACCATTCCAGTATATTTTACCTTGCCCAGTGCTTAGCTAATCCAATTTGGAGAATGCGGTGTCACTGCTGGATATCGAAAGAAAGCCATTTGGGGAAGCTGAGCAGAAAACCTCCCAGCAGGTGTTATTTATGCACCTGCTGGATGGCGTCTAATAAATGACAGCGGCCAAGGCCCGTGGGACCCCTCACACGCCCTCATACATTGACCATTACCTCCCTTCCTGAATGTATTGGATGACTTCCAGGAATGTTGGGAGATTAAATATATTTTGCAGTCTCCAGAAAGTAGCAAGGGGCAATTTTAAAGGTGACACTGAACTGCAGATAATTACATTTCTGTTTTTTAAAGTCTTTAAAGGAACACCTTATTATAATAAATTGTGAATTGGCAGGGGTTTGAAGAGAGAAATTTATGGAGAAAGGGGTCAGAGAGAAAAAGTGAAAATGGTTCATAAACTCTGACTTTTTTGGTAGCAAGAGAAAAAAAGAAAACTTATAAACAAATGTCAAAGCTGAAAGGAATCATAGATAAATGTTTCTCTGCCACTTGGTACTCTGATTTTTTTTCAGAATTTTCCGGATATGCATTCCAACAAAAAAACCAACAAGGATTTATTAAATAGCCCTAACCAGAAAAGGTAAATAAAGAACACCAAAAAATGAACTGCCAAGGCTGATCATATTTTTCCTTTTAAGGTAAGAGCTTTAAAATGCTTTCAAATCCTTGGTTTCATTCAATCCACAGGACTATCTCATTGCACAGATGATAAATTGAAGAACATCTATCCAGGGTTGCATTGTTTATCAGTGACCAAGTCAAATCTCAAGTTAAAATTTTCTACTTCTGAGTCCCATTCACTTATATCCCTACCATTCTGCCTACAAAGATTTGAGGTGACTTTAAAGTTCTTACAGCATATAATATGTACTCTCACAATATAACAAATCTTCACGGATGTCTGGCAAACTTCTGGGTATAAAGTACTCAAGTTGGTGGTGGAAAATGTACACTGGTAAAGGGTTGGGTATTGGAGCATCCTATGACTGAAACCCCCAATCATAAACAACTTTGTAACTGTGTATATCATGGTGATTCAATAAATGTAAAAGAAAAAAGTTAAACTCAAGTTAAATGTTCATTGTATTCTGTACAGCGTTCCCCTCTGAAATGACCCAGAAGAGAATGAAGAGAGAAAAATCATTGGTAGGAAGGTATGTGAAGGAAAAGTTGCTCTCTGCACAGTAGGAAGTTGGGTGGTCCCTGTTTAACATGGCACAGAAGGAAGACACAGAAGCACATCTCACTACCCTGACCCCTGAGACACAGAGGAAGCCAGGAGTCAGTCTGTGGCAGGGTCACAGAGCTCACCAGAGTCAAGTTTTGCCCATCCGAGGCAGTCACGGACAGGGTGCTGGCTCCAAGGTGAGATTCACGAGAAAATTAAAGAAAATGAATAAGGGTAATGCTAATTAAGAGTACTGAAGAATAGAATCAGAACTGTAAAAAAGGCAACGCCCTTGATACAAAGAGAATCATGGGAAATCTGCCATGAATGGTGAGAAAAAAAAAGACAAAGTAGTTCAAATCATGACAGGGAAAAATAATCATTGGTTCTAAAGAACAAATACACAGAAGATGTTGGTTAGTGATGTTCCTCTCCCCATGCCCCCAAAATGAGAAGGATAAATTAACAAACAAAAATAGAAAAGAAGATTTTTTTGAGTTGGTATATCTATGAAGGTCAGAGTCTCTTTCCTATGAAAGAAAACTTCCACACTAGATGTCAAGGGAGTATGAGATACATGGTTTTATTCCAAGCAGCTATGAACCATATGAAAATTAGGAATAAGTGGCAAAGAAGAAAAATGGAGATAGGGGGATTATTGGAGACTTCTGTCACAATTAAATAAAAAGTGTCTTTGTAGATTAAAAGAAAAGTCTTACTAAACTCGCAGTAAAATCACCTTTAAAATTAGCTTTGGGGCTGGAGAGATAAGATAGCAGGGAGGTGCTTGCCTTGCATGCAGTTGACCCACATTCAGTCCCCAGCATCCCACATGATTTCTCAAATACCACCAGAAGTAATTCCTAAGTGCAGAGGCAAGGAATTACCCCAGAGCACCCCTGGGTGAGGTCCCAAAATGAAAACAAACAAACAAAAATTGCCTTTAACTACTAGACATATTCAAGTTCAGTAAAAGGAATTTATTTCCAGCCAAGAACTCTAAACTATCCAGACTGTCATTCATATCTGAACTTTAGGGTTTGGGATCGGGGGAGTCTGGGTCACACCTGATTATACTTAGGGTATACTCCTGCTTCTGTGCTCAGAGATCACTCCTGACCGTGCTCAGGAGATGATAAGCAGTGCTAAGTTTGGTCATATTCAAGGCAAGCCCCTTCACTCTCATACTATGTCTCCAGTGCACTAAAGGAAGTATATTTTAATGTTTCAGCTACTCAATGACTTCTACATCACTCACATCTTTCTTGGAAACGGTACTTAAATATGCTCCACACAACTGAGATATGTGTTGAAATGAACAGGAAATATTTTTTAAAAATAACTGGTTATTACTAAAATCAGATAAACGTATCATCAACAGGATTTTTAAAAATATGATTACATTTTTACATACAAAAAATTCTACTAAAAGATAAAGTAATGTTAAAAGTAAGAGCTGGCATCACTTGATCACTTGATCACTTGATACCCCGTTACTCATTGATCTACTCAAGCAGGTGCCAATAACGTCTCCATTCATCCCTGTTGCGTGCTAGCATAGCCCAATGGCATCAGCTCATTCAAAGAGCTGGCATACATTTGTCAAAATTCATTAAATACACATTTAGTATTTCTGTATTGCATTGTTGTGAATTTTACCCCAAATTCTTTTAAAAGAAAAACTGCAATCAACTATTAAAGAATAAGGAATGATATTTCTGCTAAACTATTCAAAGGACATGTATTGACATCTCTTATATACTTTGAAATGCAATTTTTTAGAAAGATGTGTCAATGGATGGATAGAAGAATGATTGGATGGATGGATGGATGGATGGATGGATGGATGGATGGATGGATGGATGATAAAGTGAGTACAGACAAGTGGCCTGGGTGGGAACCAGATGGAGAACATATGGGTATTTACAGCGCAATTCTTTCAACTTCTTTGTACATCTGAACATTTTCATAAAACAAAGTGAGGGAGGATTAATACCTAGTCTCATATCCTGTATTAAATAACAGGAAACAGTGAAATATGAAAGAAGGGAAAATAATAGGGTGCTATTTATATAGGAGAAAGCAGTTACCACTTGTAAAATCAATAATTAGGGAAATGTAGATTCACATGTGTGTTCATATATATGTTTATGTATATATGTTCCTACATATCTGTGTGTGTATATATATGTACTGTAGCACTATAGCACTGTCCTCCTGTTGTTCATTGATTTGCTCCAGCAGGCACCAGTAAGGTCTCACAACAAATTGTGAGACTTGTTGTTACTGTTTTTGGCATATCAAATACGTCATGGGTAGCTTGCCTGGCTTTGCCGTGTGGGCGAGATACTCTCAGTAGCTTGCCGGGCTCTCCAAGAGGGGTGGAGGAACATACATATTTATATGTATATGTATATATTTAGTGCTCAAGGGTCCATGTTGTGCTGGGAATCATACCCAGGGTGTCCATATACAATGCACATGCTCCAGTTCCCAGCTCTTGAGTCATCTTCCCAGCTCTAGATTCTTTTTTGCTTTTTCAATTTTCAAGACAATCCAAATAAAATTCAAAAACAGGACCTCTGCACTTGATACATCATTAGTATAAATAAATAAATAAAAACAAAAACACTTTTAAAGCAAGAAAGTGTTTTAAAAATTGTCAGTGCCTGTACTGCAAACCATAATGAGCAGAAGGGGAGAGAGAGAGACAGAGAGACAGAGAGACAGAGAAGAAAAGTGTCTGCCATAGAGGCAGGCTGGGGTGGGGGGTAGGGAACAGGGGTTTAGAGTGGCAGTACCAAAACAGGGGACACTGGTGCTGGGAAATGTACACTGGTGAAGGGATGGATGTTGGAGCATTGTATGACTGAAACACAATCATGAACAACTTTGTAACAGTGTATCTCATGGTTAAAAAATAAAGTATAAGGAACTTGAGTAAGTCATAATAAGCACAGTAACTATGAAACTATGATAACAGCTATCAATTCCTTAACCCTATTTATTTGAAAAGTTAAACCTACTAGTCTGTTAGCCCAGATATATACCTAAAACAAAGAAAATAACCAAAATAAGGATAGATAAGCAAGAAAATACATCATACTCACAAATATGCAACCAACAAATCAAAATTCTAATCTTAAGTTTTTAAGTATGTATATACTTTCCAGTTTCCAAAAGAGAAATGACAGAAGAAAGAGAGCATAAAAGGAAAGAGAGTGCTTCAGGTGAGCGGTTCATGCAATAATCTTGGGATTTAATCGTGAAAGAGACAAGGCTAATATGAGGATGACAAATGGGATAGCAGCATTTTTTTATAAGAATAAAATTTAATGTAAAAAACTTGAGTGAGGGGTTGGAGAGATAGTATGGAGGAGGGGAGGGATGCTTGCCTTGTATCCCAGGTTCAACCCCCCTGGCACTGCATATGGTATCCAGTAACACCAGAAGCAAATTCTGAGCAATACCAGATATGACAAAAAAAAAAACAAGAAAAACATTTTAAATGAAATTTGAATGAGTAAATGTTGACAACGTGAGTTACTCAACGAATTTTTAAATTGTAACTGTCATGAGCTTTTAATGGCACATAGCATAAAAATAAATAGCACAAGAAATATTAGGAAATTAGGAGGAAGTGGATAGATACGTAATTGTTAGAGGAGCCCTTCAATTTCTCAGAAAAGTACTGCACGCAGAGTAAGGAGCAGCAGCTCCTCAAATAAGGTGGCTTTGTTCAATGCTGTTTCATTAAAGTAATGCTAAGAAAATCCTGACAATAGCGGACAAGATACCATACCATTTACTACTTGGACCTGCCTTTGTTATGCTTCTTTTTGTTTAATTTTGCAGCTTCCAAGAATCTATCAAAAGTGTAGAGTGATGACTTGCCATAGTGGTGAGATACTCCAAGTGCTGTTTTATCAGAATAAAGTTTATCACCACAGTAACTTGGACATTCTTGTGGCTGAATTTTTCTTAACAATGCATACTGCTTGTGAGTGCCTTTGGCATTCCTATACTATAGATTTTCACTTGATTTACACCACCTATAAGTCCTATTTGCATAGATGCTATGAAACTACCCTTCTTCTCTACATGGGGAACCTAATCAGACCCATAAGTTACAAACTTGAGAGAGGTTTCATGGATGATTTGGGGGAAGAAGAAATAGTATAGGCTGAAAAAATCAGGAAAATATTTTTGTGGTTATAAATTCTGAGACATTTTAAAGAAAAAGTCCTCCTAAAAAGAGTAGCTGGGAAGCTCTCTCACCGCTCATGGTCCAAAGACTCAGAAATAAGTATCAAAAAAGATCAGAAAGTGGCAGAATTTCTTCCAGACCCTGCACAAGGCTGAGTCTTTCCAGGGTAACCTGGAGGGGTTGAGTGAGCCCAGTACACCCCAAACAGAGTCCTGGCAGTCAAAAATCTCCACGCACCACAGTCTCTGCTATGCTCATGGCGCCAGACTCCACTGCTCAATGAGCCTCATTCAGAAATTAGTTTGCTGAAACATTCAGGTATGCAGTTTTGTGACTGAAATCTCCATGCTTTCACGGGGATGGGGATGAGCTACATCCACCCATTTCCCTGTACTTCCGGAAGCCTGGTAGTCACGCTCACATCCCAAAGCTGCTACTCCATTAATAATTTAAGAATTTAACCCCAGCTATATCACCCAGTGATTGCAGCCTTGTGACATCCCAAACTCCTTAAACAACTTAAACTGATAAACCAGGAGTAGCACACCAGAGTGGATGAGATGGGATGTGTAGAAGCAATCAAGCTTGATGAACAAACTATAAACACAGAAGGCTTAACCTATAACAATATCTTAGTAATCTCTTATACAAGATCTTAATGGCTTCATGGTGAGATACAACAACCTTCACTAACTTTTTTCTAAGGAAACGTTTTTTGACCAGTCTTTAAGCAAATTATTTATAACAAGCAATATAAAAGAATGTAAAATAAATTATTGAGGGCCTACTGGGCTGGAGTGATAGCACAGTGGGTAGGGCATTTGCCTTGTGCGCAGCCAGCCCAGCCGAGCCGGGTTCGATTCCTCCACCCCTCTCGGAGAGCCTGGCAAGCTACCGAGAGTATCTCGCCCACACGGCAAAGCCTGGCAAGCTACCCGTGACGTATTCAATATGCCAAACACAGTAACAACAAGTCTCAAAATGGAGATGTTACTGGGCCCGCTCGAGCAAATTGATGAACAATGGGAGGACAGTGTTTGTTTGTTTTGTTGAGGGCCTACTATGGGGCAGACTCAAGTGGTAGTTGGGGAAATTGGAAATAATGGTGGTAGAAAGTGCAATGATGGAGGGATTGGTGTTGGAAACTAAATATCTGTAACTAAACTAATGATTTAATAAAGAAATAGCTGGAGGTTTGGGATCTATCAAGTTAAGGTTTCTTCTCTACAAATCCCACCAACAAGAGAGATGGGAAAAGCAGTGAGGTTAAGAGAAGAGGACGTTGGGGATTTGTCTTAATAATCACAGTGTTGTTGGGAGACTTGGAGCAGGATCCAACTTAAAAATCTGGATTAGACAGATGTACAGCAGTCTTCTCCAAGAAAGGCATAGAGATGGCTATTAAGCATATGGAAAAGCATTCGTCACCACTTATTATCAGGGAAATGCAAATCAAAACCACAGTGAGATATCATTTCACTCCAGTGAGAATGACCTATGTCAAAAATCCTGGAAACAATCACTGTTGGCAGGGATGCAGCTCAAAAGGAATGTTCATTCACAGCTGGTTCAGCCTCTGTGGAAAACTGTGTGGAGATTCCTTAAACTTGTAAGAATAGAAAGCCCATACAACCCAAGGATTCCACTTGTTTTTTAAAAACTTTTAATTTTATTTTCATAAAGTTCACAATAATGGATTACATTAATATTTTGACACCAGTCCCACCATCATTACACCTTCCCACTACCATTATTTTGAATTTTCCCTCCATCACTCAATCCTGCCGAAAAAGCAGATGCTAGATAATTGATTTTGTATTGCTTGGGCTGGAGCGATAGCACAGCGGTAGGGCATTTGCCTTGCATGCAGCCAGCCCAGCTGAGCCGGGTTCAATTCCTCTGCCCCTCTCAGAGAGCCTGGCAAGCTACCAAGAGTATCTCTCCTGGGGGGGGGGGGGCAAAGCCTGGCAAGCTACCCATGACGTATTCAATATGCCAAACACAGTAACAACAAGTCTCAAAATGGAGACATTACTGGGCCCACTCAAGCAAATTGATGAGGACATTGTGTGTTTGTTTGTTATGAATAGCATAAGATGTCATGCAGCCACAAGAGCAGCCATTTGTTTCTGGAATTCTAAAATTTTAGATAATTAGAGTCTGGAGAAATCTCTGCAGCTAGCTGCTAAGTTCCAAGATTCTTTTGTGTGTTTCTGGATCATGTCTGTTAAGGAACTTAAATATCAGGCAGAAAAAGTTCATGGGCGTGACCTCCAAGGTCCCATAGGCATAAGGAGATGAGAAGGACCCGCCCATCCTTGAGTCCTGGAGTTTACTATCACTGAACCTTTGTACATGTGCTTTTCTCATTGGGTTCTGGAAGTTGGTGGCCACCAGCTTCTTAGGGAGCAGGTAGAGGGATGACAACTGAGGCATCCCCAGTGAAATCTGCCTGGCTTAAAGTCCGGAGGCATCTCTGCAGTGAGCTGCTTGGTTTCGTGATTCTTTTGTGTGTCTTTGGATCATTCCACTTTTTAATGCCTACCCTTCTCCCAAACACAGAAACATTAATTCAAAAAGATACATTCACATCTATTTTCATTGCAGTGCTTAACACAATAGCCAAGATATGGACACTGTTCAATGACAGATGAATGATATAGAAGCTATGGTACAATATACACAATAGAATATTGTGAAGCTTTAAGAAATGATGAAATCATGCTGATTGTTGCAATGTAGACAGAACTGGAGGGCATCATGTTAAGTGAAATAAGTGAGAGGAAGAAGGATGAATACCAGATGATCTCACTCATCTGTTGTATAGACAGAGAGACAAAACAAAGGAATAGACTGTATTACAATGACAAGTACTTGGTGTTGAATTACAAAATTCAGATTACCAAGCAATGGATGGGAATGAGAAGGTGGACTGGAGATGACCCAGGGACAGTAGTGGAGGGTCATGGGCATTTAAATGGTGTGGAGATACAATAACTTCATACACTAATACTTTCAACATTATTGTAATGATGCTACTGAAACTACAATTTGGATACACAGAGACATGCATAAAAAATCCGGACGGGAAAGTGACCATCCCAAAAGTGATAGAAAGCCACACAATTCAAGGGAGAATATCTATAATTAAGTTGGGTGGCGAGAACACTGGGAGTGAAGAGGAAAATTGTTGGTGACATACAGGCAATGTAAAGCCAACTGATATTGTATGTTAGACAAGACATCCTAAATAGCAGCAAATTTTGCGTTGGAGGTCCCAGTTAGCCTTCAAGCTTCAGCCAGTGCCTTCTCTGCCATATGGGGTAACACAGAAAGCATCTGTTTCTCTCTTCCATATGACAATAGAGAGAAAAGCAGAGACAGGGATTAGTCTTGGGTACAGAGAACTAGAAGGAATAGCCCTTTGAGCAGCTACAGCACACTCGGAGAAACCACATTCATCATTGGCCCAGGAAGCTGGACCGAGTTCCCCAGTCAGTGCTATCAATTCAATATTTACACATAATCTGGAGGTTGAAGTTCTTGTTACTGCCAGGAAGGGAAACAGGAAAACTTGCCAGAAAGAGAAGACCGCTTGCTACCCAAAGACTTGCCAAATCCTAGCCCTCAGTTCTACATGCTCAGTTTTCAAGAGAATGAGGCAGAGTTCGTGGGAGATAGTGTGTCTTGACCAATAGCATATCTGGGCCCTCTGCAGTTACAAGTCCTTTTGGAGTTAACAGAAATGTAGCCCCCAGAGCACACTGACTTGCCCAGTGCCACACAGCAAAGAAGCATCTAAACTTAGAGTCAAACCCAGTTGGCCATGCTACTTAACAACACAAACTGATCCACTGGACAGACAGGGAGGAAAAAATAAGCCAGATTGTGTCTAAAGAAACAAAACCTGGGTTAAATCTTGTTCAGTGTGTTCTCTGGAAAGATGAGAAACCCTGGGGAGAGAGAAAATGAATGAGTTGAATCTTGGGTAAAGACACCAAGACCCTTTCTGCAATTTCTTTGGGAGGTTATTTGCTTATTGTTGTTGTCTGGGCACACTTGGAGGTGCCCGAAGACTACTCTTAGCTTTGTTCTCAGGGTCTCTTCTGGCAGTGCTGGGGGAATATAAGCAGTGTCAGAGATTGGACTGGGATTGAACAGTGTGCAAGGCAAGCGCCTTCATCCCTGTACTATGTCTCCAGCCCTCTGCAATTTCTTTGGGACGGGGTAGGCATCCCTGGCAATGATCAGTGGCTACTCCCTCCTCTGTGCTCAGAGATTCCTCTTGGAGGTGGTGGCAGAACTCTGAGGTTGCAGGAATCAGACTGTGAGCCCCAGCATGCCAAATCTGTGGGCTCGCCTTGCAGCTATCCGCCTGAAGAAATGGTCTATGTGAGCTTCCTGCAGATTGGGAGTGGACAGGGGATCTTATGACAAGGACCACTGGGCTTGAGTCCAGCCCCAAACATCCAAGGGTCAGAATCAGGGTGAGGCCTTGGATCTGGAATTCCTAACAAGCTTTCTCAGGATACCTCAGAGAATCAAAGAACCAGGGCTCTGAGGGGATTGAATTCTTGACCAAAGAGTATGTGAAAAGTAAATCTAGATCACATCTCAAGCCAGACCACACATGGCCAGTCCTGCCTTCGGTCCAGAGACCCTCTCTCCTGAATAACTTACCCAGCCCTCAGTCATTTAAATTTACGGAGCTGTTATTGAAGCCCTTAGTCTCACAAGGGAGCTCATTTGAGCCATAAAACCAAGAAGAATATCCTAATACCAAGAACTGATGTGCAGCTCCATTGGGAAGGTCCCACAAGAAATGAAACGAGTTACATTTCTTTGGCAGAAACAAACTTCTTGACTTGCTTGGGTGATAATTGCTAGTGAAGGAGAATATGGAACTTAATTTAACTCTGTATTATGGCCTTTTAATTGATATTTCTTCCCAATGTCCACTGTTTCTTCTGTAAATGCTTCAAGTGAGGGAGAGAGAATGAAGGAGGAGAGAGAGAGAGAGAGAGAGAGAGAGAGAGAGAGAGAGAATCCATATAAAAATTGGCTTCTAGCCAGACTCTGGTAGACCAGCCAATCAGAAGCCTTCAGGAAGAATAAGGACCCTCTCTCTGTGAGTAGAACAATAATAATACAGAGGGTTGGGCTGTTGCTTTGTACACAGGTGATTGGAGTTAAATCCCTGGCAGAAAACCTTTATGGACCCTTCAAACCCCTCTATGGACCCCTGCCCCTGGCCAGGAGTGATCCCTGAACACAGAGGCAGGAGTAAACTCTGAGCAACACCAGGGTAGCCCTAAAACTTAAGGATGATCTTAATGATTAACAACTGACCTTGCAGGTTTGTCCTGGGCTTTCTCTGAACCTAGTGGCTTAGAGCACCTCAGCATGGGAGACTGGAGGGTCCTGTGTCCCCACCTGGGCGCCCTGCTGCTCTCTATAAAAACCATGATTGGAGACTTATTGCAACAAGAATCTCTTCCATGGGCCAACCTGCATCCCGGGCCCCACCCTAAACCTACTGAATCAGAGCCTGGATTTAACCAGGTCTGCAAATTGGTCTTTACATTGGACAATGTGAGAAGCACTGGTCTAGAGCTTTACCCAAATAAACCAGAACTTTCCAGGCCGCCATTTGAGAGCTCTACCTAGTCAAAGGCAACCCATGCCAAACCCACTGTCAAGATTAGTCATTTCTTGCATGTAGGACTGGCCACATCAAAGAAAATAATTCAGAAAAGAAATGGGATAAAGAAAGTTTCTGGAGAACTGGAGCAATAGTGCAATAGGTAGGACGTTTGCCTTGCATGCGGCCAACCTGGGTTTGATTCCGAGCATCCCATATGGTCCCCTGAGCACCGCCAAGAGTGATTCCTGAGTGCAGAGCCAGGAGTAACCCCTGAGCATCGCTGGGTGTGACCCAAAAAGCAAATAAATAAATAAATAATGAAACTAATAATTAGCATTTAAAAGAAAAGAAAAGAAAGTTTCTGGACACGAGAAGCACAAAGGCCATATTTTGCTTTATTCCCATGAACACAGATCTCTCCATCTGTCCATGAACACACCACGCACTGCAGGACACCCTCTGCCAACCCACAAGGAAATGAAAAATGGTAAGAAAAACACTTTCTGACACAGAAGAGACAGGAATAACCAGTGCAGAGGCCAACCTTCTCAACTCACGGAATCAAGGCCTTCAAGAGCAGCAGGGCCTTCAAAGTCATTTCCTGGTCCCTCCCTCCATCCTGCCAAACTGGACATCGAGGCCCATCGAGGCAAGGGATCTGGAAAAGCAGCCTGAGCTTGTTAGGAAAAAAAAAAACTGGCTGAGAGGTGGCACAGATCTCGGGATTCTGTTGCTCCTTCCATCCCAGCAATAACTCCTTGGGGAAATGTGCCAGAACCATCTCGAAGTTGGCATGCAAAAGCTATTCCACACATCTGCACAACATGAGCATCAGCGCCACCAGACACAGCTGGAACCGTTCCCTGGGAGAACTAACCCCAGGCTTGGCTGCGGTCCCCAGGTTATCAATTAGCTGGAATATTCTGCAGGAAGTGAGGAACTAGCTGATTTTCCCAAATCTTTCTTTCTTTGTTTGTTTTTGTTCTCCCACTTCCATAAACACTGTGGTTTACAAAGTTACGCAAGATGGTTTGTTACAGGCATTCAATATGCCAACACCAATCCCACCACCCCTGTCTCCTTCCCTCCACCATTTTCCTCACCACCCTGCAAGCCTGCCCCCATAATAGGTCCACTGCACTTTATTTTAGATTGCTTCTGACCGCTAACAGGCTAACAGAATATCAAAAAACATTTCTGTAGAAGAAAATTTGTGAAAATTGTTCTATCTCACCACGGGGACATTAAGTCCTTATTCGAGGGTTTACTAAACAGTTGTTGCAAGTTAAGCCTTTGTATTAACGGTTTTGTTAGTCGAGATTGTTTGGCTTCTGAGTTACATTCCCATCCAATCTTGTGTGCTACTACTAGGATGTAAGTATTGTAGATTTGGGGCATATCCAGAAAGTCCAGGATATTTAACTGGGCAGTTTGGCTGGAAGTGTGGCCAAGGCTTTGGATTGTGAGAGAGAGCAATCGCCAGGAATTGTTTGGACGGGCTCTGGCCAGCCCCTCTCCGAGAATGCCCAGAGGTCTCAGGCACGAATGGGTGTCTGAGAGGATTTCTCCTAATCTTGAACTAGGCTTTGCATTAGAAAAGGGAGCAACTCATTCTTTTTTGCTTTCTCTTTCTGTGTCTGTCTGTTTGTCTGTCTCTCTCTCTTTTCTACGCCTGGCAACCAACAATCTGTCCTTGATTTCTGTGAGTTCCATTTTTCTCCAGACTCCATGTATTAGCGAGATCAGACAGTGTTGGTCTTTGTCTAACACTTCACTTTGCTCTCTTTGCCGAATCACCACCTCCGCCCCCTCCCCCACTTTGCCCCCTCTAACTTGGGCACACACAGCTTTGTAGTGTGCAAAGCCTTTGGGATAGATAGCTCCTCCATCGGTACAATGTCCAAAGTCACTTTGAGATCCCACAATTAGGACAGAAACACGATCCGTCCCCTAAAGCCAAAAGTCTCAACTAGCAGCCCCCGGCACAGCATCACCAAGGAGTTTTCTTCATCCCAAACACCAGAGGGGAACCTGCGTGACAAAACCCGGGCTTCCCAAATCCCCACCGAACAAGCCTCGGTTCTCAACTCCTTTTCTGTCCCACTTCATACTCACCCCACCCTGAAAGTGAAGCTTTTGCACACATCGGGACGGGATGTAGGGAGGAAAGGAGGTTAGGGGGGTAGGGGGCACCTGAAATCAAACTCCACCCCTTTTATAGAATTTTTCAATTTTTTGGCTTTGGGGCCAGCCAAAGCCAGTAGTATTACTACTGACTCTGTGCTCGAGGATCACTCCTGGGAGCAATCAGGGAACCATGTATGCAGTGATGAGGAGTGACCGCATGCAAAAGTAAGGACTTTTGTCCTGCATGCAAAGTAAGGACTCAGCCCACGGAGTTATCTCTCCGGTCCAAGCATAGCCTATTTTGTTTGAAACCCTCTCCTTTTAATTTTTTTGGAAGGAGCCACCCCTGGCCTACTCAGGGACTGACTCCTGACTCTGCCCAGGGATCACTCCCGTTATTTCTCAGGGTGTGTAAACTCAAAAAAGACAGCAGCAGTGGTGGTCTATTTCTCCCGCTGCCTGTGTTCAGTAGTCTCACACCGGTTCCCCCACCCCGGGGAGGTTGATGGCGATGGGCAGGCGAAGGAAGGAAACAAGGGCCAGCCTGGTTGGTGTCCATTGCAGTTTATTCCATTCCCATCTCTATTCTCCTCTGATTCTCCTCCTGCTTCTTCCTCCCCCATGCAAATTCATTCTCCTCCTCGATCCCCTTCATCCTCCTTCAGGCTCTGGAATCTGGATCTGGATCCCCTTTCTCCTTCTCCCTCTGGAGTCTGGATTCTGATTCCCTTTCTCCTCCTTCTCTGGAGTCTCGATTCTGATCCCCCAGCCCACTCTTACAGTACAGTTAATCCCAAAGCATGAGGGGTTGGGGCTTACACATAGGTATGGCATAATCAATAGGGGTAAAGTTCTTTCCCTCGGGGAAAGCCGTTGCTTCTAGGACAGATACTCTCTCAGCAGAATGACCCACCCTAGAATGGAATCCCATGAGTGTGTTTCTCCTCTCCTTGTCCAACAAACATATAGCATTCATAACATTAATATTAATTAGCATAAAGCATTCACAATATTAATCATTTTGTATGGATACAGTAAGAAATACCTTAAGCTTATAGAATTGCTCTCCTAGGGCCATCTCAATCTCAGACTACAGTGCTCAGGCCAGATAGTCTTTCCTATCCCTAGCAGGGTCCTAGTCTCATCATTACTTTTGGATCATGACAACATTTGTCCATGATCAAACTCTTAACTTATAGTTAAGAATGGTGGCACTCTGGCCTGACCCATTTTGATGCCAGGGTAGCTCACCGCTTGCCCTGGGTCCATTCAGTCCCTCGTCGGGACCCTGCTTTTGGGGTGCTAGGAACTAAGGGCAACTGAGGCTTACGTCGAGAAAGCATATGCCTGGAAGTGAATAATATTCAAAGCCAATTAAATCCTAAGTTACAAAGCATAATATTAACTGTCTTCCTGTATCTATACAAAATGGACATTGCATTAAAGTAAACTATTCATAAGACATAAGGAGAGGAGAAGGGCAGTATTAACTTACAATACAAGTTCAGTGTCCTAGAAGAATCTGACCTTCCAAATTAGCAGAGTCTGATTAGGGGGGGAAAGCTGATTAACTGGTTGGGGAAGAGAGCATAGAGAAGTGGTTTCAGATAAACAAAGGAATGGGAGTGACTCCCGAGCACCATGATGGGTATAACCTGATAAACCTAAGCTCCTTGTGGCAAAGGGAGAAAGGACAAAGCAATGTCATCCTACACCAGGGGACCACACACACACACACACACACACACACACACACACACTCACGCACACACTCACACTCGCATTACTGGCCAAGAATCAGGGGGACCAAACCTTGATTGACCATGTACAAGGCAAGAACCTTCGCCTCCCTACAAGAAGCCATGACCCTCTAGTTTGTCTTTTTTTCTTCATTTGAACTCCCGAGTCCTCAATTCCATGCTGGGTGGTTTCTCCACAGGAAAGATGGGAAGGTGGGACAGGCAGGGAAGTGAAGGCAGCTCCCTGCAGCGGGGAGCGGGGGCTGGGTTTTGTGTTTCCATGGCTCGCTGGCCAGTGATCTTCGTGACCCCACAGGCTGGCCAGTGCCCCGGAATGTCTCTTTATTAGGTGTCTGGAGAAGGAAATTGTCCTCATGCCAGCGCCCCCACACTGAGGACTTTATTAGTTTTTTAATTTTCTGTCTGGGTGCTCCTGCGGCATCAAACTGTCCGCAGCTGCTCAGAGCTATTAAGTAAGGAGCCACATGGGGTCCCTTCCCATCCCCACCCCCCCCCTTTCTACCGGCAGAAACTTCTGGACCTGTGATGGGGAGCCTTTCCAGTTTACCTCTGGTGAGAATTGCTGAGGGGCCTAGTGGACCCCATCCTGTCCTGCCTCAGCTTACAGCAGGGCAGGGCAGGGCAGGGCAGACAGGGACCCACAGGCAGGTGGCAGGGAGGGGCGCAGACCTGAGAATATGCTCACCAGCCACTCTGCCCAGCCACTCGGGGACCCAGATGGGAGCTGGGTTAGTAACACGGCTGCTCAGCCAGTCCACAGTGTGCACCTGAGTCCAAAGCATCCCCTCCTGCTTCACGGAGAGATCCCATTCTCCATATGGAGAGTTGCAGTGACCAAAAAAATGGGGGACGGGGTGGGGTGGGGGACCTGGCATCCTATCTCTCCCAAGTAGATAACACGCTTAGTCTGAGCTCTGCCAGTAGCACTGAGTCAGTCCAGACCTGCT
Organism: Sorex fumeus; assembly: GCF_029834395.1. NCBI lineage: Eukaryota > Metazoa > Chordata > Mammalia > Eulipotyphla > Soricidae > Sorex > Sorex fumeus. Next base: position 60,862,246 of record NW_026606101.1, read on the forward strand.
CTACCATCTACAGGACCCCATATGTGGACATGAAAAGATGGGGTTGGGCCCCCCTCCCCACCGCGGAGCTGTATGTCCATCAACACGTGCACGCATGCACACACACACACACACACACACACACACACACACACACACACACACCATTATTTGGCCAAGCACTGAGCCTTTGCCCTAGCAAGAGGTGGGGTAAGGAAGGTTATGATGGCTCAGCTGGTAGAGGTCGGACTCTGGAGTCTGAGGGCTCCGGAATTCTCAGCCGAGTGATTTGCTTTCCAGGGCCTGCCTCTAAGCCGCCCTTTGAGAAGACCTTATTTGCAGGGTGAATGTGAAATCCTAGAGAGGAGAAAACCCTTTGGTGATGCCCGCCTCGGGAACAATTTTGCCTGTGAGAGCAAGTGGGTATTTGGGGTTAATCCCCCTGTGGAAACACGAGGTTGAAAGCAAGGAGGTCAGGGGTCTGATTAAGGCTTCTGTTGACACATAAACTTCCTGGTTCTCCCAGACAATCCAGGCCTGGGGGAGGGGAGGGGAGGGGAGGGGTCAGGGAAGAAAGAAAAGGAGGTTTTTTTGGGTTTTTTTTTTAATTCAGTGCCCATCTCCCTTAAAAATTAAAGTCAACAAAACAAAGTGAGGGCTTGGAGACACAAAATCTGGTTTTTCTGTCTAGGTGCAAATATTGCTTTGAAAATCTCTTGTTGGGATTTATGTAATAGGGTTAAAATGCATCTTTTGAAATGTTTATATTTACATATGTATATATATGCATAGATACATAAGAAAGGAAGAAAGAAAAGAAAACTTATCTTCTGGGGGGTGGGGTCTTCTATTATTTTGAGAGTGGGCTTCTCCGGCTTGATTTTGGTTTTTTTTACTTTGATCCAGGAAAATCATCATGAAGCCCCTCAACCAGGCAGATGGGCTGAAACAATGGCCTTTAGGTCCCTTTAAAACTGCTGTAAACACACACCTCCAAGAAAAGCCCTGATGAGAGTATTAAAGCAAATCACCCTGTAGTTACAAAAAGAACTGAGAGAAAACCATAGTTCTCCATATACTAAAGCTGACAAAGCTAAAATAATGTAGGTTGGGGGATGGGATGTGCCAAATGCCCCCAACCTCCCTAAAGCAGTTACTGGTTAAGATCCTGAGCAATTTTTAAAGGTTTATATTTAAAATCAAAATATTTATTTTGAGGAAGAGACGGAGTTTCAAGAGTCTGTCCCAGACAGATTTAGGAGCATTTAACAAAATAACCATGCAGAAATGGTGGAAACCACTATTTGGGACATTTATAATGAGATAAGATTTAGGTAGGTAAGATTTAAATCCCCCACCACCAAAAATCCCATAATAAAGCAAGAGATCCCAAATACTCGACCTTCCTTTTGAGCTTCAAGAAACTGAGATTTTTCTTGAAACTTTTGCAAATATTACAGATTGAGAAACATTGTTTAGTTGCACCAAACAAAAAGGAAAGCATTTCTTTGTAAATTATAGTGCTTTAATAAAACAATTTTATTTTTAAATTTTAAAATTAAAACCAAAAAAATCTTAAAAATTAAAAAAGGCATTTCTTGAATAAATCCTCGTCTTTCTACTTTGAGTCTCCATTTAAAGGATTTTGGAGATCTAAATGTCTAACATCTTGAAAATGAATTGCCAAAAAGTTTCCCCAAAGAGAACATGAGCATAAACCAAAATCAAATTCTAGAAGATGTTCCTGGGTCCCTTCAAAAGAATCAAGACATTTCCTGTGCATTTTATTTTTCTCAATAAAATTTGGGACTTCCCTAATTTATCAGCTACTTGGTTCCTGTCTTGTCTGTGTGACCTTTTCCCTCTTTTATTCCTCTTTCTCTTGGTGAGACTGGTTTCTGATGTTTTCTAACACAAATTCCTTCAGCGCCTCTGACAGCAGGAAAGTGGTGATCTCAAGAGCAGGAATAAAGGAGACAAGGGAAGGAGGAGAAAGAAAGGTCCCGACAATTCAGCAAGAGACCAGCAGACACAGAGTCCAAAAGTTCACTCGCTGAGAAGACTCAGAAATGCCAAGACTTGGGCTGCTCTGGGCAGGGTCACTGGATACAAAAGGTCTGTGGAGGAGCACTGCTTTTCTGCCAACCTTCTTGCAGGACCACTGGGGGAAGGTGAGGCATTTAGTCACACTGAAGATCATGGCTGAATAAAGGCAAGAGAATTTGGAGTCTCCCAGCAAATATCAGTGGTTGACCCAGTGCAGGAGGCGAGTCAAAGGCTGCCCCCAGACTGTGTTTGTAACAGAGAAAACATGAGCTACCCTTGAGCTCCAAATGCCAAGTGGCTTGGCCCTGGGGTCTACAGCAGGCTCCCATCAGGTCATCCGCATCATTTTCTCCCCCAAACAAACAACAACAAAAATCCAGGCAAGTAAGCATGGGGAAACCGCTGATAATTAAGTGCTCCCCATAAATGCCCCAACTGCACCATGCCAGTTGGAGCATCGTTGGCCCCAATGACCAACGCAGCCAAAGGCCAGGTGATGAGGTCTACCTGCCTTCAGAAACAATTCCAGACAAGGCTGGGACCTAATTATGCTCCTGTTTTCAGGGAAAAACGGCAATGAGGAAACATAAAAAAGTATCTTGGTCAACGGAGTGTGGGAAGTGTACTGGTCTGCTCAAATTCTCAGCTTCCTGTGAAATTCACTACATGTCACACACACACACACACACACACATCCATTAACATATGTGCAGAGATAAACACACACACATATATACGCACACATATTCACACATATACACTCGCCCATATGCACATATATACATGTGTGCATGTCTACACACATAATTTAATATAGTTTAATATATGCTAGCAAATTAATATTGGAGGAGGTCTGCAACAAATCTAACTTCAACAGGTTCTCAACATAATTGCATTCAACATCCATTTGTTATAGTGTTGATTAAAAAACAAAAGAAAGAAAAAGACAATCCCAGTTTCCAGCCAATGCAGTTTGCATGTGTGTGGATTCCTCCTGGTTCTCTGGTTTCCTCCCACAGTCCTGAGAGGCTGATGTTGGGCTCACTGACATATCTTCATCATTCTGTAGAGCAGGTGTGCAAGTGTCCCGTCATGGAAAGACGTCCATCCAGATGGGGTTCCACCTTTTGCTCTGAGCTCTGAGGATGATGAGTTAAGTCACCCACGGCCCTGGAATAAGCAGATTGAAAAATGAATGTGATTGAGTGAATAAAGTTCATTGTTTAACATTGGGAGTAATCAGGGCTTTACTTGGATGTCTGGTGATGCTTTTATAATCCGAAATGGGCAGTACAGGCTGAACTTGTATTTGTGCAAATAGACCTATGATAAAATGTGATTTGTGGAAACTTCAAGTTTCCAAGAACTTACCTATAAACCACATTCAATGAGGACTTCACTGCCTAGATTATTCCACGCAGGATTTCTGCAAAGGTTTTGGACCCAAATGAAATCATTTTTCTTCCCAGCACCTAGAACAGGGATTGAAAACATCTGGCCCACAGGCTGTCTAAGGCATGCAAAATCCTGTGGTCTGGCCCTAGTTCATGACAGAACAGACATGTGTGCATCTTGTCTGCTGTCTGTGGCGCATCTGCCTGTATCATGTGGCCCATAAATGATGCTATAACTATTCAAGTGTCCCTGGGAAGAATGAGGGTTCCTTAACCCTGGCCTGGAACATCCAAGTGAAAAACAGCTCTAAACTTTTGGAGGTAAAAATGCAGATTGGGAGGGCTCCAATTACACACCCTCTTCTCTGGGAGAAAAGTTAGCAGGAATCTGGAAGCTTCTCAGGATGTCACTAACAAGAGATTCAGATGGTGAGGTAATCCAAGAACCTACCAGACTGAGCCAAGAGGCCTGCGGAAACTTGTCCAGGCGTCCCACGCTGGGAGCAGAAAGCCTTTGGGTTCACCTTTGTGTAGGAAGGCCTTGGCCCTCGGGCAGCCACTTCCTCAAAGAAGGATAGCGCAGAGCCGCACTGATGATAAGGAACCGGTGACCCTGACCCAAACCCTGCTGAGATTCACAGAACCTATGACCACAACATCTGAGGCCGGAGTCAGTGCTTTCTGTAGGGTTCCCAGAAGGCATATCCTGGAAACAGTTTCCAAGATAGTGTGGGTGACACAGTCCTGGACAAGACCCCTAGAAAAAAAAACTAAAGAGGAGTTGGAGAGATTGTACAGTGGGTAAGGTACTTTCCTTGCATGCAACCAAACTAGGTTCTATCCCCGGCATCCCATATGGTCCCTAGATCATGCCAGGAGTCATCACTGAGTATAGAGCCAGGAGTAATCTCTGAGCACAAACAGCTGTCCCAACAAATGGAACAAAAAAACAGAAGAAACCCCTTAAATAGCAGGGTGCATCATGGGAAGAGCAGCGTGGGGGGCCACAGAGAACAGGAATCAAACCAAAGACCACCTGGTGAAGCTGAAGCACGTGCCACAGGGACTACTGACAGGGTGTCTGTTATGGTAGAGGACGCCCATTCTGCGGACACACTAGAGTTCTCACTTGGCAGTTGTCACACAGACATCTCCTTCCAGCTGGTCTCCCCCATCCCTCTTTATACCTCATTTTGCAACCTGAAACACACATGCTTACATAAGTCTTTCAGACCGTCTTTCAGTGGCCAGCAGATCCATCCATAGCCAGGTGAGATGAGAGCAGGAATCCAAAATGTCATCACTAATGTCTACCTTCTTCCCATGAGCCCATGGACCTTCATGAGATTCCTAAGATCACTCACCCTTCTACCCCTACTCTCTACGTCTACTCTCCCATCCACTGCCTTCCCGTCATTCCATCTGCTCAGTCCCGGCCTCTCCTGGCCCCCTAAACGTTGAACCCTTCTTTCTCTTCAACCCACGCTCTCCCCGTGCAGTTCCTTTTCCCTAATATTCTGCTCCACCTAGCAAAATCTTCTGCACGTATCTGAAGATTCAGTGGAGATTTTACATTTTCAGCTGAAGGATCTTCTTTATCACCTCTGCACCAAATCTACTCACACAGAATTCCAGCCTGCCCCCACTTTTTCTTTTCCCCATATCAGTTTGGTCCTTAGCGAGACTACAAAGAGTTCCCGTTGATGAGACTTTCAATACTGCACCATTTCCTTTGTCCTCCGTGCCTTCCCCAAACACCTGCCACAAAGCTTGCATCAGGCTTGTGTGAAGGGACAGGACAAGAAATAAAATCTCTGGAGAATTGGGTCTGGAGCAATAGTATAGCGGGTAGGGAGTTTGCCTTGCACACGACTGAACCGGGTTGGATTTCCAGCATCTCATATGGTCCCCTGAGAACTGCCAGGAATAATTCCTGAGTGCAGAGGCAGGAGTAACCCCTATGTATTGCCGGGTGTGACTCAAAAAGAAAAAAAAAAAAAACCTCTGGAGAATCACCTTTTAGATTCCATTTCCGCACGGCGTTTGTGCTTCTAATATAAAAATAAAAGGCAACAGGAAAATGTCTTCTTGTGAGCTCCTGGAAAGAAGCATCAAAGTGATTGCAATGTGACAATGGACCAAGACTTCACAACCTGGACTTTATCATCTGTCAATTCCTTTCCCACAAGAATAAGGAGTTTGAAGAGCTAGAATGAGCTCCAAGGGAACTAAAATCAAACACACCTCCCGCTCCCATCTCAACGCCCATGATGGCCATGGGCCCCTCCAGGAAGCAGAGGTGGAAGTCGGTGGACCCGCTCCTTCAGCTCCAAGAGCAGGAATTTCCAAGATGGAAGAAAAAGAGAGCAGCCCGAGGAGGAAAAGACTACAGGAAGAAAGTTGGGAATCGAGGAAGAAGAGGGAGTATGGTGAAGAGAGGGACAGAGATGCGATAATAAAGCGCAGAGTTGAAAAGAACCCCAAAGTCCTTGTCAGTGAGAAAGACATCAATCCAAAAAGTGCACATGGCCGGCGACCTAGAAGACAGAAATGGGAGTCGAGAAATAGCTGCTCTTTAGTCCAGAAAGCTGAATAAGCAAGCCTGGTTTGGGTTTGGTTTGCTTTGTTTTTCCAGTCCTCTGGTTAATTTCCAGCCATAAAAATATGGCCCAAGACTTTACAAAAATATCCCTAAAACATTCCACATGCAGCCTAAGGCAGAGGGTAATTGTTATGAAGAAATTCACACAAATTCTTGAGCCAAGAACAACAAGTTGAGAATAAAGAAGAAATGGGAAACATGAAAAAAAAAAGGCGGGGGGAGGATGCAAGTCAGAAACCAGGATGACAAATGCCAGCCAGCAGCCCCCTCTCTGGATCAAACAAGAGGAAGTGGGCTTGACAGCTGTCTGAAGTGCCCCTCAGGGAGTAAACTCCAGCGGGATGGGATTCGAGGACCTTTCATCCTGGGGAAGCTCTGGGTGCTCCTAGAGAAAGTTCTGGAAGACATGGTGCTTCCAAGCCAGTCTTGCAGGGCAGTAGAGAATCCATCCAGGTCGACCTCCCCTGCATCTCTGAATCCCTCATGCAATGTGACCAGCTCTACTTCTCCACTCCCAGGAATCTGCCCAGGGCAGTGGTGGTTTTCTACTCCTTAGACAGGAGGAGAATGAGCTAAGAACTGACAGTCTGTGACCGTCCTTGTCGCACACCCTCCAACCAGTATAAGACATGCCTAATGCTCCACCGTCACACCCTTGGCTTTCTGTGCCATGTGTTCCAGTGCGTCACTCTCCTGGCCAGAGTCCTGGGGACACTCTCTAGGCGAAGCTGAGTCAAAGCTCCTAGAGTTCGTCCTCACTTCCCCTGTCATGGTGGCACCCTCCCCCCCATGAACTGTTTTCCCTGAAAAGCTACTCTATCTGCATGCACAAAGGACCCCAGCGCCTCCCTCAAACAACAATAACAACCGAGCTAAAAACAGCGTTTGCACTGACAAAAATTTCTGATGAAAGCATCAGGGCCCTCACAGTTGGGATGGGGCCAGTATCTGCCTCCTGCCTCCTCCATCCTTTCTCCTCCCTCTCCATTCTAGTCCTTCCCGAGCTGACCTTTAACCTTACTGGGGTCTCTCCCTCCTTTATAGCTTTTTCCAAATGCAGTTGGTCCCCCTTTCAAGGAGATCATCAAGTATCCCTATGATGTGAACCCAAATAGAAGAATCCACAGAGAACCATGGAAGACTGAGATAGGCTTAAAAAAGAAAATCTCCCTGGGACCCTTAAAATTGATGCAGAAATCCAAAAACGCTTGGCCGCTATTGCAGCCACGTGACATTATATGATTCTCATAACCAGCTATAGAAAATAAAGTATTTCACAATGCCGTTTCAACAATTCTGATTGTTGGGGTGGAGGAAAATTCTAAACAATAATGGTGTATCTTTTGTCAAAATAATGAATGTAATCAATGTAGAGAAGAGTTAAGTAGAAATCATCTACCTCGCAGGCATTGGGAGGAGTGGTAGGGGGTATATTGGGGTTCTTAATGGTGAAAAATGAGTACCAGTGAAGGGAAAGGTGTTTGATCATTGTATGACAGAGACTTAAACCTGAAAGCTTTGTAACTTTTCCCACAGTGATTCAATAAATAAATATAAGAAGAAAAATAAATAAATAAATTTATGAAAAAAAAAATCTATGCCAGTGCACTGGAGCTGGGGATGAAGGGGGAGGGTCCCAGCCCCAGGATCTGTGACTGGATCCCGGGCCTTCAACATTGGCTCACTGACCTTTGTTCCTCTCACTGATGCCCGTGGGAGCCCAGTCAGGAATCCAGCCCAAGCCCAACCCTTGGCTTGACTAGAGACTCTTTGAACACAGTGATTTCAAAGGAGCCTGTATGCTGAGATCCAAACGCAGGAAAGGAAATGGCTCCGTGCTTAGGAGCAACACCTCACAGCACAGTGACGGCGTCCAGTGAACTTCATCCTCGCCTGTGGTTCTCAGGTTATCTAGTGCCCCACGCAGAGCAAGTGTTAATCTTCCAGAAGCCCCACAGAGGGGTCAGCGTTGGAAACATCTGCAACAAACCCCATAATTGATTCTAGAACCCAAGTGTCTGCCCATTTTCCGATGCCAACACCCTGCTACCTTTGGGGGCCCTGTCAAGGACTTGAGGCCCACGTCAATCGTCCAATGAAGAGTCTGGAAAGTTCACACTGGTGGAGGACCTCACCAGGCTTAAAATAAGCCCAAGGGTAAGTGAAGCCCAGGATGGCATAGTGATGACCTCTGACCTAAGCACCCCCTGGTGGGAGGGAGGGGATTCCCTCACACAGCCCCTGGAGCTCAGCCTACCCTGATGGCCCGCAAGGGGCCTTCCCTCGGGGATCACATCAGCTGGGGCTCTTGTCCTGGGAGAGAATCTGCAAACAAGAAGCTGCCCACTCTGTGTAGCATCCCAGCACCCATGGCGGAGCCCTCAAGCTGGCAAGCACCCACCACTTGGGTGTGACTCGGCTGGGTGCCCGGCCCCTCAAGCCTGCCCGGGGCTGAGTTCCGGACCACACCCTGCTGCTTCACCCTCCCTTGCACATCTGGGAGGAGAGTCATCGTCTGGCCACAGCCCAGCTCGGCAGCTGATAGGAAGAGGGAGCAGCCTGGCCCCTCCAGCCCCGCCCTGCTCCCAGGAGCTTACTCACCCTGAGATTTAAGGCTTCTGTTTCAAACCACTGGCCTCCAGACTCCTCAAACGTGTGTCTTTTTTCCTAAACAAGTGTGTGCACCTTCTCTTCCACAGCAGGACTGCGTCTAGAGGGCATCTAGCTAGCCGTCCGAAAATAGATCTCCACAGACCACATTCAGGGCTGTGTGCATCTGTTTTGCAGGTAACTCCTTGCTACCCCCTCACAAGGTCAAGGCCACGAGACAGGAACTGTGTCAACTGGGATGGACAGAGCCAGAGAGCACTTTAAATCCCAGTTCATGGGTCCGGAGGGTTAGTGAAGGCAATTGCCTAGCACATGGTCAACCCCAGTTCAATGCCTAGCACTGCGTATGATCCTCTGAGCTTTTCCTGAGTGATCCCTGAATGCAGAGCCAGGAATAAGCCCTGAGCACTGCCAGGTGTGGCCCAACACAAAAACAAACAAACAAACAAAATACATACATGCCCACAAAACAGGATACACCATGGGCTAAGGCAGCTACCTCACCCCCATACACACACACACACACACACACACACACACACACACACACACACACCTAGAGTCTCCTCCTCAGTGCCAAGACAGTCACGTGTTCTCTGTAGCCGTGGGGGTAGGGGAAAGAGCTCTAGTCCCCAAGACATGCAAGAGAGGCATGAAGATAGCCCACCCATTTGTTATAGCCCTTGGAAAATCTTCACAGAGCTCATTTGCACCTCTTCAGGCCCTCCTGAGACTTCAATTCTCTTTATGGTTGCTTTTCTATTGAAAGGTTCCTGATTTGGGGGCCAGAGAAGTAGTATAACAGGTAGGGCGTTTGCTCTGCATGCAGCCACCCCAGGTTGGATCCCTAGAATGTTATATGGTCCCCCAAGCACTTCTAGGATTCATATCTGAGTTCAGAGCCAGGAGCCAGCCCTGAGCATCACTGGGTGTGGCTCAAAAAACAAACCAAAAAAAAACAAAAAAAGTTTCTGATTATAATTACTATGGAATTAGGATTCCTGTTCTTGGATGGAATGTGCTTGCTGTTATGAAGACAAATGTCTATTCAGAAACATGCACTGACACATTTGGGAGGGATGTGCTAGCACATCTGTAACTCCCCAACGTGTCAGTAAAAAGTAGATCGATAAATCTAATATCACAAAATTGTTAAGAATTGCTGAGTCTAAGCAGAAGGTAGATGGATTTTCATTGTTCTGTACTTTCCACATGCGTCCCTGATTGATATTATTCACACGATAGGGAAGATCGGGGAATGAACATTCTTGCAGCAGAGTTTCTGCACATGTGTCTCATCAGTAGTGGAGAAACAGGAAGATTCTTTGGGTGAGGGGAGCAGGGGGTTCTCCAGGCCATCAGTTCAATGCAAATACCTCAGGATGCAAGGCTGCTAGAGCTCTGGGTCACCCCAGCACTGTGCAGCGTGACTTCAGGACTGTACCTCATGGTGTTTGAAGGCCTCTAGGTCTATACCTACCATACTTATGGGACCATGCAGTGCTAGGGAGCAAAGTGGGGTAAATTACATGTAAGACAAACCCCTGTATTCTCTCTCCAGTCTTCCAGAAAGCTTCTTGATGTGTCCACAAACTTTTGTGTGCATGCTATGAGTCCATGAGGACATCTCTTTTCTCCTTGGGGGAAAGGTTCATTAACTTGAAACTCTTATCTAAATATTTTCATTTTGAGGTTAACATGAGGAGACTTTTAGATCTCTGGGTCCAAGATTTTAGTCTTTTTCATCAAAAGAAAGTACATCTTACTGAATACAGAGCCAGGATTAACCCCTGTGCATCATGGGATGTGACCCAAAAAGCAGAAAAGAAAGAAAGAAAGAAAGAAAGAAAGAAAGAAAGAAAGAAAGAAAGAAAGAAAGAAATTCTTGATTTTATTCTAGGAATTCCTATCATTCTTCTTCTTCTCTCCCACATTATGTTTTTTAGTCTTCTTATATAAATATGATTAGTTTCTCCAGATGAAGTCTGCCTAGATTATCGGGGGGGGGGGGGGCTCAAAATCCAATGACAGGCATCCTTCAAAGAGACAGTACAAGGAGAGCTACACAGGAAGGAAAAGGATGTGCAAAGCCGGGGACTTGCCATAGACACCACAGATGCCCGGAGTCACCTTCCAGCACCTCAGTTTCAGTTTTTTGGTTCCCAGAACTATAGGGAATACATTTCCATTAAACAAAAATAGATGAATGAATTTTTATTTTAAGTCACCAATTTTACAGTCATTAGTTACGGCAGCCCAACAAAACCAATATACCCTGGGAGCACTGGTCCTGGCAGATAGTTTGAGCAAAACATATTTGTTGAAGAATTAAAAAGGTCGGGCATGTGACTTTCTGCCTTGCTCATATCCCCCTGACAGGTCACCGGACTCTGCTAACAAATATGTAAGCATCATTATTCTGGTGTGCGCTGAACAATTTGTTCCTTTAACGAGGTGTTTCAATCTCACTTCATATGCATTGTTCGGCCCTTCTTTATTTTACTGTAAGTGACTGAGTTGACTTTTGATGTATTGCCAGTGCACCATAATTTATGAGCCTCTTTCTTTAAGGTTGGAGAGGGGAGGAACCCTACTTCCCTGTTCAGTTATTTCAGGCCAGGGTGGGGGCAGGTTGTCTGTGCCAGCAGCATCCTGCTTATGATTCAGGATGTGCAGCCAAAGACAAACAGTTCCTCTTCAAATTCAATCAAATAGGAAGGAGCAAAGGCCCAAACAAGAGAAGCCTGGTTCTCTTTGTGCACACAGCCAAGGGGTCCTGGGAAGCTTGTGAGGGATGACGCCCTATCTCAGGCTTCTCCTCCCAGAACTGAAACGATGCTTGGGAAACTCCTGCATGTATTCAGAAGGGGCTTCTCAGCCTGGCCTTCCACCGTTGCATTCAGGACCATCCCAAATCGACCACAGTTGGGGTTATTTGCAGACTAGACAGATAGGGGTTAATCAGAATGATTTTAACCCTTCTTCTTGAAAAAATAATGTTTATATGTCATATCCATACGGTTGATTATGGTGACAATGGGCCCCCTTAATGATCCTTGTGCATATTCCGTTTTGTTGATATCAATCAGTTACAACCGAGAACTGATTTTTCATTCAGTAAGTCATGACTCTTAAGTTGATTGAGAAATCAATTTTGTGAGAGGTGCCAGCACTTTTGCTTAGATGAAACAGAAGAGAAAAGAACATTTCATTGTGCATGTGGTATGTAAAGGGATTGTACCATGAAATTCTGCTTCTGCTTTGTGTGTGTGTGTGTGTGTGTCTAAGAGTATATATGTATGCCTGCTTGTTATATATATATGTGTGTGTGTGTGTGTGTGTGTGTGTCTGTGTGGATGCAGGTGTTTTTGTGTCTGTGCATATCTTTATATGTGTGTCTGTACGTATGTGTATGTGCATGTACCTGTGTATGTACAGGTATATCTGCCCCTATGTATGAATGTGTTACGTGTGCGTATGTGTGTCTATATGTATGTCTATGAGCATGTCTGTTTATGTACCTATGTATGTTACGTACATGTATGTCTGCTCATATGTATGAATGTGTTATGTGTGTATGTGTGTGTGTGTGTGTGTGTGTCTGTGTCTGTGGTGTCTTGCTATGATAGACAAGGTGCTCCTCACTTTGAGTCAAAATTCAAAACAATCATGCTGGAACAATAGTACAGTGGGTAAGGTATCTGCCTTGCCTGTGACCAAACTGGGTTCAATCCCTGGCACCACACCTAGTCTCCCGAGCACCACCAGAAGTTAATTCCTGAGTACAGAGTAGGAATAACCCTTGAGCATTGCAGGGTATAGTCCCAAAAACAAACAAAAAATCCTAAATAATCAGAAAGCCTCTGCCTTGGACAATCTTTTACACCAAGCCAGAAGCACTCTTTGCCCTTAACCACGTTCCAGTCTTGTTTGTAGTTTTGATGGTGAATCCAATTAATGTAATAATCCACCATGTTGTTCAGGAGAGAAAATACCATGTGAAACCAAGCAGCAGCTGTTCCCTCCCATTCGTGGGTCCGCCTTCTTCTTGTTCAAGCCCTACCATACCAGAAGCTTGACCACTGGGATCTCGGTCTGCCTTGGTGGGACTTGACCTAATTCACAGCCATCTTCCAAGTGCTGACTATTCTTCCTCTGCAAACCTAGAAAATACCAGTCTCACCGTGCCCCTGAAACATTCTCAGAGTGCCTGGGCTCTCTGAGGAAGGTAAGGAAGCACCATCATTCCTCTTACCTCTCAGCCCCTTTGTCTTTCTAGACCAATGTGTTCAATTTCCCTTCTTGTAATTTCTCAAGACTGTCTGGGTGGCGCTCTAATTAGGGATTCTGGCACAGTCATATTGTGACTCCTCTCCGATCCCCCAGTCAATGGCTCCCACTCCCCACTGTGCCCTTTGCAGGGACTGTCTACTGAATCTGGATTTTCTAAGAACACAATAAGACTGTTAACTCTCTGGTCACAGAGAAATTACCACCTCTTAGGTTAGTCCCGTAGCATGGACTGGGGCAAACACACGCTCTGACGTGACAGAACCAGCTCAAGTTTTTGTGATGCTACTTTAACAGTTGTTGGCCTTGAGAAAACTTCTTTACATCTCTTATAAAATCAAGATCTCAAGGAAGCCGTTGAACCAGTGTGTGTGTGTGTGTGTGTGTGTGTGTGTGTGTGTGTGTGTGTGTTGGGTATAGGGTGTAGGGGGTGGGAGGGGTGTCTGTGTTTATTGATTAACTTAACATCCCTGTGATGAAGCCTCTTTTTCATCTATGCATAGATCCTAGACATGTATTTATTCTTTCAATGATTTCAGGAATCTATAATACCAGGAGAAAGTATAAAACAGAATTGCTAAAAAATATCTATCATCTAACAAATTAAGCCATTGCTGACAACCTAGAAGTACAAGAAGAGAAAGTAAAGGAAGGAAGGGAAGGAAGAGAGGAAGGGTAGAAGGAAGGTGGGGAGGGAAGAATGGAAGGAGGAAGGAAGGAAGGAAGGAAGGAAGGAAGGAAGGAAGGAAGGAAGGAAGGAAGGGAGGGAGAAAGGGAGGGAGGAAGAGAGGGAGGGAAGGAGGAAGGTAGAATTCTTCATATGGTCTGATGTCCTGCAGCTGTCCCACAGAGATCCTGTCCTTTGTATATTAACGCACACCACAGCCATCAGCAGCATCTGGTTGGGTGGATCTACAAATGTGTTTCAACACAAAAAATCCACTTAATGGAAAGCAAGTGTGCTGGGGGCAGGGTGGGGGGAACCTTTACATTTTCTTGTGCATTCTTTCTCCAAGGAAGAAATGCTTCAATGACCCAAAATTACCAAGAACTGTCCTTTGCGTCTGCCCTCAGGCTCCTTCCAAGGTGGCCGTGGGCAATGTGGCATGGAACAATATGTTTGATTTGAAGGTATTTCTTAAAATTTTTGAGAATGTGTCTGTTATCCGGGGAGGGAGCTCAAAGTTATAGAGCAATTGCCTAGTATGCCAGTCTTGCCCTCCTGGTCTCCAAGAACCCCGGACAGTGCTCCCCAAGGAACTTTCTTAGAGTAATTTAATAATACAAATCAATGACGTTGCAAGTTCCACGTCTTTTGGATAGCAATTCCAATGCTGTAAGTCCAGTAAAGGGAAATAATCAGATCTGATATACATGTAGATATACTGATACATATATATAGAAAAATTCTTGCTACAATAAATTTTATAAGTGTAGCCCAATGGCGTCTGTTCGTTCTAGGAACACGAAGAGCCTCAAATCGATCATTCAGGGTCTTGGTGAAGAAGTCTGACAATCTCATAGGTGGGCAGCCATGCGAACTTTTGACGTCCCGTGGGATCTATTTGGTAACGGCTTTAGTCCAGCGGTTGTCTCCCAATCTCATTACATGTCTAACCCATCTGATTTTCGACGCCTTGGCAAACGAGACAGCGTCCCTGATTCTTGACCATCGACAGGGGTTGGTACTCCGGATTCTTTCTCTGATTTGAGTGAAACGTGATACTCCAAGCTTAGCTCATTGCTAAGATTCCTCTTTGGGAGACCCAAATAGAGTTCTCATCCTGTTTGCGTAGGGCCCAGGTCTCTGCAGTGTATGTTAATGCAGAAAGAACAGTGGAATCAAAGAGATGTGCTCGGAGCCTGAGGTTTTTTGTCCTCATCTATTTCTTCAACGCTCTTGGAGGCGTTACAAGCTACTCTCTCTTCCTCCTGCGCAACTCAGGTGCCAGGTCATTCGTCATGTTGACTTCTCGGTCTAGGTACACATAAATGTTGCATTCGGAGATGGTCGTTCCGTTGAGAGTGAATGAAATGTCAGGAATGGGACTTTCTCATAAACATTGTCTTCGTGAGATTCAGCTAGAGTCCAACCTTTCCACACTCACGGTCGAAGTCAGCCAGCATTTGTGCCGCTTGATTAATGTTTGGTGTATTAGAACAATGTCATCAGCGAAGCAGAGGTGGTGTAGTTGCTGACCGTCTATCTTCACTCCCATTCCTTCCCATTCCAGTCGTCGCATGATGTTCTCGAGGGTGGCACTGAAGAGTTTCAGTGAAATGGTATCACCCTGCCAAATCCCTCTCTTGACATTGATGATCACTTCTTTGTAGAATGGTGAGATCCTGGTAGTGAATCCATAATACAGCTCATGGAGGATCCTGATGTATTGAGTATGAATGCCCTGATTGGCTAGGGCTTCAATGACCACTTCTGTCTCAACAGAATCAAAGGCCTTCTTTAAATCAATGAACGTCAGACAGAGCGGCATCTTGAACTCCTGAGAAACCTCAATGAGCTTGATTATCGTGTGGATATGGTCGATTGTGCTGAATCCTTTGCAGAGCCTGGCTTGCTCACATGGTTGTCCTTCATCTAGTGTTATGCCAATCCTATTGAGGATGACTGGACTGAACAGCTTGTAGATGACAGAAAATAGGCAGATTGGGCAATAGTTGCCAATGTCGTGGATGTCTTCCTTCTTGTACAGTAGTACAGTCCTGTTGATTTTCCATTGGGACAGAACCTTGCATTCAGACAGGTAGCGCGTGAAAGAGCCAAGTCAGCGTATTGATGAATACTGACTGCAGGTTCTTCAGGTGTTCAGGTCTGACCTTGCCTGGGCCAGGTGCTGTTCATTTCTTTACCGATGAAATGGCGTGTCGAATTTTGAAAGCGAGAACATTGCGAACGACATATCCATTCTGCAGAATTTGGTATGTGGGCAGGTGGACGTGGCTATCAAAGAGATCTGAGTAGAAGTCATGGATAATCTTCTCCATTGCCCTTCTGGAATATGTGAGAGATGTGAGAGATCCATCAGGACGTCAGAGGGCAGTCATGTTGGTCTTGTAGTTGGCAAAGAACAGGTGGGTGTTACGAATGCTTTTCCCGGCTTCTGCTGCATCTACCAGCACTGCTGCTCTTCTCTCTTTGACGTCTTCCTTTATCACATCTCTGCACTGCTTTGCAACGTTAACTCATGGTTGCCTGAGGCATGGGCCAAACCGCGTTGGCGAATAAGCTCAAGAGTTTTCAAAGACAGGCATTTTTTTTTTTGTGGCTATCTCTCTCTTGGACAAACTTGCAGGCTATCGAATGTAGCCTGCCCACAGGGCAGAGTCTGGCAAACTCCCCGTGGCGTACCAAATATGCCAGATACCAGTAACAATGATGGGTCTCATTCTCCTAAATAGCCTTGAATATAATCTCATGGCTAGGATGAAAGAGACGTTACTGGGGCCTGCTCGAGGCAATCGACGAATAACAGGATGATGAAATGAAAAAATGAAATGAAATCTCTCTTGGCGTTCCTCACACAATTATGGAGGTGCTGAACCAGTCGATCCTATTCCTTGCCAATGTTGTCAATGACGGCATCTTCCCATGTTGCAGCAATAGTGCCAAAGAGCTCCCAGTTGGTGGTTGTTCTGGGAGTTCTTTTCTTAAACTTTGCAGCCTTTTCTCCTCACTCTGTGAAGTAGAATTTTGCATGAAGGAGACGGTGGTCCAATCCTGTTTGGAATTTGGGGACATCAGTCAGGCAAAACCGTCTATTGAATATCATGTGGTCAATTTCATTGTGGAACCATCCAATGGGAGACTCCCATGTCCAACGTTTAGATTCGGCCTTCTGGAACTGTGAGTTACCATGGATGGTCTTGGTCGACATGATGAACTCAGACAGTCTCTCACCCTGTTCATTCCATTCTAGGCCATGGGTCCCTATGTGGAGTTCTTTGACTGATCTTCTCGGTCCTATCGTGGCATTAAAATCATTGACAATGATCTTGTAGAAGGTGTGGTCTTCTTTATAGAACTTCTCCAGCTCCATGTAGAATTTCTCAATTTCTCCTTCATCATAATTGGATGTTGGTGTGTAGACAACAACGATAGAAACTGCCAGCAGTGAGACATATCTATTCAAGTGTAATCATCCGATTTGGGTTGTTAGGCATTCGAATGAATCAATGCTCGTGGACAAGTTCATGTTGACAAGGACACCGATGTCTCTGACGCCTCTTTTGCCACATGTTCCTAGGAACAGTTCTTCTCCAGTGTTGAAAACGACATGATGTGATTGATGCCTTCTTGTCTCGGTCAGACCAATGATGTCATACTTGATCTTTCGCACTTGTGCCATCAAGTCCTCGATGGATACATCTGAGGCTATCAGATGCATTGAAAGTACAATTATTTTTGTCTTTCTTCATTTTGGCAGCCTAGTTCAGCCTTGAGATTTTATCAGCCTCTCCTTCCACATCCTTCTCAATGCTGCCATATTGGTAACTCCTTTCAGGGTCAGGGGAATGAGACCCTCTGGTTTTGGTATATCGAATACGCCATGGATAGCTTGCCAGGCTCTGCCATGTGGGCGGAATACTCTCGGTAGCTTGCCAGGCTCTCCGAAAGGGATAGAGGCTTTTGGAGTGTCCTCTAATCGCCCTTGTAGGTGTTCCCATGGTTCAAACCATATTTGAACCCTATCAAATATGGTGCAGCAATACTGGATGATGGATATGGGCTGGAGCGATAGCACAGCGGGTAGGGCGTTCGCCTTACACGCGGCCAACATGGCAGACCCGAGTTCGATTCCTCCGCCCCTCTCGGAGAGCCCGGCAAGCTACCGAGAGTATTCGATATGCCAGACACAGTAACAACAAAGTCTCCAATGGAGACGTTACTGGGCCCGCTCGAGCAAATCGACGATCAACGGGAGGGCCTTTACCTTTACCTTTACCTTTACCTTTAGCAATAATATAAAATATTATATACCCTCTTAATAACCTTTCAGAATCAATATTGCAAACTACAATGCTCAAAAGGAGAGAGAGAAAGAGAGAGAGAGAGAGGGAGAGAGAGAGAGAAAAGAAAAGCATCTGACAGAGAGGCAGGCAGGGGTAGGGGGTACAAGGTGATGGGAGGGAAACTGAGGACACTGGTGCTAGGAAATGTATACTGGTGGAGGGATGGGTGTTGGAATACTGTATGACTGAAATCTAATCATGAACAGCTTTGTAAGGGCCTATCTCACAGTGACTCAATAAAAATGTAAAAAAAAAAGATATTATATTCCCATTAAAATGATGTTTTAATTTTTTTATGGCATGGAAGATGCCAGGTAAAAAAACTGTTTGTATGTTCCAAAGTAGGTAAATAAGAATATTGATAGAAAGCTTTAAAGAAATATGCTGGGGCCAGAGCCATAGTACAGCAGATAGGGCATTTGCTTTGTATGCAGCTGACCTGGGTTTGATTCCCCGCATCCCATATTGTCTCCCAAGCACCACCAGGAGTAATTCCTGAGTGCACAGCCAGGAGTAGCTCCTGAGCATCTCTGGGTGTGACCCAAAAAAAGTGAAAGAAAGAAAGAAAGAAAGAAAGAAAGGGAAAAGAAATAAAGAAATACGCTGAAACACTAACAAAAACTGTCTCTAGATGGTGAGATTGCAAGTAAACTGAAACTTGTATAGTCTTCCAAACTTTTTAAAGTAGGAATACATGACTTTTATAATTATGTGCTCTACACATTGCCATGTTAAACCAGACACTAGCGTGTCGTGGGTTGGTTCATGTATGAGTGATTGATTAATTGTCAACTCTGTGTACTGGATGGCAGGAAAGATTCCTGTGCCTTCAGAAACCTTTTAATTTGACTTTATAACAGATGATAAGAACCAGCAGTAAGTACTCCTGGATTCCAGATGGAATCTCAGAGCCTGGCTCCGAGGAAAGAATTCCGGGGGAAGGACCCACAGAGTCTGGCTCTCACATGGAGCTTAAGGGATGGTGTAAGTGTGGGTGGGCTAAGGGCGAGGGGAAGAGGACCCGGGACAGAGTGGGGCATCTTTCCTGGGCTTCCCAGAACTATGGCCCCTGGCCTCACTGGCCTGGAAGTTTCTACAGGCTCATTTCAAGATGTATTAGAACCTCCCTAAAGGTTTTTCTTTTTCCTGGAGCAGCAATTAAAAAATGGAGCCAGAGAAATGCTGAGTCATCGGAAGTGGTCAAGATGAGGTGAAAGACTGTCATGTCCCTCTCTTGGCCGTGGTCTGATTTTAGCGCTGGGTACAGCAGACTAGGCGGAGGAAGCTGTAAGGGGCACCCTACTTACATTACCGCCACCATTTGCAGACTTAGTCCCTCAGCTTCCCTCCACCTCTGCACTGTTCTCAATTTACAATCAGAAAACAGACTTGCTAAACTGAAAGCACAAGTTTGGATTCAGAAGCTCTTCCTGGTGCTTCCCCCAGAATAGGGGACTCCTTCGGGATACATCCCTGGAGAAATCCTCTTCCTCAGGAAGCCCTCACTAGTTCTTGGCGTCTGCATGGAGAGCATCAGCAAACCCTTTCAGGGCTTCTCAGAGTCCTCATTTACATCAGTTCTTGAAGCAAAGAGAGAAGCATAAAGAACACAGAAAATAAATTCCTTGAAAATTTACACAAGGATTGATTAGTCTGTCCTCTGCCTCTATGAATTCTGCCCAGGGGATTCCCCCTCGCTTCTAGCAAATGGCCATCAAGATCTGTGAACCAGAAAAGATTCCGAATTACTGAAAGGTCATTGCAACACAGCCAGGAGGGGTTGCCCAAAGCTAAATTCAGCTCTGAGCTTCCTGGTCACCAAGGGAAAATCAACAAACTTACAATAAAGCAAGAACTTTCTATTAGTAAATAACTCCCTTGTCCACCCTTCCACCTCCTGCTCCCCCCACCCCCCACACACACACTCTGCAGATTAACAAGGCCAAACTAAAACTGGTCTCCTATTACCAACCTTGAAGAATTAGAAGGCAAGAAATGGTGAGGAAATGCACTTCTCTTTAGCAGGAGGGCTTAATTGTTTCGGTAAATTCTAGGAATCTCTATCGATGCAAATTCATAAAAATTCATGAGACCATCGAAGAAATTAAAAGTACTTCTGTGGAGAAAAGTGAACGGACTATGCGTTAATCCAGGCCATCAAGTCTGCCAGAGGGGAAAGGGTGTTGCCCCATTCGCCCTCTCTTCTCTGGAAAGAAGGATGGCGGCCGCATGGGAGCCTTGTGGACAGCAGGTATGAGCCGGGGGTGTGGGGGCGACTAAAACCTCATGGGAAGGGGGGCGTTCCGGTCCGTCCTTCACGCCCTACCGAGGTCACCAGTTGCCTCCCGCGAGCGGCTCTCCAGCACGGCCACAGCCCCAGAAGCACAGGGACTTAATGCAGAACCCAGCAGCTTGGAGCAGAAAAGTGAAAGGACTATGCGTTAATCCAGGCCATCATGTCTGTCCGGAGGGGAAAGGGTGTTGCCCCAGTCGCCTTCTCCTCTCTGGAAAGAAAGATGGCGGCCGCATGGGAGCCTTGTGGACAGCAGGTATGAGCCAGGGGAGTGGGGGCGACTAAAACCTCATGGGAAGGGGGCGTTTTGGTCCGCCCTTCATGCCCTACCGAGGCCACCAGTTGCCCCCCACTAGCGGCTCTCCAGCACGGCCACGACTCCAGAGCACAGAAACCAATTTCTTAACTATCTGACTTTCAGTATAAATACTTCCAGGGTCAATAAGTAAAATAGAAGAAATCCAAAACCAACATTTAATTCTTGAACCCAGCTGTAGAAAGCAAATCACGTCACAATGCTTTTTCAGCATGTCTGATTTGGGGGGGGGGGGTAAACTCTAAATAATAGTGGTGAATCTTTTATTGAAACAATGAATCTAATCAAAGCAGATAGAGTGTTAACTAGAATTCATCTGCCCCACAGGGACTGGGAGGGGTGGGGGGTGGGGTTTCATTGGGGTTCTTCATGGTAAAAAAAAAAAGTATTGGTAAAGGGAAATGTGTTTGATATTTGCATGACTGAGACCTAAACCTGAAAGCTTTGTAACCTTTCCCAAGGTGATTCAATAAATAAAAAAATTTAAAAAAAGTACTTCTGTGGAGATAGAAAACATCAAAACGGGGGGGGGGGAAAAAAAGACATGCCTTCTGAATTTCCTAATACACATGGAAAACTCTCTTTAGTCTTGGAACCAACATGCTGGAGATATTTATTGAATATTATCAAATAAAAGGGTCTATGTGATCCATTTTTATAAATTGAAAATATGTGGATTTCATATTAACGTTCAAATTATTCACTTGTTAGAAAGTTAGAATTTAGCTTTTTCCTTTCCTTTGGTTTTGGGGCCACACCAGGCACTGCTCAGGGCATGTAACCCAAGGGTCCTCCTCGGTACTCCAGAGTCGCCCTGGTGGTCCTTGGGTGACCATGCAGAGTCAGGCATCAAATCAGGTAGCCCCATGCATGCACTCAGCCTGGGGTTCCTCTCGCCAGCCTCTTAGCCTTTAAGGCTTCAGCCTTTCTACCTTCTCAGAAAGGCCCTCCTCGCCCGACCTGGTTTACTCTGTTGACCTACTCGCTCTGCCATTCTTCAGAGAACTCAGTGTTGAGTGCTCACTCCTTAGCTATAATTTATAATGAACAGAATCCTAATAAATACAAAGGCTTATTTGTAGAACTGGGTTTGGGGTTGGGGAGGGAGTATTGTATGTAATCCAAGGGTTCTCTTTTTCCTCATTTAATTTAACCCTAGAGAAAAAGAAGTTAAAGAAGCATTCCTGGGTAAGGCTATATTCACAAAGCCAGCTGAACCACAAAACGTCCCCCAAGGCCTAAATTCCCTCCCCTGTGTTGGCTGGCCTGAGTCTCTAGTTAAGGGATTCCTTCCTCGGGGCCTTTGAAATCGCCATAATTAACACTCACACAGAGGTTTACGCTACAGTAGATTCAAAGACAGAGGAGCCCCAAACTATGTCCTAGGGCTGCAGGAGGGGCGGGGCTTTGAGTGGGGTACAGACCATCTGTCCCTCAAAGCCAAAAATAGGTGCCTTGTGGTCTTTCCCAGAAAAGGGGGCCGACCAGCCCCTCCCCACTCTCACCTGGGCCCTTGAGCTGCCTCCCAAGAAGGAGTACTTCCTTTTGAACTAGGATTTGAAAATCCTTCTGGAATACTACCCGCAAAGATACCAACTTCAGGGGAAGAGGGGGAATCAATGGGGGACTATAATAGAGGGGGACTATAATATAATAGACTATAATGGACAGTGATACCAACCCCCGCCCCCCAACAAATGAACTAATCAGAGAGAGAAAAATTCCCTGTCAGCTTCCCCCCACCCCCAAAGACTCCCACACACTGCTCCTGGCCTGTAACCCGCACTCCAACACACACACACACACACACACACACACACACACACACACAGTGGTGGGTGAGGTCCAGCGTGCATCAGCAGCTCAGGACAGGCAGCTTCAGGCACTGTGTCCGCTCACAGCAGTGATGTCACCGCCTTGGGGCGTGGTGGGGGGGGGACTATTAGCCATCACAGTGCTGAGTATCACAACATTCAGCAATCGCAAGCTCCCCACTGCCGCTGACTGGTTACATGTCTCTCAGAACAGCACAGACTCGGGCCTCAACGCTCCCACCACCCGTCTTTCGTCTCTGCAGGATGACCCAAGCAGCAGCTCCTGGGGGCTGGTATCCTGCCTGCTGATGGAGGGAGGCCGCAGGCCGCCAAGTCTCTCCAGGAACTGTCTGAAGCGGAAGCGAACGGCCACACCCCGGGCTGCTTTCTTCCTGGGTCACCCTCAGGTCCAAGATCAGTCAACACACAGCTTCATGACGACCCACAACAACCCCCCCTCACAACAAAGGGCCTTTCGGGTCCCTCTGTTCCAAGGTCTCAAGAGCGCGACAGAGAGATAGGAGCCCTTATCACCTGCTGCCCATTCTCTTCCTCTTCCATCCTCACGTTTAGGTTCATTTTCCTATTTGCTAGAGGTTTTTCCAAGGGTATTTTTCTCAGATAGCCACCTACGTAAACTCAGGCAATACACTGTTTTCAACCAGATCAGAAAGAAATAATGCAGTTGGCTCTAGTCTTTTGGAGACACCACTTTCCGTTCTACAGATGAGAAATGGGCCACCCAGCTCTTTCTTTCCCCTCTGTAATTGATGTTTTTCTCTGTGGATTGAAGGAGGGAAGGGACTCTCCCTACACCTGCCATTCAAGAATGTTATCTGGATGGGCTGGGGTATGTGGCTCTTGCTCCAGCTAATCACCAGGAGGGTTTTTTCCCCCCTGGGGGTGGGCAGTACTTGTGTGCCTCTCCCAGTGATGCTAGGGATCATACTTGGGCCTCCTGATGTGACCTGTACTCAGATCTCTGGGCCCTCGGGAGTTCTATTAAAAGATGAGACCTACGTCCTTTACACTCTGCAAAATGCTCCTCTCACCTGGGCCTGATTATTCTTTCACATTTGCATTGGTTTCCTTCATCCTGGAGCATCGATTGTTCACACCTTATGTGCCCTTGATGTTCTCAAGGATAAACACGAGGCTCTGCAGTCCCTGATTTTCCATTGCTCCTGGTTTCCACCACCTTGTGGTTTGGTTCCGTGTCTGGGATGTTTCTACGCTGATCCTCTAAGGCCCTAACGCTGCTTTCTTTCACCCAGTGAGTGGGTGAGTTGTGACATTTTTTCCAGTTCCGGGGAGATTGCTTGGTTCTGTATATTAATGTCCTGTTCCTTTGCTCAGAGGCTGGGGGCCGGAGTGAATTGCTTTGAGTGCACTGTTCGGTGGGTTCTCTTTCTCCCTCACTTTTTCCACTGCATCGTCTTTTGTTGTACATTTTTGTTTGTTTGTTTGTTTGTTCCTTGGGCTGATCTTTGAGGCTCAGCTCTGGGGGACCCTTAAGTGTCCTGTCCCCCTGTGAGTGGTCTTTAGAGTCTTGACCCAACCATAGCACCAAGAGGAGGGGTGCCTCCCAGTTCTCTTGGACCCCCAGTTTTGACTGCTCACCAACCTGGGGTGGAGGGAACCTGGTCACAAATGCTTGAGCCCAGAGGCCAGCGTGCTTGCATGCTCGTGCAGGCGCGCGCGCACATACACACACACACACACACACACACACACACACACACAGGCTCCTCCCCACATGCTCCAGGGCACACAGACCTGCCGGCCCCTCTCCACATCTCTGCCTAAGTCCTGTTTTCCTGGCTCCTGCACACTCGCCTTATTATTCCCAGCATCTCCATGGTCAGGAATTGTGCCAGGCATGGAGCACTATGTGATGCCAGGACTAGAGTCTGGCACTCCCATACGCACAGCCCTTGGAGCCGTCTCGCTCCCAGGTCACGTAGAGCACATTCTAGGGAAATCTCCGCTCCCATCCAAATAAATAGATAAGTAAAGAACAAAACTAGATTGGCTAATCCTGGAAAATGCTTCATTTCCCTCCAAGCTGATTAAACTCTTGATTATTCACTAATTTCTTCAGGGGAAGGACGTCAAAGTTGTGTGCAGGAAGGGAATAGAGTCAAACCACTGGGTTTACTGTAATCTGGGACTCACTGCGTGGAAAAGGCAGAGGACAAAAAGGCAGAGGACAAAGCCCACGTCCATGGAAGTGTGACTACATCTCTCATATCCACAAATAAATTAAATGCACATGGAAAAACGGTTACATGGATCAACACCAGAGGACAAATTTATAAATCATGTTTATTAGGTTATTTTACCCAGCTTGTCAAATACATCAAATTTACAGGAGGTAAAAGAATTCTTGCATTTGATTGTTCAGTGAAAGATACTGTAAATAATCCACTCTCGGGGCTGGAGCGATAGCACAGTGGATAGGGCGTTTGCTTTTTGGGTCACACCCGGCGATGTACAGGGGTTGGGGCTGGAGCAATAGCACAGCGGGTAGGGCGTTTGCCTTGCACACGGCCCGACCCAGATTTGATTGCCAGCATCCCACATGGTCCCCTGAGCACCGCCAGGAGTAATTCCTGAGTGTAGAGCCAGGAGTAACCCCTG
Source organism: Sorex fumeus (assembly GCF_029834395.1). NCBI lineage: Eukaryota > Metazoa > Chordata > Mammalia > Eulipotyphla > Soricidae > Sorex > Sorex fumeus. Next base: position 60,887,258 of record NW_026606101.1, read on the forward strand.
TACATCGCCGGGTGTGACCCAAAAAGCAAATAATAATAATAATAATAATAATCGATTGTCACCAGCATTTGGAGACTGTGAGGAGAGAACTGGTAAGTGCCCTGAGTTTGCCTGTGCCAGTGTCCCTGAGCTGTGAACTCCTCTTCTGACCTCCTTGCTGGGTCCCCAGGTGGGTGAAGGAGAAACACGAACAGAACCTTCTTGGCTTCGTCTTCAAGACAGCCCCACCTTGAATGAACCCAGATATGGAATAAGGTTTGGAAGTAATGTTCAGGCATCCTGATTCCACTGGCCCCTCCAGGGCTGGAAAGTCTCTCAGAACAGAGTTACTCCCTGTCCCAGTCAATTGTTTCATTTCCAGCACCAGGCCCATCGTCTGGCACTTAGTCAGCAAGCATTGAATGAATGAGTGAGTGAATGAATGAATGTTCGCATGGCCCGACTCAATGCAGCAGCACCGTGGGCAGTTATTCCACAGCACAGGAGCCATCCTGGGCCTTGTCATCCCCTCTAAGGGACCTTTCAGAGGTTTAAGATTTCAGCTCAGCTGAAGGGATTCATACTTGGATTTGTTCAAGAAGATTTTAGCTCCCATCGTCAGTTCACAGAGCAGCCTGCTTTCCAAGAGCCGCATTTCCTGTCAATGCACGTTGCCTAGAAGAGGCTGGCTTCTCCGAGGGTGGAGACGGGCGAGAGTCGCTGGCTGTGAAGGGAGACCAGATGTGCTCTGAGTGCCCTTCCAATTCCAGCTCTAGGCTACATGCGATTCCTGATTGGGAAACCTTCTGCACAACTGTCTCCCTTCCAAAAAACATTCTGCAACCCTGAAGTCATTCTGTGCCTATTAAAACTCTGCACAGAGGCAGCCAAGTAGGATTCAAGGGAATGGTCGGGTCCAGGCGGCTTCCAGGAGAGACAGACAAGGCTTAAGACGCTTCCTGTGGACCTCCTGCAGGACCTGGAGTCCTCAAGGCAAACCTTAGGGAATTGTGTCCCAGGTCCTTCCACCCGACAGGCTCATGCCCCAAGGAGACATGCTGTGCAACGGGTGACATTTTATCTAACAAAAGACACTGCCATGCATCAGCTACTCAGAGACACCTGTGGGGCTGGAGATGTGGAGATGTGGACTTCCACGGTTGGCCAGTGGACCCCACCACGGTCCTGGCAGCAGGCTTCAGAAACTAAGGTGGCAGCCATCAAGCCACCAAGGCCGAAGGCTTTCCACGGCTTTAGGAATCTGCATGGCGTATCCATACACAGCGGCTCGACGCTGGCCCTGCCCTGAACCCACTTCTGAGCAGGCCTGACTCTCTGGCAGAGGCTGCAAGCCCATTGCTCCAAGCCACATTTTATGGAGTTCTTTTATTAGTCCCTCATGTAACCCATAGCCACATCATAAAATTAAACACCCCATTCTGTACATCAAGTCCACTGACTTTTTGAGCCCTATTAGCACTGGGCTTCCCTCTGGGGGTTGGATTACAGAAATATTATAACTTACAGACAAGGAACCTTTGCTGAGAGCCACCGAATCCCACAGACTCTCTAGACCATTCCCGCCGGAGCAGTCTCAATGTCATGGCCTATCCCCATGGCCGAGCCTTTTATCAGCTTTCTGCCCTGCTCAGCCCTCCACTGGCTTCCTCCTCTTGCCAACCATCTTCTATCTCTCGCGGTGATATAGAGCCGAGGTATGCCTGTGTTGACCTGGAGTCTCAGGTAAGGGCAGCCCCAGCTCACCCCAAGGGTAAATTTAGCATTGGAGTGATGTTTCTGAGCGAGAAGTTATCTTTAGCCTGGCCGAGGTTACGTGTCCACCTAAGCCGTGGAGTGACATCACAGCAGCAGCCTGGGGGCCAAGGGGATTGGGGCGGGGGGGGGGGGGGGGGGGGCGGAGGAAAGGAACCCCCAGTGCACAATAGCTGGGCTCCAGGGAATTCAGGTGGGAGAGAAAAGTCCTAATGTGCTTCCTGAAACCTGAGGCTCTTCCGGGAACACCCTGAAATAATGGTCTGTTTCATTCCACCCCACGAACTAGGAACAATTTTAATAGTAGAAAGGACGGCTGCATTCTGGGCAGGCAGTATAAAACCACAAGCACTCAAGGGGGGTCGGGGGGGGGGGGAGCCTGCCAGGGTGCAGGGGGCCCATTTCCCAGCTCTCTCACTCAGATCTGTTTACTCTGCGTTCATTAGTCTTGTTGCCTGCAGGTGCAAAAGGTTTAAGACTTCAGAAAAAGGCAAAGAAAAGAACTTTATATGGAAAATGACATTTCTTGCAGAGGAATTCGGACAAAGGCCACTGCTCTTGGCTTTTCCCTGCGAGATAGCTAAGTGAGCCTGGGTTTCCTCTGGGAAGAATTCGAATTTCCTAGCCTTCAGGGACACTAGGCATCTTCTTTGGCAGATGGACATCCCTACCTTCGAATAGCAAGCCTTGCCCCTCTCCTCACTCCAAACCTGGACCACTTGGTTTTCCACCCAGCCTCTTGTCCACCTCTCCTAGAACAATGGGAGCAGGATCCTGTGTCCAAACAGCAGAGCCCTTGCTAATTACGAGTGGGGGGAACCCAGGTCCTAGTTTGAACCTGCGCTGAGTCAAGCCGTGTCTGAACACGTCTGGCGGTTAGGGCGGAGGAGCCTGCGGGGTCGGGAGCCGGTTCTGTGGGAAAGGAGGCCGAGCACCCTGGGGCCCCCGGAAGCCGGGCTTTCTGTCAGAGGAGAAGCTCACGAAGGCCTGAGTGTTCCCGGGCCAAGCATCTGCAGGCTCAGACCTGAGTGAACAGGAGCAGCAGGACCACAGGGAAACTCTGAAAAGGCCACCGGAACGGAGAGCTGCCGGAAATCAGAGCACCGACGGGAGACCTCGGGTCACACTGCCGGAACTATTGGAGGCCAACCTCCGAGAACCTTCTTCCACATTCCCCAGAGCTTGGGGAACCCCAGTGGCACGTGGGAAGGACTGGAGGCCCCTTGGCTACAAGGGCAAGTCCAGACAGGTTGGACAGAGGGCAAGAGCCTGGCTATCGGCGCCCTTTGGGGGTGGCGCCACTAAAAACCCCTCTGCTCTAATGTGGTCAGACCTTAGACCCGGTGACCCTCCACTTACTTTAGCATAAGCTCCAAAACAAAATCATGGGGTATCCACGGGGATATAGCTCGGAGGAGGAGCACTTGTCTGCATGTGTGAGGCCCTGGGCAGACACTAAACACAGATGATGAAATCCCCTTTTACTCTTTTCTCCTCTAAGTTAAATGCCACTGAGGTGCCAAGGAGACAGTACAGGGGTTAGGGTGCAGAAGCTCCCAAGCACTGCCCCGGCACCACAGGGTGCATCCTCAGACTCTGGCATCAACTGAGTGGCCCAGTTGGGAAGAATCATCTAGAGTGACCATTGGGTCTCCTGAGCACATCTAGGGAGCACCTCTTTCCCCCAAATGATGTCATTGATTTGACCGGCTTTTATTTGAATAGACCATGAATGACTTGGTCCTTCTTATTGAACTAGAAGTTACCTTATTCATCACGGGGACCCTCCCCCCCTACCAGAACACAGCAAAGTGACCCCCAAATAGTAGCACATTTATGGGGACCACAGTCCCCTTCTCTGAGGAGGAGACACTACAAACCTAGTAGATGCTGGAAGTGACACTGCATTTGTCCCTCTATGTAGCACCGCAATGTCGCATTGTCATCCTGTTGTTCATCGATATGCTCGAGTAGGCAACAGTAACGTCTCCATTGTGAGACTTGTTACTCTTTTTGGTATATCAAATACACCATGGGGAGCTTGCCAGGCTCTGCCATTTGGGCGGGATACTCTCAGTAGCTTGCCAGGCTCTCCCAGAGGGATGGAGGAATCAAACCCTGGGCCGGCCACATGCAAGGCAAAATGCCCTACCCACTGTGCTATTGCTCCAGCCCCCTTATGTAGATATAATAAAGCCTAACTGATAAGTGGAGCACATTATTTGTTAACAATAATAACTAATAAAAGCATTTTATTCTGTAATAAAAATGGAGCATGTGACCTCTCTCTCCCTCTCAAAATGACTGGTTGTTTGGGGGCCACCCTTGGTGGTGTTCAGGTGTCACTCTTGGCAAAACTCAGGGGAACCATATTTGGTGCCTGGGATCCAACCAAGGTCAGCCACATGCAAGGCAAGCACCATCTCCAGTGCACTAACTCTCCGGCTGCAAGAAGACCCAATGTTCTTAAAATAGAGTCCACCAGTAGCTAGCCTGACAACACCCAGCACCTGGAAAATGGCCTAAAACCCCTGCCTCTGTTCTATCAGTGGCCAATCAAGCTTCTTTGGATCTCTTTTCTAGTGCCCTTGGAGCAAACCATTGTTTGTCCAGCTAGTATTTTAAATACTCAGGTTTTACTACTACCCAGCTTTTTAAGATGTCATTGAGAAATGTAGACTGTTCTATTCTCAAGGTCAATAAATCGTCACCCCCTCTTCAAGAGCACCAACAACCACAGAGCATTACCATCTGATAAATGTTTTGAGTGTATCCAAAACCTCGTTCGGTCGTAATAAAAGATGCAAACATCGGGCCAAAAGAGAGTCAGTACAGCATATAAGATGTTTGCCTTGCATGTGGCCAACTCCAGTTCAATCCTCAGCACCCCTGATGGTCCCCCAGGCACCATTGGAGCAATTTCCTAGCACCGAGCAAGAGTAAGTCCTTAGTACCACCAGGTGTGGCAACAAAACAAAACAAATTTAATTTTCACTGTATCACTGTCATCCAGTTATTCGTCAATTTACTTGAGCAGGCGCCAGTAGCGTCTCTATTCCTTCCAGCCCTGAGACTTTAGCAGCCTCTTCTTACTCGTCTTTTTCCAATGATTGGAGGCTCTTTCGGGGTCAGGGGAATAAGAATGCCTCTTGGAGAGCCCGGCAAGCTACCGAGAGTATCCCGCCCGCATGGGCAGAGCCTGGCAAGCTCCCCGTGGCATATTCAATATGCCAAAACCAGTAACGACAACAGGTCTCAAATTTAATTTTAAAACATTTAAAATGAGCTAAGATTGCCGTCTCCTAACCAGCAGGTCTAGTCTCTGGAGCCCAGTCTTTCAAGTCCTATCCCTTGAGACACTCCCCTCCTTTCCAGGAAGCCCCCTTGGACTTGCTGGCTGCTACATCCCATGGCTCCCCAAGAGGTCCAAGAGTCCGGGGCATTTAGAGGCTGTGCACAGGCTCAGCTGTCCTTCTGCTGGGTTTAAGCCCTGGCCCCACTGCTGACATTCCCTCTGACTCATCTTCAGCCAACCATTTCTCCTCTCTGGGCCTCTGCGGCACCATCTGTAGAAGAGTGTCGTCATGGCCCTCCCGTCATGGTACCTCCCTCCCACAGCGAGGGTGAGACAAGTGAATGTCCTGCCCGCTGGCGTCTCCCTCACTGTCCACTCTGCTCCCAGCAACCCATACCCCCATGCAGAGTCTCCAGTACTGGTCTGTCCTTAGCACCGGTTGAAACATGGCCAGGCAATCTCCCCCCACCCCCCCTTCGGATCTTCTGCTCTCCTCCTCTCCCTCTGGCCTGCCAGAGACCCGCAGAGGATGTGTCCAGTTACTACCTGGTTTCCTTGAGGCAGACCCTTCTTGAGTCCCCTGGGCAGCGCCCACTTGGACCGGGTATAGAATCATGTTGATGTATTGCTAAACTTGTTTTCAAGTTGAGAGTTTATGCACATCTAGTCTGTTCATGGAAGGTACTGGCCTGTAGTTGCATCAAGAACCACACAGCCAAGGGACGTGAGTCTGATCCCCTAACTTGGCCCACATGAAAATTTAATTCTGGGTGGCACTGACTTAAGGCTCCCAAGTATATGCGACTACACCCCCCAACACCCCCACTCCGAGCTCCCCCCACCCTCCATACACACACATTCCATCCCTCATCACCACAAACAAGGTAAGGAAACGGGTGGATAGTTCATAATTAAAAAAAAAAAAGTCCAGTCCAAATGAAGGTGAAAACGAGGGAAATAAATGGAAATCAAGAAATGCAAGGGGGGCGGGGCGGGGGGAGGCGAGACCCGGGAACACTGAGCGGAGAGCCAGACCCCCTCCTCCCCCGCTCTGGTCCTCTCGGATCTACCCCCGCCGCTCCCCAGCCCCGTCCCCGCCCCGTCGGGCCGGCGCGGCCGCAGCCCTGACCCCGCTCCCACGCGGGCCAGCCGGCGGCCAGCCGGCGGGCGGCGGGCGGGGCAGGAAGGGGGAGCCGCGGCTCCCGGCACCCGAGATCCTTAACTGCCGCTTCCAAAGCCCTGGCTGATCCTAATCAGTGTGGGAACGCGGCGCGGGCTGCCCGCCGGCCCCGGGACGCCGCCTCTCCCCATCAACTTGATCGCCGGGCGCAGCCGCGCGCGCGGGAGTGTGCGGCGCGCTCGCCGCCTCCGGCCCGCGGCCCCGGGGGGGACGTGAATCAGCCGCCGCCCGGGACCAGTTCCCTGCGCGCCTCCGCGGCAGCCCAGCAGGCCGGCGCAGTAAATAATGCTGGCATTCCTCCCCTCCCCAGAAACCCCTCACCTGGGGTTTTATGGGGCCAATAAAACGCCCAGGAGTTTTCCTTCTGGCGGCCAGGCCACCCCCTCCGCGCCGGCCGGCTGCGGGTGGGGCTGGACCTCTTGGCCGAGGTTATCCTGGCGCCTTAGGTCAAGAGGCTCAGCTCCGCCCGCCCGCCCGGGTTGCACCAGCTTCGCCCACACCTCCTTATCGCAGCTCCCTGAGGCTGCCCCAGCCTGGCGCAGGAGGGGGGCCGTGGGGGGGCGGGGCGCGGGAGGCCTTGAGGGGCTGGGGGGAAGAACTGGCTTTCCCCCCCAAAAGTGACTTTGTGGCTGCATAGCCGGCTGGTCACTGTCCGTGCAGTGCTCTGCGCCCCGGCCTAGCTGCTCCCCTGCCAGCTCCGAGGCGGAACGAGGTTCACAGCTGCCTCTTGCACTGGGATCGCGCGCTCTTAACCACGGTCATGACGTCCTGCCTTCTGGAAGCTTTTCCCTAGGGGCCTGCACATGAACCCATGGTACAGGACTGAATCCAGGAGCCAGGGTGATTGTGCAGGGGGTAGGGCGTTTGCCTTGCATGAGGCTGACCGGGGTTCAATCTCCCGCATCCCCACCCGGTCCCCAGCCCGGCCAGGAGTGATCCCTGAGTCCAGAGAGAGGAGGGGACCCTGGGTGCTGCCAAGTGTCACTCCCCAAAGACAAACCAAACAAAAGAGTTGGAGTCCCCCGTTTGGGCCCCAGAGGCCTCAGATGAGGAGGACGGACTAGCTGGATCCCAGCACCTCTGAGAGCAGCAAGCCTGTGTACCACTATGGCCACTGTCCTTAAGCTCACCCCCTCCCCGCCACCAGCCCAAAGTTTGAGAAAGATTCCAGACCGGTCCAGCCTGCAGCAGATCCAGGAGAAGCTCTCTCCAGCCCTGCCACGCTTCAGTTTCCTCATCTGTGTGGCTACTGACTGGGTGACATCCGAAGGGCAAGGAGGCGACTCAGTGGCAGAGGTGAGGCCCAGGGTTCCATTCCCAGTACCTCAGGATTCCCTGAGCACCACCAGAAGCAGCCCTTTGGGGCCCCAACACCTCACAGCACTGAGCAAGGAGTTGTTTACAAGCACCACCTGGTGTGGCCCCAAACTAAGCGAGCCAATGTCACGAGTAAATGCAAAGGATGCCCAGCATTCCTCATGCGTTGGCAGGAAAGAGCATCTGTCTTATAAATCACTCTTTCCCTGAAGTCATCACAGACAGGCCTCTCTGAAGGAAACCGGAATGTCCCCTGGGTAGGAGCAGAGCACAGCCAGTGTCTGTAACTGAGCTCCAGGGAGTGAGATTAACAGCCGACTTTACCCCCTCTGGAGGCGACAGGGGTCCAGGGAGCCGCCAGCCAAGATGAAATCACCCTGTGTGGCAAGAAGAGATTTAAAAATAAAGCCCAGCCCAGCCTAAGAGCGCTGCCTCTGAGCTGCTCCGCGTCCCAGGAGTCAGCTGCCTTGTGACCAGGCTTCTGCTTCCTTGGAGAGAGCCTGGCTGCCTCTGAAGATCTAATCTGGAAAAGTCTCCACAGGCAGCAGGGCCCAGGCAGGAAGGAGCTTCCGATGACAGCTCTGGCCTGGCTGTCTGCAGAGCTTCACAGACCCAAGCGCTTCTATCTGATTTCACACTCTCCAAAAAACGTGGGCAGAGGGCTGCCCGACAGCCATGGCCAAGAGGAGCTCACTCGTGCGACAGAAATGAACAAAGGCCCGCTTCTTCCAGGTCCCCCATCTGATGTGCCAGTGTGTCCCGGGCGAATGTATGGCCCTGACAGGCTTCCTTCCCTGCTCTCTGGACAGAAGGCCACTCAGTCTTGGGTGCCTCGCTTGCATAATGCTCAGAAAAAAATGAGTCCCACTGAATTGGCATTTGTTAAAAAATACTGGCAAGAGCCGCCCACGGAGAGTTCTCCAAAAGGGGAACACACACACACACACACACACACACACACACACACACAGAGTCCTGGTCATTGAGGTCCAATGATACCACAAGCCACACTTGGGGGTCTGTCTTCTTGGCCCTGGTGCTGAATGAATCCCACCCTGTGAACTCTTCCCACGCCCCCCACAACACTGGGATCCACGAACACTGGGATTCACAGATGTGGAAGGATTCATTCTCCTTCCAGTTGAACACTCAGGTCTTAAACTGTGTGGAACAGAGATGGGGAAGGGGAAGGGCATGTCACTTGCCCACCTCTGTTCTTTTTTTTTTTTTTTTTTTTTTTTTTTTTTGCTTTTTGGGTCACACCCAGTGTTGCACAGGAGTTACTCCTGGTTCATGCACTCAGGAGTTACTCCTAGCCATGCTCCGGGAACCTTATGGGATGCTGGGAATCGAACCTGGGTTGGGCTGCGTGCAAGGCAAACCCCCTACCCACTGTGCTATCACTCCAGCCCCAACCCGCCTCTGTTCTTGTAGAGGTCAGGGTCCAGGGGACGAGAGAGAAGAGTCATCAGGAAAGACAGTGGGAAGATTGGGGCTTGTCTGCCTGACATTTTACAAACCAGGGAAGTAGTTCTGAAGCTTAGGCACATAGATCTCTACGAATCTGATGAAAATCACATGCTCCTCCACCCCATTACTATACAAATACTTGTCTTTGCAGGCCATTGCAGACATTCACAGGCCCCTGAAACTGCCCCACCCTCAAATCTCTAAGGCCAGGGAAATAGTCCAGGGAAGCAGTGGGCACTTGCCTTGCACACAACTACTTCAGTTCAATTCCTGACACCTCTGCCTGGAGTGCTCCCTTAGCACAGAGCCAAGAGTAAAACCTTAACACAGCCAAAGTGCTGCGCCCCCCCCCCCCAACCAAACAACTAAAGCTCTCTCTATCAGAAGTGAATAGAATATATTTCCTTATCTGCAAAAGGGAAATACTACTCACCCCCAACCAGCTTTCTGGCAGAGAAGAAAGAAGATAAATGGAGCAGCTATTAAAACATATTAGTTCTCTGCCTGGTAGACATGTAATATTGATGCAGTCCTATTACCATCATCTGCCATAGGCATTCTCCTTTCTGCTTGGAGGGATGTAATTCCCTTACAAGACAGAAGCAGGCCTGTCTGTGAAATTCCCAAAGCAAACCCTTCTGGTAAGCCAGCACTTACCTGTTAGAGGCATAATGAGTCCCCACGGAGACCAAAGGGAAGGCTGGAGGTAGCATTGCCGGCACTCAAAGGGTAATAATTACCGGTGTTGGAATGTACCAAATGATACCCTTGTGGCTTTAAAAGTCAATGCAACTTTCCAAAGAGTTCTCCTTTCTCTCCTGGTAGATCAGAGCATCAGCGAAATTAACTCATTGAAACAGAGCCAAAGCTTAGGGGAAATTTGGGGGTGAAGTTATCGACTAATATATGAAATAGAGTTGGTCTATTTGGGGCAAAAGTCAGATTTCAATTCTATATCAGTGATATACTAAAGGGGTTGGATTCAAGTCTGTGGCCTGGATCTTCCTGTGCTTACAGAGTCAGAACCAGATGTAAGCCATGCTTCCTGATCCTTAAACATTCCCATGTGCTGGACACAGATACTCATAGTTTAACTTAACACTGTGAAGGCTTCCAGAATTCCAAAGGTCCACTGAGAGCAACTAGACCCTCAGACACAGGGAAGATGCTAAGATTTCACCAATTCCGTGGTTTCAGGATCCAGAATTCATCAAGCCATCTGTGACTTCAGGGTCCATCCTGAGCCCTTTCTTAGAACCTCTGCAAACAGAGTAGAAAGCAAAGTGTTAGTCCTGCAGATACTTGGAAAATAATCACACTCAATCTATTCACACTCAATGTATTTCACTGAAAATTGTCCCCCTCCATATACTCATCATCCTCTGTTTTATCTGTCAATCCAGACACCATTTTTTAAAAAGCTTCACATAGTGGCCACACCCCACTGTTTTTGCTCAAAAAATGTCATGAAATCTGGGCCAGTTACATGGTAAGTTGTTTGGGAAACACAGTTCAACAATATTTCATTTGGCAACAGCATAAAACTATCACTCGATGTTTTTTTGTTTTGTTTTGTTCTGGTGCGATGGAAGACAAGACTAGTGCATGATGTCTGCGCTAGCTGGTAGACCAGTTTCAGAGAAGTGGGTACTCATCAGGAACTCTGCTGAGCCACTGCCTCTCTTGTGTGGAGAAAAAAAATCTCTATCTCTCCAGAGACTGACCAAGGCATTCCTCCTCTAGAACCTTTGGAGGGACTTCCTGGGGTTGACAAACACCCACTTGGGAGAGGAGTGTCTGTTAACCCCAGGAAGTCCCTCCAAAGGCACTATCACCTCCTTGTTGATATTGGTTGTGGTCAGGGGACTGGTCTGGCTGGTAAAATGAGCCCAATGGTCCCTCTGATTCCACATAGAAGACTCCAGAGTCAGATAACAGGGTCACACACGTGCTTCTTGGCTGAACGTGTCTGGCTTTTCACTCAGCCTGGCCTCAGCACACAGGATGCAGTGTCCAAGAGTCAAGGTGAGTGCAAGAAAAATTAGTGTTGTGGCAATCCACCGTGATTTTGAAGTCATTGCTGGCAGCTGCAGAACCACGCCTCACATCTGCTCCAAGCACCCTTCTTGGAAAGAAAGAGAGGCAGGTTCTTGGAAGGGAATGGCCCTCTCCATCTGTAGGCCTGCCGACCAGTCCCCACCCCATGTCAGCACCTGGCTCTGTTCCACCTCCCCTCCCTGACACTGAGCACCTCTTTTCCCACCATCACACAGCATCTCGTTCTCAGTAGGTCAATGGGCTATCAGTCACACAGGTTGTGGTGGGTTGAACGGTAGCTCTACATCCTGATTGTATACAGGAGACCTTGTTTGGAAAACGGGTCTCTGCAGGTCCCAGGCTCATCTCACTCCAAAGACATGGGTCCTCATCAGAGAGGAAGCGGACATGTGGCTAAGTGAAGAGATGAGTGACAAACCAGAGAACATTCCAGGTGAGAACGGAAAAAGGCACAGGCAGATTGACCCCTAGAATTTGGGGGATGTCTCTGCCCTGTTGACACCTTGAACTCAAACTTCTGGCCTCCTAGGACTGTGTGTGGATAAACCTCCCTGGTTTTAAAGCCAATTTGGAGAGGCTGAAGTGGATTATTCATCTTCTTAGGGGGTGGGGGGGTCCGTCCTGGAGTGCACCCCAATAAGCTTCTCCTATTTCTTCACTTTTACTCATCTCTGCCCCTCCATCTGCACTGGGTTAGGTCTCTAACTGATCACTAGCAACCCTAGAAGATGAATCTAGAAGTTCTTCCCAAGTTCCACTTTTCATGGAATGCATGAGACAAGTTCTAGAAACCCAAGTCAGGGATGTGGCTGGAAGCATAGAGCACATACCTTGCATGGACGTGTGAGATTCTGATTGAGATTTTGACCCCCTGCCTGCTTTAACCCTGTATCCACACAAGTGCCCTTGGAGACCACACTGAGCTGAGCAACACGAGGAGCTTCCTCTATTTAAAAACTGTAACACTGTAGCACTGTCCTCCCGTTGTTCATCAATTTGCTCGAGCGGGCACCAGTAACGTCTCCATTGTAAGACTTGTTGTTACTGTTTTTGCATATCGAATAAGCCATGGGAGCTTTTCAGGCTCTGCCGTGCGGGCCGGGATACTCTCAGTACCTTGCTGGGCCCTTCGAGAGGGATGGAGGGATCAAACCCCAGTTGGCAGCCCCGTGTGCATGGCAAATGCCCTGCCCTCTGTGCTGTTGCTCCAGCCCCTATTTAAAAACAAAAGAAAATAACTACAACCCAGTATGCTAATGGAGGGGGAGGGGCTCTGCCCATCTCTCTTCTCAGTCCCTGGGTAGGGCCTCAATTATGCTTTAAGAGGGGAGAACGCGAGCTAGGAAACCAAACAGACTGGTCTACTTCCTCCCGAGGAGGGAGAGATGCTGAGCCCTTGATGACGGGCAGAGCAGAAAATGATGCTCAAAATAAAGAGCTCCTGGAATTAAAGCCCCAGGGAGAATGCACAAAGTTTCAGAGGATGAAAAGAGACAGTGTCGTCCGATGCCTTTAGAGAGAGCCCGTAGAGATGTTAAAGCATTTCAGGACATTTATGTATTTGGGTATTATTTGCTTTGACTGAGTGTCTGGAGGTCCAGAGAAGGGAGCATTCTGCCCAAGATAGCAAATTAGGGTGATACCAACTCCCACTCCAGTCCACATGAGAAGGTTTTCACTTTACCCCAAACTCTGGCTGCCGGTCTCTGGCATTACCCCCATCCCCAGAATAGGGGGGTTCACTTCCTAACCAGCCTGTGTGGGTGAGGGGCTTTGTGAGTCTCTGCTTTTCCTAATTTGAGGACCACACCTCATTCTACATTGAACCCTTTAAACGTGATGTTCACCTCCTCCCACCTCAAGTATCATTCTGATTTAAACACTTTTTTTCCTGGCATAACTTTTTGCTTTAAGTCCTTACCTATTGCTTCGCTTATTGGCCTCCTCTTTGATTTGAGACTGCAGACAGTGCTCTCAGCAACCCCCAGACAGAGTCAGGAAAACCTAAGCTCAGATGCCCATCAAACACAATGAAATGTTCATGAATACTGAATTTCATGATTAATAACGTGGATCTTATGCTATTGGATCAATACAGGCCTATGTTTCAAGCTGAACCTTTTAACTCTTAGGCCGGGAAGTACTTAGATCAGGTGACAGAGAAGGAGGCAGAATAGGGCGGTGCCTGGCTGCAGCACCAGCCAATCAGCCGACAGCTCAGGACGACTGGCTATAGGTAAGATGACTAGCCGGGGACAAGGTCTGAAGGATCGACCCTGAGCCAGCCACTTCCATATCTGTCCTCTCCTGTGGCACTTAAAAAACCAAGCTGGGCCACCATACAGATAACCTCACACGCTGTTCTTCCCTCCCTCCTATGACCCGTACTCTGGACAGCCTTGGGAGCATTGTTGAACAGTTCTCCCCAACGAGACTTGGAGTCCCGTGCCAGCCTGCACCACGTCCATCTATTTATGGGCCAACATGGGCTTCAGATAGGGCCCTTCTGGAAATGGAGATAAGGCAGGCATCATTCCAGCCCCAGCATGGTTGGATTTTTTTCTCCTAGGAAACAACTTCACTGCACTGACCTCTGTATTTCAGGGCCAGGGCACCCTTGCAGGAAGGATTCCAGTCTGCATTGCAGCAGCCTCTGGGAGGGGAAAGAGTTTTCTTCCCAGCCTACATTAACGTAGAACTTTCACGGGCCACAAAAGAGAGACCAAGAAAGAGGAATCTCTGCAACTCTTACCAGGAGATAGCAATGCCCGAATGATTCTAGAAAGTCTCCAGGAATGAACAAAAAAAAAAAAATGTGTTTTTTATCTCCTTTGGGCTGAATTTTGTGGTAACTGCTCCAGAGAAGAGCAGCCAGTGATGTTCCTCTTTTTCAGACTTAAAGCAGAAGAACAGCTCAAGGATACCCAACCCAGGAGGAAGAGGTTGGAAGACCAGCTCTTATGGATCTCCTTCTGTTGATTTTCAGGTCAAATGTGGCTTTGCTCACAGCTTATTCATGCCTCTGTGCTCAGGGATTTCTCTTTATGTGCCTCAAGAGACCAGATGCAGAGCCAGGGATCCAATTTGAATCTGCCATATGCCAGGCAAGAGCCCTTCCTGCTGTGTGACGTCTCCAGCTCCTGAGCGCTGGTGCTTGGAAGAGTCCAGCATAGCTCCCATTCTAATCAGCTTAAAAATGTGCCCATTAGTCAAATCCAAGACCGCTTGTCAAAACAAAGCACAGTGATATTGATGGGTTGTAATGTTGGGGGGTAAAATAGGAATCTCTTAATCCATATGGATACAAATAAATAGAGAACTAGCTCTAGTAAAATGCCAACTAATCAAGAAATGATGGGATGATAAAGTTCACAATTTACCCACCATTCATGCTAATAGTTAACTGGCCCAAGAAATATCATTAGGTTTCGAAATTAGTAGGTGAAAGTTTGATGAGAACTGGGACATTTGCATAATTTCAGACTACCTCCATACAAAATTCCCATTAATTACGAAGAAAAAAAAGTAATTTTGTGATAGAAATTCCTGACAGACACCACAGCAAGTGAGTGATTAGCAAGAACATCACGATGGAAATCACATACCACCTGGTCAGAGGCAACAAAAACAGGGCCTTACTTCTGTGGTAAACCTGTTCACATTGATAGCCCGAATTTAATCAGGAGGAAATAGTAGACAAATGCAAATCGTGGAACACTCTACTCCCCCAATCAATGTGTCTTCTTCAAAGTGGCAAAGTTATCAAAGTCAAGGAGCGATTGATGAACCGTTTTGAGGGAAGGAAATTAAACAGACCGGACAACCCAGAGCAATAGGTGACGTTGGCTGGGCTGCTTCGTTTTTCTCAAGCAGCCTTAAATCACATGCCTGGTACAGATCATCTGAGAAGCCCATGGCGATGGGGTGTCTGCATTAGTTTTGTTCAATCACTATGTTACAATTCTGGAGGAGAATTTCCATCTTCCTAAAAATTGCCTACCACCAGGTTTTTACAGAGAGAGGGGAATTCTTTTTTTTTTTTCTTTTTGGGTCACACCTGGCGATGCACAGGGGTTACTCCTGGCTCTGCACTCAGAAATTATCCCTGGCGGTGCTCAGGGGACCATATGGGATGCTGGGAATCGAACCCAGGCCGGCCAAGTGCAAGGCAGACGCCCTACCTGCTGTGCTATTGCTCCAGCCCCGAGAGGGGAATTCTTGATAACTTTGGTGTAGCTCTGAAGTTATATAGACATTTACAATTTAGAGAAGAAACTCAGACACAAGCAAGTCTACAGCATGAATCTAACATAGATGATGTCACTTGTCACTCAGGATGAGCCAGTGGACCTGGCCTGTGCACTGACTCTCCACAAGTCACATCTCTATCTTCACTCTTTTAAAACTAATGCAGGGGCTAGAGCGGTAGTGAGTGGGTAAGGCACTTGCTTTGCATGTGGCCGGCTGGGTTTGATCCCTGGCACCCTGAGCTCTGCCGGGAGTGATCCCTGAACTCCACCAGGTGTTGCCAGAAAACCCAAAAGAATTAAATTAAGTTAAATCAATCTACTCCACTGTCAGTACAGTCAACCTGGACGTCAGTCTCAGCTCCTTTATTTCACCTTGAAAGCGGCCCCAATGAAAATATGTTCAGAAGCATAGAAACTGAAGGGCATTGAAGGGGTTGCTATCGAAGTGAAACTTTTAATAATGTTTTAACATAAAAATACAACCTCATTCTGTCACGTGTAAGCTGTTTTCTTTAAGGAGGACCACCAGAAATGAATGTATGTCACCAGAATGTAAAATGAACCCCCACTGAATTGCCATCATCCAGAGCTTCCTGTGTTGGATTCCCCCGTGTCTTCTGCTGCCTTCCCACTAAATGATGAATTTCCAGTGAAATATTGCACAGTACATGTCTCTTCCTGTCCACCAATGATGACTTGCCCTCCCTCTCCCCTTCCCTTCCTTCCTTCTTTCCACATTTTCTTAATGCACTCAGCATTGTCTGGGTCGATCAGAATGTCTATTTTTCTTGCAGACTTTAGGAAATCTACAATACCAAGTGAACTATAATTAAGCTTAATATAACCTGGGAAAGGCAGAGGAGAAAGAAAATTAAGGCTGGGAATAAGAGAAGGTATGCAGTTAGCACATATCTACTTCCTTTGTGAAAAAAAATTTTTTTCAAGTGTTTGCAAATGCTGAGTTCTCCCTGGGTGCTGGGCCTAACTCAGACCATTTGCTATATCAGCTTTTATTTTGCAAAGAAATGGGAGGCCTGCGAAATGCTTGGAGAGTTTCCATGGCGTTCCTTAGGAAGCTACATGGAACCTGCCACTCTCTCCATGAGGAATAGCCTATCCCAGCGTTTTGCAATCCTGCTATGTTTCAAGCATTTTTTTGTTTTGGGTTTGTTTGGGGTTTTTTCAGTAGGATTTGAAAATGATGTCAAAACATTTAGTTTGATTCCCAGACCAGCCACAAAACCCCCCCATAATTAGTGCATAATGTACCAAATACACACACAATGAAAACAATCAGAGGAGGGAAAGCACAATATATCTCCTGTATGATGCATCGACAAACATTTATGGGCTAGTCTGGGAATCTAACCAACATTTCTACATTTCACTAGGAAAAGGCAACTTGAATCCAGTTTGGAATTCAGACCTCAGAACACTTCCTCACTCATTCTATAACCCCTTCCTTGTCCCTGACAAATACGGACACTCCTCTGATTCTCAGGCCACCAATAGTTGTTAAGAAGGGTCTCTTATCACTTACAGACCTTCACTTTCTCAATCTCGCACGCATGCATACACACACACACACACACACACACACACACACACACACACACACACACATTTCACTGAAACTACTAGCGTGGCATTTTCAGGTAAAGGCTGTGAGTGTGTGGAGACTACGCTGATATGTATAACATGTGTTGTGAAATGGTCCCTTTACTGAGAACTCCAATGTGCATAAAAATACACAGGTATTCTTATGACAGGTACATGTAAGTTTTACTCTCCCTCCCTCCCACAGGGATAGGCCTGAATGGACACTGAGTTTCATCAGACACTGATGGTTGTCTTACTATAATTTTATGCTACCTGTCACATCTTTCATTTTCTCCCTCTCCCTTTCTTTTCTCTTATTTTCTCTTCCCCTGCCTCCCTCAACCTACTTTACTCAAGCCAGAAAATCTGGTATTTGATTAGAAAATGAAGCCTGAAAGTAAATTTAGGAAAGACGTTATCACTTGCCATTCATTTTGCCACAAAATATATATTTAATTTACATTGGGCCTCTATTGATATGTGGTGGAATTCTCTTGTTTAAAGCATCTATAGAATATTCTATTTATAAACACAATGAGTAAAAGAATAAGACAGGAAGAAGACCTGAATAGCTCTTGGTATCAACACACTGCTCTAACTGTACGTGGCTTATAAATGTATTAGTTGTGACATGATTAAAATTTCAATAACTGATAAGCCCGTGGCCAGATGATCTTCACTAAAAGTACAAATGTCCTTGAGATTCTTACTCTGTGGCCAAGAGAGAGGATAAATCTGTGTGGCATTCTCCCTACATGTTCCTCTTCAAGACAAAGTTTCTAAACTCATCTAAGACATAGGATAGCATTTGCCAGACAGCTGTTCTAGGGAATACCGAGGACTAACCCCTGGGTCTCTCCTAGTCTTTCATGGGTTTGGGCTTTGTGGGGAGGGCTATCCCCCTTCAGTTAATTCTGAGTGTAGGCCAATTTAGAGAAACACATTGTAAAAGCTGAAAGACTCTTCTGAAGAAGAGTTGGTGTTATTTAAGAACTGTTATGTTGTTTCCAATAACTGAACTAGTTGAGAAGGTAAATAACTTTACCTCAGCTACTAGGGGGCACATGTCTATGAAGATGACATTTCAACTTAAATTCGTTACTCCAGTCTGAGAGAGACCTGATCTGTTTTTTCACTCTCTTTCCCAGCGGGGATGAAACCCTGGCCAGAAAGTTACAGACTTATGGAAAACTCTAGAGACCTTTTGCCACAGTCATCTCCCTTTGAACAGTCGGTTACCCCCACTCTAAATAAGTTCTCCTTCCTTTCTTTCTTTCTTTCTTTCTTTCTTTCTTTCTTTCTTTCTTTCTTTCTTTCTATTGTTTTGCTTTTTGGGTCACATCCAGCAATGCACAGGGGTTACTCCTGGCTCTGCACTCAGGAATTACCCCTGGTGGTGCTCAGGGGACCATATGGGATTCTGGGAATCGAACCCGGGTCGGCCGTGTGCAAGGCCCTACCAGCTGTACTATCGCTCTAGCCCCAAGAAATAAGTTTTCTTAAAAACAAAATTCTTCCTACCAATAAACATCTCCCAAATCTCACAGATATTTCAATCGATATGACTTCATCTTTCACTCACATGAATCTGCTGAAAGAGTTTTAGACATGGAAAAAAGGATTGTGTGTGTTTATAGAGACCCAGTTACAGAACCCTGAGGTCAGCTCTTCCCTCAGCTCTTCAAGATGCCAGTTCTCTGACACTTCCGCTTCTTAAATCTTCATCATCTGACAGAGAACAAAGAGGACTGTTAATGGACAAGGAGACTGAGAAGCGTACAATACAGATGCAAGTACTGGAAAAACAGACATAGACTCAGGCAGAGGGAGAGAGAGAGAGAGAGAGAGAGAGAGAGAGAGAGAGAGAGAGAGAGAGAAGTGCTAGCAGCTCTCTTGGAGGTCCTGCTGGATTGTGGCAGAAACTAGATTTCTCACCTGGGAGAAATTATCTGCTCTTGTCTCTAAACTTTCTCCAGTTCTACATAAAAAAAAATGCATGAACAATGAACATGCTATCTTTCTAGGATAAAATGCCACGACCGCTGTATCAATGACATTAATTCATTTTCTCTCAGTTCTGGAGTGTGGCAGTTTGAGATCAAGGTGTTGGCAGGAAGGGCTCCTGAGACTCCTCAGCTTGTTAATAGCCGCCTTGCCACTGTGTCTTCACAGGCCTGTTCTTCTGGCCTGCACTGCCCGAGGGCCTTTGTTGGTATCCAGCTTTTCTACTATAAGGGCGCCAGTCCCATGGTATGAAGACCCACCCTAACAGCCAAATTTTATCTTCCTTGTGTCTTTCCAAGCCTGTCCTCCACACAGAGATGTAATCTGAGTTTCTGAGGTGAGAACTTCCAGGACATGGATTTTGAAGGGGCACATTCCCGCCCCTCTCAGTGAGAAATAGTGCTTTTCAAAACAGTGTGGGAAAAATCCAAACAAGTAGAATTTCAGAGCTTTAAAGACAAATCAAACAAGAAGCAGAAATTTTGCTTCTCAATCTGAGAGAGGCTTGATGTTGTCTCAGCCGGAGAAGGGCTTAAACTAACAGGATGTAGAAATAATCTCAGTAGAAGAAAATCTGTATTTTATCTCTTCCAGCCAGACTCTTGATCTGGGTTCTAAGAATCTCTAGGTAAGGGCCTGGGGACCGAGACTAGCACTCAGTCCCAAATATAAACATAATGTGAGCCACATGGGCCATTTGTAATTTTCAGGTAGCCACATTTGTTTTTTTTTTTAGAAAAAAATAGGGGTTAGAGAGATAGTACAAGTGTGAAAGGACTTGGCTTGCAGGCAGTCAACCCCCTTTTAATCTCCAGCACCGAATACGGCTCGTTGAACACCACCAAGAGTGCGCACAGAGCAGGGTGTGCCCTCCCCATCCCCCAATTTTTTTAAAGATGACATTAATTTTAAAGTGCACATTTTCCCCAACTCTCCAATGATCAAATATTGGCTTAATGAGGTTAAGTAGTAGAACACTTGCCTTGCACATGACAATTCCTGGCACAACAAAATAGAAAAAATATAATATTCCCATTAAAAAATCATCTCATCTTCTAACACTAGAAATAGGGAGAGTCAATCTAACTCAATACATTCAAGACAGGATTTCAGTAGAAATGCATGCTTCAGAATTGTCAGTGAGCAATCTGGCATTCTTATTTCTGTGTTTGGTCTGCAGGCTGGGGTGGTATTTTTCTGTGACAGCACCTGTCCACACAAGCCTCTGGAACCTGATGCCCACAGATGGCCGCTGGCTGCCAGACCAGAGAGTGCAGACCCAGGGACTCTGAGAGTTAGAGAGTCAAGAATGACCTGCACTTTGCTCTGTGTGAAAGCCTCAGGGTTTCATGGGTGAGCAGGATGGGTCTGACATTAAAGAAATGCCATGCAGTGGGCCAGGGCACACACAGAGTACTTAGGAGGGCTTGCTTTGCTTGCAGCTGGCTTGGGTTCGATCCCTATCATCCCATATGTTCCCTGAGCACTGCCAGGAGCTACTCCTGAGTGAAGAGTGACCCCTGAGCATCACCGGGTAAGACACCCCAACTCACCCTGCCCCACCCCTTGAAAAGAAGTGCCATGGAGTCCTTAAGAGCATCAGAACTGGGGCTGGAGCGATAGTACAGGTAGGGCATTTGCCTTGCGCATGGCAGACCTGGGTTGATTCCCAACATCTCATGGTTCCTGAGCACCGCCAAGAGTAATTCCTGAGGGTAAAGCCAGGAGTAACCCCTGTGCATCGCTGGGTGTGATAAAAAAAAAAAAAAAACATTAGAACCATCTGGAACTCCTGGCGCTTATGAACAGGGCCCTGAAAGGGGCTGACTGTCCAGAGTCAAGAGTTTATGAGTGAACCTAGGTCCTGGCCCAGGGGAAGAGCAGCTAGAGTCAGATATTGGAGTCAGATATTGGCCTTCCGCATGCCTCCCCATCTCCGACCCAGTCAGGAGGGTCAAGGCAAGTGTTCCCTTCAACTCTCTTTACTACTGACTGGCTAAGATATGGAACAAGTCGAAGAATCCTCTGGCCACCGGGAGTCCAATGGGCCTGGCAAAAGTGTTAGAGAACAGCTGTTGGCCTCTCTTTCCCCTCAGATTGGCTTTGCTGAGAGGCTTGTCACCCAGGGAGATAGAAGTAAGGGTTTTCCCTGCATGCCAGCAGGTGATGTAAAGAAATCGAGGTTCATGGCTGGTGACACACTTTGTCAGTCAGAGGACTTGGAGAACTACTGACTTTGGAATATTGTAACAGAAGTAAGGGGATGTCTAACTTCCATCCCCAACTTCCTCTGTGGGCAGAGCATGACTGGGGGCCTCTGTGGAAGGAGACTGTGAGAGGCGCTGAGGTCCGTGGGGTGACAGGGATCAAACAGGGTTCCAAATGCACTCCTGTCCTCTGTGTTCTCCCCTACTCCCTCCCCAAAGGGGGGTATATTAATTTATGTTTTGGATTTGGGGCCACACCCAGCAGTACTCTGAGCTTACTCCTGCCTCTGTGCCCTGGTTACCCAAGTTACCCCTGGTAGTGCTTGAGGTACCATAAGTGGTGCTGAAGATCAAGACCGGTGGGTCGTGTGCAAGGCGTCCTATCTCTCTAGCCCCACCCAAAGCTTCCAAAGAGTTATGGCATGTCCAGTGACAAAGCGAACATACTTTCCAAGTAACAACACGAGCTCTTCTTTACCTCTCCTGACAAAAATCCTCTCAGTTCATCACTGTCAAACTGCAGTGAGGACAAAGCTGACATCGCCCCGTCCATTCCTAACATGCCCAGTACTGAACGCGTCCATGAGGCCTGGACCGAGGCAGTCACACCACGTGGGACATCATCCCACCGCATCAGTGCTCCTGTGGCAACACAGAAAACGCGGCCTCCAGGGTTGGTAAAGTTAGTGGGTCATCAAGAACTTTCCAGACCAGCGTCTGGCTTCACATCTACATAAAGAGTGTGCAGGGAGAGGCTGGAGCGATAGCACAGTGGGTAGGGCATTTGCCTTGCACGCGGCCGACCTGGGTTCGATTCCCAGCATCCCATATGGTCCCCGGAGCACCACCAGGAGTAATTCCTGAGTGCAGAGCCAGGAGTAGCCCCTGTGCATCGCAGGGTGTGACCCAAAAAGAAAAAAAAAGTGTGCAGGGAGGTTGGCACACAGTATATGCCTGTGAATGAAACACTTAATCAAAGCTAAATGAAGAGCAACAAATAGGGAATGGGATATCTGCAACCTCTTTAGAAGGCCCCATTTCCAGATATGAGTATGAGCTCGCAGGAAAGAACCTGGAATTGTCCTCAAGAAACAGTCTTTGGGGGCTGGAGCTATAGTACAGCAGTGCCGTTTGCCTTGCATAGGACCGACCCAGCTTCGATTCCAGCATCCCATATGGTCCCCTGAGCACCGCCAGTAGTAATTCCTGAGTGCAGCACCAGGAGTAACCCCTGTGCATTGCCGGGTATACCCAAAAAGCCAAAAAAAAAAAAAAGAAAGAAGGAAGGAAGGAAAGAAAGAAAGAAAGAAGAAAGAAAGAAAGAAACAAAGAAAGAAAGAAAGAAAGAAAGAAAGAAAGAAAGAAAGAAAGAGTCTTTGATTACTAGTGTTTGAGAACAGTAGAAACGTGAGCGCAAGTAGAGAGGGCATGATAATCTCGTCACCTAGAAGTCGTTTGAGGGCACCAGCCCCTGACTCTCCAGGCTACTTGCACGAGGTACAGATATCCCAGCAGTGAATTTCTAATACTAGCCAAGCAGCCCTCACAGGGGACGGGGAGGCCTTGTCCACAGACACCAGAAGATACTCTGCTGCAGGAGAAGGGCTGGTCATGATGGTCTCAGCCAAGGACAGTGCTCTCCCCTGGCCTGGAAGCAGACATTTCTAGGAAAGAAGCTGCTAGAAAACCAAAGGATCTCAGATAACCCGGTTTCATCTGGAACACATGAGAACACAGTAGTCTCATCCCTGCACATCCCACACATGACCTGAGAGCTTTTTGCCTCCAGGTTCACAGGTTCACAGAACCCCCCAGCGAGAACCCCTCTGACATAAACCCGGGCACCCATGTTCACATTAGCTGCGAGAGTACCACGTGCCGGCCCCCTCCCCTGAGATGCCCTACCCAAGGTGCCCTGAATCAGTGCTCTCATTTCCCTGAAAGAGAAACACATTCAGCAGCCCCCTCACCCTCCAGCCAGCCACCAACAGAACTGAATCAAGGTCCTTAGCAGGTTAGTTAGGAGTCTGCAGCCTGGGCAACTGGACCTGTGCTGTAGTAGGCTAGCTGGGAGGAAGTCAGGGAGTCCACGTTTAAAGGTCTTGCATCTCAGAGTGATGTCGGTGGACCCCATGGATTGCTCACATGAGTCGGGAGGAGAAAGACAGTCACTTTCTCCCTATCCACCTCTGCTACCCAGGACCCAGGGTGACTGGGTTTTTGTCTCGCTCGCAGAAAAGAATTTCAGGAGTAGACAAGCAGTGAAGTAAACAGATTTAATTTGGAGGATTTTTGAAGGGAAGGAGGAAGAGAAAGCGGAGAGAGTGGAAAGTAAGAGAGACAGAGTTACATGCTCTAGGGAGAACGTGGGCTTCTCCAAGGGCGGAGAGATCCCCTACACACATCCCAGCATTAGACAGGAAAGCATGAAAGTACACATCTCAAGAGGGGAGATGCGGGTGACACATGTGCTCAGGCACCACATGTGCTCGGCCATGTGGGCACAAGCAGCACACAGGCTCGGGCAGCATATGCACGCCGTTGCTTTGCTCAAGGTGCCTTGTATAGGCTCTTCTCAGATTGTCTTGATCCGAAAGTTCTGGAGTCTTCTTGGGGCTGGACCACATTTTAATCAGCTTAAGGAAGAGGTCCAAGGGTTTGAGGAACTTCATGGGAAGGGGTCCAAACTCCTCAGGGTCTGCTGAAGGTCTTATCAGATCTGTATCCACAGGTTGGATCAGTCTTAGGATTTTCGTCCCAGAAATTCTGTTGACCTAAGTTTCATTGCCAAGGGCCTTTCCCTGTCTACCTGCCTACATCAAGGGGACATGGCTGCTTCCAGGTTCCCTCCTCTTGGTTGTCTTTGACTTTCTCCTTCCTGGGGCCTCTCCATCAGCAGTCCCTGCCAGGAAATTCCTGGAAGGGCTGGCACACGGGCTTTGCCTGTAGGAAATTTTCCCTGAGCACCTCCATCGGGAGGGCTGGAGTGATAGCTCAGCCGGTAGGGCATTTGCCATGCACACCACCGACCTGGGTTCAATTCCTCCGTCCCTCTCGGAGAGCCCGGCAAGCTACCGAGAGTATCCTGCCTGCATGGCAGAGCCTGGCAAGCTCCTCATGACATATTTGATATGCTAAAACAGTAACAACAGATCTCACAATGGAGACGTTACTGGTGCCTGTTCGAGCAAATCGATGAACAACACAGGAGGACAGTGCTATGAGAGTGCCACAGAGCTACCTCCAGCGGGGACCCCCAAACATCCAGCCGGGTTAGCTCTGTTCCAACCCCTTCCCCCTGAAAGCTTGGATTCCTGCTCTCTTCTGTCTCAGCAGGGCTTGGCAGTGGAGAAGCTGTGCTCTGAGCTCACCCAGCTGTATGACCTTGTCCAAAGTTCTGGGCCTCCGTTTCCCCGTGTCGATAGAATGGGACGAGAGGAACAGTGTTTCTCCCTGGAGCTGTCAGAAGTGAGATCATATTTCTAACGCCACTTGCAGTAGCTGTGCCGGCCCCCTAGGAAGCCCCATCTCAGCATTTCATAAAAGGCCAGATTATTAAACAGCCTCCTACCGTGTTTATCTTCATAGAATCCCGCATTCTCTGGCTCAGACCCAGGCCTGGGAGGCTCTCCATGGTTTATAATAGCAGTTCTCCCCCGCCCTTTCATGGGTAGGGGAAGCCCCTGGGGAAAGTGCAAAAAAGATAAATTAAAAAAAAAAAGGCCAACTTCTGAGCCACTCCCTGGATGCTGGAGGAGGAGACGGTCTGGGTGGAGCTCAGGAATCCACATTTTTAACACTTGCCCACAGGGATCCTGAGGTAGGTGGTCTAAATCCACCATCTGAGCAAGAGAGGCGCCCAGGAAAGGTCTGTGTGTCGCCTGGCTGCTGTAACCGGGCTCCTCCAGCCCCAGGCCTGCTCCCTTAGCCCTGAGCCCCCATCCAGACCTGCCTGTTGCCTTGCTCCGGTGATGGCCGGCTGACGCGAGATGAGGGAGTCTGTGTGACCATGCCCACGGGTCGCCATGGGAACCCCGTTTCTGTGCGTGGTGTCCCTAGGGAGAGAAAGGCCGGGGAGGACAAAACCCACCGTGTTTGAGTTCCTGCTTCCTTTCCAGATCTCCTGAGAGACCAGTCACCCCATTCTTTTCTTCTCTTCAGGGAACTTCAGGGACGGTGGGTTCCAGAGCTGGAGAAAAGGAGGCGAGAATCCCAGGGGAACGGCATGCGGGCATCAGTGCAGACTCTGAGGTCCAAAACCCACCCCGCTTCACCATGAGCACAACTGAAGAAAAGAAGCATTTTTCTCTTGCACAGCAAAGCAATTTTGACTTGCTAAAAGCTATGTCTTAACTCGCTAATCCAAGGAGTTATAAAGACTCTACTCCTTTTTAACCCAATTACAAAGTCCAGACACTTAAAAGAAGAAGAAAAAGAAAAATCTTTTTATTTATTTATTTATTTATTTATTTTTTGGTGGGGGTTGTTCAAATGTTTTTGGTTTTTCAGTTGAATTACCTTGAGATATACAGTTACAAAGTTGTTCATGATTGGGTTTCAGTCATAAAATGTTCCAAACCCCAGTCCCTTCACCAGTGTACATTTCCCACCACCAATGTCCTCAGTTTCTCTTGCCACACCCTCCAGTCTGCCATCCCCCCTTCGTCCCCTCCCTCCACCCTCTTTCCTCCCTCCTCCCTCCTTCTGGGCAGGGCATTATGTTTACTGTTACTGAAAGGTTATCATGTAGGGCCCAAGCAATAGAACAATGGGGAGGGCAATTGAACGCAGCTGACCCAGGTTCAATTCCCAGCATCCCACACAGTCCCTGAGCACCACCAGGAGTAATTCCTGAGTGCAGAGCCAGGAGTAATCACCGGGTATGGCCCAAAAAGCTAAATAATAATAATAATAATAAATAAGTTATCATGTATGCTCGAGCAGGCCCAGTAACATTGTGAGACTTGTTACTGTGTTTGGCATATCAAATACGTTATGGGTAGCTTGCCAGGCTTTGCAATGCGGGCAAGATACTCTCAGTAGCTTGCTGGCCTCTCCGAGAGGAGCGGGGGAATCGAACCTGGCTCGACAGTACCAGCTGCGGGCAAGGCAAATGTCCTGCCCGCTGTGCGATCGCTCCAGCCATGTATATCCCTTTAGCTCCTTTCAGCTCTCAGTTCTTGTCCAGGGTATCATTTCCAACTCTCATTGTCACAGTGGTCCCTTGTCTGTCCTAACTGCCCCTGTCTCCTCGTGGCAAGCTTCCAAGAGTGGACCAGACCTCCTGGCCCTTGTTTCTTCCTTCTCCATCTCTGGCTTCTTTTTTTCCAGTCTCCCAATCACTAGAGAGTTCGAGTCCCTGCTGGTGACCAGCAATTCCATACTGCATCACCGTCTTCCTGTTCCCCTTGCGCTGCTTGGGTGAGACTGTCACTGTGCCGAGATGTCCCCAGACTGCCCTTGCCCTGCTGCTGTCACTCTCCTAGGGGGTTCTGGCCCAAGCACGGTGTCAGAGGAAGATCGGCACATTGTCCTTCCAGTAGTAGAGGCCAAAACGGATGGCACCTCAAGACCTGCTCCCTGTGCCGAGAGAAGGAAGCCAGGAGGGCTCAGGGAGCTGGAGTTAGCCCAGTGCCATCACTGCTTGATGCTGCTTTCTGCAGTTGGCCTGAACCCCAAGATTGTAATAGCCACCCCTGCCAGCACCCAACCGCATCAAACCCTTCCACCCTAAAGGGAGGGGGCGGGTAGAAGGGAATTCCTGGGTGTGTCAGTGAAACATCATAACCCCCACTCCCTGCCTGGCCCGCCCCCGCAGCCTCATCTGCTGCCAAAGCGATGCTAAAGATACAGCCAACGTGGTTTCCACGATGCCCAGCTTATCAATCTTTGACATCAACCAGTACCGTAAACAGCAGACCTACTTCTTCCTAGAAGACAAAACGCTTCCCCTAACTTGCTGGGTTTCCCCTACATGCCAAGGATCTTCTGTGTGTAAGGAACATGCCCCCTACCCCTTGTGTTACCTCTCTGGCTCCCCCTTTTTTTTTCTTTTCATTTCAGACATTTCTTGAAGACCCCTGAAATCTCTTATAGAAATGGATGAGGTGTCAATGATAGCTAGCTGCCGAGAGACCCAGTGATCTCCATAACTCCCAGCACGTGAGATCCATAAAAGATCTAAACTTAGTTCCCAGAGACACTGACTCCGTTCTCCAGATAAATTTAGTTTTATTGGGTCCAGGAAGAACATGGATTGGGTCACAACATAAGATGTGCCCCACCTCGTCTTGGATGCTGCCAACATTTCCGTGTTCCTGCTGTACCCTTCAGAGCCCAGAGCCCAGAGCCCAGCCCTGGGGCATGGTCGGGGAGCGGCCACACTGGAAATCAACAGGACAGATGCCATGACAGCAGACAGAGACCGGGGGGCCCAAGGCCAGGCCTGCCTCACTGCCCACCCCGAACCTATGACCCATGCAGGCTGTACCAGCCTTGTTTCGTTTTTCTTTATTGTAACACTGTCTTCCCATTGTTCATCGACTTGCTCTAGCAGGCCCAGTAACGTCTCCAGTGTGAGACTTGTTGTTACGTGTTTAGCATATCGAATACATCACGGGGAGCTTGCCAGGCTTTGCTGTGCGGCTAAGATATTCTCAGTAGCTTGCCAGACTCTCCGAAAGGGGTGGAGGAATCGAACTCAGGTCGGCCCCGTAGGCCGCATGCAAGGCAAACGCCCTACCTGCTGTGCTATAGCTCCAGCCCTTTTTTTAAATATTAATATTTTTTGAGGGGGAGATTTGGGCCACACTGAGCAGTGCTGGAGGCCACTCCCAGCAGTGTCAGAGGAGCTTGAGGGGAGGGGGTTGAGGGAAGATGCGTCAAGGTAAGCAAGCACCTTGACCCCATAAACCCCCACTTTTTACTTCTGATTGGTGGGGAGAGTGGGGAGATCATATCCTGCAGGGCTCAGGGCTCGTTCCTGATGGTGTCCTGGGGAACATCTGAAGGTGCCAGGGATCAATCTGGGTTGGCCACATGCTGGCAACCCCCACCCTCCGGACTATCTGCCCGTTCCTGCAGTTTCCTATCTTTCACCTGAAAAAACTGGCCTGGGAGGGTGGGAAGGGGTCTTACCAGGTCACCGCCAGTCAGAGAAAAGCCATCTTTGTCTCCAACTGCCTCTCCTGTCCCAGGGGCCTGTAAATCACCCACCACCCACTTCTCTCCTTTCTGAGAAGAAGTTGTGTGAATGTGAGGAAATTGGTTCCCCTCTCTTTGGAAGGGAGGAAAGGAGCAGAGGAAGATGCAGGCAGGTCTCCTGGCATCCACCCACCCCTGGGGCCCAGCAGTGATGATTATTTTCCACAGCCGGTCAAAAGCTGGCCTGGGAATGGAAGGCGCGTCACTGCGCAGTGACGTTCCCATTATGTTTGAATTCGTTCCGGAGTGACATTCTGATTGCGCCTCCACATGGCTCCCATCCCCCCACCTGGCGGCCATCCCCTTCCCTCCTCTGGTGGGCCAGTGCCACCAGGCAGCACAGCCCGTGACAGATGCGCACAGGACATTCCCAACACTCCCAGGGAGCAAGAGGTTAATCGCCCTGGGATGTGCCTAAGACTGTTCAAGAGCCATCCAGGGAAGAACAGGGAAATTTCTTCATAAAAAAAAAAAAAAAGAAAGAAAGAAAAGGGGGGAGGAAGGGAGGGAGGGAGGGAGGAAAGAATGGAAAGAAGGGGGAAGAAGGAAAGAGAAGGGAAGGAAAGGAAGAGGGAGAGAAAGAAAGAAAGAAAGGAAGGAAGGAGGGAGGTAGGGTGGGCAGGAGGGAGGAAGGGAGGGAGGGAGAAAGGAAGGAGAAGGGAAGGGGAAGGAAGGGAAAGAAGAGAGGGAAAGAGAGAGAATGAAAGAAAGGAAGGGAAGGAGGGAGGGAGGGAGGGAGGAAGAAAAAAAGGAAAAATCAAGGGATAAGAAAGCAAGAGAGGAGAAGAGGAAGAGGAAGAGGAAGAGGAGGAGGAAGAAGGAGAAGGAGAAGGAGAAGGAGAAGGAGAAGGAGAAGGAGAAGGAGAAGGAGAAGGAGATGGAGAAGGAGAAGGCGGCAGAAGCAGCAGCCCAAATCCTTTCAGGTCCTTAATGCTTTGGGGGACATAAACCCAATGAGGAACCGAACAGACTCTTCCCTTCAGCATTTGAGTGGGCACTGGGAGAAAAATCACCCAGATTAAAGGCTTAGCACCCACAAAAGCTTGTGCAGAAGAAATGCAGAGAGAGTCATCCAGGGAGCCAGGGACAGGAAATGGGATGCCAAGAACTGAGATTTATGGAAAAGAAAAGACAAAAGGCAGTGACCGCAAACAAACATAACCTTTGCACAGTGAGGCGAGTGGCAGGCCGACTGTGAAGGAGGTGCCCACGCCGTCCACACCCCGCCCTGGGTGGCAGCCAGGGCTCCAGTGATGCCACACAGCACCCTGGCTCAGACTGCGTCTGGCTCACTCCAGATGGCTCTGCAGGCAGACTCCTCTCAGTGCAGTGCGCAGACTCACAGCCATGCAAGGGGCACCGGCCCAAGTCCTGGCGTGACCTGGTTAGAATGTGCGGGGGAGGGGACCTTGCCCCCAAGCTGGGTCGAGGTATGATGCTGCCATAAACAAGTGGTGCGCGTGCCCAACCCAAAGTAGGCAGGGGTGGTTCTGCCAACGATGGCCAGGCCTTCTCATTTGTCCCTAAAGAACTTCAGAGAGAAAGACAAGAAAACCAGATTCGGGGCTGGAGCGATAGTGCAGTGGGTAGGGCATTTGCCTTGTACGCGGCCGACCCGGGTTCGATTCCCAGCACCCCATATGGTCCCCTGAGCACCGCCAGGAGTAATTCCTGAGTGCAGAGCCAGGAGTAACCCCTGTGCATTACCGGGTATGACCCAAACAAACAAAAAAAGAATCCTTTATTTTAATTAGGTCTCCCTAAGACCCTCTCATTAGGTAGGCCCCTGAGCCACTGAGTTTAAGCACTGTTGAAGCCTACTTTCCAAAAATGTTTATTTCCAAGAGTCAATGCACAACTTTGTTATTTAGGATTTGATTCGGAATTAAAATAAATATCTTTCCTGCCATTGCGAGGCTTATAGTACAGTGACAGGGAGAGATAAAAATACACACAGCATATTGCTTATTTAGCTATAGGAAATAGAATAGACGGAGAGGTATTGAGCAAGGCCATCTGATCTAAACTGGCAAGAATTGACTGAGGGGTAGTAAAGGGAGGCACCTCTCCCACACAGGTGAGGGAAAGAAGACAAAGAGACTGGGGTGGGGTGGAGTGGTAGGGGTAGGGGTGGGGAGGTATAGACTTGCACCAAGAGAGAACAACAGGTGCAAAGGCTTAGAGTGGGAAAGAACATGGTGTTGCCAGGCAGCCAAGAGTGATGCAGTTCCATGATCCATCTTGACTTAAAAAGCAGCCACTTCAAACTGAGTGAGCCCAGATCCTACCACTCCTTTTAATGTGATTGCTACCTAATGGCCAGAGCCTGGTGCCATCCTCAGCCCAAAGATATCATTGCTTGAACGATGCAAGAAGAAGCAGCAGAAACTCACCCTAGAGTCTTTGGGAGCCCCACAGGCTCTCAATGCCTCGTCCTACACTCAAAGTGCAAGCTAAGGGCCACCCCTCCCAAACTGTCTTACCCCACTTGCCCTTATCAACCTAGATCTACACCTCAGAAGGTCAGGTCAGAGAGAGGACTCTGGAAGTACCTCACTAGCATCTCTCATCATCCGTAGACCTCCCTATCTGTAGCCCTAAGGATGATACTCACAGTGGGTTGGTAGCATCTGTGGATATTTGCAGGGAGGACACTTCGAGCCCCTTCCCAAATGTATTTCCAGATGAGATCCATACTGTGTCTCCCCATTTCAACTCTCACACTCTAATGCAGCCTTTTCACTGTCCACAAAGAACCACGTGGGTATTTTGCGTGCGTGTATTCTCTCAAAGTGATTTCGATGCTGAGGGGGACCCCAAGGATGGTGCTACAGCTCTTGCTCGGGTTCCTGAGTCCAAGAAAGCAGATGTTCTGGAACCAATAATATGTGTGTCAGGTAAGTTTCATTTCTTTAGGTTTGATGGGCAATGCTATTAACAGCGACTTGACTACTAATGAATTCAAAAATCTATTTAAAGACCCTGTCATGAATCAGAAACACACATGAAACAAGATGCTGACTTGATTTATTGACAAAACTGTTTTTGACAAGTGGCCCACAAGAAGCTCTGAATTTTTCTCAAATTTTTCCCAAGAGGGATGGCTCAGTATAGGGTTAATTTGGTATTCACTGTAACTTTCACTGTCACTGTCCTCCCGTTGTTCATGGATTTGCTAGAGAAGGCACCAGTGACGTCTCCATTGTGAGACTTGTTACTCTTTTTGGCATATCAAATAAACCACAGGGAGTTTGCCAGGCTCTGCCATGCAGATGGGATACTCTCGGTAGCTTGCCGGGCTCTCCGAGAGGGATGGAATCAAACCCGGGTTGGCCATGTGCAAAACAAACATCCTACCCACTGTGCTATAGAACATCACTTGGTCACTTGATACCCCGTTACTCATCGATTTGCTCGAGCGGGTGCCAGTAACGTCTCCATTCATCCCTGTTGTGTGCTAGCATAGCCCAATGGCATCTGCTCGTTCTAGGAACATGCAGAGCCTCAAACCGATCATTCAGGGTCTTGACGAAGAAGTCTGACCATCTCGTAGGTGGGCGTCCCCGCGATCTTTTGATGTCCCGTGGAATCCAGTCAGTAATGGCTCTAGTCCAGCGGTTGTCTGTAAACCTCATTACATGTCCAGCCCATCTGATTTTTGATGCCTTGGCAAATGAGACAGTGTCCCTGATTCTTGAGCGTTGACAGAGATCAGAACTCCAGATTCTATCTCTCATTTGAGTGAAGCGTGATACTCCAAGCATAGCTCTTTTGATTCCTCTTTGAGAGACCCGAATAGCATTCTCGTCCTGTTTTTGTAGGGCCCAGGTCTCTGAGGCATATGTTAATGCAGGAAGAACAGTGGAATCGAAGAGATGTGCTCGGAGCTGAAGGTTTTTTGTCCTCTTAGTTATTAGCTATAGAACATAATTATCACAAATAATGAGAAGGGGAGGTTGGTTTATACACTACCAGGACCAGAAGCCGACTCTCTGAGGTAGGAGAAATGGTGTGGAAAATTGCTATCAGAAAGGGTAAGGAACTCCCTTAGGGGATAAAAAAAAGACCTTGAGACCCCAGGCCTGAATGCCTCATCATTCCCTTCCTGAGAAGGAAGCACTCGGAAAAACAGTTCAGCCAGTGACTAGAGCTGCTCTGTTTGGAGAACAGAAGCCTGACTTGAATTTCACTCTTCCCTTGACTAAGCCCCAAACGCACTAACTCATATGTTCCAAAATGAGATGCTAGTGACATGCACAACAAGAACAAACCTGTCATCTCCAACACATGCAGCTTTAGCATCTCATACCCGACCCCTATGATCTGCCTCCCTCTTATTTAGTTTGCCCCTTAGAAAGCCCTCAGCCACATAACAGTGAGGGCAGAGCTCGGGGTACGGATCAAAGAGCTAGAGCACATGCTGGAGGTTTGCATGTTCCTCTAACACCGATGAGAAGACCCCCGAGCACCATGCCAGGAGGAGCCCCTGAGCTTGGCATGGCCCTAAAACAGAAAATCCAAAGACCCAGTGGATGTGACACTCTGGCTCTGCCTTATGAGCTCCTGAGCACTTCCTCAGGTATGGACTTATTTAAATGAAGGGCTGGAGCAATAGCACAGCGGTAGGGCGTTTGCCTTGCACGCTGCCAACATGGCTGACCCGAGTTCGATTCCTTCGCCCCTCTCGGAGAGCCTGGCAAGCTACCGAGAGTATCTCGCCCGCACGGCAGAGCCTGGCAAGCTCCCTGTGACGTATTCGATATGCCAGACACAGTAACAACAAAATCTCCAATGGAGACATTACTGGGCCCACTCGAGCAAATTGATGAACAATGGGAGGGCCTTTACTTTACTTTTTTATTTAAATAAAAAATCCTTCTGCTTTTCTCAGAGCTTCATGTTCAACCTCCCTTCTTCACCCCCACCTGCCTCCCTCTTCCTTTCTTCCTTTCTTTCTTTCTTTTTTACTATTTCCTTCCTCCCTTTGTCTCTCTCTGCCTCTTCCTCTCTCCCTCTCTCTCACTTTCCCTTTCTCTACTCCCTCTCTCCTTCTCTCACTCCTTCTCTCCCTCTCTCCCTCCCTCTCTCTCTTCTTCCTTCCTTTCTTTCACCACTGCTACATCCCTAGCCCTCTCCAATTCTTTCTTAGGATGAAATCAGGAGCCGGTATCCCAGAGGGTATTACTGTATCTTCTTTTCTTTCTTACTTCTACAGTAGAAATAACTCCAACTTGGGGATGAAGCGATAGTAGAGTGGATAGGGTGTTTGCCTTGCATGCAGTTGACCCAGGTTTAATCCAGGGCACCCCATATGGTCCCCCAAGCACCACCAGGAGTGATCCCTGAGCACAGAGTCAGGAGTAAGCTCTGAGCACCCACAGATATGGGAAAGCAAACAAGAAAGGGAGGGAGGAAGGAAGGGAGGAAGGGAGGAAAGAAGGAAGGAAGGAAGGGAGGGAGGAAGGAAGGAAGGGAGGAAGGGAGAAAGGAAGGAAGGGAGGGAGGGAGGGAGGCAGGGAGGGAGGAAGGACTTGTCTGAGATACATGGTTCCTAAATTTCAGGGGGGCAGAGGGTGATAGGCTGATCCAAGGCTGTGAAAAAATGAAGTTGACAAAACTCAACCTGGTGCAAGCTGACAAGAACCCAAGAAAAGCTGGCCAGGATTTGTACCATAGGCCCTGATGGAACCACAAGACATCCCTAAATTTCCTTCTCCTCTGTCCCTGATCTCTTCAGGTTA
Organism: Sorex fumeus; assembly: GCF_029834395.1. Classification (NCBI taxonomy): domain Eukaryota; kingdom Metazoa; phylum Chordata; class Mammalia; order Eulipotyphla; family Soricidae; genus Sorex; species Sorex fumeus. The sequence goes on from NW_026606101.1 coordinate 60,921,334, forward strand.
TTACACCAGCCAAAAAGAATCCAATCTTGACCCAACCAGGTGCCCTAAGATACTGGTGGCAGCAGTTGATTCCCAGGCTGTGCAGATTGAATAGCACTCACTGTGGCCTCGCAGGCAGTCACAGGACTGGCAGGGTGACTGCCTGTACCAAGCAGGGACTCACTGGGTCCTGATCTCTAGGACTCTGACTCTGATCTTTGGAAACATTTCAGCTCCAATGTGTATTCTCGGATGAGTTCATGCAAATGCTCTGGGCTGCAGACCCCAAATTCACACCAGTGAAAACAAAATGGATGTTTATTTCTTGGTCACAAATTAGTTTTGAGTTCTTGAATGGAATGAATCCACTGATCTTCCTCCATTTCTCTTTCTTGAAATTCAGGTGGGAAGGATCCTGGCATCACCTGTGTGGCTTTCAGCTCTCCCTGGGCATCAAAAGGGGGACAGAGCTTGTAAAGTACACGTCTGATGGGTCAGGTCTGGACATGGCCCTCATCATTCATTCCTGCTAATGTCTCCTTGGCTAGAACTCAGTCACATGCCATGTCTGGCTGCAAAGGAGTCTGGGAAACGTCATCAGGCTAGATTTTTTTTCACTGCTGCAGTCTCTGCTGGTTTGTTCTACTTTAAGTCCTCACATACAACCAGGTTCCTACCAAAACCAGAGACTTCCCAGGAAGATGAGTAATTCCTTCCCTCCTATTCTGTTCATTTCATACCCTTTGTTCAGAATTTTAGGACAACTAAGATCTAAGGGGAGGGAAGGAGGAGAGAGCTGGCTGCACCTTGGCCTGGTTCCTGAGCCCACTGGATCTAATAAAGACCCCCCCACACACACACAAATACCTCCATTCTAGGGTTGCCCAAAGGGTAGCATTATCCTAGTCCTCGTACAAATCAGATTCAATGCAATCCAGAGACTCAGACCCAGAAACCTCTTTGAAGAACCACATTGCTGAGCGAACTCAGGCCTGCAAGAAGGTCACTGTAGGCTCCTCGTGCCCAAGAGGGAATGCCAAGATGCCAGCAGCTCCAGGAGACAAGTGGCAGGTCAGCCCCATAGGACAAGACCTAGGCCTGACCTTTACTGCCTGATCCCCTTCCTCCATACTGAGGCCCTCTCTGAAGTGACTGAAGGAATGCCACCATTGTGACAAGAAACTGTGGGTCAGCCCGGTCTGAGGGAAGGTGAGGGTAGAAGGATCTTGACCCAGCCCACATGATCAGAAGAAGCAGCTTTGGAAGGATTTAGTAAACGCTTCACTACAGCTCACCTGTGAGGTCTCCCTACTTGGTCATACCTCAGACTCCGACATGAAAGGCAACACAGAGAAAGGTCATCCCAAAACAGGCACTGCAGTCTCCGTCTCTCTCAGTTGCCTGAAGAAAGACATGTTCCCTACAAACCAGCAGCTTCTCTGGGTCTGGAAGCCATCGCTGAAGGAAGAAAAGAGTCACCACAAGTTTACCTTGAAGGCCAGGCCCCATGATAAACATTTGTCTTGGGTCCTGAGTCCTCACGATGACCTGTGAGGCAGGTATTCTAATCCCCATCCTACGAAGGAGGAAACGAAGGCTCAACAGACTTGAGGAACTTGTCTGTGTTTGTGCGGTGAGAAAGAGGTTGAGTCAGAAGCTTCTATCGGACAGGAAAGCTTGAGTTCTTATCCTCTAAGCTCAGTGGCTCCGACATCAAGGGTCACTGGCTGGGTGGAGACAGCCTGGCCTCTTCCACATGGCCGTGCTGCTCACAGCTGGTTCAGGTCTCCCTCGTGTGAGCACCTGACAGAGAGGTCCCATCACCTCTATGCCTTTCTCGTACCTGGCACCTTCTCTCCTCAGGTTCTCTACTCTCTTCACATGGACACCATCTTAGGGAACCTCTCAGGGTCCAGGTGCTCGAAGCACTGCCTGAGTTTCTTGTTGGAAAGAAGCAGGTGTCTCTGGGATGCTAAACGGAGCCTCAGGTGATACAGCTCTAACCTTACCGATGCTATGTCTAACTTCCTCTCCTGGTTGCAGATGGCCTTTAAAGGGACTTGGAACCACACCTCTCACTCAGAACACATGCTGTATACACACACACTCACACACACACACACACACACACACACACACACACACACACACACACGTCCAAAGGGAAGAGCCACATTCATCAAAGATGATCCTTCTGTAAGGAAGGTTTGCGAGTCTGTTCCCTGCTTCCTCCCAGCTCCTGGCCACCGCCATCAGTGGCTCTTGAACATCAGAGATGCGGCCCTGAACTTCACCAGAGCAAACAGTCCACCTGTTTGCAGAGCCCTGGGGAAGCTGGGACAGACCCAAGGCAACCACCAGCTCTCAAATTCCCTGGGGAGGAAATCATAGTTTCAATGCCGGCCGCTGGCCAGGTCAATGCCCCTCCCTAGCACAGCCAGATGGCGTCCGGCCCGTTCTGTCTGGAGGCAGCCCGGAGGACTGGCCTGGTTTCGCTCCTTTCCCTCCTCTTCGTTTTGTTTCTTTGAGCATAACTGGTGGATTCGTGTGCAAAGGAAGCGTTTCTCCGCTCCATGCTTTCCAGGTTTGAGTGCCAGAGACATAGAACGCTTGTTCTATCTCTCTGACTCCTCCAAGAGTCCTAACCTTGAGGAATTACGACTCTTCAACTTTCCTCAGACACCTAGCAAGGAAAGAAGTGAGGTGGACATAGGTCATGCCAAGTGTGTGCGTGAGTGTGTGTGCATGTGCATGCATGTGTGCGCAACTGTGTGTGTGTGTGTGTGTGTGTGTGTGTGTGTGTGTGTGTTTCTCTAGGTGAGGGTGTGGGCGGCATGGGCCAAGCCTTTATCAGGGCGTTGCTCAGCCCTGTCCAACTCCCCAGCTGATGTTTCCAAGGCTGAGGAGGACTTGGCAGAGGGAGGCTGGTTGCCACTGCAGGTTTCCCTGGGTCAGGCCTGGCTTCCCGGCTGAGCTGATTTCAGTGGCACTGGGGTTAAGAGATTTGCCAAAAGCCACAGAACTCAGGGCGCCACTCCCAGAAGGCAGAGGCAGTAAGTGGGCATTGAAATCCTGAGGTAGAAGTGTCGGGAACCGAGGAGAGTGTGTGGGGCTGAGGGCCACTTTGTAGCTGGGCTGAGTCTGCAGAGAACCCCGTGGGAGGAGGGGAGGCACCTCTGTCTCCTCATCCTGAAAGCCAGAGGGTGGGGCCCTCTGAGCTGGACAACACAGCAAGATCAAGTTTATTTGCCACATTGATTCCAGTTTGTACCACCGGTGGTTCACATTTGAGTGGCGTAATGAATACAGATTGCAGCAGAGTCAGCATTAATGTGTTACGGTCCCTTCTGATAATGTGGTTCTATGACTTCTTTATCACCCAGGAGTCTGAAGAGAGCCCCAATCCTTTTCTCATTTGAAGGGAGCCCCCAAGAAAGTGCCCTTGGAGCACCCAGCTCTGCCCGCACCCATGCCAGGCCAGAACTCAGCCTTTCAGACCCAACATCTCCAAGACAGCCTAACAGTGGCCTTGCAGAAGGGACCCCAATCTTCCAATGCCGTGAGGGCCTTCTGGGTGGGGATGGGGCTGACTTTACAACCGCTCCCTCTTAGGAACCGAAAAGCTATCTCACCAGCTCAAAATCCATGGTCAAGGGCAAGCATAAGAGTCTTCCCCGCCCCCCCCCCCCCCCCCCCCACACACACACACTCAGCAGTTCTCAGGGTTTACTCCTGCCTCCATGCTCAGGGATCACTCCTAGCCATAAAGTGTGCCAGGGATCAGACCTGGGTCGACCATGTAGCAAGCAAGCACCTGACCCCTGTTCTATCTCCCTGGCCCCTCCAAAAGTCCTAACCTTAGGGAATTATGACTCTTCACTTTCCTCAGACACCTAGCAAGGAAAGAAGTGAGATGGACATAGGTCACACCAAGTGTCCTGTGACCTCGTGACCAGACGGTGCTTTAGCCAGTTCTGGGCAGCTTCAAAGAATCTAAACAAAGCTCTTATGCAAGTAGCTTTCTTTTTCAGTGACCGAGACTATCAAGTCATTGGGAGGAATGTTCTAGCACTCCCAGCTCCAGCAGGGCAGCTGACCCTGGCCTGGCCAGACCCCCCCCCCCCAGGCTGTTTGCTCATTTTCAGAACACCAGAGCCTCTTAAGGCTCTCCCCACAAAAGCTCAGCCCCTCCTCCCCCCACTCAGAGCTTTGAGAGTCAGCCTGCAGTTGTCAGGGAGGGGAGGGAAGAGGAGGGGAGGTTGGGAGGAGGGGCTGGACACAAGGCACAGAAGGTGGGGGCTCTTCCTCCCCTGCTCACCTTCTCCCCGTCCTGGCTCCCCAGTGTTTGGGCTTACTCTAGGGGAGCCGTCAGCTATGGATGACCACTGGGCGTCAGGGGGTCAGCACCCTGTTCCTCAGAGTATCATGGAAGTAAGTTCTTCCCCTAGCCGAGTCATTTTGCCTTACGGAGGCGAGGGGGAACCTGACTTCTTGGCTAGCCCCACACCTCACAGGCCTCATCCCATGGTGTCTCCTGTGCTGTCTGGTGGCTCTTCTCACACATGTCTGAACACGGCCCTGACCCAGCTGTGAGTGAGACCTTGTCTGGGCTCCCTGAAGCACAGTGTGAAACCACGAGGTTGAAAGCAGATCAGGCCCTTTGCAGTGACTCTCTGCCAGATTTCTGGGGACATACTCAGTAAATCCTTACTCTGTGTCCAACATGGCCACCTGCCCGCAATGGCTTCACAATCCCCCCTGCTCTCTTGCTACTGGACAGAGGGACATCCCAGGCACTGCACGACAGACTCCAGATATAGGGCTCATTCTGCGGAGATTTTTTTTTTTTTTTTGCTTTTTGGGTCACACCCAGCAATTCACAAGGGTCACTCCTGGCTCTGCACTCAGGAATTACTCCTGGTGGTGCTTGGGGGACCATATGGGATGCCAGGGTTCGAACCCAGTCGGCCACATGCAAGGTAAATGCCCTATGGCTGTACTATCGCTCTAGCCCCTCTGAGGAGAATTTAAGGCAAAAAAGTGCCAGACGTTCAAGAAACTCAAGAGATAGACATTCTTGCTCCAGAAGGAAACCACTATGCACAGTCATGAGCCATCAGTTAAAAATGAAGAGATGGGGCCAGAGCCATGTTCCAGTGGGTAGAGCACTTGCCTTGCACACAGCCAACCCAGGTTCGATCCCTGGCACCCTATAGAGTCCTCCCAGCATTGCCAGGAGCGATCTCTGAGCTCAGAGCCAAGAGTCAGCCCTGAGCACTGCTGGGTGTGACCCAAAATAAACAAACATAAAAAGACTGTAGAGGTGGTTCTCAATCCAGGCTGCCCCTGAGAACCTAACCCTTCCCTAAGACAATTTAATCAGTCTTTGGGGTGAGGTTCAGGCAGCAACAGACTTTGGGGAGCCCCTGGTTTCAAAACCAGGCTCCTTGGGCCATTTGAGAGGAGTAGCAGCTTGCCTGAAGTTAAATGGCCAGTTGGGTTGACCTTGATGTCCAGGCTCCCCTTTCTCTCTCTGCACCACTGGGGTTCTTGGATGGTGCCTTAGGGCATGAGCCAGTGGAGGGATCTAAGGAGCTTTAATGACACATGACAGGCTTCATTCTGAAATCCTGATCATTGCTCAGAGAATGGCCCTGACATGTGTGTTTTCTGAAAGTAACCCGGACATCTAGTCATTGAAAGAGTCTTGTTTGAAAGTTATCAGTCTGACTGGGATTCAAGCTTCCTTTCCTTCTGGAGAAAGCCCAGAGGGACTCTCCAGGATTAAGGGTGGAAAACCACCATGGCTGGAGGCTGCAGTTCAGAGCATGTGACAACCCCTCTGGGGGACATTCTTTTGGCTTTTATTAGACTCAACCAAGAAATCCCTTTGTACTGATAAGGACCCCAGGCCCCCAGCTGGACAGAACTGGTCTGCAGGGATGGGTCACAGGGAAATCTTCAACAGATAATCACCTCTCTCCTCACAATCCTAGGGGAAAAACTCATCCCCGTGATAGTTATCTGTCATGTTCTGGACATGAAATGTATGATCATGTATGTGCCATGTATGTTCCTCAATTGTGTATGTCCACCTTTCCCTCCCATGAGTTTTTTGGGAAAACTCAATATGTGCAGGCTGTTCCTTCCTCATCTCCATTGAAATTGGCTCTGCAGACTGGGTCTGCCTGCCCTGCTTCTACTCAGTTGTTCCTGTGATATTTTGGATGACAAAAAGCAAAACTCAGAAAGCCAGATGTGAAACCCATCAAACAGGAAAAAATGAAAACACACAGAATCTCTGCAAAAGGACTCGTCATCACATTTTAAAATTTTTTTTAATTTTATAAAGTCACTGTCAATGTCACTGTCCTCCCGTTGTTCGTCGATTTGCTCAAGCGGGCCCAGTAACGTCTCCATTGGAGACTTTGTTGTTACTGTGTTTGGCATATCGAATACATCACGGCTGGAGTGATAATTTTATAAAGTAGTTCACAATATTTGATTACATTAAATATTCAAACACCAATTCCACCACCATTACACCTTCCTACACCACCATATTTTGGGTATTTCCATCCCGAACCCCAATCCCTGGTCCAAAGCAGAAATTTTAAAGCTCCCTCAGCAATTCCAAAGCACTGCCAGGAAGATCACTCCAAGGGCCGGAGCATAAGCTTCTCATGCAGGAGCCCCGTGGTCCAGCCCTGGCACCACACAGTCCTTGAGTACCCCTAGCTGTGTCCCCCTTTGCCAAAAAAAAAAAAAAGCAACCAGGATTGAGAATTGCGACCCAAGTGTAGGAAGCCTTCAACTAGAGCGTCATTGAAATCAGCAATTCTTCACCCAGGAAGTAGTATGAATGTGTCCAACCTCATTGCCATGAAGTGTTCCGTGCCCTTCCTCAGACCCACAGTTGCACTCTCAGGGGTGTCCTCCCCCACCCTGCACTGCCTGGAGAGTTTTCTCTCTCTCCATTCCTCCAGGACTCCTAAGTACTCGTGATCCCAACACTCGTGTACATGAAGGCCATGCGCAGGACATCTTTGCTGAGGAACCAAAACATGAGGTCTGAGAGAGAATTCCCCGGTGCAGAGACAAGTCTGGGAGGCACTGGCCGTCAGGGAGGAGGCTCAGTGGATTGCCAGGGTAGGGCAGGAAACACTCAGCAGCCTCTCCCCTCCTGCTCTCTAAGAGGGAAGGCGCACAGGGAGGAGAGTGAGTGGTTAACAGTGACTAAGAACTTATTCTATGGTGATTTCTAAACATTGTTTTACTAAATCGGCTCCTCTCAACCTCATAACACATCTATAAGGAAGTAACATGTGGGGTGTGTGTGTGTGTGTGTGTGTGTATGTGTGTGTGTGTGTGTGTGTGTGTGTATGTGTGTGTGTGTGGTACTGAAGATAGAACCAAGGGTATCATTACATGCAAGGTATGTTCTCTACCACTAAGCTACAATATTTGGACTCAGGGAACACTTCAAAGCAGCACCTAGCACTGTGCATAAGACAGAGCTGGTACCAGTGAATGTGGGGAAGGAAGGAAGGAAGGAAGGAAGGAAGGAAGGAAGGAAGGAAGGAAGGAAGGAAGGAGAGAGGAAGGGAGGGAAGAAGGGAGGAAAGGAAGGAAGGAGGGAGGGAGGGAGGGAGGGAGGGAAGAAAAAAAGAGGGAGAGAGGAAGAAAGGAGGGAGGGAGGAGATGGGAAGGAGGGAGGGAGGGAAGGAGGGAGGGAAGAAGGAAAGAGGGAGGGAGAGAGGAAGGAAGGAGGGGGAAGGAGGGAGGGAGGGAGAGAGGGAGGGAGGGAGGGAGGGAGGGAGGGAGGGAGGAAGTATGGGAGGGTAAGAGAAAAGAAGGGAGGAGGGAGGGAAGAGAGGAAGGAAGGGGGGAAGGAAAGGAGGGGGAGAGGACTGGTGGGTTCCGGAGACGAAGCGAAGGAATGAAGGAACGCAGCCTTTCTCTGTGGGAATCCCAGGTTTGATCCCTGGAACCTCATGCTCCCCTAGGCAGCACTGGGAGCAACCCCTTAGCACCAACCAGGCCCAGCCCACCGCCTCCCTCCACCCCTCCGCCCCCAACCACTGGGTGAGCCTCCCAAACACCAAACACCCAAACAATCCGATATTCAACTCCCCTTCCCAGACAACCCCACACAGAGGAGCGAAAAACAAAAAGAAGCGATAGCTGAAGCAACTGAACCCAGGGCTGAGTGTTGGTAAGCTGCCTGGGGCCGTGGGCAGCAGCCTGGACATTCCAACCCTGAGGACTCGGGCACTTCAACGAGAGTCTCGTCAGAGACGAGAACGCAGCATGGTGAGACGGAGTCAGAAGGCCTGAGCCTCGGTGTCCGAGAAATCCAGAGAGGCCCTATATCCGCGGGCTGCGGGGCGACTTCCCAGGCCCCCAGGGAACCACCAGAGCTGGGGGATGTGGGTGCAGCTAGGGCTGGGTTCAGATGCCAGGGCCCAGCACTGCAAGTCATAAAGGTTTGGGTTTTTTTGGTTTTTGAAACTTCCGGACACTTCCTTATCCGCTTTGCTTCTAGAAGGATTTGGGCCATTGACTTCACTCTAGGTGCTGTCAAATGGATTAAAAGGGGCAGAGAGGAGTGGGTGGCTATAATGTCTGTCCCCTCCCTTGGCTCAGGGGCTGGGGGAAGACAGACAGACGGGGGAGGGGGGCTCAGGAAAGAGGTGTGAACACGCAGGAGAAACCCGCTGCTCTGTCTGGGGGGAGAAACAGCCTCTGGCCTCTGGCCGGCTGGACCCAGGCCCCTCCCTGGTCCCTGTTGACATTTGATAAATGCTTCCTGTGACAATGTTTACCCAGGAGGAAATGGATCATGCTTCCCCTTCCGACCAACCAGAGGGTGGGAAGCCCGGGCTGGGCGGTGGGGGTGGGGGCATAAATTCCAACAACTGTCCCCCGCTCACCTCCCCTGGCACCCTGGAGGGGGCGAGACAAAGGCGTGAGACGGGAGGAGGCCGCTCTGCGGGGGGCACACGGAAGGACACTTCCAGGGCTCTGTCACTTTTCTCTCCTAACCTTTCCTCCTTGTCTTTGAAATGAAGTTGCCATCTGTCCTCTCAGCCAGGCTCAGGAGCCCCCTGAGCACTTTCGTCTTCGCACTTCCCCCAGCTTGGGTGCTGAATGACGGGCAGAGCGGGCGAAGTCCCAGTGAATCTTAAATCTAGGGAGCAGAGGTTGGGAGTCGGGGCCTCGGGGTGTGGGGGGAGGCCGCTGTCCCCGCCAATGACGCAGCTGGATCTACTGAAAGACATTGCGCATCTGGACACAGATTGTCAGGGGTCGGAGCAGGGGTTCTGTCCCACCACTTGCTCACTCTGTGACCCTCACCCATGAAATAGAGCCGACAGCTCCCCCAAAGCGAATAGCCCCTGAGCAAAGAGAGGCTTTCTTGGCCAAGAAACAACTGAGGCAGGGAAGGATGCCCAGCGACCAGCAGGGGCTGGAAAAGAGCTCCAGAGAGAGGGAGTCAGGGTCTGGTTTTACGACCAGCAGAGAGAGAGTTTTACAGGAAACACGTACAAACTCAGGAGGGAGAAGTCTGACTGGCGTAAAGGAGGAACATACGATGAACAGATGTTGCATGTTGGGAAGAGGGTAGAGAATCATCCCGAGGGTGTGTTCTTTAGTATGGGGAAGGAAAGCCAGGTGGTTGGAGGATGGAAGGGATCCTACTGCTTAATGTCCACTGACAGGGACTGTTCAACCGGTAGGCTGGGGTCCTTACACGGCACAACTCTTCTCCAAGTTCTACTTTGGCCCATTCAGAGTCAAGAGAAACAACTAGGCAGTTTCTCCCGGGGAGAGGTTGTCCCGCCCTCCAAGCTGCAGGTCCTGCGCATTCTGCTTTACCTTTCCTCATCCCGGTGAGTCCTCCATGTTCATGAATGCTGGAGGAGCAAGTTGCAAAAACCTTTGAAAGTCTCCGCCGAGGCTTTCTGACAAGGGCAATCAATGCTTGTGATAAATGCTATGAAATCGTCAAAATAATGCACAGCTCCTATTGGATATGGTTAGGGAAGCTTACTTGTGAAAATCCAGATTCTTGCAATGAATTGAATTAGAGACTCCCGAGCCCAGAGCCAGAGCCTCACATTTGCCGCCATTTCTCTCTCTAGGTAGCGGCATGCACGTCCCAAGTCTGAGAGACACAAATCCAAAGGCCACATCAGGTGCGACAGAAGCATCATGCAAAATCTTCTTTCTGTGAGTTCTTCAGCAGCCAGTCCTGACTATGTGGGAACACCCTCCCCTACACACACACACACACACACACACACACACACACACACACACAGCACAACACAAACAAGAGACTCAGATACGCAGAATCTGTGAGAGCCTCACAGCACGTCACCCCAGACCTCACATGACCAAGTCTGATATCTAGAAAAGGCAGATGGGAGAGGTTGGGTGCAGAGCCAAGGAAAGACTTGCATGAAGACCACCACTGAGATTAGCACAGGCGGCGCAGCTGTGGGGCTAACTGGAGAAGTCACAAATAGGGCCTCGTGCCCTGCAGAGACCGAGGTGGCTGCCAGTGAGAGCAAAGTTAGGAGTGTCACCAGATGACCCTCAGAGGGAAGAGGCCAACAGATTGATGGAGATGCTTAGGGTAGAAACGTTCTTCCAAGGACTTAGAGATCTCATCCCAGTCTGTAGCATCTCCTCTGAGTTTCTGGAAATGAATCTTGCATCTTGGAACCCTCAGAAGTGCCTGATACCTTCTCATGTATGGGCTGAACTGGGTTTGGTCTTATTGTTGATAGAATCCCATGTCCCTTTCCAGTTGCTAGTAGAGTTGTGTGTGGAAATGGAGGTCGCTTGAGGCTGGCCTCCCACTTGGAGATACCTCCAAGACCTAAAAGTGCCATATTTCTATCCCTGCAGCTTTGTCACCCAGTAGAAAGGCAAGAACATGTGCAAGGGAATAAAGATTCCAGTTGCATCATCATCAACAACCTGTTCCTGGATGGCAGCCAAAGCCCTTGTGAGAATGATAAGATGGACTACCCATTCCTCAAGTAAGCAAACTGAGGCTCACAGATGTCTAAATAACTGTTCTATGTGCAGGTCTATCACTTGTTACCCAGGACTCCTGGTCTTCTGATTCAAATTCCTTTCTCCTGCAACATCCTTATTAAGTCCCAGAAAATGAACTCTTAGGATACATAAGGAATATGTACATATATACATACTATTTATTTACTATCTATAAAGTCTTCCTGTTTTCTGTTTAAAAATGACTAATAACATGTAAGTGAGGGGGGATAAGACATATTGCCCAGGGTCATCTAAATTTTAGCACCAAAAGGCCACCATCCTTGGAAATGCCTCTCTGAGGATACAGGCTGGTCTCAGTATGGGCACCCAGACTTCCTGCTCCCCCTGCTCCCTCTAAGACCCCCTCACATTTGCTGGAACTCTTGCTTCTGGCTCCCCATTCAGGCTGGTTTACTCATCCACCTCCTCTGCTGACCAAAAATCAGACTCTTCAGAGCTAATAAGAAACAGAAGAATCAATCCCTACCCAGCTAAGCCCTCTGATGAACAGGATTATTCACAATAAAGAAGCAAGTCAATAATATTAAATCCATCAGTACAGTGAAAGTTGATATACAGACACCTTATTTAAAGGAGGATGGGACGCTAGAAGAGAATTCTCACACAAGTTCATTCAGTGCACACTATAGAACCCAGCTGGAAGGGACAAGCATCTCTCGATTCTACAATAGAAAGCTGGGTTGCCTTGCCAAGCAGGAGGGCGAGGCTACTCTCCACCCAATAGCCCAGCTTGGAAAAATATTCCCCAGCCAATGAGAAGCCACCATACTTCCAAAGCCCACCTTCCTTCAATAGACTCTTTATAATAACTTCTCTCACCTGTTCTAAAAGAACTCTTCTTTCTCTCACCTGGAGATATGTGCCTATTCAGTTGACATGAGACTATACATTTCTTACTGCTTTTTGATTGGGTCCAAATAAATGTGGTTCATCACTGAAAGAACTGGTGGTTATTCGAGGACAACAGTTCGACTTTGTAAAGGACTAGCATTTGCTTTATTGAACACCGACGCTGGAAAGGTGAATGAGATCCAGGACACACGTGCCCCGCTGCTTTATGGGTAAGAGTGCCGTGAGATTTCCTAAATCTTAAATCCTAAATCCTAAATGAGCCGCCTGAAGAAGACAAACTGGTTAAATCCTGACCTTCTCACCCAATAGCTGTGGTGCCTTGAGCAAGTTGCTTAATTTTACTTTCTACCTAATTTCTCCTGTCGGTAGCTAGACAGTTACATCCTCCAACTGCTGTGTAACCCCAACAACGGCCAGGATCCAGAGATTATCACAACAAGCTCCTGGGAGAGCACAAGGCAGAGTCTCCTACCCTGTGCCTGACTATCCTCGCCAGGGCCCAACAGCTGAAGACCTCCAGGCTCCAGCCAAGGCCATACTGAGGCCACTCTCCACACACTTGGATAAGCCTCAGGCATAACAGAACTGGCAGAGGAACCCAGGTGTGTGGGACCCGGGGCTGAGATCTCTAAGCCTGCACGGTTTGGGACTGGACCTGTCAGTAGCTAGACAGTTACACCCTCCAACTGCCGTGTAACCCCAACAACGGCCAGGATCCAGAGATTATCACAACAAGCATTCGCGGCCGTGCGACTATTTATTTACTTTTCTCTAAGTTTTCAGGGTACCTTTAAATATCCCACCCACACGGCAGAGCCTGGCAAGCTATCCGTGGTCTATGCCAAATAGACCAAATTGATATGCCAAATCCAGTAATAAATGGATCTCATTTCCCTAACCCTGAATATGGCAGAGTCAAGAAGGATATGGAAGGAAAGGCTGATAAAATACCAAGGCAGAAATAGGCTGCCAAAAAGAAGAAAAACAAAAATGATTGTCCGTACTTTTAATGCTCGTACGCTGGCATCTGCTGCATCCATTGAAGACCTTATGGTACAAGCGCGAAAGATCAAGTATGAAATCATTGGTCTGACCGAAACGAGAAGACATCAATCACATCATGCCGTTTTCGACACTGGAGAAGAACTGTTCCTCGGAACATGTGATAAAAGAGGTGTCGGTGGTGTCGGTATCCTTGTCAACACAAAGTTAGCCACGAGCATTGATTCATTTGAATGCCTAACAACCCGAATCAGACGACTACACTTGAATAGATGTGGCTCACTACCGGCAGGTTCTATCTTTGTTGTCTATACACCAACATCCAGTTATGGTGAAAGAGAAACTGAGAAGTTCTACATGGAGCTGGAGAAGTTCTGGAAAGAAGATCACACCTTCTACAAGATCATTGTCGGTGATTTTAATGCCAAGATCGGACCAAGAAGATCAGTCGATGAACTCCACATCGGGACCCATGGCCTAGAATGGAACGAACAGGGCGACAGACTGTCTGAGTTCATCATGTCAACCAAAACCTTCCATGGTAACTCACAGTTCCAAAAGGCTGAATCTAAATGTTGGACATGGGAGTCTCCCGATGGACGGTTCCACAATGAAATAGACCACATCATATTCAATCGGCGGTTTTGCCTAACCGATGTTGCTGTTGTCCCAAAATTCCAAACGGGATCAGACCACCATCTTCTTCGTGCAAAATTCTACCTCACAGAACGAGGAGAAAAGAATGCAAGGTTTAAGAAGAGGACTCTCAGAACGACCACCAACTGGGAGCTCTTTGGCTCTGTTGTGGCAACATGGGAAGATGCCATCATTGACAACATTGATGAGGAATACGATCGAATGATTCAGCACCTCCATGATTGTGCGAGGAATGCCAAGAGAGAGATAACCACAAAAAACCGCCTTTCTTCGAACACTCTTGAACTTATTCGACAACGTGGCTTGGCACATGCCTCAGGCAACCACAAGCGAACATCCGAACTGGCAAAACAGTGCAGAAAAGCCATCAAGGATGACCTCAAAAACAGGAGAGCAGCAGTACTGGTAGATGCGGCAGAAGCTGGGAAAAGCATTCGTAATGCCACCTGTCCTTCACCAACTACAAAACCAAGATGACTGCCTTCCAACATCATGATGGATCTATCACATCTTCCAGAAGGCAATGGAGAAGATTATTCATGACTTCTACTCAGATCTCTTTAATAGCCACGTCCACTTGCCCACATACCACATACCACATGATGGATATGTCGTTCCCAATGTTCTCCCTTCCGAAATCCAACATGCCATCTCGTCGGTAAAGAAACAAAGAGCACCTGGCCCAGACAAGATCAGACCTGAGCACCTGAAGAACTTACCATCAGTACTCATCAATACATTGGCTCGGCTCTTCACACGCTACCTGTCTGAATGCAAGGTTCCATCCCAATGGAAAACCAGCAGGACTGTACTACTATACAAGAAGGGAGACATCCACGACATTGGCAACTATCGCCCAATCTGCCTATTGTCTGTCATCTACAAACTGTTCACTCGAGTCATCCTGAATAGGATTAGCAGAACACTAGATGAAGGACAACCATGTGAACAAGCCGGATTCCGAAAAGGATTCAGTACCATCGACCATATCCACACGATTACTAAGCTCATTGAGGTTTCTCGGGAGTTCAAGATGCCGCTCTGTCTAACGTTCATTGATTTAAAGAAGGCCTTTGATTCTGTTGAGACGGAAGTGGTCATGGAAGCCCTAGCCAATCAGGGCGTACAAACTCAATACATCAGGATCCTTCGTGAGCTCTATTGCGGATTCACTACCAAGATCTCACCATTCTACAAAGAAGTAATCATCCATATCAAGAGAGGGTTTTGGCAGGGTGATACCATTTCACCAAAACTCTTCAGTGCCACCCTTGAGAATATCATGCGACGACTGGAATGGGAAAGCATGGGAATGAAGATAGATGGTCGGCAACTACACCACCTCCGCTTTGCTGATGACATCGTTCTAATAACACCAAACATCAGCCAAGCGGCACAAATGCTGAACGACTTTGACCGTGAATGTGGAAAAGTCGGACTACAGCTGAATCTTAAGAAGACAATGTTTATGAGAAACAGCCTTGTTCCTGATGCTCCATTCACTCTCAACGGAACCACCATCTCCGAATGCAACAGTTATATATACCTAGGTCGAGAAATCAACATGATGAATGACCTGGCACCTGAGTTGCTCAGGAGGAAGAGAGCGGCTTGGAATGCCTTCAAGAACGTTGAAGAAATAACTAAAAGGAAAGAACCTCCAGCTACGAGCACATCTCTTTGATTCCACTGTTCTTCCTGCATTAACATATGCCTCAGAGACCTGGACCCTACGAAAACAGGATGAGAACGCTATTCGGGTCTCTCAAAGAGGAACGGAAAGAGCTATGCCTGGAATATCACGATTCACTCAAATGAGAGATAGAATCCGAAGTTCTGATCTTCGTCAACGCTCAAGAATCAGGGATGCTGTCTCATTTGCCAAGACATCAAAAATCAGATGGGCTGGACACGTAATGAGGTTTACAGACAACCCCTGGACTAGAGCCATTACTGATTGGATTCCACGGGACATCAAAAGATCACGTGGACGCCCACCTACAAGATGGTCAGACTTCTTCGTCAAGACCCTGAATGATCGGTTTGAGGCTCTGCATGTTCCTAGAACAAACAGATACCATTGGGCTATGCTAGCACGCAACCGGGATGAATGGAGACGTTACTGGCACCCGCTCGAGTAAATCGATGAATAACGGGGATTAAGTGATTAAGTGAAGTGACCTAATTTCTCCATCTGCTTAATGGGAATAACGGAATCTGTTTGGTGGACTATTACTGGGTGAGTATGTGGGAACAGGTAGAATGTGCTTGCAGTGAACAATATCTGCTGGTTCCTTTGCCCACAAAACCTGCACACTGCCTGGCCAAGACGGTATCTAAACATTAGATACAAACTAAACAAGAGGTAAGAGAATCTTCACCTTCTCCAAATAAATAACTGGGGAAAGCAAACAGGAGACTGGAAATCATTGTCCTTAATCATATTTCTTCTTCACTTCCACAGCCTTTGTCTCCTCAAAGAATTGCCTTTGTCCGCATGATTCTGGCCAGAGTTTCTCAATCCCTGCCATCAGGGCCCCTGTGGCCCCCATGATGTTCTAAGGTAACTGCAGGTGAAAAATCACTCAAATGGGGTGGAGGGGACCACTGCGAAAGACCAGAGGGTCAATGGGTAAGACAGGGAGGTCAGACCTGGCTTGGATTCTTGGCATCCCATATGGTCCCCCAAGCCTGCCGGGAGTGATCCCTGAGTTTGGAGTCAGGAGTATCACTTGGTATGGCCCCCAAACAAAAACAAAACGTACAGGGAGCGGGGGACAGCAGGAAATGTGAAAAAGAGGACATTTTTGCAAAAAGAGTTGAGAAGCTCTTGAGTTGAGAAGCAACCCAGGCTCCCACAAATAAAAGAACAAGAATGTCCTAATTGTTCCTCACTTAGGACATTGTTTATTTATGGCCACACATGTTAAGGGGCACACCTGGCTGTGCTCAGGAATCACTCCAGGCTTGAGGACTCTGGGCAAGCTGAGCTTGAACCAGGATGGGCTTCGAGCAAGACAAGCACCTTAGCCCTGTACTGGACCGCACTGCTGGGGTACAGATTAAAGTACAAGAGATGGAGGAACTGGCCTGGACGCCTTTGCTGGTTATCGAGGAGAGACAGTCTATCAGAGATAAGGAAGTACCCAGGGCTCGCCTGGGTTCTCACTTAGGAGAAGAGGGCAGAAGCTAGTGTGGTCTGAGGTCAGCGGGAAAGGGGTGGAGAGGGAAGAGCTGGTATTTGTTGGGTCCCGGGCCTTTTGTTCAGATCTCGTTCCAACATCTCTATGGACACCATCAGACTGAGGTGAGGCCCCCCCAACCCTCCCCCAATTTTTTTTTCCTTTTTGGGTCATACCTGACTCTGCACAGGGGTTACTCCTGGCTCTGCACTCAGGAATTAACCCTGGCGGTGCTCAGATATGGGATGCTGGGAATCGAACCCGGGTTGGCCGGCACGTAAGGCAAATGCCTTACCTGTTGTGCTATCACTCTAGCCCCTCAACCTTCCCCCTTTACAATGCTCCAGGGCACTTCCCAGCTGCCAGGCTCTGCCTGTCAGCCCCCAGGGCTGTTTCTAGAACAAGGCAGTCCAGAGCAGGGAGGAAGGGAGCACTCTGAGAAGCAAAGCTCTGGGGCGTGGCCTTCACCCCTCAGCTGTGAACTAGGAGGACTTAGTATTTAAATACCCCAGAGAGAGAGAGATCTTGATTTTTACAGGGGCCACACCCTGTGGTTGCTCAGCCGGGCCACTCCCAGCCATGCTGCCCTGGGTGGGGGAGGGGGCCAGGCCCGTGGTGCCAGGTGTCTGGGTGTGGTTCAGGCCACCAGAGCCGTGCCCGGTGGTGTTGGAGGCAGGCGGGCAGTAAAGCCACACCTGGCTTTTCTGGCCCTGCAGCGGGCTGGATTGCACTCTGGGCCTCACCGCTTCAGCCCCCGCCCTGGTTTAGGGCACGCACTTGACCACCTTCCTGGAGTTTCTTCCTTGGCATTAAGCCATGCCACATGCCACCGGGACGGGATGACTGGCCTGATAAGGAGCGCTCAGTGGCCTTCACTACCCACATCTGGACCTGTGCTCCCTCCAGCTCCCAGACCCAGCCTGTGGACTCACATCCTAGTCTCAGCATCTGGCTGTGGTCCAGACCAAACGTCATCTTTCCTATGGGTTTTGGTTCGAATTGTTCACATTGGACTAATGAGGAAAATCAGACTCCACGAGATGGTCTAGAGTCACACAGGGAGCAGGAGAGAACCAGGACTGAGAACATGGCTGGGGAGATAAGCACATCCCATGGTGTCTCTATCTCTGGGGGCAGGGTCCAGCCTTACCCCCCTGCACCCCCTACTCAAGAAACTGGGAGCCTTCCCCAATTCGAGGCTGGAAACAAGGCCAAGGTCTACGTCTCTTTCAGCTCTCATTGACTTCCTATTCATTTAAAAATATCTCAGTCCCTGGGACCGGAGAGAGGGCAACCGACCAAACCCTTGCTTTGCATGCATGCAGGAGGCCCAGCTCCATCCCGGAGAGCACAGAGCCAGAAGCAAGCCCAGAGCACTGGGGTGGGGCTCCAAAAACAAACAAACAAACAAACAAATTTCAATCTCTGCTCTCCCTGAAAATTAAGGACAGGAATGCTGATAATAGAGCCCAGATGCAACCATGCAGAAATTCTGCATGCCACAATGTGAGGGTGGCTGCAGAACAAGAAATAAGAAACCCCATCTTTTCTCTAGGTACTTGGGGATGCTGAAGAAAATATTTGTCTCTGGCTTTCTATAGCCACCATTCCAATTTGTGGCAATTTCTGCAAATCATCGGGATGAAGGAGGCATGCAGCGATTGTTTGGAGGAAGTGGCACGTATGACTACAAGTGAAAACTGAACTGGCAACCAAACCAGGAAGTTTTGCTTCAGCTCAGGCTTTTCTGTGACCCCAAATGAAGTTTGGGCTTGGTTGAAGAAGTCGCTTGCTTGATAAAAGTTTTAAGCAAAAATGGGATAATCTGGAGAGGAAGCAGGTAGGCAAGATAAATACTATGAAATCAGCCTAAATATATCAAAAGCCATTTGCAAAGTATCTTCCATTTATGCCTAGTGTTCTAGTTATCTACTGCTGCAAATCACACCAACCAACCTGAGGGAGTGAATTAAAAAGCCATTTGGGGCCAAAGGGACAGCACACTGGGCTTCGCACAGACTTGGCATGCTGGAGGTCTGGGTTTGATCCCCAGCACCGCATGGTGTTCCCTGAGCACTCCCAAACCCAGAGCCAGGAGCAGTCCCTGAGCACCTCCAATGTAGCCCAAAAGGGAATAAAAACAAACTTTTTTCATCTTATCTCATCATTGTTATGGGATAGGAATTCAGACAGGGCGTGGTAGGGTTATTCAGGTCCACGTGGCACCACTAGGCTTCCTGGGAGGTATTTAGCTGGTAAATAGGCCTGTCTGAGTGGCTGAGACGGCTGCTCTCAGGTACCTGCCTGGTCATCAGAGGTCATGGACCAAGGCGAGCTGGGCAGACTCCGTGAGAAAGCCAGGTGTCCTATGAAGAAGATGACGTAACTTTGCTTATGAGCTAGCTTGTGAATCCTGTCTGCCATATCCTCTGCCCCAGCAGTCACAAGCCCAATTAGATTCAAGGGCAAGGGAGGTCAACCCAGAACCACAATGGCAGGCTGTGAAATGGGTTGACAGGCAGTTAGGCTTGGAAGAGAAGAGCCAAGTAAGACCCTGTTAGCTTTCTCTGGATCTGACCTTGTAGCTGCAGCTGCTGGATGGAAGGATTGGTAGCCAAGTGCAGGGACAGAGAAGGAACAGGGGCAGGAGGAATCTGGGGTGGCTAAAATCCCAGCTCTCCTGACAGTGCTCCCTGCTACCAGCTTGGATGGTCAATGGTGCCTCATCGTGAGTTTCACTAACTCTAGGGGCTGAGTCTTCGGAATACAGAGCACAAGGTGGAGAACACCTTCTTGCTAACTAACAATGCAGAATTTTATTTATTTATTTACTTACTTACTTGGGCTGGAGCGATAGCACAGTGGTAGGGCGTTTGCCTTATATGCAGCCAGCCCAGCTGAGCCGCGTTTGATTCCTCTGCCCCTCTCGGAGAGCCCGGCAAGCTACCGAAAGTATCTTGCCCGCATGGCAAAGCCTGACAAGCTACCCGTGATGTATTCAATATGCCAAACACAGTAACAAGTCTCAAAATAGATAGTTACTGGGCCCGCTCGAGCAAATCGATGAACAACGGGAGGACAGTGACAGTGATTTACTTATTTATTTATTTCAGCTTTTTGGGTCATACCTGGTGTCGCTCAGCGCTTACTCCTGGCTGTACACTCAGGAATCACTCCTGGTGATGCTCAGGGGACCATATGGGATGCCAAGAGTCAAATACAGATCTGCCACTTGCAAGGAAAACACCCTACCCGCTGTACCGTTGCTCCGAAATTTCTCACACTGGGTCCCAGAATCTCTGGGGGGGTGCCAGGATACTACTCTCGGGTCCTCAAGTTCTTCTCTACATCACACATGTTCTCTTTTTACCCTGCCCCTGCTGCATCGTCTTGACCGCTGCACCTTCAGTTACAATGTCATTGGACATCCTCACACTACATGCCTCTTGGCTACCTCCCCCAAACTTCACACCCCCGTTCCTAGCACCAGGTGGGACGAGTCTCCAGACTGGAACAGCATCTGGCCATCTATCGCATGTATTTCATCGTTAGGAAAACCCAGGCCCAAAGAAGAGAAGTAAAAGACCAAGTCTGAGGCCCAGGTCTTCTTGCATCTAAGATGGTGTTTTTTTTTGTTTTGTTTTGTTTTGTTTTGTTTTGTTTTTGTATCCTGCAGCAGACTGGTCTCTCTCCTTCAAGTTTAATGGCCGTTTTAGTGGTGGTGGTTGTAGTATGACTTCTCCTTATTTATCACAGTGAAATTCTCGTGGGAGGCAGGACCCGGAACACTGCTGGCAAAGTGCTGGGAAGGTTCAAGAGAGGGGATGCTGGGAAGTGAGGCGGGGAGGGAAAGATACCCTCTATGCTTGTGCTGAGCTGTGAAACAGCTACCTGCAGAGCAAATTTTTAGTTTCGCTATGACCATGACTGACAGATCCATATAACCACAGTAATTAGCGGATATGTTCCTAGTATGAAGCACTATAATAGGAGATCCCCCCGGGAGTTGAATGTTGGAAGCGTTTTACATTTCTGCCATTTCTGCGTTGGACAATGGGGGCTGCCCCAATTGATGCCAGTCAGATTTGCCCTCTCCTGAGAAGACCAAATTCATGGCTTGACTGACTGAACTTACAAATGTTTCCGAATCAACTTTTTTTTTTTTTTTTTGCTTTTTGGGTCACACCCAGCGATGCTCAGGGGTTACTCCTGGCTCATGCACTCAGGAATTACTCCTGGCGGTGCTCAGGGGACCATATGGGATGCTGGGAATCGAACCTGGGTCGGCCATGTTGGCTGCATGCAAGGCAAACGCCCTACCCGCTGTGCTATCGCTCCAGCCCCCCGAATCAATTTTTAACAATTTCTGCAAACCAAAGACAATATAGCAGTCAGGTCAAAGGCAGAACTTAGCTGGGCAAGTGCCTGCCTTGCCTGCAGGACGCCCAGGTTCTAGTCCAGGAACCACAGGGTTGTTTCAGCACCAGCACCAGCACCTGGAACACAGAGCTAGGAGTAGCCCTCAAGCACTGCCAGGTGTGGCCCCAAAACCAAAAAATAAATAAGTGAGATTACACAATGTCACTCCAGTATGCTTAGTTTAGCAGATATTTGAGAAACAGAAGCTAAAGAAAGCGAATGCCCCATTGGCTGGAAGTTAAGCTCCATGTGCCATTTTCAGTCTTCAAATAAGTGCCCACAAAGCCTTGAGGAAGTTGTTGCCCCTCACTGAATCTATCTGTGCATCTGGAAAGTGAGGGAGGCATTTGGACTGACCCCTTTTATTTGAAACAGTTTCCTTCCAACTCCAAAATTATATAATTTCCTGAAAATGCTATGGATACTATTATAAATAATATACTCCAAGCAGGAATATTTGCACTAAAAGAAAGGTCAAACTAATATTTATTAACAAATATTTTATGTTTAATTACTTTAAGTTTGATTGTATATGCTTTCAGATGCATAGTTTTTAACTCTCAATCTGACTTCTAGTTTTTTTTTAACTGAATCACGGTGAGATACAGTTATAAAAACCATCTCCTTACTTTCCTCAGCACTCAGTTCTTGTCCAGAATGATCATTTCCTGCTATCGTTGTCATAGTGTTCTTTTCTTTGTTTTAACTGCCCTCCTAGCACCTACCCCACCCCACCCTTCAACCTGACTTTAGAAGGAAAATGTTTCTCTGGTTTTTGGGTTATCCCAACTGTGTCAGGGATTACTCCTGGTTCTCTGCTCAGGGATCACTCCTGTCAGGACGTCGGGGACCATATGTGGTTCTGGGGATCAAGCCCAGGTCAGTCAAATGCAAGGCAAGTGCCCTACTGCTATACTATCTCTCTGGCCTGAAAGTACTATTCCGTATTGTTGTAACTAATTTTATTTTGGAGGATTTTGGGGAGAGGCACCTTCCAGCTGGAAATCACAGCCACAGTCTGGCTAAGTAAAGGAGACGGAGATCAAAGCGTGGGGAAGCTGAAGTTGCTGGAGTTAAGAATCACAGTTTAAGAGAAACATGAAGAGTCACCGAATCTCATGATCGCTGGGGCCCACTGAGATCCTTTCAAGCCTTTGCTGGGAGTAGCCATGTAGGTAAAGCAAAACTCTGCAAGACAGGACAAAAGAAATGACGAGGGAGTTGTAAGCTGGGCAGCCAAGTGTTCTCATAAAGTGGGGAAACGGGCACCAACGATCCAGCCAATGTGGAGAGTTCTTAGCAATTCAATGGAGGATTTCAACAGGGGAATTCAGAGACTCGTGACACATGAATAAAGTAACTAACTATTCCCAAAAGAAGGTATTCCGAATCCTCTATGGCAAAGTTTAGACGCAGAACTCAGAGACTTCCAACTAGTCATGAATCACTTAACGACCTGCCAAAACAAAGTCTAACGCTCTTTAACAGAGGACTGCAAAGGGCAGAAACTCATAATATAACCTCACAAGGTTTGCCATCTAGGAAAAAAATTATTCGACATAGAAAGAAGCAGGAGACAAAATTCTCCACTAAGCAAGAGAACAATCAGTCAATACAAACAGACCAGTAAATGATGCAGATGACATATGAGCATTGGACTAACTTGACAAAGCTCAACAAAGTAGTCAGGAGCCAAATTAAGATACAAGCCTTCTAGTGCTTTCTAGAATGTTCTTTCCACTACCTGTGCTCTCCACTCTCTCTTGCAGCTGAGGCCATTTCTAAGGTTTTGACCATGACAACTCCCAGGCAATTTTCCTATACATCTGACTGCACTTCAGTTAGAACCTCTCGGAATCTTGTGGAGATAAATACAGATCTGAAACCTGTGGAAAGCCTGTCTCTGCACAGGGAGCGACAGGCCATTCACAGGGACAAGACACCGAGAACACACTAACAGAGCTCCCTTGTCTCTTGCTCCCTTCAATTACCTGGAAATTCCCACAGCCACTCCTAGATTGTGGCTTAAAGGAACATAGAGCTCTGTGTGTGGAGAGTGAGAGCACGCCCCGGGTCAGCCCAAATATGTGCCAGGGGGACAGAGGCGCACAGAGAGGGTCAGGGGTGGCTGTCCACCTGGAGACCAGCACCAGATGCCCTGTTCTGGGGGCAATGTGTGTGTGTGTGTGTGTGTGTGTGTGCGCGCGCGTGTGTGTGTGTGTGTGTGTGTGTTGCTTTTGTGAGAACATGGTTCAGGGAGCCCAGGCACAGAGTCACTGGGGGCAATGTGTGTGTGTGTGTGTGTGTGTGTGTGTGTGTGTGTGTGTGTGTGTGTGTTGCCTTTGTGAGAACATGGTTCAGGGAGCCCAGGCACAGGGTCACCTCCCAGGCTGGGGGTGCAGTTTCCTTCCCTGCAATTTACTACACAAGTTGTTACCAAAGCAAATATCAAAGCCCTGCAATTTGCTAATTACAGGCAGGATACTGGGCTTGTGGGCCCAATTAACCACTTGTTCCTCGTTTTCTGTGTGTGACCCGCTGACTGCACCCACAATTACCCTCTTGTCTTTTAACTGCCCTGGGAGGTGGCTGACTCACCTCCAATTCACTCCCACTATCACCTCCAGATGGCCTTTGGTATCTTTTTTTTTTTTTGCTTTCCAGGTCCCCAACCCCCCTCCCCCACCCCCCACTATTCCCCACCCCACCCCCAAATTCACGAGCTCTTGCACTATCTCTCTCTGCATCCCAGGTCAATGTCTGGTTGCCTCCTTGGGGCTCCCATGAAAGTGCCTGGGCTCGGCTCCTCCTCACCTTGGCTGGGAGCCCCAGAGGCAGGAAGCCGCTCCTGCTGCTCTGGGCACCTTGCCTACCTCCCCCCAGGAAGTTCAGGAGGCTGGAGCCACGTTCAGCCCTCTGGTCCCAGACACTGAAGGAGTTAGGAAAATTACAACTTCGCTGGAGGCCTCCAGAGAGGCCAGGGTTGCAGCCCACACGCTCCCTCCATCAATGCCTCCCTGGCCTGAAGCTCCCACAGGCGGGGTCAGCAGCCAGGGAGACTCTGGCAGTCCTGAGGCAGGAGGTCCCCAGAGCTGCCAGCTTTCCTTCCGGTAATGCACAAATGGGAGCCAGAGCAAAACCCCCTCCCCGTGAGCCTCTGCTTCATCAGGTGGCCTACCCGGTTGGCAGCAATGCCAGCAGGCTGCCTGCCGAAGGACCGCGGCCGGGGCTCCTAGCGCGTCTGTTCCGGACAACCTTGAAACATTGATGAACCATCTGGACCCTCTCCAGCAATAAATGCTTATATCCATCCTTCCCTTTATTTATTTAATCATCCCACAAATATTTACGGAACATCGATGTGCAGGGCGCCATTGCAGAGACTGAAGGAAACACCGGTGGACAAAAATAGATAAACAGCCCCCGCCTCTCGCACAGCTTCCATTCTAGCAAGAGGAGGAAGACCATAAATAATAGAGACACAACGTCGGTGAACAGACGCTCCGTTAGAAATTAGGGGCTAGGAAAGAAAGAGGCAGCGGGTAAGAGAGAGATGGGTGGGGAAGGTTGTATGTTTAACTATGGGGAGGGGGTGCAGGCCAGCCTCATGGAAGGATGGAATGAAAAGACAGGAACAATGTAGACGTTTCCCGATGGAAACCAGAGACTCGGGGCTAGAAAAACTTGGGCCTGAGTCCTGAATGGGATTGGAGCAAAGGGTTGACTCTAAACTAAGACTTTACAGTGTCGGTGGCTTCTGAAGGGACCCAGTGATCCAAGTTCAAGGAGATGGCGGTCTGCCCAAAGGGAAGCAGTGGAAGCCCTAAAGAAGCATGGAGGGGGGGATCTCCTCACCCTCTCCCCCAAACACACACAGAGTCACATCACAAGATTCATTTCGTTTTCAAAGTAACAAAGGTAGCACTGTAGCACTGTCCTCCTGTTGTTCATCGATTTTGCTCAAGCGGGCACCAGTAATGTCTCCATTGTGAGACTTGTTACTGTTTTTGGCATATCGAATCTGCCACGGGGAGCTTGCCAGGCTCTGCCATGCAGGCAGGATATTCTTGGTAGCTTGCGGGCTCTCCGAGAGGAACAGAGGAATCGAACCTGGGTCAGCCGCATGCAAGGCAAACGCCCTACCCGCTGTGCTATCGCTCCAGCCAGTAGTGAAGGTAATAAAGGCAAGCATGGTACAAGACAGGCCTCTGCCAAGCTGAGCCAGGGGTTGTTTCTGACATTTTCTGTATTTGAAATCATCTCTTTTAACAAAGCACTGCACTTCTGGGGGGAGGGGATGGTCAGCAGGCCTCCCCCGAGGCCTTGGCAATGCCCTAAGGGACACTCCGTTCTGCTAGGAACTGTGGCCAAGCCCTGTGGTGGGCGACCTGGGGCCTCTGGCTCACATCCCTTCCCTTCCTTTCCTTCCTGCAGCCTGGAGGCCAAGATGGGTTCAGACCAGCTGGAGCACAGAGCCAGCTCCACAGTGTCTCCGAGGGAGAAAGTCACGGGGCTGGGAAGACTTTCCAGGGCATGGGGCCATGCGGAGCCCACCTTTCAGCAAGCCCCAGGCTCCGGGGAGAGCAGGCCAGGGGTGGGGGCTGGCGGGTGCAGAGTGGAGCATCTTTCAGGCTGCACGCTGCTCCCAAGAAAGGCAGCGCGGGTGGAGCTCGGGAGGGAGAAGGGCGCCCAGCACCCCTCCTCAGCTCTGGCCCGTGTCTTTGTCCTGGGCACTCGATCAAAGAGAAAAAGAAAGATCAGCTGAGAGGTGCTTTCAAGGACCTGGAGCAAGCCCAGCGGGGCCAAGAAGACTCAGGGCTAGAAAAACTTGGACCCGAGATGTGTGCTGAAAGTAGACTAAGGACCGAACATGATGGCCACTTAGTACCCGTACTGAGAACCATAACACCCCAAAGGAGAGAGAGAGTAAAAGGGAATGTGCCTGCCACAGAGACGGGCGGGGGGGGGGGGGGGTGGGGGGGGGGGTGTTGGGGGTGGCGGGAGGGATACTGGGAACATTGGCGGTGGAGAATGGGCACTGGTGGAGGGATGGGTACTCGATCTTTGTATGACTGGAATGTAATCACAGACGTTTGTAAATCTGTAACTATCTCACAGTAAGGTAAGGTAAAGGCCCTCCCGTTGATCGTCGATTTGCTCGAGCGGGCCCAGTAACGTCTCCATTGGAGACTTTGTTGTTACTGTGTCTGGCATATCGAATACTCTCGGTAGCTTGCCGGGCTCTCCGAGAGGGGTGGAGGAATCGAACTCGGGTCGGCCATGTTGGCCGCTTGTAAGGCGAACGCCCTACCGCTGTGCTATCGCTCCAGCCCATCTCACAGTGATTCGTTAAATAAATAAAAATTTAAAAATCTTCTAAAAAAAGAAAAGAAAAACTTGGACCCAAGACCAGAGCAAGCTAAAACCTGCGTCTGAAGGGGACCGAGCTCCCCGGGGGTGCAAAAGGTTGAGCAGGGCAGGACCTACGTGCTGACCTGGAGTGCGTGGGAGGGTGATGGGGTTGGGGACGGCCCCTGGGCTGAGAGAGGAGCCCGGTGCCAGCCACGCCGCATCCACCCCTGCCCGCCGCCTGGGCCAGCTGCCCACACGGCAGAAGTTGCCGTGTCACCATTTCTGAGCAGGTGCCAGGAACTGGGTTTCCCAGGCCGGGAGCTTTAACAAGCCCATGCTGCCTAATGACTAGTTTTCTCCTAATTAAATAAAAAGGGGGGGAGAGAGAGAACCCGTGATTATTCCACCTTCTAATATCACCTTCCATTTATGTGCGTCTCTGTTCAGAGGACCTCAAAGCGCTTTGTCTATTTTATTGTCCATTTTTCCCTCGTAATTTCCTGGTGATTCCTCGGGGTGGTGATTAGCCTCCCATTTTACAGCTGGGAAAAGGGCCGTGGCCGAGTGACCACACGCCGTTCCCCTGGCCTCCCTCTCAGAGCCAAGGGCTTCGGAGCGAGCTTCCTCCCTCCGACTAGGGAGGAAAGCGACCCCCCCCCCCCCCGGAGGCCAGGCCAGCTGAAGAAGCCCACAGCATCTCGTGGGCAGGCGGCAAATTGGACAACAGTAATTAACGCCGCGCGCACGTCTCGCCACGGCCCTATAAAAACCAAAGCGTGCGCCGGGACAATGAGAGTCCCAACGCCCAGGTAAGCCATCCCGAGCTCCAGGACAGTGGCGGCAGCTGCAGGGGGTCTCGGAGCGGAAGCCCCTCTTTTTATACGGCTGAATTAAAATGTTCAGCAGTATAGCACTGTAGCACTGTCCTCCTGTTGGTCATCGATTTCCTCGAGCGGGCACCAGTAACGTCTCACAACAAATTGTGAGACTTGTTGTTACTATTTCTGGCATATCGAACATGCCACAGAGAGCTGGCCAGGCTTTGCCGTGTGGGTGGGATACTCTCGGTAGCTTGGAAGGCACTCTGAGAGGGACAGAGGAATCGACTCGGGTCGGCCACGTGCAAGGCAAACGCCCTACCCACTGTGCTCTCATTCCAGCCCATTCGGCAGTGTGAAGAATGTGCCGATGGGCCCACAGAACAGTCGAAGCACTTGACCAGGTCACAGCGCAGGAAAGGGATACAGAGATGGAGGAACCCCCTGCCCCACACCCCCACCCCTGCAAGGTTCTGAACTCGGCTCACCCCTCTGAAAGATTGCTGTCCTTGCCCTGGGGAGTTGGCCCAGGCAGGGACAGGCCAGGACACCCAGGAGCAGCCCCAGGCTCTCCCTACTCTGTGCCCTCACCACTGTGGAGAGGGTGGGGTCCCATGTCTGTATCCCCGAGGGAGGACTCCTGCTAGGAACCGTGGCTGCAGGGAGGGCCGCCATGCTGGGGAGGAACTCTGGGAAGGATTAGCCAAGAGACACATGCAGACCAGGAGGAAGAGACTCCCATGCCCCCCACCCCCGTCCCCCCCCACACACACACACATGCAAGAGGAGGCAAGGCATGCAAACCTCCCACCTCCACAGAAAT
This sequence comes from Sorex fumeus, assembly GCF_029834395.1. Classification (NCBI taxonomy): domain Eukaryota; kingdom Metazoa; phylum Chordata; class Mammalia; order Eulipotyphla; family Soricidae; genus Sorex; species Sorex fumeus. The sequence continues at coordinate 60,949,509 of NW_026606101.1, forward strand.
GAGCCCTCCCAAGCCATCCAACAATCTTGACTCTTTCCTTACTCTTCCTGAAAGCATCATCTCCTGAGATACTGACCCCTGACCCAGGAAGTGGAAAGTCCTACTGAGAACCCACGGCTGGCTCCTGCAGCCCGGCCAGCCCAGCCCACCTCACTCAGCTTCAGGGCGGGAGGATCCACATGCCTGTGCCTGGCTCTGAAGCACTGGAGACAGAGTCTTGATCTCTCCTGGCCTCAGGGTAGGCCATAGTGGGGTGCCAGCTGGCCAGAGGCTCCCCACCTCTCTGCTCTGCTCAGAGCAGCACGGGGAACGCCTGACCCCCAGGGCACCCCTCTTGTCACTGCCTGCCCTCTCCCTTCCCAATAGGTCCTTGCCAGGGAGCCCTTCCTCACAGAGTCAGGTATCTAGGAAATTCCCTCACCACAAAGGGCAGCACCTGAGGGTCTGGCTCCCCTCGCCACAGATCCTGCCTCTGGTTCCAAACGGAGAGCCTCGCTTGCCCTCTGGGCCTTCCAAACTGCCCAGAGCTCCTCTCTTCATGGTGGAGATGTCTCGTGCTCCAAGAAGATTCTAGAAGTGTTTCAATCAAAGGTTCTGAGGCAACTGTGCCTCCTTTCTTTCTTTGGGGAAGGGATCCCAAACAGTGCTCGGGGGTCCTGAGGGAAGCGGGGTTGAGTGCCAGTGAAGGCCATTTGTGGGGGCCACCAGAAGTACCCTAGCTGGGCACAGAGGGTGTGATGCCAGGGTTCAAATTTCGGTCCCTAATCATGCAAAGCATAGGCCCTGACTGCCGAGCTAACACCCCCATCCCAGTGCAAGGAGGGAGGGAATTCCTTGCATGCTAAGGGACCACTCCTGATTTTGCGGTCAGGGAATATTCGTGGCTCAGGGAACTAGATGTGCCCAGGATCCAACTCAAGTCAGTGGCATGCAAGTCCAGCAAGGCCCTTAACCATGATCTCTCCAGTCCAAATGTGTCTCTTAAATTCAAAACTTACTCATTCCAGTCATTTCCTGTGTGACCCTGAGCAAGTCCTCGAACCTCTGTGCATGTTTTGTTTCCTGTAAAAGAGTTATTAAGCAAACATTCAGTAAAAGTCGTTTGGTGTCAGGAGACCTAAAAGTTTCTTCGCTGGAAAGAATCCTTTGTGGGGGGGGGGTTCAAGATGTCAAGATCAGCTTTGCACCCCAGTATTTGGGGCAGGGAGAGACAGATCAGCAATGATTTCTCATACCTGTTTGGGGGTATGAAACTTAAAAAGACCTCAGATTTCCTCTGAGCAGCCCAGGTTTGATCCCTGGCATCACCGCTGGGAGTGTGGTGAGCACAGAGCTAGGAAGATGTCCTGAGCACTGAGTATGGAGGAAGAGAGGAAGAGAGGAAGGGAGGGAGGGAGAAAGGGAAGAAGGAAGGAAGGAAGGAAGGAAGGAAGGAAGGAAGGAAGGAAGGAAGGAAGGAAGGAAGGAAAGAGGGAGGGAGGGAAGGAGGGAGGGAAGGAGGAAGGAAGGAAGGAAGGAAGGAAGGAAGGAAGGAAGGAAGGAAGGAAGGAAGGAAGGAAGGAAAAAGGGAGGGAGGGAGGGAAGGAGGGAGGGAAGGAGGAAGGAAGGAAGGAAGGAAGGAAGGAAGGAAGGAAGGAAGGAAGGAAGGAAGAAGAGAAAGAGGCAGGAAGGAAGGAAGGAAGGAAGGAAGGAAGGAAGAAGAGAAAGAGGCAGGAAGGAAGGAAGGAAGGAAGGAAGGAAGGAAGGAAGGAAGGAAGGAAGGAAGGAAGAAGAGAAAGAGGAAGGAAGGAAGGAAGGGAGGGAGGGAGGGAGGGAGGGAGGGCCCGCGGGCATCACGACAGGAGCCCCCCTCCCCTTCCTCCAGGATGATGACCAGCGGGAAGGCAGTGGAGAAGGATCTGTCCTCAGCGTCCCTGCAAAACCTTCTTTCTCCCGAGTGCGCGTCCCCACCTCTGCAGATGTTCGGCCTCCTCAGACGTCTTACACCCGGCGGGGAGAGCGGCGCGGCCCCTTCCTCGGCGGCCCTGGCCGGAGGGTTTGCCCAGGCTGGGGCTGTTGTGTTTGGGGCTCGGGTTGCTCGGGGCGGGCTGAGCCGGCGGCGCAGCTGCCTGGAGGTCAAGCCCGACGCTGTCCCGGCCGGGGCGCGCCCCCCCTCCCTGGACCTGGCTCTCTTCCATCCGCGGGGTAGGGGTCAGCTGGGGGGCGCTGGAGGGGATGGAGGAGGGCTGGGGGCAGGACACCTTCCTTTCCCAGGGAAGACGTTAAAGGGGTGCAAAGCACAACAGAAGGAAAAGATCCTGTGTGGGGAAAAAAATGCTTCTTTTAGGATGTTAATTGTCTTATTCCCTCTCCCACCTTTTTAAAAAACTGTTTTGGAGTTCAAATATATGGATCTGGAGTTATTTCCGATGGTCAAGAGAGAAAATCCTGGGTTTACCATAGGAAATCTGAACCCGTTTCACCTTGAAAAGTCTTCATTTTCTATTAAAATATTTGCATTTGTATGCTGAGAGCCTTCTGTGTAAGCTAAAAATAGAGGCATGGAACACTTTAGCCACCTGTGTTTTCGTTGGATTGCATACTTTCCATCGTAAACAAGAAAACACAGATTGGAAATCCATTCATTCCTTCATAAGAAGTGTTTCAGTCGGCTTTATTTGTGTTCTCAATCAATGGAAACCAAAAACAACCTCTGCGAGATTAAAATGTTTCATGCAAAGCAGCTCCAACACATCTCTTTAATCCCCTCCGCTAGGATTGCTACATAAAACCCAAGAGGTTTTGTTGTTTTTTTTATCAATGTAGTTAATAATTATAATTGCCATTTAATTTACTGCGCACATACTATGGCATGGGCTGGAGCGATAGCACAGCGGTAGGGCGTTTGCCTTGCACACAGCCAACATGGCCAACTCGAGTTCGATTCCTCCACCCCTCTCGGAGAGCCTAGCAAGCTACTGAGAGTATCTCGCCCAAACGGCAAAGACTGGCAAGCTCCCTGTGAGGTATTCACTATGCCAACAAGTAACAACAAGTCTCATGATGGAGATGTTAGTGGGCCCACTCGAGCAAATCGATGAACAACGGGAGGACTGTGACTGTGATACTATGTATGGCACATACTACTTGTCTTTCTATCCCCCTCATTTCTGATCATATTAAAAAATAGTTACTCTTAATGCCTGATTTGCAGATGAGAAGACAGGCTGGGAGAGAAGAAGCATAAGTTGATCAATGAGGCCCCTTCTGGGGCGGGGGGGAGGGGGCAGTCAGGGCTGAGAGGGGCCAAGCTGTGCTCTTGTCACACCATAGACCATTTCCAGTACTTAAATATTCCTAGTGGATGATTAGGAGCATAGATGTGTATTTGATTTTCTTTCTTAGCTGGAGCGATAGCACAGCGGTAAGGCATTTGCCTTGCGTGCAGCCAGACCGTCCAAGCCGGGTTCGATTCCTCCGCTCCTCTTGGAGAGCCCGGCAAGCTCCCCGTGACGTATTCAATATGCCAAACACAGTAACAACAAGTCTCAAAATGGAGATGTTACTGGGTCCGCTCGAGCAAATCAATGAACAACAGGAGGACAGTATCCACTAGAATTTGAGGGGAAGGGAAAGACTCTGGCCTTGAGATACTTTATCTTGCCATGCAAATATAAGAAGACTTAAACACACCCCCCACACACACACACACTCCACCCCCACCCCCTCCCCCGTGTTGCCGTCTCTGAAGTGAATCCCTAGGTCTAAAGTCCCATCTGGTTCAGCCATCTGAAGAATGATGCTCAATTAGAAGTCCAGACTCTGGGGGCTGGAGCAATAGCACAGTAGGTAGGGCGTTTGCCTTACACGCGGCTGGCCCGGGGTTCGATTCCCAACATCCCATATCCCCCCCCCCCCCCAACACTGCCAGGAGTAATTCCTGAGCGCATGAGCCAGGAGTAATCGCCAGGTGTGACCCAAAAAGAAAAAAAAAAAGAAATCCAGACTCTTTCAGACTGAGTCTATGCAAACATCCATGTTCCATTCCTGGTATGCCATAATTCCCCCCTTCACCCCTAGGTACTCCCAGGAGTGACCCCCCAAGCACAAACAAAGCGAAAATAAAAGTGTGATGAAAAGTTCAGAGTTTGCTGTTTGTTATTGGAAATGGCATAGGACTGATTCCACGCTTCGCGACTCCCTGGTTCCCCTATCCCTGGTTCACAGCATTGGCTGTGCACTAGAATTTCCCGAAGCAGTTTACAAATGCAGATGCTTAGTCCTGGCACCCAGAGATTCTGATTGAATGGGGTTGACAGGTGGCCCGGGCATATCAGGATTTTCAAAAGTTCCCCAAGCAGAGAGAGAGCCAGGCATGCATATTGACCGAACCAAGGGAGCTACTCTAATTTCAGCCAGCCCAGTTGTGTTTTCGTAGATGCAGTTGCTGGAACTGAAATTCCTTTCGAGAAAACCCAATATCACTCGTGCCACCAGAGTCGGGGCCAGAACAGATGTGAGCATTTTCCTCTCTTTTTTTGCAACTGACCAAAGTAAAAGTTCAAAATGCTCTACCAGGGCGTATGTGTGTCTTGTTGAGATAATCATGTTTTGCTTCCTCTTGTTCCAGGGGTTGAGACAGAAGAGCACTATAATAACCAGGACTTTCGAAATCAATCTGATCCAAGAGTTGATTGCCAGGTGAAAGAAATCAGACAAAATATTTATTTAACCCAAGCGAAATACTCATTCTTTGGAAAGTCAGGTTAGTGCTGCTATCTGAAAATAGAGCGGTCCTATTTGGTGTGACTCGGTAAGTTATTTTGGGGGTCAAGAAACACACAAAAATATTTCCATATAAAGTAGTGGCGATAGCATTCTCAAACCCAAAGACGCACGTTGAATCATTCCAAATAGGAAAGTCTTACTTTTGGAAAACAGGGAGACCTGTAGCTGTTTTAGAGCCGGCCTCAGGAGATTTGTGGGGGTCGGAGTAGAAGAATGGAGGTGTGGGGAAGGGGACACCAGGAGTCCTCAGTAGCCCCAAAGGCTCCAAGCCTCTGTATCCTTATTAAAGACAAACTCTCCAAAGGTGCCCAGCTAAAAGTGGCCTGATTGGCGCAAGTACCCAGGGAAATCTCTTGTGATGCTCTTTCATCACTCTTCATATTTATTGCCCAAAGCCAGCAATCCTGGAGATGCTTGGGGGACACAGGCCACTCCCTGGGCTCAGGGGACTGGCCATGTAGTGCCAAGAATCAAGGCCAGGAATCTCATATGTGAAAAACACAATCTGCCATGCGAGTCACATCCCTGACACTCTCTCTCTCTCTCTCTCTCTCTCTCTCTCTCTCTCTCTCTCTCTCTCTCTCTCTCTCCACGCCTCCTTTCCCTTTGTTATATGGGGTGTCATACACACGGGGGTGGCTCACTGGAGGTCATATTTGTGGCACCAGGGATCACCATGGTAGAGTGACAATGGCAGGGATCGAACTTGCTGCCTCATGCCTGCAAGGTAGGTCACCTTTGAGCCATACCCTTGCACCCCAAACACAAAAGGTTTAGGCTGGAGAGATCATATAGCAGACAAGGTGCTCCCCTTGCAGGCAACTGACTTGGGTTTCATCCCGGACACCACATACAGTCCCCAGAGCACCACTAGGAATGATTACTGAGCACAGAGGCAGGAGTAAGACCTGAGCACTATCTGGTGTGACCCATCTCCCAAAACCAAAAAATAAACTCACAAACTGTTTATTTTTATTTGTCTTGGGATCATACTGGTGGGGGGGGGCAGGTACTCCCAGCTCAGTGCTCATGGTGGGGATCACTAAGGGCAGTGCTTGGAGGACTATATGATACCAACAATCAAACCAGGGCCTCCTGTGCATTTGGTCCTGTGAGTCACCCTCACCAGCCGGAATTAGTTTTTTCTTTATGGGAGGCTCTACTGTTGTCTTGATATACACAACAAATCTACAGGGTTTTTTCTAAGAAAACAGCTGTGAGATTTGAATACTTCATTAAGCTTAAGCTTCTTTCTTGCTGTTTTGCATGAATCTAAAATCCCACTATACCATGATATCATATCACATACGTCAAATACCTACTTCATTGAGGTCTCTGTTTTACATACTCGTGTGTGTGGGCGCGTGTACCATGCGCCCTCCCCCCCCCCCACACACACACGCTCATGCAAAAATAGAAACCATCTTTTCATTCACTTTTTGGTAACATTGTAGGCTAAAACACTAGGTGGTCTTAACTGATATTGTCTCCTGAACTGTGATTCCTCCAAGAAGTTTTGGTGATTCATATATTCAGACAGCTACATCAGATAGTTCCGGGGACCTTTGGCCATTAACTGTCACTTATCAACAGTCTCATTCTTGCAAAATGGACACAGGATTTTACTTCATGTAAAGATGCATAAAACTATCTTCCACCTCAAGCTGCTATTTCTCCTAGGATACAGGAAGGAAAGTCTTTCTACACAGGGAATTGTTTGAATCTCATCTTCCACTTCCAGTATTTCCCCTCAATAAATCTCATCTGGGTTTTTAATACTTATACTGAATGAAGGTGCATTCCAGATGATGTGCCTAAGATTATCGTTCAAAAAAATTGTCAGTGGGAGGAAAAACTAATAATAAAAACCCAAAAATAAGAAAGAGAAAACAAAAGGGAATGCCCTGCCACAGAGGCAGGGTGGGATGGGGGGGATGGGGATGGGAGGGATACTGGGATCCGTGGTGGTGGAAAATGGGCACTGGTGGAGGGATGAGTATTTGTATAATCGAAACCCAAGCACAAAAATTTGTAAGTCTACAACTGTACCTCATGGTGTTTCACTAATAAAAATATAAAAAAAAAATTCTAAAAAGACGCAGACATACTTTTTAATATAAATTTGTGAAGAACTCTGGATGGGAGAAAGAGCAGGCAGGGAAGGGAGGAATCTCAGTATTAGAACTAGACAGAACCAAGCAGACTAAAGCTTGCTCACATGAGAAACGGGGGGAAATCATCTTGTCAACCTAGACACATTGCTCTCCCCGGACCAAAGTTGGGTCTTGGTTTTAAAAAATAAACTTAAATAAAAACCGGTTGGGTAAAAGAAAGGTAATAAGTCACCAAAGTAATAAGAGAAGTGTCATTTTCTTTCATGAAGTATTGGACTCGTCTGAAGAGCTCGCCTTGAGAAAGGAAGCTAATAGTACAGTTTCCAAAGTGAGGAATGATTTTTCTAACTCTTCTTGACCCGTACTCATGTGAGGGAGAGAAGTCTAGCGACTGTAAGCGAGAACCGTATTCCTCTGGCCCCTGCCTCGCCTCATCTTCCCTGCCTGCACCTTCTTGGGCTGCCCTAAAGAGAATGTCCTAGTACTAATCTCGGCCATTCTTGGGTGTTAGTCTCCTATTTTGCTACTTTATGTTCCCCAGATGAATGCAATCTTTCTATGTCAGCCACACATGCTAGGGGAAAAGGGAGCACAGATAGAGAAGGGAGCACCAAATAAAGGGTGTTGGGAGGATCCTCCCAGGATGGGAGAAGCACGCTGAAAGTAGACTATAGACCGAACATGATTGCCACTCAGTGCTTCTTTTGCAGCACCCAAAAGGAGAGAGAGAACAAAAGGGAATGCCCTGCCACAGAGACAGGCTGGGATGGGGGGGATGGGGGGATGGGGGGGGGTGGGAGGGATACTGGGATCCGTGGTGGTGGGAAATGGGCACTGGTGGAGGCATGGGTATTTGATCGTTGTATAATTGAAATTGAAGCACAAAAATTTGTAAGTCTACAACTGTACCTCATGGTGTCTCACTAATAAAAATTTAAAAATTAAAAAAAACAAGAGAGAGAATGTCCTAGACACAGAATGATCTCTCTCACAAGTGAGCTCTAAAGAAACCTAACAGGGAAGTCAAAGGCAATAGACACTGAGAACTGGTCATCTGTAGGACACCCACCACAAGGAAGGCAATGGGGGGAATAGGGTGGTGGGAGAATATTTGGGATAATCGTGTTGGGAAGTCGCTCAGGGGAAGGGTGTCATGCTGGAATAACTGATACAAGAAGCCCTGCCATATAGTCAACTACAGTGCCCCAAATACAATTAAATTAAATTTAAAAAAAAAGACTGTCCACTGTAATTCTTTTACAGCTGCTTGATCTTTTTAAATGTCTCTCACTTGTCTGTGGCATATGCCTAACCGAAAAATAGACCCTGGGCATTCGGAATGGAAAAAAAGTATTAAATGGCTCAGGCCAGTGTCTGCCAAGGGTGTGGGCAGCCCCCAGCTATCTCTGCTGACCAGATGTCCTGGATTTGTGGGGCTGGGCCTAATTTAAAACATTCTAACCTCTTGTCCCCGCCAGTGCCTTCACACTTGTCAGACATGTGTCCCTATTTAGGGCTTGGAAAATATAGTCACCACGCGGAGACCTGATAGCCGAGTGAGTGTCACCCAGCATCCGTGTCTTGGGGGTGGCAAGAGGACAGACACAGGAGCCAACTGGATCTTGGGTCACTCGGCCTGTGACCCGCTCAAGCAGCTTTGACTCATTTCAAGCCTCAGTTTCTTCCTCCAGATAAAGGGTGGTAGAGCATCTGCCTGGGGTGTAGAAGACCTAATTACACATGGACACCCCCCCCACACACACACACACACACACGGGTAGGGCGTTTGCCTTGCACATGGCCGACCCGGGTTTGATTCCCAGCATCCCATATGGTTCCCCAAGCACTGCCAGGAGTAATTCCTGAGTGCAAAGCCAGGAGTAACCACTGAGCATTGATGGGTGTGACCCCAAAAGCAAAAAACAAACAACCAACAACAAAAAAACACAAACACACACACACACACACGACATCTGTTATATGGTATACAGGTGGTTCTTTTGACTTCGGATTGAAGAAGACATACATGTTAGTACTCAGAGCTTACTCCTGGCAGTGCTCAGGGACTGTATCAGGGTCCGGGAATCAAACTTCAGCCTCCTGCAAGCAAAGCCCACACTCTCGCCTACTGAGTTCTCTCTCCGCCCCCCACCCTCCACCTCCTGATCTCCGGTGTTTTGTTTTGATACACTGACCCTCACGGATCTCTCCTTCCTCTGGACCCTGCATCACTGGTCGGCCCCTCACAGAATGCATCTAAATCCATGACCATCTGCTCACACAGTCATTTCTGCCTTAGGCTCCCACTTTGCTACTCCAAGGAGAGATGCTGTTTTCAGGGAGACACACACAGGCCTGTCTCCTCTACGACTCCAACACAAAGCCCTGCCCAGAGCAGTTGCCCAGGGCAAGCTGAGCTCATTCCGAAGGGCTGCTTGGGGGAGGGGAAATGGGCATCCTGAGAGAACAGGAAGAGGTGATCCTGTGGCTGTGGCACCCACCATCTGCTTCTCTGAGTTCAGTCTGGGCTTAGCACCGCCACTCCTGTAGAACAAAGACATGATGAACGAGGAGTTTCCCAACCACCAAATGGGTGAACGCAGAGGTGGGTGCTCCGTACTGAAACCAGAACTGATGCTCTTTGTCCTTTCTTTGCATCTTTTGTGCCCATACACTAAAGAATTCAAGCACACAGATATTTCACCAATTTTGTGTGTGTGTGGTTGAATCATTTAATGAGCACATACTGCAGGCAGGCTGCTACCCAGGTCATTTCAGGCTCGAGACCAACTGAATTTAGCTCCATTTTGTAAGTGAGAATATTGAGACTTAGAAATGTTAAAAAAAAAAATCTCACCCATCTTGACACAGAGCTGGCAAGATTGTGAGCATGGTCATAAACAGGACAGTGGAGCCGGTGTGTGGAGGAAGGAGACAGAAAGCAAAGAGGCAATAGTCTCTGTCCTTAGGCTATGGCAGGAGAAGGAGAGGATGTGGAGACCTATTTATACAGGTGGCTGCAAGTTGGAAAAAAGCCAGAGGAGGGACTGGAGAGAGGGAAAGAGGGGCAGGCACTCGCCTTATGTGCCACTGACCTGGCTTTTATTCCCAGCACCACCTGAATGCCATCAGCAGCATCCCTGAGCCAAGGGAAGCCGTGAGCACGCCAGGGTGGGGCCAAACGAACAAGAAGCCAGAGTCAAGTGTTAGGTGAGTTGAGAAGGGCGGAGCTGCAGCCTGACTGGAGCAATCCTGGAAGGCTTCCAGGGGACAGGACACTAGAGGACAAACAGTCCAGGGAGCAGAGAGGTGGAGGAGGGGTGCGGGCCAGAACAGAGCCCTGGGAGGCACAGCGGGCGCAGGGAGTGATAGCAGGTGAGGTGACAGGTTGCCCCTTGAGGTTGACTTTGGGCAAAACTGCGGGTCCAGGACACATAGACCGCCGCATAGCCTCCACCTCACCCCAACTTCCGCATTTTCACCTGGGAAATTCAATTGGGAAAGGGAGGGGGGAGCCTGGCCTCTTGCGAAGGGGGCTGGGAGGGTAGGCAGGTGGAAACCTCCAGAAGCTACTCTGCGGCGGCCACCAGGGTGACCTCGGGTACTTCTCGGGCTCCAGGTCTGGCTGCACTTGCAAGGTCTGGATTTCTGAGCACCTCTTGACTCCCACTCGTACCAGGCACTGGAACGGGGCTGTGGGTCCACCGGGGAGCAGGGGAGGGGAGATGACCCCTGCGACCACGTGGCAGTGGGGGTGGGGGAGCTGGGACCAGCTCCTGCCTCCCTGCCAACCCCTCACCCCTCAAGTTGTATCTGGTTCGGGCCGAGGGGACGGGGCCCCTGCGTGGGATCACCCAGCCCGGGGCCAGAGCCCGGCAAGGGCACTCTTCCAGGAGTCACCCATCTGGAGGCACGCCCCGACCTTCTCGGAAGGACGTCCCCACGCCCGGGTCCTGGCGGCCAGCCGCGGGTGGCGCCCGGCGCACGCTCGGCAGTGGCCCGGGGGATGGGCGGGCGCGGGCCGCGGTTCCCACCGTCGGGGCTGGACCAGGCTCGCGCGCATTCCAGCCTCACCACCGCCTCCGCCTAACCCGTGCACCGCTGGAAAGCACGCCCGAGGGGGCACCCCACGTGCCAGACCTCAGAGTCCCAGTGCCTGACACCCACTAGGGAAGTCAGGAAAAGACCCAGGGGAGTTTGTGTGTGTCCTTGCATGTGTGTGCGCGTGTGTGCAAGTGCGTGCCTGCGTGTGTGTGTGTTAAACGGGGTTATTGGCACCCCTAGTTTACAACAGGGAAAAAACTCAGGGAGAAGTTACTTGTTGGAGCCGATGTCTTTCTGGCCTTGATTTCAATGTGCCAAAGGGCCAGAGGTGGGGGCCAAGTTTTCCTGCAAGTTTATCCCCCACTTCTCTGCATGCAGTGAGGGGGGCTCTGTCAATCTCTGTTCAGGATCTGCTCTCAAAGCTCCCTGTTGGTTTAGTTTCCCTTCTTCTCCCTTCCCTCTGCCCTCCGCCCTCCCTTCCCTTCCCTCTTTTCCCTCTTCTCCCTCTCCCTCTTCCTCCCCCATCATCATCTCTCTCTCTCTCTGTCTCCCCCCCACCCCCCCCCACCCCCCAGTCTCTGTCCTTGTCTCTCTCTGCAGTGAAGACAGTCCCAGCCATGCTTGGCCCTGCCCCAGAAACACAAACTTGGTGGTCCTGGGACCCCACAGTGCTCAGGAGTCCCCAGGACTAACCCCAGAGTGGCAGTGCAGGAGCAAGGCTGTTGTGGGGTAGACAAATAATTGGCACTGGGCCTGGCACATGCTGGCTTGAGATCTCTCCCAGGCCCTGTCCCTCGAATGTGGCTGCCCAGGGGAGCTGTGGTCAGTGGCCACTCTGGCTGTCATTTGAGAGCTGCAAAAACCAGTTAGAAAATTGCTTACACTGGGAGCTGGAGCGATAGCGTTTGCCCTGCACGCTGCCGATCTGGGTTTGATTCCCAGCATCCCATATGGTCCCCTGTGTACTGCCAGGTCCCCTGTGTACTGAGTGCATGAGCCAGGAATAACCCCTGTGCATCGCTGGGTGTGATTCAAAAAGCAAAAATAAAGGAAAAGAAAGAAAGAAAGAAAGAAAGAAAGAAAGAAAGAAGGAAAGAAGGAAAGAAAGAAAATGGCTTACACAGGAGCACTCTGCTCCTGTGCTGGTACTGTTTGCAGGGGGTGACAAGCACTCCTGAATTCCTGAATTCCTTTTCCTGTGGCTTCTGCCTCCTTGCCAACCCCTCATCCCTCAAGTTGTTTCTGGTTCGGGCCGAGGGGATGGGGCCCCTACATGGGATCACCCAGCCCGGGGCCAGCGCCTGGCGCGGGTACCCTTCCAGGAGTCACCCCATCTGGTGGAGGCACGCCCCGCCCTTCTCGGGAGGACGTCCCCATGCCCAGCACTGGCTCTCACTGCCCCCCCCCCCCGGCAGACCCCTGACTGCCCTGAGGAGTCTGGGAACCCTTTCTTCAGACTGAGCCCCTCAGAGCAAGGAGCCTTCCCCAGCACCCCCCTTTCCCGTGCCCCTCCTGCCCACCCGCACACAGGGCACAGAGCTGCCAGCCCTGACCTCAGAGAGAACTACAGCCCACGCTCGGGTGCCCCCTCAAGGCCTTCATGGCTCTCTCTGAGGCAGAGCCTGCTCAAACCTTTTGTTGTTTATTTTTGAGTCACACGCTCGCAGTGTTCAGGGTTTACTCCTGACTCAGTGCTCAGAGATCACTCCTAACAGGGCTTGGGAGGCCATAGGGGGTGCTAGGGATTGAACAGAGGTCAACTGGATACAAGGCAAGTGCTCTACTCGTTGTGCTAGCTCTCCTGTCCCTGGTCACTGTCCTCCCGTTGTTCATCGATTTGCTCGAGCGGGCCCAGTAATGTCTCCATTGGAGACTTTGTTGTTACTGTGTCTGGCATATCGAATACGTCACGGGGAGCTTGCCAGGCTCTGCTGTGCAGGCAAGATACTCTCGGTAGCTGGCCGGGCTCTCCGAGAGGGGCGGAGGAATCGAACTCGGGTCGGCCATGTTGGCTGCATGCAAGGCAAATGCCCTACCCGCTGTGCTATCGCTCCAGCCTGTCCCTGGTATAATGTTATTTTAAAACTTTTTTTGTTCCATACGTTTCACTACCTCATCCTCTAATTCTCTACTTACAAATGTATCTATCCTCTGCCTTTGAATATCTATAAATATATACATATATGAGTATGTATGCATACACTTTTAGAGTGTCTTTACTATGTATAGTATCTTTACTATAGTACATACACTTATATACTGTCCTTGTAAGTGTATGTGCACATTTACAACCACAACATAATCAAAGGAGAAGGAGGTCAACCATGAAAATCCTGGGTACACACATTCCGATGGGTTCACCCAATTAGCCTTACAATGAACCTATTGTAGGCCAGATCCGTAGTGGGGGTGAGGGTAGGGTAACTGAGACAGAAGAGAGGGTGAGAGCAGAAGAGAAGGCCCAAAGGAGATGCAGTCGAGATGACCCACAGTCCCCACTTGGGCTCCCAACCAGGCAGGTTGGAAAGTTGCAAAAGAAAATGACATCACAGGGCTGGAGTGATAGCACAGCGGGTAGGACATTTGCCTTGCACGCGGCCAATCCGGGTTCGATTCCCAGCATCCCATATGGTCCCCTGGGCACCGCCAGCAGTAATTCCTGAGTGCAGAGCCAGGAGTGACCCCTGCACCTCGCCAGGTATGACCCAAAAAGCAAAAAAAAAAAAAAAAAAGACATCAGGGCTGGAGAGATGACTCAAAGGGTGAGGTACTCGCTCTTCAAGCAGGAGCTTTGAGTGTCATCCCGTACATCACATGGTCCCCAGGGACTAACGGGGGTGGCCTCTGAGCGCCACCACGTATGACAATAGTCCACTCCCCAAAACAGACATAATTTTACATCACGGTAGTGATGCATGAACCAAGTGGGAGTACAGAAGTGAGACTACTGCTAGCTGAGGTCCAAGCAGGTGTCCCCATTAAAGGGACCGTGAGGTTTGGCCTTGAAGAGGGTTTCTACCAACAGAAGTGGTAGGGAAGACCACGGCAGGCAGAGGAAAGGTCACAGGACCTGTGACCTCACGCCCCAGAAAATATGAACCATAAAAAAAAAATGATGAATTGTATGTCAGAGAAATTTAAAATGTCCACTCTCGAAAAGATAAGCCAAAAGGTTAAAGAGATAATCCAGCAGGAAAAGAACTTGCCTGCCGCACAACCAGTCTGGCTTTACTCCCTGGCACCACCAGGGATCAAGCCCCGCCAGATGGGATCCCTGAGCACAGAGCCGGGATTAAGCTCCAAAAACCAATGGGTGTGACTTCCCAGCTCCCCGCACTTCTAAATAAATAATAGTAAAATACCAAGATACTAAACTGGCAAGACACAAGGAGAAAACATGCCAAACACAATAACAACAGTCTCCAATGTAGACGTTACTGGGCCCGCTCGAGCAAATCGATGATCAACAGGAGGGCCTTTACTTACTTATTTCAAATATATATATATAACATACATATATTTGACTAAGAGTTTAGATGCAGAATATATTTAAAAAAATCTCCTGCCACTCAATTGCAAAAAGATAAACAACACAATTTTTGAAAATGAAGTTCTTGGCTGGGGATGTGGCTCTGTGTTAGAACATTTGTCTGGCACGCGTGAACCCCTGGGGTTGATGCCTGGCACTGCCAACAAAAAGTAAAAGGCCAAAGACTAAACGGATACTTTATGAGAGGAGAAAAAGACACATGGGCACAATATGCACATGTGAAAGCCCTGGCCATCTTCAGCCTCTAGAAAAAAGAATGTTGGAGCAGATGCCTGAACCAGCGTGAGCTGGGGAGATACCAGTATATGCTGACAGAGGCTGAGACCAAACCCTGCCAACATCAGACACCAGAGAACCTGTGGAGTGACTGGCCATGCCACATGTCACTGTGGGAATGTTAGATGGCACCACTGCTCTGACAAACTCAGTTTCCTAAGAAGTCAAACACGTCCACACAGGATGTGTCGGCAAATATTTACCAAGCCGCCCGCCGAAGAGAAATAAGCCCCATCGGTAGGACTTGCTCATTTCTGTGGTGTGAGTTCTCTCACCATGACTGACTATAGACTGGCAATTTGACATCCTTAAAGCCAAAGCAAGGACAGATGAGCACAGTGGCCTCTTGCTAGCTGGCACCATCTACTCGAGCCTCCAGAGCTTGTAATGGCATTCAGAGGGATTCCCCTAAACTCACATGAATACTCATATGTACAAGAAAAGTCTAGTACAAGAAGGTTGGTAGTGGCTTGATTCATTAGAGGCTCACATTAGAAGAGAACAGACAGGAAAACTGCACCGTGTTCAGATGACGGATATAGTTTATGGATAGGAAAGAATAGCGCTATCGAGATAGGTGATGCAATGACTCTCAAAACTACAATGTTGTCTCAAAAAAAAAAAAACTACAATGCTGTCTCCATAGAAAACTGTGCAGAAACTTCTCCAAAATAATAATAATAATAATAATAAACAAGAATCAAGTTTCTATGTGACCCAGGGATCCCAGTTCTGGCCATCTACCCCCAAAACACACACAAAAAAATGCACCCCTCAGCTTACAACAGCACTATCCACAGTAGCCCAGATCTGGAAAGGACCCTTGTCCAAAGATGAGTAGATGGAAAAACTCTGGTCTTCCACAGTGGAGAACATGGAACACAATGGAAAACCACACAACTATGAGAAATTATGAAACCCCGCGGCTCACTGCAATGTGAATGGAGCTGGAAGGGATGAAGTGAGCTAAAGGGAGGACAGATTCCAATTGAGTTCTCATCTGTGGAGGATAAAGAAACAGAAACAGAATAAACAACAGTCAATGATAATAATCCTGGAGAGTCTACAGATCCGAGTCTGCTAAGGGGGGATGTGGGTGTGAGTATGAAAGGGGACCTGGAGACAGTGGGTGAGGGGTGCTGATCTCTGGCAGTGGGTGCCGTGTAGGAACATTGCATCGTAAACATCAATATTGATAGTACTGTGACTGGATATGGAAGATATAAACATATTGAAATGATAGGATTATTAACAATGTCCCCCCCAATTATCATGCTGTGTGAAAGAAGTCAACTGTGAAGAAAATCTTTGACGATTGCATTTATGTCAAACTCTATTCTCAGGCAGCCAGAGCGATAGTACAGTGGGGTGGGGTGTTAGTCTTGCATGCAGACAACCCAGGTTTGGTCCGGGGCATCTCATATGGTCCCCTGAGCCTTCCAGGAGTGATCCCTGAGCACCAAGCCAGGAGTAAGTCCTGAGCATGGCCAGGTGTGACCCAAAAGCCAAAAATAAATAAATTAGTTAAATTGAGTTCTAGAGTATTCTGAACCAGTGTTTCTCAAATTTGTTCTATCACCCGTTTGAAAACTTTGTTCTTGCCTAGGCATCCCTGCTTTACTACCACTTGACACCCTCGCCTCATGCCGTGGACCCTCCGTTTACGCAATTTTCACCTGCAGCCCCTGCTAGAATATCTTGCAGGGTGCGGGGAGTGGGTCATGTGACCCCTACTGAGAAACAGTGGGTGAGACTCACCATGGTGGTGGAAGCAGATGACGGACGTTGGAAGAGGCAGCAATGAAGCTCCGTGAAGCAACATTCTGGGACAATAGATTTGTTCCCAGCTCTCACACGCACCGGTCAGAAGAGAACCCTTAAGATCTGAGCAGTTCGCTGATGAACAAAGACACCACTAAAAGGAAACGTCACCAGGAGCTGGGGTGTGGGTCAACATATGCCCAACATGTGTGTGTGGCCCTGGATTCGATCCTCAACGCTGCTGGGTATTATGTCCAGCATGGAGGGAAAAGAAAAAGTCACCAGAGCTAAAATGTCTGGCTTCCGGGGTTGGATCCATAGCACAGTGGGTAGGGCATTTGCCTTGCGTGCGGCCGACCCGGGTTCAATTCCCAGCACCCCATATGGTCCCCTGAGCACCCCCAGGAGTAATTCCTGAGTGCAGAGCCAGGAGTAACCCCTGTGCATCACTGGGTGTGACCCAAAAAAGCAAAACCAAAACAAACAAACAAAATGTATGGCTTGTATCTGAATTTCTCTTCACGAGAGCACTCCAGGGACCTTGGGCGCAGAGACACAGGCCCCAGCTTGGGTTCCAAGGCCGCTGCTTCAGCACGGGCCGGCCGGGGCCCGGGGCCGGGGGGATTAAATCACAATTGATCTTACTTCCTTTAGCAAAGTCAACAGGGCATTGTTTACTCTGCCACCCACCGTGGCTACTAGGTTCCTGGGCAACCGGGCAGAGTGTGGCGAGGGCAGCCAACGGGCACAGAAGTCCTCTGGCTTCAGATTCCCAGAGCCGGGCTGGAGGAACTCGCTTTGTCTCCCAATTCTCTGCTTCCCCCCTCCAATCTCCCATCCATCTTAGTCCCGTACAGGGACAAACACGTGATGGGTTACTTAATAGCCCGGGGCAGTCAGGAACCTGTTCCAATGAGTGCTACAATAACCGAAACACAGTCCTCAGTAAGGGTCAAAGGTCTTCTGGAGTGTTGAGTTTGGAACATTTCTTTCTATTCCCTACCGAGTATTCAACTCCCGACCTGCTCCTGGGAGCATTACTCAGTCTCTGACTTCAATTTTCTGATTTGTTTGTTTGTGTGGGGGCCACGCCCTGAAGTGCTCAGGGATCAGTCCCATCTCTGTTCAGGAGATCACATGGGACCAGGATGGAGCCCGGACCTTCCACATGCAAATCATGTGCCCCAGACCCCTGAGCTGCCCAATGCCTCTGGCTTCAATTTTCTGATTCCTGTAACAGAGGCAGTTCCTCCTTTCTCCGCAGGCTATCTTCAGAAGGAAAGGAGGTCGCCTGTGACAAAGCCAGCATTTGCAGGAGACTTGATATAGGACTTTATGACTTTTACAGTTTATTGTAATTTATCCTCATTAGAAATGTTTTCATGATGCTTTCAGGATGGTTGTGATTGTGATTGATTGATTGGGTCACACCTAGCGATGCTCAAGGGTTACTCCTGGCTCTGCACTCAGGAATTACTCCTGGCTATGCTTGGGGGACCATATGGGATGCTGGGAATCAAACCCAGGTTGGCCACATGCAAGGCAAATGCCTTACCCACTATACTATCACTCCGGTCCATCTTGGTTTTGTTGCTCCGAAGTTCACATACTTTGTTACAGCATTGAGGAGCCCAGAGACAGTGCTCGGGGTGGGGTGGGGTGGGGTGGGGTGGGGTGGGAGAACTATACTCAGCAGGAGGATCAAACTCATGGCCTCAAGCCTGCAAAGCAGGCGCTCCACCACTGAGCCATCCTAGGCCTCTATGGAGACCACTTTAAAGAGGGGGTGCCCCTCTCCCAAGTCATACCCCCAACAAGGAGCAGAGGCAAGATTTATGTCTTGCTCACCCCCTTCTTCCAGCCCGCAGTCTATGCAGCACTTCCCAGGCTGGAAAAACGGCTGGCCTTGGGGCCCCTTCGTGCACTCCACCCTCTCCTTCCATCTCTGCAACTCCAGAGAAATAGCCTAAGAGGGCCAGGTGCAGAGAGGAGGAAGCGCTCTTGTCTCCCACCAGTACAATTCCTTTCCCGTCTGCCGGCCTCCCCTTCCGGAAGGAGTCCCTTCGGAGCCTGAAGTCTCCTTGACTTTTCAATTTTCATTAAGAGTTCCTTGTAGGACTCTCGAAGGCTGAATGTGAGGCACTTGTAAAAGTCTACATTCCAAAGGGTTTCCTTCTTGCTTTTCCCTACTCTATTCACACACCCTTTCCCATAACAAAACGTGCTAGTCGGAGCCTGTCCTTAACTTCCTTCTCCTTGACACTGTCTCTGCTGTAAAAAAACGTGGGTTCCAAGCCATCCCTCACATACAAACACACACACACACGCACACGCACACACACACACACGCACACACACACACATACACACACACACACACACACACACACTACTGCTCATTCTTCTTAACCGCCTTGATTCCCAAGGTCAAGATTTCTTCCATCCCCATTCCAGTTGGAACTTCTTTCTTGATGAATCCATGTGCTTCAGACACCGACAAGTTTCTCTCCTCTTGGGGCCTTGGCTCACACTATCTCCCCACTCCCTTTTTCTCTGCACCCTCTGCCCAGCCTTCCAAACTTGGTTTCAGTGGCAACTCCTTTGGGAGTCTGTCTCCCTAAAAGAAAGAAGTTGTCTTTCTTAAAAAAAAAAAAAATGGTGGTAGGATTGTGGTTTAGACCACACCCAGCACTCAGGGTTTATTCCTGCCTCTAGACTCGGGGATCACTGTCTTGGTGCTTGGGCGGGGGGCATATGTGATGTCAGGGATGGATCTGGAATCTGCTATGTGCAAAGCAAGTGCCTTAATCCGCATCAGCTCTTGTAAAACTCTATATCTGAAGAGTTTCCTTCTTGCTTTGGAAACCCCCAGAGAGCTTTCCTTACATCTAAGCCCAGGCCTAAGGGGAGTGTTTGGGCCACACCTGGCAGTGACCAGGGGCTGTTCCTGGCTCTGTGCTCAGGGCAGCCCCTGTGTGGTGTCAGGGATTGAACCAGGGTCTGCTGCATGTTAGGTAAGGGCCTCAATCCCTGTACTATCTCTCCAGCCCTTACAGCGCTTTTCTTCACTTTCTTACCCTGATTCCATGTAGGGCATTGGGTAAATGACACAGACAGATGACCAGGTTGGTGAATTGATGAGCGGATGGGTGAATTTATGGAATAGATAGGTAGAGACATATATGAATTGGTGGAAAGGAAGATAATGGACCAGCAACTCCCCCAAGGCTGTGGGACACACTGGTTTCTGTGTCTGTATCATGTAGATACACTTACTTGTTCAGTGTTCATCCACCAGCCGTTGCGCCCTTTCAATCCATTCCAAATCTATTCCTGATCTCAGACAAACAACTAGGATGCTTCATTCAGGCAGGATCCACAGTCCCTTATAGTCTGTGTTCACAGCTAACAATGGGCCCATGTATTTTAATTTGTCCCTCACCTGAGTTTTCCCTAACACCCAAATATAGATGTCAACCTGTTTTTGTCCTTGGGGTCCCCTCTGGACAGTATGACGACCAGTTCAAAATGTTTACTTTTAAGACGAGAAACCCTAGTGGAATAAACAAAATAAGGGGAGAGTGAGTGTAAGACTGCCTCCGGCTGGAGCAGGTAGGGTGTTTGCCGCACACACACAGCTCACCAAGGTTCTGTTCCCAGCACCCCATGTAGTTCCCTGAGCCCCTCCAGAAGTGAGCATAGAGCCAGGAGTAAGCCCTGAGAATCACCAGGTGTGGATGAAAAACACAAGGAAAAAAGAAAATCTAGGACTTTTCTGGAAAAAAGAAAGATTGATCTCATTTGGGGTGGGAGGGATACTGGAATCAGTGGTGGTGGAGAATGGGCACTGGTGGAGGGATGGGTATTCGATCGTTGTATAACTGAAACCCAAGCACAAAAATTTGTAAGTCTACAACTGTACCTCATGGTATTTAAAAAAAAAAAAAGATTGATCTCATTTTAGGTTCTATGCTTAATGGGTTGTGAGATATTAGATCTAGATTTTGGATATCAGATATATTAGAAGACAATTAGAGGGGAGGGTTCACTTTCCAGGGTGCTATTTGCACAACTAAGAGGAAACTAGGACCCGAGAGATAGTACAGCGGGTAAAGCGCTCAGCAATCATGCAGTTGACCTGGGTTTGATTCCTGATACCACGTATGAGCCCCTGAGTACAGAGCCAGGAGAAAGCCTTGAGCACTGCCAGGTGTGGCACAACCCCATCCTAAATAAATAAAAATTCATTTAAAAAAGGGGGAAACCTGAGTTTCGTCCTTGACTTCATCCTGAAAAATGAAGGAACACTCCAGAACTGTTTGCACAGTAAGGGACTCTCAGAGAGGAAGGACTTGCCCCTTGGGTCTATTTGTTTTGCTTAGTAGAATTTCTCAGACCCACCAAGACTTGGTAACTTTTGGAACATTCCTCTACCTTGGTACTCCCAAGAATTCCCCCCGTCTCTGCTCTGATGATGTGCTCACATCACATAGTCTTGAATCAAAACTGAAATAGGGCATTAACCATCTGAGGTTAACCTCCCTCTGCATCCCAGCTAACCCTTCCCCAATGCTTCCCAACACTTGGATCCACTATTTCCTGAAATCCCTCTGGTCCTGCTTTCGTGCCAGCAGAGAATTGTTTGATGATGGGGTGCAAAGCCTCAGCCTCCCTCCCTCCAGGACAATGCCACCTGCCTGCAACCCTTGCCGTGAAAGCAAGTCCCCCCTGACCTCTGCCCGAGACGGCTCCCCTTCTCACTGCCTGGCATGACAGTCTGTCTTTTCACTGTCATCCCCCCGCCCCCCGGAAAGTCCAAAGATAATAGACAGCAATTGGGAGGAAGCAAGTGGAGGATGGGGGTCACCCCAGGGGGGAGGGGATCCCTGCAAGATGCCGACTTCCTCTCCTAGGGTGCATGCAGCAGTTATGACTGGCCAACCACCCTGAAATACATCCTGCATTTATGCATTTCCCATCAATACCCCCAAGGCCAGAAGTTTCTTTTAAAGGATGGGGGGAGGGGGTAGAAATGGGAGAAATGCTAACAGTGGACCAAAAAAAAAAATAAGTAAATAAAAACAGCAGACCCCACGGCCCCCACTCAGGCGGGTGAAGCAAGCGGCGGTGACAATGGGGAGAAATCAATGCCCAGCCGCGCCAGGCAGCTTTCAGAGGCCTCTTGACCTTGTCACTTCCTGGGTAATTAAGAGGCACTACAGTTTCGTGTCACTGTCAGGGCTGAATGTATATTGATAGATGTGTTCATCAAAGATTCTTTTTCCGATGGCCAGCCATGGTCCAAGGAAAGTGTTTTGTCTGGAATACCATGAAGGGAAAGTGACCGCGAGGGACCTGGCTTTCCTGGCGCAGAGAGAGCACCGGCCGGGGAGCAGCGTAGGCCGGAATGGACGGCTGGGTCCCCCGCTTCTTCCCCTCCGTCCCCTGGGAGCTCAGCTCTGCCAGTGTGGCAGGGGCAGCTGCACGCCTCACCCCAGCCATGTTCTTCCTCGGGTTCCTAAGAAACAACAATGCCAACAGCTCTCAGGGAGCCAGGCTGAGTCACAACGAGGCCTCTGGTGGTGGGGCTGGAGGGTTGATGTGTGGCGGTGTGGTGTGGTGGGGTGGGGTGGGGTGGGGTGGGGTGGGGTGAGGTGGGCGGTGGCCAGGCAGCTGCCTCCCTACTTTGGGCCCCCTTTTCCCCAAATAAGTAAATTGGAGGAAATCCCCATGTGGAGCCTTTTCCAGGACGGAGAGGCACCAGAAGCGTGAGAACTGGTTTCTGTCTTCCCCCACTGCCAAGAAGTCAGAGAGCATGGATTTCTGGGAGAGTGCAGTGGGTACCTCTGCCTGTATCTGCCCAATTCCAGCTACTGAGGCCACCAGGAAGGCCCTGAGGCAGTGGCTGAGAGCACCAGCCTGGCAAGCCTATGGTCATGAGTTCAAATCCCCGGGGCCCACATGTGCTCAGTAAAATCCTGCCAGCTCTGTTGTCTGTGAATCCCGGCATCGCAGATGATTTCTGTCATACCAGGTGTGTGAGAGCACCACAAAAAGGGGGTAACCCTCTGAGAGCATCGTGTCCAAAATGCTGCTGACCCCCCAAGCCTGGAAGTATGCTTTCGACCAAGCACATGTGTGAACACGGCAGCACCCTGTAGTGAGCTCCACCAACATAGCCTGTGTCCTGAAATGACCTGGGTAAGTCCCAGAGAGATTGCACACATCACAGCCGTGTGTGTGAGCTGCAGTGAGCCTCATGTATGAGTGGGCCAGAGAGACAGCTCAGCGGATAGAGCTTGTGTTTTACATGAAGGAAGCCTGGGCTCAAGTCCTGGTCCCTGAGCACTGTCAGGAGAGTACAGGACTGAGAGAGGGCCCTGAACACCACCGGGTCTGAGCCCCAAACAAACAACAACCCCCAAAATGTGAGGGTGTGTGAGAGTTGTGTTCATAGCAAAAATGACATTAACAATGACAAGGAAGAGAAGGGCGGTGGGAGGGAGTTAATATGTTGATTGATGATTAAGCCGGAAAAACTTTTTTAAAATGTCTTGGCTCAAGTTGACGTTTTCTTTTTCAGAATAGGGTATAGCAATAGCAATGCTCAGGGGTAACTCCTGGCTCTGCACTTACTCCTGGCGGTGCCCAAGGGGCCATATGGGATGCCAGGGATCAGATCAAACCCAGGTCAGCCACATGCAAGGCAAACACCCTCCCTGCTGTGCTATCATCTGGCCTGAGACTATTTTATTTTTGATCCCTTACCTCGTTTTGGAGCTGGAGCGATAGCACAGCGGGTAGGGCGTTTGCCTTGCACGCAGCCACTCCGGGTTCAATTCCTCCGCCCCTCTCAGAGAGCCCAGCAAGCTACCGAGAGTATCTCGCCCACACGGCAGAGCCTGGCAAGCTCCCTGTGGTGTGTTCGATATGCCAAAAAACAGTAACAACAAGCCTCACAATGGAGACATTACTGGTGCCCGCTCAAGCAAATCGATGAACAACGGGAGGACAGTGACACAGTGATACTTGTGATACTTCATTTTGGAGGTACCATAGCTTATGATACTATTAAAGCTGTTGCCCTCCAGCTACAGAACTTCTACACCAATTCCTCCACTAGAGCTTCACCCAGACATTTGCTAGGGTCTCCTGAGGTAAGGAGATCACTGGCTTCAGGTACACCCAGGATCTCCTTCCCCCCCTCCCCTCCAGCTTACTTGGGGCTGTGCTTGTGACCAGGGGCTGTGGGGCTACAGGATTGATCTCATCATCAACTCTGTAAAACAGCATCTTCCTCTGGGCTCCTGACCCCCAGCCCTCTCCAATGACCTTTGCATTCTCAGCTCTGGGCCCGTGGTCCAGCAAAGCACGTGGAAAGATCAGAGGCAAGAAGGCAGCTTGATGGCTGGCTGTGATCTACATCCAGGGGCCGCAGGACTCCGAGCCGTTCCCGTCACGAGATTTTCATCTGCAGGAACGGTATCTGGGTTGATCATTCCTCCACCTACCGCCACGCAGGGCCAAGGGACACACGGCAGAGAAGTCTGAAAAATAATGGGGTGAATATGCCACTCCCCAAAGAGCCTCCTCTCCATCACCTCTGGCCCTTCGCACAGGTACTTAGTTTTGCCATGGTTCCAGCAAAGCTGTTGGTGTGGCCCACGGATATTGAAACAGGTCTCTGCAAACAGGCCATTCTCTGCGTGCAGTTGCAGGAGTCCAATCTCCACGGGCTCTCCATGTGATGCAGAAATGCTCTGTCAAGGGCTGTCACACCACAGGGACCCCCTTCGTTACTGTGAAGTTCGATTTTTATTATGCCTAGTCATAATTGCTGGAGGAAATGAGAGCTGTGTGAGAAAAAGGCATATACTCATCCATTGTCACAATAGTACAGTTATCACTCAGCGGAGGCTGGTCCCCAGGGTCACTCCCATTCCCTGGACTGAGGCTGCATTTCCTGGCTGCTTCTACCCGACGGGAGGCACCAAGGCAGTGTGGCCCAGTGGGGGAGAGGGCAGAATCTCTGCGCATCCAGAAAGACCAGGCTTTCACCTGTCTCTCAGATCCTTTTCCTCTGTCTGACTGATATATACCTGTGCATGGGTTCTCATGGTGCCTTAGGGGTGGTGGGGTGAGGGTCCTGAGAGAGGCTGACCAGCTCAGGGGACTGAGAAACAGGGAAGCAAAGCTACTTGCTCCATAGAAATGAATAACTGAGGCTAGCGCAATAGTATACCAGGGAGGGCATTCACCTTGCATGTGGCCAACCTGGGTTCGATCCCCGAAACCTCATATGATCCCCCAGCACCACCAGGAGTAATACCTGAGTGCAGAGCCAGGTCACTGTCACTGTCCTCCCATTGTTCATCGATTTGCTCGAGGGGCCCAGTAACATTGTGAGACTTGTTACTGTGTTTAGCATATCGAATATGTCACGAGTAGCTTGCCAGGCTTTGCCGTGTAGGCGAGATACTCTCGGTAGCTTGCCGTGTGACCCCTAAAAAACAACAAAACAAGGGGCTGGAGAGATAGCACAGTGGGTAGGGCGTTTGCCTTGCACGCTGCTGACCCAGGCTCAATTCCCAGCATCCCATACGGTCCCCTGAGCACCACCAGGCATAACTCCTGAGTGCAGAGCCAGGAGTAACCCCTTGCATTGCGAGGTGTGATCAAAAAAAAAAAAAAAAGAAAGAAAAAAACAACAAAACAAAATGGAATGAACAACCATCGAGGCTAGACCGTATCTCTGGGGCATGAGCACTCAAAGTTTGTGTGCTCAAAAAACTATTTAGGAAGAGTCAAAGGGAGCAGCTACTGGAAAGAAAAGGCTAAGGAAGGCAGAAGTTGCCAACACCAATCAACAAAACTGTTTTGGTTGTGTGCAGGCATCACAACTGAAAAAGAAATTGTGAGTCCCACAGAGTCACCAACAGCGCAATTCCCCATCACGGCAACAACGAAAATAGCAAAAGGTGGGCGTGGAGGGAATAAAAAGAATAAATTAAAATGAAATTTATTTTATTTCTCCCCATGAGCACTGAGCATCCTCCCACCAGGATGCTCAAGGCCAGAGAGATAGTTCAGAGGGTAAGGTGCTTGCCTTGCAGAAGGCTGACTCAAGTTCAATTCCCAGAACTGCATCTGGTTCCCGGAGCACTGCCCAGGAGAGACCTTTGAGTGCAGAGTCCGGAGTAAGCCCTTAGCACAGCTGGGTGTGGCCCCCAAGTCAGTGAGTGACAGCATCCGCTTTGTGCACCCACGCTGATGAGCAGAAAGTAAGGGAAGAGCAGTCCTGCATGGGGGACCCCCAGCATGCTAGCAACTAGACCACTGTGTAACCAAGTCCTGGAAACACGCCTCGTGTGACTGCAAAACTGGACGTTTCATTTGATTGCACGAGTTCACATCAGTGAATGTGAAGAGCCGTCTGTGCCGACCAGTTGCTGTGCCAGAGAACACAAAATCCCGACCCATCTCTCTATTTCCATGACCCAGAAACAACACAGAAATTTATTTGGGGACTTGTAGTGCCATGAGAAAACCATGTGAAGCAGCAAACAAACCGATTTGAAGAAGGAATTCAGGTCATCATGCTCTTGGCGTCTATCTTTTCAAAGTCGATTAGGAGGCCCGAGAGGATGGTCGGGTTCTGGCCTTGCACGCGGCTGATACAATTCTCAGTACAGCATCTGATCCCCTGAGCACTGGCAGGAGTGATCTCTGAGCACAGAGCCAGGACTAAGGCCTGAGCTCCCGGAAATAGCCCCCGGACAAGCAAAACATTTCAAAGTCAGTGAGGGCCTGACTAGAGCAGAGAACACGGCAGGGAGCCCCTGGGCGAGTCAGCCCCATGCTCCCACCAGGATGCTCAGTGCTTCCTCCCCTGCCTGTCCCTGACCCTCTCGACTCACCCCAACCCCCGCAGCACTGAGGTCAGCCACGTTGCCTGAGACTCTGCAGGGACGGCGGCCGCTGCTGCTATCTCCCTCCCACGCCAGCCCCACGCCTGCCACAGCGCAAGTGCTCAACGGAAGGCTTGAACTGGATCCCAACGCTTGGCTGAGGCCCTTAAGAGAACAAGGTCATGGAGGAAGTCTCGTCCGCTCGGAATTCAGAGGCTGAAGCCCTAATCTCCCCCAAATGATAATATTTGGGTGGGGGGGATGGAGGGAGCTTAGGAACATAAGGAGGGTCAGATTTATCCATCAGGGTGGGAATGATGACCCTTAGAATAAGGGGGAGAGACCCAAGAGGTCCCAGCAACAAGTGGCCTGCAAGCCGGAAGCGGGCCCTCCCCGGCACTGATCGGTGACTCCCGCACCAGGACGCTGGTTCTATGGCACCTGCAGAAATGCTCCGTGTCTCGGTTCTTGATGGCAGGCAAGCCACGCTGAGAAAGTCGGGTCTCGAGCAGGCTCACTTTGGATATTAGCTCTTTCCAGGGACCCTCATTAAAAGTGAAAATGAAACCAACCCATCCCTCCCTCCGCCGCACCCCCCCCCCCCCCCAGCACATCCCAGGCCAGGGGGACTGTGGAAGCAAAAAAGAGCGTTTGAGGAAAAGAGCTGGGTGAGTAGTGAGTTGGAGCCGGTAGGGATCAGGAGGCGAGAGGGCAGAAGGGGGCAGGAGGGGGCAACTTCCTGGAGAAAGTGGCATTTAGGGGCTGGAGCAATAGCACAGCGGGTAGGGCATTTGCCTTGCACGCTGCCAATCCGGGTTCCATTCCCAGCATCCCATACGGTCCCCGAGCACCACCAGGAGTGATTCCTGAGTGCATGAGCCAGGAGTAACCCCTGAGCATCGCCGGATGTGACCCAAAAAGAAAAAAAAAAGTGGCATTTAGAGGGATACAGTGGGAGCACTGTGTGGAGACAGGAGGTGGATGGGGCCAGAAAGCCGGGGCCAAGGAGGCAGGAAATGGGGGGCCTGGGGAGGTCTGTGAGCCGGGGACTTGAGTGTACTTTGAAGCAGCGCGTGGTGCTGGGGGCACCTTCTGAAGCCGGGAAGAAATCCTGCTCTGGCCAACGTGCTCCCTCAGGAACTGGGGTGCTCTAGCCTCCTCTTCCAGGACAGCGATCCCCTCCCCCACCCTGAGTCCACCCCCTCCCACCCGCCCCCAGGAGCAAGGGTGGACAGCTGAACCCCCTGTGCGGCCTCCCAAGTGGCCGTGGGAAGGGGCTGAGTCCCCGGCTCCCCCTCACGCCCTTCCGGCCTGCTGTGAAATCCGCCTCAGCTGCAGAAGCCCCAGAGATCCGCTTCCATCTGCTGGCCCGGGCTGCCGGGAACGCCTGGACTCCAGAGGGGACGGCCGGGCTGGGGGTGGGGACAGCGCCCCCCCCCCCCCCAACCCCCGCAGTAAAGGGCAGCTCGGCCTGCCTGGGAACAGCTGCCCAGCCAGTCACCCATTCCGCAGACCCTGAGAGCGGGGGTGGGGGGGAGCACATCTGTTCTGAGTGAGGGGCGCCCCTGGGCCGGGATGGGGGAGGGGCACAAGGGGAAACTCACCGAGGTCAGGGGACTTGGGTGACTAAACAGGCAGGGTCCTTGAGGTACCCCCCCCAAGGTCCGGAAATCCCCAGACTTCTCTCTGGTCCAGGAAGCACCCCTGGTCCAGACCCCAGACAGGCCGGGCCCCGCCCCGCGGGCTCGCTGCACGCCCCAGGGCTTACGCCACGGGCTCCCCAGCGACTTGGGAGCAGACACAGATCAGCAGCTGTTGCTTCTGCGCTGTCTGCACCGTTTCCTCCCCGCGTTCAGCTGGACACAAAGGGTTCCCCTCCTGGGGTGCCTGCCTTGTGACAGGCCTCTGGGTACTGCCCTCTGGAGGAGGGGGGGATGGACAAAGGGGGAGGCATATAAGGAGGCTCCAGCTCTCTCCGGGCCAAGGGCCGTCCAGCCCATGCCAGGATGCGCAGCAGGAAGTGAGTGTGCAGGACAGGAAGTGGGCAGCGGGAGGGGCCAGGTGTAGCCACGGGCCCTCTGCAAGGGGCTGCTCACGATCCCAAGGACGCAGAGCACCTGCACCATCCTAGCCCCAGGAGAAGTTAGTGGAAGGCCTCCGGGAGCCTTTCCTGCCGCCCCACGGCTCTCCCTGAGGCTAATGCGGGCTCCAGGTGCTGGTCCTTGCCCGCTCCAAGCCTGGTCTGTCCAGAAGGTCCATCTGTCACATGACAAATGACCACAAACTTAGTGGCATAATGGATTCCAGTAAAGAATGGGAAGGTGGGGGCTGGAGCGATAGCACAGCTGGTAGGGCGTTTGCCTTGCATGCGGCCAACCCGGGTTCGATTCCCAGCATCCCATATGGTCCCCCAAGCACCACCAGGAGTGATTCCTGAGGCAGAGCCAGGAGTATCCCCTGTGCAATGCCTGGGTGTGACCCAAAGAAGCAAAAATAGGAGCGATAGCACAGCAGGTAGGGTGTTCACCTTACACGCGGCCAACATGGCCGACCCGAGTTCGATTCCTCTGCCCCTCTCGGAGAGCCCGGCAAGCTACCGAGAGTATTCGATATGCCAGACACAGTAACAACAAAGTCTCCAATGGAGACGTTACTGGGCCCGCTCGAGCAAATAATAATAATAATAATAATAATAATTAAGAATGGGAAGGTACTGGAGCACAGAAGCCCGGGATGAGACTCGCTAGGCTTAGAGCAGGGCAGGCCGTTTCCTTTCCGAAACTCGGGGGGAGTTTGTCTCTGTTTTTCCCTCTGGTCACGGTCCCTGCAGCTTCCAAGGCAGCAGAGGTCAGGAGACGCTTCTGGCAGTCAGACCCAAGGCGCCTCAGGCCGCAGCAGCGCAGGAACCATCGGAAATTACCTGTGGTACAATCCCTATTCCCCCTCCCGGCTCTGGGGTAGAAGACCAAGTCCCCACCCTTCATCACACTCCGCCGGCCCGTTGGCTGCAACGTGCAGAAGTCTCTAGACAGTTCCTGGAAAGCGGATGGAGGCTCACAGACCTTGACTCGCATCCTTGGGGCTTTCCAGACTCGATTCTCAAGGCTGCTCTGCTGCGTTTTAGTTTGCAATTGATTCATAAGAGGCACAGAATCTAATCCTAACCTGATTCCAGACTCAGAACAATAACCCGGAGAAAAAAGGTCAGAAAACAGCGCACTCTCGGGCGTTTCCTCTGAACCCTGATGAAAACTGTGCTCAGCAGCCCCCCTCCCCCCGCACCCACCAACCAAGGCAGACACCTGCCCCCCACACACACCCCTAACCCTCCACCCCCCACCCAACACCCCCCCCCCCCCCCCCCCCCCGCGCGCTTGTCCTGGCTCCCTGCTCTTACCCGGCAAAGAGTTAGGGCATAAGAAGCCCAAACCTAAAACTTGAGACATTCTCTTCTCTGGAACTACAAATACAGTAAAATAATCTCAAGTCCTGGGGCCCAGGGAGATGGTACCGGGTTCAGGATGCCTGCCTTGCATTCCTGCCACCCCATAGGGTCCCCTGAGTACAGAGACAGGAGTAAACCCTGAGCACTGTAACTATGGACCCCACCCCCACCCCCCGAAAATGTAAAGCCCTAATCTCAGCTGGCATAAATACTGTCACCGTTTTGGAGTGTGGTCGGGACACACTCTTTTTTGCATGCCACCCAGCGGCCTGACTTTAGGACAGAGGTCTGCTGTCTGTCTCTCTCTCCCACCAAGTGCAACCAGTCCCAGCGCTGTTAGGCGCTTTGCAATTACTTGACAGCCAGCAGGAAACCTCGGGCAAATAAATCTTCCCCCTTCTGGGGGCTAAGGATCTAGAGATTTCCACCCTCTGCCCCTCTCCCCCCAGCTCCCAAGCCTCCTCAGGTGGTAACGCCAAGCATGACCGGTTCTCTCTGGGGGATGGGGGTGCTCTATTGTGCAGCCAGGTGACACGTCCCCCCCACCGGGATCCTGGCTGGTCCCACTCGTTTCTCTGGCGCGTGCCTCTCTGCCACCCACCCTTTCCCACACTCCAGGACCAGCCCCGCCCCCTCGCCT
This sequence comes from Sorex fumeus, assembly GCF_029834395.1. Classification (NCBI taxonomy): domain Eukaryota; kingdom Metazoa; phylum Chordata; class Mammalia; order Eulipotyphla; family Soricidae; genus Sorex; species Sorex fumeus. Next base: position 60,980,014 of record NW_026606101.1, read on the forward strand.
GGTCACCTCTCGAAGGCTTCCCCGGCACTCTGCCATCCTCCAGAATAAAGGAAACATTTTCGGGTTTGACAAGCCCAACATTTGCATGTCTGTTGTCAGAGGGCGAAACAGTCTGGGGGGGATTAAGTCTGCCCCCCACCCCCCACCTCTTCCCTCTCCATCCAAGCCAAAGTATGAAAACATTCTTGACATAGCTGCCTGGAAAAGGATTTCTAAAGAGAAAAAAAAAAAAAGCCACCTGCACCCTGTGAGTTCAGTGGTGTGAAAAGCACCCCCAAGGAAGGAAGAGGACGGGGTGGGGAGCCCAAGAGAAACACTCGCTTCCGTCCTAGCTCAGGCTACTGGGCCACACAGCAGCACCGGCTCCTGCGGGGGACGCCAAGGGTGGGCTGAGCTGCTATGTGTGGGTGCGGCTCCCAACACCCCCTCCCCCTGCCTCCCTGGGTGCTGGGCAGCAGCCAGTTCCCCCCTGAGTCAAGCTGTAGACAAGAAGCATGAGGCAACAAAGGACTGAGGGGGGGGCGGGGGAGCTCTCCAGAAGGGAAAAGGCCCTGAACTGGGGGGAGAAGAGACCCACATCAAGTCCTGTCGGGGAAGCCCTGCTTCTGGGGAGACCCCCAGGCCTAGTCTGAGAATTGCTGACTTCCCGGTAGGATTCCTAGAAAAAAATTCTTTTTTTTTTTTTTTTTTTTTTGCTTTTTGGGTCACACCTGGCGATGCACAGGGGTTCCTCCTGGCTCTGCACTCAGGAGTTACTCCTGGTGGTGCTCAGGGGACCATATGGGATGCTGGGAACTGACACCAGGTTGGCCGCATGCAAGGCAAACGCCCTACCTGCTGTGCTATCTCACAAGCTGGGGGGGGGGGGGGGGGGAGGAGTCTTGTTGTACCCAAAAGGAGAGAGAGAACAAAAGGGAATGCCCTGCCACAGAGGCGGGGTGGGATGGGGGGGATGGGGGTGGGAGGGATACTGGGATCCATGGTGGTGGAAAATGGGCAGTGGTGGAGGGATGGGTATTTGATCATTGTATAATCGAAACCCAAGCACAAAAAATTGTAAATCTACAACTGTACCTCATGGTGTTTCACTAATAAAATTTTTTTTTAAAAAGTCTTGTTGTGCGACCTGTCCTAATTCTTTGGTTGGTTTTGGTCACATCCACGAGGTCACATCCACGACTCAGTGCTTAGGGCCTCGCTCTGGGAGAAAACTTGAGGTTCTGGCATGCAAGTGGATGCTCTCAGCTCCAGACTATGGAACCATTGCCCCGGCCTTTGTCCTCAATGACCAATTTTTTTTGTTTGTTTTTTGCTTGTTTCAGGGTCATTCCTCGGCAGTGCTCAGAGGCTACTCCTGGCTCTGCGCTCAGGGTTCACTCCTGGCAGGATGCAGGGACTCTATGTGGTACGGGGGTGTCAAACCCCATTTGGTCCCATGCAAGATTAAGTGCCTGGGGCCTGGAGCAATAGCACCGCGGGTAGGGCATTTGCCTTGCACGCAGCCAACCTGGGTTCGATTCCCAGAATCCCATATGGTCCCCCGAGTACCGCCAGGAGTGATTCCTGAGTGCATGAGACAGGAGTAACCCCTGAGCATCGCCAGATGTGACCCCCCCCAAAAAAAAGATTAAGTGCCAGTATAATTTCAGTATTATCTCCCCTGGCCCTGCTCAAAATCATTAAAAATTATTTCCACAAAGGCTGTCTCATCTCTGTCAGGCTTGGACCCTCCTAAGCAACCCAGTCTTTTGACCGGATGTGTTTTGCCGTCATGGTCCCAGAGAAAGCTCTGGCTCTGCCCCAGAAAGTGAAGTGTGCGTATGGAGTCGGGGCAGAGGGAGGAGGAGACTGCTGGCCAGGTCAGTGTGGCAAGGGGCCATTTTATTTCATTTTGGTGGTGGTTGTTTCTGGCACTGGAGGTCAAACCCAGGGCCTCTCACAGGCAAAGCAAGTGCTGACCACTGAGCCACAGGGCCCGAAAGTTGCCCCTCATCTGCCCCCCCCCATTCATTCCACATTTGAGTGTCTACACTTGAGCACCATGGAGTTATCCTGCATCGCATGACGGCTGCCTCCAAGCTCGAGTGGATGCATCACCCCACCCCAAGCCCAGGAGAACGTGAGTAGGAAGAAGGGGACACTGCACAATGGTCTAAGGGGGTCGACCATGGAAAGGGCCAAGGGAAGGCCCCCCAGTAGCGCTGAAGAGCTGCCCGGGGCACATTGCTGGAGACCAGTGACTGCCAGGGGCCCAGGCAGAGGCAGCTGGGTCCAGCAGAAGGAATCTCTTGTCCAAGGACTATAATGTGTGGAACGGTCCCCCCAGCCCAGGGAGGGGAGACCCCTTAAAGAGCTCAGGGCGCAGACCCTGTATGTCTGCCCTGCCGGGGTGCGAAGGCCTCGAGGCCCCACCTGAGGCTCAGCTGTGATCTGTCCTTGGACCACCTCCCAGGGCCCCGGAGTGGCTTGGAGGCTGCTGCCCCGGGGTGGCTTTTAGGACTGTCGACCTAAAAGGGGAAGCTTGAGGAAAGAAGGGGGAGGCCCGAGAGATCAGACAGGAGTGCAGCGTTCACCTTGCCTGCAGGCTGGTCCCCCAGCACCGCCAGGAGTGTCCTCTGGGCACCGCCAGACAGGCCTCCAAAACAAACCAAAAAAGGAACACGAGTAGGGAGGAAAGGACTGTCTACTTTTATTATTAGTCACTGTCCTCTCGTTGTTCATCAATTTGCTCGAGCGGACCCAGTACGTCTCCATCATGAGACTTGTTGTTACTGTGTTTGGCATATTGAATACGTCACGGGGAGCTTGCCAGGTTTTGCTGTGCGGGCGAGATACTCTCGATAGCTTGCCGGGCTCTCTGAGAGGGGCAGAGGAATCGAACTTGGGTCGGCCATGTTGGCCGCTTGCAAGGAACTTATTATTATTATTAGTGTTTAAACTCTATGTTGTTTGGTTAGTTTGGTTTGTGAGGACACACACACACACAGACACACACACACAGGCTGGCTTTGTGCTTGCGGTCCCTCCAGGCAGTGCTCAGGGGATCATGCAATGCTGGGGAGTGAACCCAGGCCTCCCACATGCAAATAAGGCTTTGCAAGTGCTCATCCCCTTGAGGTACCTCTCTGGGCCCTCTTTAGTGGATAGGGCATTTGCCTTGCACGAGGCAAACCTGGGTTCAATTCCTCCGCCCCTCTCAGAGAGCCCAGCAAGCTACCGAGAGTATTCCGCCCACATGGCAAAGCCTGGCAAGCTACCCGTGATGTATTCAATATGCCAAATACAGTAACAAGTCTCACAATGGAGACGTTACTGGGCCCGCTCAAGCAAATCGATGAACAACGGGAGGACAGTGCTACAGTGCAGTGCTATAAATAGGTTTGAGAGAGAGGGAGAGAGAAAGAGAGAGGAAAGAGAGAGGGAGAGAGACAGAGGGAGAGAGGGGGAGGAGAGAGAGAGGGAGTGAGAGAGAGCGAGAGAGAGAGGGAGAGAGTAAGAGGAAGGGAAGGAGGGAGGGAGGGAGAGAGGGAGGGAGGGAGGGAGGGAGGGAGGGAGGGAGGGTTGGAGGGATCCATCCTCAGCACTGCTCCAGGGGAAAGGCATGCTGGGAGACTGTGCCAGGAACCTACCACTCACTGGTGATGTGGAACTGCCGAGGTCACACCCAGTAGGACCCATGGGGTGCTGGGGATCAAACTCAGGGTCTAAAGCATGCAGGATATTCCACCCTTCTGAACTATCTCCCCAGTCCAAAGTGCTTTAACACATCGGCCCTAGCAGAAATTTGTGTTCATTAAACCACATCCAAGTGTGAGCTACTGGTGGTACATGCCAGTATCGACGTGATAAAGAAGAGCTTGTCCCCTCCTCTTCAGTGATCCTGGGATCTGCAGGAAGTCTGTTTGACAGGTGAGGGGGGTGGGGGGGACCCGGCCAGAGAAGAAGCCCTCTGGCTCTGCCTCGAAGCCCCCAAGTGTGGCAGAAAAGAGTCGATGCCAGCCCCTTCACGCCTTCTCCCAGGGCCTGGTGAGCTTCCAACTTCCTTGAGAGGCGCACAGCAGAGTCATTGCTACAAAGTCCACTGAACTGCCTTGGTCTTCCTGCAGGTGCAGAGCATTTCCTGGGCAAGCCCGGGGTTGGAGCAGAGGGGACGTCAGCGCGTGGCACACAGACAGTGATGCTCAAGGTAGACGGGATTTGAGGACACAGTGCAGACGTCCAGGGGGCAGGGGTGGGGGTGGGGACCATCTGACCTCAGCTCTGCACCAAGGACACCCTAAAGCCGAAGAACTTTCAAGCCGAGCCCTCTCCATCTCTCGGTGGCTGGCACCCCCAGACCCGACTCGACCACCCAGTTCTGCTCCGTGCTGATCTGATTAGTCACTCCGAACGCTGAAGTCATTAATTCAGGAAGGAAGCCACGCTCGCTGCCTCCTCTTCTCCCCAGAGTTTGCTGCCGTTGCAAAACAGATGAGTAATCAGACATTCCCAGAGCCGCGGCCAGCCCAGGGCCAAGAACGGTGTCTGGCAGCTCGTTTGCTGGAGGGGAAGCCAAGCTAGGGCCTGAATCACACCGGGTCGGGGACGAGCAAGGCCAAACTTGCCCCGCTGTGCAATCCAGCCTCACCTCCGACACCAGCGACAGACAGATCACTTAGTCGCCAAGCCTCGGCAGCCCCACCCACAGCTGGGCCTGACCCTGGGTGCCATGAACACTGCTGCCTCTGGGACTGGGGGAGACTCCAAGGAGGTTCAGAAGCAAATGTGCAAAGTCAAACAACTAATTAAATATGGAGAGACGTCTCATCTCTCCATTCTTTGTCTCCAGCAATTTCTTTGGCATGAAGTCACTCTCCAGGAAGGTTGGCATGCTAAGGAAACACGTGAAAGGTAAATCATGAGAACTACCAAAATGTCTGCCAGTAGGCAGATCATTTTTTTTCTTTTCTTTTGTTTTTCTTTATTGTTATTATTTTTTAATCTTATTGAATCAGCATGAGATAGTTACAAGCTTTCATGTTTGGATTACAATCACACAGTGATCAGACACCCCTCCCTCCACCAGTGCACATTCCCCACCACCAATATCCCCGGTATATCCCCCCTTTCCCGCCCTCCCCCTGCCTCCATGGCAGGCAGTATTCCCCATACTCTCTACTTTGGGGCATTATGGTTTGCAGTGCAGATACTGAGAGGTTATCATGTTTGATCCATTATCTACTTTCAGCACACATCTCCCACAGATAGGTTTTTTGAAGGTATGGAGTGGAGCATAGAGATAGTATGGAATTAAGGTATTTTCGTGCATGTAATTTGTGGTGTCCCCCCGGAACTGCCAGGAGTAGTCCCTGAGTGTATTGCTGAAGGGGGAAAAGAAGGAAGGAGGGAAGGAGAGAAGGAAGGAAGGGAAGGAGGGAGGGAGGGAGGGAGGGAGGGAGGGAGGGAGGGAAGAATGGGAGAGTAAAGGATTAAGACACTTGCCTTGCCTGCAGCCTACCCCAGTTTGTACCCCAGCACCACATATGATCCCCCAAGCACTGCCAAGAGTGGTCTCTGAGCACAAAGCCTCATGTGACAATTGAGCGACACTGATTGTGCATCCTCCAAAGTACGTAAAAGTAAAATTAAAAATAAAATGATCGCTGGGGATATAGACTCAGGGTTATGGGGCATGTCTTGCATGCACCTGATCCAGGTCCAACCCCCAGCACCACAAGGCCTCCCAAGCGTCACCAGGGTGGACCTGGAGGCCCCCCAGTCCCCACTGGAGAGGCCTCAGTACTGCCACTGGGGCCAGAGCAGCACTGCATCCCTGGCCTTCAGTTGAAACTGTTGTCAAGAGGGCCATTATCTGGGAGGCCCCCTCAAAAAAAAAAAAAAAAAGGAAAGGAAGAAAGAGAAGTGGGCTTAAATGACACAGTAATCAGCCATGTAGAAAGACTGGCACTGCTCTCTGTTCTGCCATGGAGAAATCCACCACATGCGTTAAAAGCAAGAGGACAGGCGACAGAAATAGCCGTAATCACAGCAGCCCCCTATCAGAGTGTGCCACCGGGCTGGGGGGCAGGAAATGCACAGACGCTTGAGGGGGTAGGGGCTGTCTCAGAGGGAGGCAGAAAGACCCCCCAGAGCTGGCCTCGGGAGCTCCGGGAGACAGAGTGTCAGGAGCGAGATGGCAGATGGAGGGGCTGAGTTTCCCCTTCTCTCTCCCCACGGGATTGCTGAGCAGGGGCCTGGGCAACCGATTTAAAATCCAAAAACTGGCTCCCAGACCGGGAGCCAAGGCCGCTGCTGGGCACAGAGCAGCCTCCCAGCAGGCCCCAGCACAACAATGTGGCCGCCACCGGGCAGCAGCGGACACACTAGCGTTTCCTGTCTGTTTGTCCTTCTGGGCTAGTTCGGTACATGGCAGCCCTTTGGGGAAAGATCGCCAACACCACCGAGGCAGAGAGAAGGGGGTGGCTGCTTGGGGGGACACCCCCTGCATGCACTGGGTTCAAGTCCCCACTAAGCTGGTGCCAGATGCCTGAGTCTCCTCCCCAGCTGCTGGCAGAGCAGCTCTGCCTTCCGGAACAGTGAGGAGGGCGTGGGAGCTACTTGAGCCCTGTGCACGAGATGCATAACACGCCAAACACTCACAGAGGATTGGGGGGTGGGGGCTGTTTGTTTGTTTGGGTTTGATTTGTTTTTTTTGTTTTGTTTTTTTTTGTTTTTTTTTGCTTTTTGGGTCACACCCTGTGATGCACAGGGGTTACTCCTGGCTCTGTACTCAGGAATTACTCCTGGCGGTGCTCGGGGGACCATATGGAATGCTGGGAATTGAACCCGGGTCAGCCGCGTGCAAGGCAAACGCCCTGCCCATTGTGCTATTGCTCCAGCCCCTGGTTTGGTTTTGATATAAAATCAAAACCATAAAATCACTCCTGGCCGTGCTTGGGGGACCATATGGGATGCCAGGGATCGAACCCAGGTTGACTGCGTGCAAGGCAAGCACTCTACCCACTGTGCTATCCCTCATGGATTTTTTTTTCTTTTGGGTCACACCCAGCGATGCTCAGGGGTTTCTCCTGGCTCTGCACTCAGGAGTTACTCCTGGTGGTGCTTGGGTGACCATATGGGATGCTGAGGATTAAACTCGGGTTGGCCGTGTGCAAGGCAAATGCCCTACCTGCCTCTGGTCCATCTCAGAGTTTTTATTTATTTATTTATTTTTTATTTTTTTGCTTTTGGGTCACACCCGGCAATGCACAGGGGTTACTCCTGGCTCTGTGCTCAAGAATTACCCCTGACAGTGCTCAGGGGACCATATGGAATGCTGGGAATCGAACCCGGGTTGGCCATGTGCAAGGCAAACGCCCTACCCGCTGTGCTATTGTTCCAGCCCCAATACGGAGTTTTTAAAGACTTAATTTTGTTTGTTTGTTTGTTTGTTGCACTAGAATGATAGCACAGAGGGTAGGGCATTTGCCTTGCATGCGGCTGACATGGCCGACCCGAGTTCAATTCCTCCACCCCTCTCGGAGAGTATCTCGCCCGCACGGCAGAGCCTGGCAAGCTCCCTGTGACGTATTCGATATGCCAAACACAGTAACAAGTCTCACAATGTTACTGGGCCCGCTCGAGCAAATCGATGAACAACGGGAGGACAGCTTGTTGCACACCTTCCCCAGGTAGGGGAGGTGTGCCTACCAGGAGGTGTTCCCCTGAGCAGAGAGCCAGGCGTAATTCCTGAGCACCACCAGGTGTGGCCCCAGAACAAGAACAAAAACACCCAAACAACAATACAAAATACCTCCCTGCATCTGGGCAGAGATGGAAAGACCTGGAAGGTGCCTGGAGACTCGTTCCTGGACCACTTCTCTGATGCCCCTCCTGGCCTCAACGTCTCTTCCTGGAGGTGGGAATGAGCGAGGCGGCGGCCGAGTGCAGAGGGCACTGCTCAGGAGGGAGAGGTCGAGGGGGATTCTAGAGGTTTAAAGGAGGAGACGCTCTGTTCCCCCTCCTGCTGCTCTGTGGCCTTAGTGTCCCCCGTCACACCCCGCACCTCAATCGCACCCTGCTTCCTGTCCTTTCTGGGGAGCCAGCAGTGCCCGGATGCTGGGCTGCTGAGTGTGGGTCTTGCTCAGGCCCCCACGTCCATCGGGCGCCTTGGAAAGGTCACCAAGTCAGGAAGCCATTCTCTTCCCATTGTCACTACTTGTGACCCCGGGGCATTGTGGCCAGAGGTGGGCAGATGGGGCACCAGGAGAGGGTCCTGGACCTTGTGGATACAAAGGGGAAGAGCATGTGGGCGGCACCTGTGGGCAAGAGAAGGGGCAATGGTTGGTGGAGGCGGGTGGCAGGGGACAGGAATGGAGGTGGGGCTAGGGGTGCTCAGCCAACACAGAGGCAAGAGGCAGGAGCCAAGGCCAGCTGACGTGGCAGATGAAGGACCCCCATTTGAGAAAGCACGCTTTGGAAAAGACTGGAGTAACTCTGAGTGACCACGCGCCACCACTCACCGTAACTAGCATCTCTACCACGAACCATAGTGGTCTTGCTTACATGTGCCGGGGATGGAACTCAGCTCAGCAGCGTGCGGCGCTGGTCCCCCTGTACTATGTCAGAGGGCTCCAGGGAAGCAGCCGGGGGTCGTCTGGTTGGAAGAATCACCGGGGCGGTGCTTGGAGACCCCCCACTAGGGCTCTATAAAGGAGGCCAGACACTGGTCAGGCATGAGGGCCCCAGGAGACCCTGAGGTCACGCACGGCGTCCCCCAGGCCCTTTCTCATCCCCACTTCTCCATTTTCATGCTCCCCTCCCCCTCTCCCCAGCTGTATACCCGCCACTCCCATTTCTCTGTCCACCCTCCTTTTGTGAGTAGACGAGGCTCATCTGACGGTGCTCCGAGGCTCCTCCTGACTCTGTGCTCTGGAGGGACTCCCGGTGGCACCAGGAATTCCAACCCGGGTCAGCCACATGCAAGGCTAGTGCCTTAACCCCTGTGCCATCTCTCCGGTCACCTGTCCACTTGCTTTGTCACCTGTCCACCTTGCTTTGTCAACAGCACAGACCTCCTCCCCACCCAGCTCAGGCTGGGGTTTAGACAGAACACTGGGCCTCTGTCCTTACAGTCAGGGCTCATTTTGATCATTCACAGCCATTTATCAGATTATTATCAGCTGACAGGGCGCCAGACACCCCGTATGAATAATCACTGAAGAAAAAAAAAAACTAGGAATGAGATGAGGAGGTGACTCGGCCCTAGAACACCTAACTGGCACTACATGTGAGTCTCCGAGTTCGATCCTCAACATGGCCAAAAATAAATAAAGGCAAGCAGCAAAGGACACAGAATTTGGTACCTCTCTTGTGGAGTCAGCAGGGTGGAGGGGAAAAAAAGCTGATCCCTAAGCTCTTAAAACTGGAATAATCTCTCAGCAATAGGGGTCACCCTGAAAAGCTTGCATTAAAAAAAAAAATCAATGTACTATTATTTATTAATTCTACGGCTCTGTCTTAAATGGTCCCCCGTCACCAGGATGGAATCAATAAATGGCAACATTTTCCCCGCGCAGGTGTTGTGAAACCAGATTTCCAAGGGGTGGAGTCTCCTTCCACACACATTAATTTCTCAGTCTGGGGTCTTCCCCACCCGCCCAGCCCCCAAAGCAGACAAATGAGGCCCTACACTTGGGGTAATAAGGCTTAACAGTGAGGCGCTTTAAAAAAAAAGTGAATCATTTCTCCATGCGCCTCTGCTAATCTCTCTTGGTAACATTAATTATGAGTTGCTGCAGCGTGCCCCAAGGCGAGCCCGGCTTTCCCAGGACAATTAAAGTTACTTAATTATTAAAAACTGTGTGTGCTGCTAGAGGCAGCGGGGCCTGGCTCCCACAGCCCCACACAGCACTGACCGGACACTCTGTGGGAACTCGGCTCCTTTCCCCAAGCCATTGTCAGTCTTTCCAAATAGTCTATGAAAATCCCACCGCCCGCCGCCGCCCCCCACCCACCCCAGCGGGAATGATTTACACGCCCTGCTCTCTCACTGGGCCTCTCTCTCTCTCTCTCTCTCTCTCTCTCTGCTGGTTGGACTCCCTCAGGCTGGACTCCATCTCCCCCAGAACCCCCCAGCTAGTGGCCTGGGGAAAGGGGGGGTCTAGGGCAAGGGGTCAGCCCTGAGCCCCAGGGAGACACATGCCAACTGCCCTGCACGGGAACCAATGGAGCCTTGGTGCGGAGTGGGGTCCCCTTGATCCCCTTCGTCATCATGTCTTCAGCCCCACTGAAGCAGGAAATGCGCCCCCCCCCCCCCCCTGACAAAGAGCAGAGGGGAGCCGGCTGGGGGCCAGGCCAGAGTGTCCCGGTTCCAGCATTTTGCAGTCCTCTGCAAGGACTTTGGTGGTGGAAGTGAAGAATCTTGGGGCGGGGTGGTCGGTTGTGTCATCAGCACCCAGGGGCCAGTCGCTCCTGCATTCTGGGTCTGGATTCATAGTCAGGGGCCCTTCTTCCAAGTCGGATTCTTTGTTAAACTTACTACAACCGAGAAAAACCTTCAAATGTTCAATTTCGGGGTCAGAGAAAGCTCGATGAGCCGAGTGCATATGGGACCCACTGGAAATCTGGGTTTGATCCCCATCACCACATGGACCCCAAGAACAAAACCAGGAGTGACCCCCTAAACACTGCTGGGGATGGCCCAACCAGTCCCCCCCTCCACTTCCCCTGCTCAAATTTTCTGCTTCACAGGGGCTGGAGCGATAGCACAGTGGGTAGGCCATTTGCCTTGCACGCGGCCGACCTGGGTTCGATTCCCAGCAGCCCATAAGATCCCCTGAGCACCACCAGGAGTGATTCCTGAGTGCAGAGCCAAAAGTAACCCCTGTGCATCACTGGGTGTGACCCAAAAAGCAAAACAAACAAACAAACAAACAGAAAAACCCACAACAACAAAAATTTCCTGCTTCACTCTCTCATCCTTTCCCTCAGCAAATACTCACTGAGGCCCACCCAGTGCTTGAGAAAAAAGTCGAGAAGGAAGAGGAGAGAAACTCCTGACCTCATGGAGACACAGTTCTTGAGTTGTGGTCCTCTGGCATGCAGGAGAAACCAAAGGGGAGAAGACAAGAAGCTGGCTCCTGGGATCTTCCAGAAAGCCTTTGAGACAGGGGAGTCTGTCCCCTTCACCCAGAGAGCATGCTCAACAGACCCCGTTTCATGCTATGCTGCTTCCCCCACCCAATTCTGCCCCAGCCCCCCAAACCTGAGCCTTCGAGTTCCATAGGAACAGCTCGTTGGCCACGAGAAGCACCGCCTGTGTGATTTTAAATGCCCACCATTAATCCCACTGCTTGGGGCCTACCACAAGACACAAAAGCACACCTTTGAAAAGGCACGTGCACTCTGCACACTGCTGTTCACTGCAGCACTCTCGACAGCATCCAGAGTGTGGAAACTAGCCAGGCGTCCCCTGTCAGGGAGAAGGTAGCTCAGCTGTGGTTTGTCTACTCCATATGACACTATGCGGGTCCATGGGATGATGAAATACGCAACTCGCTGCAACTTGGATGGAACTAGAGGACCTTATGTGAAGTCAGAAGGACAAGGCCACATGCCAGGTGTTCTCATGGATCTGTGGTCTACAGGGTAATGTGTCTAGGGCACGGTAGGGAGCAAAGATGGGCAAACTGCTGGCTCCGGGTTATAGAAACGGAAATGTCAAGGAAGGAGAAAGGGAGTGAGGAAGCCAGAGGGGAGGGAACAAGGCAGGGTCGGGGGCCCTGGACCCTCTCTACTCTAGATGTAGAGATTCTGCAGGTATCTAGACCAGTAGATCCAATACTACCAAAGCATGGGCCCAAGTTAGAACGAACTTTCAAAACTAAGCATCAAGAAGTCAGATTGTGGGGCTGGAGCGATCGTATAGCGGGTAGGGCATTTGCCTTGCACACAGTCGACCCGGGTTCGATTTCCGTCATCCCATATGATCCCCTGAGCACCGCGAGGAGTAATTCCTGGCAAAGCCAGGAGTAAGCCCTGTGCATCACGGGGTGTGACCCAACAAGTCAGATTGGGGGGTGGGAGGGAAACTGGGGTAGGCGGTAGGTGGTGGATGGGGGACTCCGTGCAGTGGGGTTGGAAAGGAGAGAACACTGCATGTCTGAAACCCAATGGAAATAACTATGGAAATATATGTTGAAGTAAAAATTTGTAAAAGTTCACTGTTTCAGAGGGGCTGATTTTATTTCAATTTTTTGGGGGGATCATACCTGGCAGAGCTCAGGACTTACTCCTGGCTCTTTGCTCAGCACTAACTCCTGGCAAGGCCTGGATAACTTTATGGGGTGTTAGGGGACCAACCTTTCAAGCAAGCTGTATTATCTCGCTTGATATAATATTATCACTATATAATAATATAATATAATCACTGCACCCCTATATTATCTCTCCGGCCGTCCCCCTTCTTTCTTCAAGAGTCCCCTTTCTACACCAGCTCAGCAGCCATCAGGCCAACAAAGGGCCCTGGGAGGAGGCCCGAGGACTGTTTCCAAAGTGCCGTGTCTCCCCTACAACTTCCCTCTAAACCCTGCCGTCAGCAACCTCTGTGTGCTGCAAGCAATGGAACTTAGGAAGCCCACTGCTGACATGTATACACATACATGCGCATACATGCGCATGTCCACATATGTGCTCTGCAAGTCACAGGATGTCATTGTGGATCTCATTCCACAGGATCTCATTCCTGCCCGCCCGTTGCTTACAGACTAGCAGCAGAAACGGGCGTTAAATTCAAAAGAATCCACTAGTGATGGGATGACATCAAATGTCAGGGTTTCTGCATGGTGAGAGAAATGCAGGCTAGAGCTGAAACACAACTAACTGAACAGGAAAAAAGTATTTACATTCAACACATCAGATGGAGAGTTGATATCCAGGATATATAAATTGCTCACAAAGATCAAACACACACACACACACACACACACACACACACACACACACCTAGAATGGCACATATCAAAAACAGTACGCACAATCTGTGTTAATGAGGATGTATTGAAAAACAAACTCTTGTCCATTGCTGGTGGGAAGGCTGTCTGCTTCAACCCCTGTGGAAAACAACATGGAGAGTTCTCAGGAAAGTTAAAGTTAAGCTGCCATATGACACAGCAATTTCACGTTGGGTATCTACCCCACGACACAAAAGAGTCATTCAAAAGGACATATGCACACCATTATTGCAGCATTTAGCACAAGAGTTAGGAATCAACCTAGACATTTGGCGACAAACGGATTATGAAGATGTGGTCTACAAAATGGAACACCACACAACAGCAGGGAATGAGGAAATCATGCAGTTTGCTGCCATCTAAAATGAGCTGGAAGATATGTTAAACGAAGCAAACACAGGACGATCTCCTTATCTGTGGCATATCGAATAGCTGGATAAGGAAATGTAATGTAGCAGGACTGTGTGTGTGTGTGTGTGTGCGCGCACACACGCAGAGGGCAGGGGCAGAGGCTCCGAGCATATTGTTGTGGAATTAGGATACAGCCGCACAGTTACAAGGGGTCCAGGATCTATGAAACTGGGTCGATTCTCAGCATCTCCCCTCGTGAGGGGGGTCCCAGAGTTTTCAGCCCAAAGTGTACCTGTGGGTTTCATCAGTTTGGCATCTCTTCTGAGATTCATCATGAAGCTGGGAAGCCAGGCCATTCACAAGGCACTGTGCGGTGTGGGGGCTTCTGGCGACACAGGGTGGTGGGGAGGCTGCCTGACCCCACTCCAAAAACTCGCTCTTCAAGAGAAGCGCCTGCCGTAGAGGCAGGCAGGGGGTGGGTGGTGAGGGATTATGGGAGGGAACCTGGGGACACTGGTGCTGGGAAATGTGCCCTGGTGGAGGGATGGGTGTTGGAACACTGTGTGACTGAAACCTAATCAGGAACAGCTTTGTGAGGGTCTACCTCACAGTGATTCAATAAAAAATACAAGTCAATAAAAATAAAAAATATTTCCTCTACACACACACACACACACACACACACACACACACACACACACACACTTTCTTTCCGAGCAGTTTGAGGTACCTTCCATGTCATGACCCTTTATGATTCCATGCTTCGGAACCCAGGGGTCTCTGGAGCTCACCCCTACCACGGGGTTGTTTGCAGTAAGGAAGAGTCCCCGATCCTCTCTCCTCCTTGTGAGTTACAGGAAGCGCATGGAGGAGCCAACCTTGAGCAATCCCCTCTGCGAGGCACTTCTTGGAACTTAGAAATAAAAATGCCGGGCTGGGGAGATCGCTCAGAGGGCGGGAACACATGCAGGATGCCCAGGTTTAAGTCCCGGGAGCACAGAGCTCCCCAAACACCACTGTGTGTGGCCTCTACCCCCACCCCTCAAAAAAGAAAATTCAGGTTTCTGGAGGAATTACAGGAGTTGGATCATAAGCCTGATGCAGGTTTTCTTTTTTTTAGTTTTTTGGCTTTTGAGGTCACACCCGGGGATGCTCAGGGGTTACTCCTGGCTTTGCACTCAGGAATTACTCCTGGTGGTGTCCGGGGGCCATACGGGATGTCAAGGCTCAAACCCGGGTTGGCTGCCTGTAAGGCAAATGTCCTGACCACTGTTCTGTCGCTCCAACCCCCAGGTTGAATCCCTGATGACACATAGTCCCTTGAGTCCCATCAGGATGCCTCTGATGACCCTCAGCGACAAGGCCTACGCAGTATTTAATATTTGGGCCCTTGCAGAATCATTAGGAAAGGTCCTCTGAGCAGTGTCCCCTCCCAAAAGAAAAGCAGGGAAATTTAAATGTTGGGGTTGGGGAGATTGTACAGCGGTAGAGGACTTGCCTTGCATGCAACTGACTTGGGTTCCATCCCCACACTCCGTATGGTCCCCTGAGCACCACCAGGAGTCATCCCTGAGCGCAGAGCTAGGAAAAAGCTCAGGAGCCCCAGTACAAACAAAAACAAACAGAAGAAGAAAAGGAAGAAAAAGAAATCTCAAGTGTTTTTTTTTTTCCAGAGAAATGCCCAGAGCTTTCATTTCCCTAGAAGAGAGCCCGGCCTGGGGGCAGCTGATCTGGGAAGGCCGGCGGTGGTCCAGGGGCTCTCTGAGCAGCCCCTCTTAGTAGGGGCAGAGCCGAACCCTGAGAAGGACGTTCCTGGCTGGTCAGCTCCTCCTACCACAGCGCAGGAGAAACCTCTCAAGGCCCTGGCAACTGTGGCCATAGAGGACAATAGCCCCCACTGGGGGGAGGGCAGCTTCTCGGGGCCCAGTGGAGCAGAGCCAGCACAGACCCTCTGGCCCGGGCAGGCCAGGCCAGCACTCAGCACAATAGCCTGGGTCCTCTCTGCGGGGATGGAGAGCCAGGCCCTTAATGAGAGCGATAAATTCACAAGAAAAGGCCGGTTGCCAGGCGCAAGCAAGGGAAGGGCTCCGAGGGGCTGGCGCGCCCCAGGGGACCCCCCCCTCACTGAGCGTGGGACTTGAAGCCCCGACAGCTGGACGGCTCAGCCCAGCCGCTGACTCAGCACTCCTGGCCTCAGGTCCTGCCCCCATGCTCGAAGGGGTTTTGTGTTTCTTTTCCCCCCCAAAAAAAAAATTGTATTCTGTTATTTATTTGTTTGCTGGCTCAGGCCTCCCAAGCAGTGCGGCCAACTGTGCCAGGGATTCAGGCAAAGGCCTGCTCGGACCTCATGGGGTTGGGATCACTCGGGCTTGCCGGGCCCTGCTCAGGGGACCTTGGGGCCTGCACCTGGGGTTGTTCATGCTCGGGGGACCGTGTGGCGCTGGCCATGGAGCCAGGTTGGGCGCCCACCAGGCTTGTTCCTTCACCCTCTCTCCCCTTCTGTTAGTTCTTTTTCGGTTTTAATATGGGCCAGGCAGGGCCGGAGCAATAGCACAGTGGGTAGGGCATTTGCCTTGCACGCGGCAGACACGGGCTCGATTCCTCCGTCCCTCTCGGAGAGCCGGGCAAGCTATCGAGAGTATCCCTCCCGCACGGCAGAGCCTGGCAAGCCCCCCGTGGCTTATTCAATATGCCAAAATCAGTAACAATAAGTCTCACGATGGAGATGTTACTGGTGCCCGCTCAAGCAAATCGATGAACAACCGAGTGCTACGGTGCTGATATGGGCCATGCAGCTGGTATCTGGAAGTCAGCAGTGTCAGAGACCCCCAGGGCCACACCGGGCAGTGCTGGGGGACCAGGAAGAGCACCGGGAAGCAGGCGGCCATAGGAGCTCAGCTGCGCGCTTGGCCAGGAGCAGTCAGGCCCCCTCTTAATCCCCCTCTGCCCCCCTTGGCAGGTTCTGTTTCCTTCACCTCCTCCCCCCAGAGGGCGGCTGGGCTTTCTCCCTCCCCTTTCCCGGGACCAGCTTGTTTTCTTTGACCCTAGTTCCCCACACCTCACCATGGGGTCACTCTTCCCCACATAGGAAGCTGCTTCTTGAGTTTCTGGGCAAAGCCTGGGCCCCCAGGGGCTGCTGCAACCTTATCCCTCCCCTCATTAAACCTCTGGACCTCCACGGCCCAAGAGCGTGTCGGATGAGACCTCCCCCTGCTCCCTGGCTGCGTCCTGCTTGCCCTGCTAGGCCATCGCTCTGGGCAGAGCAGGCAGAGAGCCAGGGAGGCAGACCCGAGTGGAAGGACGAAAATCAGGGAGGCAGAGAAGCCGCAGCAGGAGGAGAGAATGCAGGCTGCAAAGAAAGAAAGAAAGAAAGAAAGAAAACACCAAAAAAACCCACCCGCTTTGGGTTTTCTTGGGGGCAGGAGACTGGAGGGGAGGCGGGGGTCAGGGGGCAGTTGGGCCACATTTGACAGACCTCAGAATCACTCCTGACTCTGTGCTCAGGGGACCATATGCAGTGCTAGGGATCAAACCCAGGCCAACCACACGCAAGGCAAGCACCTTAAGCTCTGATTGTCCAGGTCACACTAAGAGAAAACACCAGTTAATTAAAAGGTTAAAAGTTTCTGAATGTCCCAGTCTGGCTAGTTCCAGAACTGGAGGCGGAAAAAAAAAAAAACACCTCCTCAAGGAAGGCCTCAGAGATTTCTCTACCCAGAAGTGATCTCTCTTTCCTCTAAAATTACACAGCTGGCTTCTCGGGCTGACCTCTGCACAGCTGTGAGAAAGGCTTCTCCTCCTCCTCAGTTACTAATAACAAGTAGGGTTTATCATAGATGTGAACCTGGTGGTAGACGTGAACAGAAGTCTGAGTAGTTGTCTATCTCCTTTCCTGAAGGATTGCAATTCTACCCCTCCTCAGTGCTAGGTGTGGCCATGACAATGCCTGGCTGGCAAAGGGTGAGCTAAGACGGTTGGTGTCAGCTCTAGGCAGAGTCATCTAGAAGCTGGTTCTCTGTGCCATGGTGCCTGTGGAGCCTAAGGACTCGGGTGAGGTGTGACATTGTAAGACGACAGAGGATCTCTCGGGATGGCACCCATTCCTCAAGAGCTAAACTGAGAATCAGAAAGATACCCAAGGATATTGCCTCCGGGCCCTGGGCTTCAGGCTCTAAGGCTTCTACCCCCTCATAACAAGATCTGAGGCATGGCATACCCTCAGCCCACCTCCGTACCTAGTAGTACTGTGCACTGTCCTCCCGTTGTTCATCGATTTGCTCGAGCGGGCACTGGTAACATCTCCATTGTGAGACTTGTTGTTACTGTGTTTGGCATATTGAACACATCACGGGGAGCTTGCCAAGCTCTGCTGTGCCAGCGGGATACTCTCCGTAGCTTGCCGGGCTCTCCGAGAGGGACAGAGGAATCGAACCTGAGTCGGCCACGTGCAAGGCAAATGCCCTACCCACTGTGCTATCGCTCCAGCCCTAGTATGTACTTGATAAGTACAGAACAGGGGCTGGAGTGCTGGGCGGTGGGCAGGGGGGGAGTAGACATGTGTTGGATCTGAGAAACATGCTTGCAGCCTGGCCCTGCCTTCTCAGAGGACAGTTCCTGCCTACTTGCTATCTCCCTTCCGGTCAGTGTCCCTGCCTGAAGCAGACACCACTGAAACCCAATGTCCGGTCTAAGCTACCGGATGATTGACTGCCTTTGCTGGTAATGTTTTCCTGCCTCGTTTCAGGACCCTAACGCCCAGGCACACAGCCCTGCATAGCTCTCCCCTCCCCCCGGACACAGTACTCTCACCTCGAGGGGAGCAGGGACTGTCAGGGTAGGTGTGTGTGCTAAAGAGACAGATCCACACACAGTAAGCCCCTATGTGGCTCGCCGCCCACCGAGTGAGGGAGGGAGCGCCGGAAGTGGCTTTTCCTCATCCTGCAAGACACAGGCCTTGGAAGGGGGCTTCTCCACACAGCCAGGACTAACCCAGGACCTCCACCCAGAAGGCACTTGGACTGATGTGGGCAGCCCTGATCAAGTGTTTAGGCTTTTGTAGCGACGTGTGTTCTTACCCACTATCTGCTGTGTTCCCCGGGTCCACTTGGTGAAGTCGCCCAGATGGAAATCATTATGGGGTCCAGAAAGATAGCAGAGTGGCCAGGCACTTGCCTGGCAAGCTGCCTACCTGGATTTAATTCCCATACGACCCCTGGGTCCCACTAGGAGACAACTCTGAGTGCAGAGCCAGGGGTAAGCCCTGTGCACTCCTAGGTGTGATCCAAAAAAAAAACAGAAGAAACATAGAAAGAATCATTACTGTCCTGATTTTATAGGAAAGGAAAGTTAAGATGGGAGTAGGAGTGTGAATCTGTCAGGATAGTCTGTGGTTTTCGGGGTAAAGCAGCAGGCAGGGAGCTCCCTCTAACTGGCCCACAGGGCTCCGCCTTCCCCCACCAGCTGTCTCCTACTCCTGCTGAAGCCCACAGGATGGTGTGTTCATGCCCCAGGACTCAGAGGCTGTTCCCCAAAAGCGATGCAAGAGCAAAGGGGGTGGGGCTGGAGTGGTAGCACAGCGTGTAGGGTTTACCTTGTACGTGACCAACCGGGTTGGATTCCCAGCATCCCAGATGGTCTCCCAAGCACCGCCAGGAGTAATTCCTGAGTGCAGAGCCAGGAGTAACCCCTGTGCCTCGCTTGGTGTGACCCAAAAAGCAAATAAATAAATAAATAAATAAATAAAAGGGGCTTTGAGAATTTGTGTCATGGTTTAGAGCATCTGCCGCGCACGTTTATGGTGGAGAGTTTGATTCCTGGGATGGCCACATATGCCAAGCGCAGTCCGGGGGCTGGGATCCCCGGGAATATAAGCATTTCCCATCTGCACTGCTGTCAGTTGTATGTCAGTATCACCCCCCCCCCTTTAAAAAAAAAAAAGCGTCACTATCCCCATGACCCACAAACACCACAGCACCCGCAGGGAACGCCCCGTTTCCCAGGCTCAGAGCAAAGGTCCACCCGCAACAGGAAGTGCCCTCGGGTCCACCAATGAGGCAGGACCCCTCCAGCCGGCACATGCAGATGCAGAGCAAGTAGGCCGTCCACTGCGCATGCCCGGCAGTCAGCATGGGTGTGAGGCCACATGAGACACATCATGGAAAGGAGAAGAGGAAGCGGGGGGGTGGGGGGTGTGTGTGGCCCCAGAAGGCGCGGTCACGGAGGAGCGTGGGGATGGAGAAGCACCCCGCAGCCTGGAGCTCCAGCTGGGAGTGAAGGCCGCCCTCTGCAACTCTGCAACACCCTACCCTCGGATATTTCTCATTGTTATCATCGCTGGGGGGAGGGTAACATTTTTTTTGCCACTTCTGGTGGTGATTGGCATGTATTCCTGGCTGTGCTCAGAGATCTCTCCTGGCAGGTTCTGGGCACCACATGGGATGCTGGGGATCAAACCCAGGTCAGCCACTTGCAAGACAAGGGCCCTACAAGCTGAATCGTCACTCTGGCCCCGTTTTCATTATTTCCACAGAGTTGTTTGTGGGGTTCTTTGGCTCTGGGGGGGGGCACACCTGCTGATGTTCAGGGGCTACCCCCAGCTCCCTGCAGCCACCAAGGAGCATGTGGTGTGGAGGACAGACTCAGGGCTTCCTGCATGCAAAGATGTTCCGGCTCAGTGAGCTATTTCCCTGGTCTTCAAGAGTTAATGTTAGAAAAACAAAACATCTGGTTAATAGTTTAAAATAATTTGTGACAGATTGCAAGGGTTAGGGTTATTTTATTTATTGGGAGGGTACTCAGGGGACCCACATTCCCCTACCCTCCTCCCCAGTCAATTCTTAGTCAACTGCGGTAGTTGAGTGTCCTGACTTGCAGGCAAGGCCAGAGGTCCGGTGCTAGGGTAGTACCCAGTACCAAGATCTGGTACTCCTCCGGTCCTCTGGTGCCAGGGATTACCTGGCCACCTGGAGGTTTCCTGGGCTACAACCAGTGAAACTAGGGATCTTGGGGAGGGGTGGGTTGTGTGGTGCCGAGATTGAATCTTAACCCTGTACTATTGCTCTGACCCCTATTTAATTCAGTTGACCTATGTTGGGGGGAGGGGGGCTGAGTCAACACTCAGGGTCTTATTCCAGGTTCTGTGTTCAGGGCTTGCTCCCAGCTGTGCTGGAGAGACCATACAGTGCTGGGGGGTGGGGGTGGGGTGAAACTTGGTCTGTCTCTTTGCAAAGCCTGAGCTCAGTGCCCTGAGCAATCCTCATTCTCCTTTTTAAGTTTGACCACCTACCTCAGCAGAGAATGCTGGAGACCAGGGAGACCGGGAAGGCACTCAGTTTGTCTCTTGCCCCAAAAGTATACACACATGGGGGGAGGGGGTGGGGGCAGGATGTCATTTGCCTCAATGTCCTTGCCCGTGACCGATATCCCTTATTTGTTAAGTTTAGTTAAGCATTAACTCAGCCCCCTTGGGTGCTGCCCCACACAAGTGACCAAAGCCATTTTCTTTAATTGAGCCGGTGCAGCGACCCCCACTGTCCTCGCCAGTCCCCTCTGCGGAGCTTCCTGTGCTGAGGCCCCCCCCTTCCCAAGCCAGGCTTTCCACACTGCAGCCCGGACAGGAGCTCGAGCAACGCTGGTGCCCTGGCACCCGAGGGAGCAGCAAGCCTGCACTGCTCTTACCCGCATTCCCGGCACCGCCTCCCAGGGGCCTAGCAGAGTGCTGGCTCGCTCCCTGGGCTGCCCTCCCCGACTCCCACCCTGCCCAAGAAGCGCCCAGCGCTTCAGTTTCCCAGATGTATCAGTTTCCGCTCTCCGGGCTCCCTGGCATCCATCTCTGTCATCTGCCTGCTGGCTAAGAGCCACGTCACTCTGAGTCAGTGACCACCAGGGCTGGGGACAGAGTGGGGTGGGGGGGGGGGGGGCTGGCACCTGTCACTGGTGCTGAAGGGAGCCTTGGACGTTTCCAGAAAGTTGCTGACTCCAGGATTCTCTGTGTCACGGGCATCCCCCTCCCCATCTTCAACCACTACCCACTCTTCCGTTAAAACCACAGGAAGTGAGTCTGGAGAGATAGCAGGAGGCCTAAGGTGCTTTTCTTGCACCTTAACTGGGCTGAGCCCAGTGCCATTCCCGGTGCCATCTACAATGCCCCGGCACTGCCAGGGACAGTCCCTGAGGACTGACTCAGGCTGGGGCTGGCCCAACCCCTCCTCCCAGAGTCACAGGAAGCAGGATTTAGGGGCTGGCACTCAATCTCACCCAGAAGAGCAGAGAGAAAATAAAAGGCAAAGGGGAAAAGAAATCATCTCTTCTTCTTAGGTGGTGGGAATTGTAGGCGGGACAAGGGTTTGGAGGTTGGTGGCCCCACGGGAGAATGGGAACCTCAAATCAAGCCCTGGAAACAGAGTAAGCCACCCCACCTGCCCCTATGTGCCAGGCCGTGTGTGGGATTACAAGCACCCACCCCCACATTGTCCTCATGGACCCCGGGACTAAGGATCACTCCCAAATCCTCTTCTAGATCCCAAAGCCTCTATCTTTCAAAAGAACCTTTTTTCCCACCCGACTCATTCGTACAAAAGCTTGACACCCACCCCTCCCCGCAAACTCTCCCCCCCCACCGTCCCCGCCCCCCCCCCCCCCCCCCCCGCCATGAGCTCCAATCCGAATGGGTTGTCCACATTATCAACCGCGATTCCGTTGTTGCTGCTGGTGTGGATTCAGGACACAGGTGGTGCGGGGGAGCAAACCTGGGGCTCCCACGTGCTCCTTTGGTGCCTGAGTCCTCAAGCCCTCAGAGGCGCAGAGCTCCTGGACCACAGTCAGTTGTGTTCGGTTCTTAAAAGCTCAGACTTCCTCGAACCCGGCCCATTGCCCCTAAGCACAGCACAGGTTTGCTAACCCCGACATCTGCCTCCGAGCAGGCGGCCCAGCATCGTCCGTGGATTGAAGGAGCAGCGGGACAGTGTCTCTCCACGCAGAAACCATCTGGACGCCATGGTCACGCGTGCCCTGGGAGCTGCAAGAGGGCCGATGAACATCCGCATTTGACAGAGGAGAACTGACCTGGGTCCCTGGGCAGTGCTTGGTGGGCAGCATCCGTGCAAAGCCGAACAGCATCCCCCTGAGAACTCGGTACCAAGCACAGGCGACCCAACAGCGGTGGGGTGGGCTACAATCCGAGGCCAGCAAGGTCCAGGGTGAGAGGCCCATTGGCCCTCGAGAGACCAATCTGACAGAACCAGGTGGGCAATACCAACACAGGCAAAGTTTCCTTAAAACCAGATGGAACACGAAAGGCTCGATAGCATCTCCCCTGCTCCCAGATATGGAAACTGAGGGTCGGAGTCTTCTCCGAGCCACTTCCCACATTGGTTTGTCTGGGAGGGGGCCTGAGGATCTCCGAGGGCGCTGCCTCCAGGCAGGCGGCTCGGAATGGAAGAGGCACGTGGCAGCCCACCTTCCGGGAGGACACTGTCCATGGAGGCCAGAGGCGGTGAGCGCCTTCAGGCCAGGTTTGGGCCAAAGAAAATGCAACAGCTTTGTTTTCAGCCTGATTAGACTCCACGACTGCAGCTGGGTGGGGTGGGGACGAGAGATGGAGAGAGAGACAGAGACAGAGAGAGGGGGAGAGAGACAGAGACATAGAGAGAAAGAGAGACACAGAGACAGAAAGAGAGACAGAGAGGCAGAGAGAGAGGGACAGATGGAGAGATGGAGAGAGGGAGGGCGGGAGAGAGAGAGGGAGGGAGGGAGGGAGGAGGAATGCTCAGTGGCTCAGGGCTTTCTTTAAGCCGGTCCCTCCCCCACGGAAAGTGCTGCCCTCCCGACCTGTGCATGTAATCGCCGTAATTGAAGCTCCCAGGCCCCATGTGGGTGGACAGGGGCCCATTCAGCCATCAGGTCAGCGAAGTGTAAACCCGCTGAGGCCTGCAGATGCCCCAAACGCCCGGCTCCTAGGCAGGCGAGGGGGTACATCCAGCCCGCCCCCTCTCGCCTCTGTGGTGCCTAATTAAGGGGCCTGTTCTCCTGGCCACACTTAAGGCCTCCTGACAGTAATGAGGGCCACGGCCAGGCGGGCAGGAATGACAGCCGCCCGCTGTCTTAGCACCCAATTAAACAGCCAGTCTTCTCTCTCTCTCTCTCTCTCTCTCTCTCTCTCTCTCTCTCTCTCTCTCTCTCTGTCTCTCTTTGTCTTTCTCTCTCCTCCTCTACTCTCTTTTCCCCTTCATCTCTTCTCTGTCTCCTCCCTTTTCTTTTCTCTGTCTCCTTTGTCTGTCTCCATCTCTCTGTCTCTCTCTCTCTGTCTGTCTCTGTTTCTCTGTCTCTGTCCCTGTCTCTCTCCACTCCTTTCTCTTTCCTCCGCCTCTATCTCTGTCTCTCTCTGCAGGAATCCCTGCCTGATCTTTGGGGCCGCGGCATCTGCTCCAGCTGACGGCAGAAGGAATCAGCGCCTCGGAAGAACGACCTCCAGGCCGCTCTGTGGGTTGGTGGCTCGGCACCTCCCAGCACCCCCAACCCAGGGAGGGTCGAGACTTGACTGCTGCCCCCAGGGAGCAAGCATGGGGGGCCCTGGGAGGAGACAGACTCCCAATCACCCCACCCCGTGCAGCAGTCAAAGGTAGGAGCAGAAACGGGTGCACGGGGGCCCTCCGGCATGTCAAAGTCCCCTTTGGTCACAGGACAAAGATGGGTCCCCTGGGGTGGGCATGTTGGCAGGCTTGCCCTGACACCTTCTCCCTCCTCTGCTCCTCTAGCCCCGCCCCCAGCAGCCTCCAGAGGAGTCACTGACTCTCCTTGCTGTCTCCCTGACAATAGAACTGTGCCCAGCGCAGTGCCCAGCTGCTCTTGGGAAATATTCAGTCCGTATTTTTCTAGAATTCCCAGAGGAGTGGCGGGAGAAGGGGTCCAGGGGCTAAGGCACTTGCCCTATCTAACGCTGCACCCCAGCATCCCTGTGCTCCCGGGGGCCCCTGAGCACTGCAGGGGTCGCCCAGGGAACCCCAGCACTGCCTCCTTGTACCCTAGCCCTGAGCCACTGGCCTCGTTGGCCAAAAACTGCTGCAAGGGGCTCCAAACCTCCTGAGCACTGACTGGAAGCTGAAGTACAAGTTCCAGTCAATGTCTGCTGCACCTCGAAGCCGCATGAGTGTATTTCTCTCATCTCTGCTTTGCGGACACAGAGAGAACAAAATGCTGAAAACACCAGGGCCCCAGTCTGCGGGATTCTGGCAGGTGATCAAGAGCGAAGGGAACAGAACATATTTGTTCTGTCCAGTTCTGGTTCCTTGCCGGGGGAGGGGTCTCTGGGCAAGAGCAGAAGCTGGAGACCAGGGGGTTTCTCCCTAGGGTCCCTGGCTGACCTCTGAATTTTCATGCCCACTCTCGTCCCCCTGCACACCAGCCAATATTGCTGATGGTGACATGTGACACTCCCATTCTAGAACCTTCCATGGTTCCAGACACTTCTGTCTGTCCTGATGCCTCTCAGACCCTCCTTGGGTGACTTGGTTTCTCAGTGCTCTCTAGACTCCTATTTCTCAACTTTTTTTTTTTTTTGGACAGGGATTAGGAGTTACTCCTGGCTCTGCACTCAGGAATTACTCCTGGCGGTGCTTGAGGGGACCATATGGGATGCCAGGGATTGAACCCGAGTCAGCTGCGTGCAAGGCAAGAGCCCTACCCACTGTACTATCTCTCTGATCCTTCAGCCTTTATTAACTACAGTCCGCTTTCCCACTTTATTTTCTTCCTGTGGCCCCCCTGACCTACTAGGTATTCTGCTATTCTCATGCTGTGGCCATCTCTATGTCATTTTCATCTGTGGTCCCTTAAAATAGCCTGGGTCCCGCAGGGGCAGCTGGCCTCACTGAGAAATGCTGCTCTGAAGAATTTCTTTGGTTTGTTTGTTTGTTTGGGGGCCACACCCAGCTGTCCCGTGACTTACTCCTGACTCTGTACTCAGGGATCGCTCCTGGCAGTGCTTGGGAGACCATACATGCGACCTTAGATGGAGCCGGGGTTAGCCACCCGTCAGAAAAACTCCGTAAGCTCTGCGCTATCCCGCAGATCCTAGAGAATTTCTTCATCTTTATCAAATTGGTCTGTCCCTCTAGTTCAGTGTAGGACAGATGACATTCGGACCTGGAGCATCTGGATGTCACCCCAGCTCCACTACAGACCTCTCCTCGCCTCGCTACCAGCCACTTGGCAGCACTGGTGATGTCCTGGAGTACCAAGTGGCAAGGCCTAGAGAGCGACAAATGGTTCATGTGGAGTCTTGGTTCTCTGCCGCTGTCCCCCATATCTGCCGTTCTTCTCAGAATCCTTTCCCGACCCCACCTAGCTCATACCCAGAGGAAAGACTACTTGCAAGGCCAGCTTTATGCACCCAGCTTTCCCTCAACCTCCCCAAGATTTCCTGGACTTGCCACGGGCCTTGCATATACACGCCGACCTCATAACCCTAGGCTTACGGTTTGTCCTTTTCTCTGCGTTTGCAGGACACGGGTCATTCTGAAGCTCAGATAGCCCATGTTTCTCCTGAACACACATCTATATAGTTCAACTCTTAATCAGGCATGGCACGAGATTAACAGTAACTAATAATCAATTAGAACTGTCCACAACAATAGACTGCCACAACAATTATGTGTATGTACTCTCTCTCTCTCTCTCTCTCTCTCTCTCTCTCTCTCTCTCTCTCTCTCAATATCTTTTTTGTACAGAATACTTTCAGACCACAGCTGTGATTACGAGACCACAGAAAGCAAAACTACAGCTGAGTGGGACTTCTGTATATAATAGAGTGCAAAAGACAGGTTGCTTGCTATTTGAAAACAGATGCCCATACAATCCCCAACCTCAAGACACACATCCACGGAGGGCTGCAAGGGACAACTGTATTCGATTTCTGGGTCGAAACATCATTGTAACTGAGTGCTTCCGGGCTAATTCCACCTTCCTCTCTGTACCCTGTTGTAGAGGAGAAATTTCCAGTCTCCAGAAGGGAGAGGACTGGGGTGAGCCATCTCTATGAGATGAGGGAGATCGCATGTCCAGGAGCTGGCCATCAAGTTGGAGATGGCTGCTGCCTGTGCTCTTTCTTTCATCTCAGTGGTCAGAGCAGATGTCTGTGAAAGGCACCGGGACGCCCCCCTCACTATCCATTACCTCCACCCCCAATCCCTCATCGTGCAGGATGGAGTCAGTCTGTTTCTGTGTCTACTCCACCAGCCCTCCAGTAGCCGACCCACACCCCTTCCCTACGGAAAATAGGGGCTCAGCCTCTGCTTGGGAGAACATGCAGCTCCCAAGTTCCAGCTGATGGAGGGACTCAGAGATGTCTGGTTCTGACACAGAGCCAGAGAGCCTTTCCCAGACTCTCACTTCCTCAGCCGTTAGATGTGTTTTGAGCTCCTGCAGCTTGAGCCTGCTCTCTGTCACCCCAAGGAGGAGAGACAGGCTTCGAGGCTTACTTTAGCAAGTGCAAAGGGCAACTCAGAGCTCCTGATTGCCTAGGAACCATTATATAGTCGTACTTTTCAGACCGGAAAGGTTGCTAAAGGGAGGAGAAGCTGATAAGCTGGGGGGGGACCCCCAGGAGCCCTGGGGGTGGTGTCCGAATGTTAATTTCACAGAAGCAGCCAAACGTGTCTTCTTCTTTTGCTTTGCAATAATCCTTAAGAAAACTTAAGGGCACGTAGTAGTTTATAATTTGATGTAAAGGAAACTAACTGCATGCGATTCCAACCAATTTATTTGTATTGGGCTAATCAGATATCAGGGTATGAGGACTGGTCTTGATTCGTGGTCTTAATCATGTTTTTGGCAAAACAGAAATAGCAGAAAATATACCATTAAACTCATTTACTCCCATGCGCTATGAAAATAAACTCGCAATTACCCCTTGGGAAACAGTTTGACAATATATATCGACAGTCTTAATGATGCTTCTTTCTGGCATTCCTTTTGTCTTTTTGTTTTGTTTTTGTTTGCGGTACCAAGATCAAATCCAGGTCTCAGGTATGCGAAGCACGGGCTTTACCAGTGAGCCACATCCCGTTCCTGGGGACCAACCATGCAGGATGTACTGGGACCCTTGTTTGAACCACAGCATTTCAAGACTCCATGAGTGGCCTAAAAGAAAAAGAGAAAAAGAAAAATGGGTCTGGGAGTCAGCCAGTGGTCAGTGGCTCAGCAGTAGAGCACTCTTACCTTGCAGGTGTGAGTCCTGGGTTTGACCCCCATCACCAGAAAAATGGAAGAAAGAGAAATCTTTATAGTTATATGCTTAAGCATGTTAAGTAAGTAAGGGCACATACATTTTCCAGGCATTTGAAATGAAGCTTACTTTCCTATAATGTTGAAGAAATGTAAGCATAGAATAAAGATGTGTTCATGCAACAATTTTTTTTTTTTTTTTTTTTTTTTTTTTTTTGCTTTTTGGATCACACCCAGTGATGCTCAGGGGTTATTCCTGACTCTGCAGCCAGGAATGATTCCTAGGTGGTGCTCAGGGGATCATATGGGATGCTGGAGATCAAACCCACGTTGGCCGTGTGCAAGGCAAATGCCTTACCTGCTGTGCTATCGCTCCAGCACCTAATGCAATGATCTTAACCACATAAAATCATGGAGGAAAAGAAAAAAAAATATCATATAATGGAATGATTATCTGCTTTCGCCTTTTCTGTACTTTTCCTTTTCTCCAGTGAGCATGTCATGTAATCAGAGAAATGAAATGAATAAGCCTAGTTCGAAGAGACTGAACCATAGGCTATGTGCAGACTTTACATACTGGAGGCACAGTTCTGATCCCTGTTACCACCTGGTTCCTGAGCACCTTTAGATGCAGACTCTGAGCACTGACGGATATACACCAAACAAACAGCAGCATGAAACAAACAAGTGTTGTCTTTATATCATGAAAATCTCCTAGCACTGTCCCCCTGAAGGAGATCTCTGTTGGGGGGACCATGCCTCCCTTTGCTGAATGCCTGACCCACACAGAAGCACTGTGCAGCTGAGGATGAAGCTCCACTCTAGTTCCCAGCGCCTGTCGGCTGTCAGAGGACCAATCACAGGCGTGCTCAACCTCCTGATGGTTTAGTGAGTCCAGCGCAGATGCTCCCCGGGCCCAGTCCAGAATTTCAGAACAACTGAACAATGACACAGATAGGACGTTTTTATTTTATCAGTTCTGGGGCCACACCTGGCAGAGCTCAGGGCTTCCTCCTGGCTCTGTCCTCAGGGATCACTCCTGCAGGGCTGGTAAGCCATATGCAAGTGCCTAGCCGCTGAAAAGGATTTCACTTCCGGAGTGCAAAGTCCTGCTGCAGGAGGACCCTGTACATGCCCCCTGGTGTGGCTTCAGTCCCTGCAAAAGCACACCGCCTTTACAGCACCCCACCCCATCCCTGCCCCTTACATCACTGACCGCCCCCCCCCACACACACACGGGTGTGGGGGGACTCTATCCTTGCATTTTGCAAAAAGGGTGTCAGAGTCTCTTATTCAGTAGTATATCAGTCAAGGTCTCAGATACAAATGTATTTATAAATATATGATAGATATATGAACTCCTGGACCTCCCCTTACCCCTGGAATGCCCCCAGAACAGACTTCCATCTTCTGTAGTAAGGGCTCACTTCTGGCCGTGCTTGGGGTCCGTGTGGGACCCACATGCAAGGCAAGCGCCCTACTCGCTGTTCTATCAATCTGGCTGGCATCTTCTCTTCCAGCTGAAAAACAACAACGACAACAACAACAAAACCAAGAACCCTTCCCCCCTCCTGCAGGACAGTGCCAGGTTTAATTGGAACCTTGAGGGCTGTCATTCAGCCCTGAGCAAAGCCCAGTGACAATGTGATCCGTGAGGGCTTAGGCCAGTGTGATGTAAGTGGGACTGGTGATGAAAGAGTTGCTGACAGACAGTGGAAGGCGACACCATGAGAACAGCTCGGGCTGTGAGGTCATCTGGCCCAACAGGTAGGCTGCTCTGTTTTCTTAGCCGTGACATTCAATGCCCCGCCAGTTATTCAATAACCAGAAATGAGGTGGGTCTTACAAATTCCTGAATCTCCTTGGGGATGGAGGAGGTGGGGCTGTGTTCCTTGATCAAGACAAGGGAGGGAGGAGAAGCCAGCCTGGAAAGCTGCCCTGGAGGGACGGGTGGATGAAACAAAAGAGGAGAAGCTTTTGTTCTGAAGCTAGTGTCAGCGGTTCTGAGTGCCAGAATAACCGTGCTTCCTCCTCGCCTTCATCCCTAGGATCAGGCCTCCCTTCCAGAGGGGAAAGTGCTGCTCAGTCCAGACTGAGCAAGTGCTCAGCTGCTCAGGGAGCAGCCACGCTTCAGCTAATTGACTTCTCAAAAGATGGGAGAGGAAGGGCCAGAGAGATGGTACAGTGGGTAGCGCTTTTCCCTTACATTCCACCCATCAGGATTCAGTCCCTGGGACCACGTTCATAACCCCCAGAGCATAGTCAGGAGTGATGCCTGAGCACAGAGCCAGGAGTAACCTGAGCACAAAATAAAACAAAAGAAATGACGGGAGGGGTCTGGGAGAGGGCTCAAAGGGCTGGAATGCATGGGGGTGAGGAGCGTGGTTCTGTCACAGCACCTTATGGTTCCAGTTTTTGGGAGCCGCACCCTGAGGCCTGAAGTCTGTGTTCAGGAATCACTCCTGGCAGTGCTCAGGGGATCGTCCATGATGCCAGGGACGGAACCTGTGCTGTCTGCCTGCATGGCAAGCTCCTTACCTCTGCACTATCTTTCCAACCCAGTGGGAGCAGCTTCTTGAACTACCTGCCAGATGGGTCCCCTTCATAAACTGGGGGTTCACTCCCATTCACTCCATATGCTTTCCTGGGGTACCAAGCATGCGCAGCGTGGAGCAGCCATGCGGGGTGCCCCGCTTCCTTCGACCACAGTGGTGAGGATGTCCCCTGAGGGGGCAGCAGGCAGTCACCCCAGGCAGACAGTGGTGGGAATCGGTGAATACTTTTCCAGTCCTGACAAGGAGTAGAAGACAACCCATACTGCCTCCTCCAGGCCGGATTCTCTGATTTATGCCCCAAACAGGAGGTTGGATCTCACATTTCCAACACAGCTCAGGGTTTGAACCACTGTGATCCATGTAGAGAGGTGTTCTTCAGTTTCCCCTAATGTAGTTCCGTAGGCATTTATTTGGGGAGGCCACACCCTGTGGTACTCAGGGCTTACCCTAGCTCTGTGCTCAGGGATCACTCCTGGCTGTGTTCCAAGGACCGTATGCAGTACTGGGGAGCCCTCAGGGGTTGGCCAAGTACAAGGTGAGCACCAACCCTCCTCAGTTTTCCATCACAAGGGGTGAATGAGATTGCTCCCATGGGCTGAGCCCCTGCTTGGCTGGAAGTCTGGGTTCCACCCCCAAAGTGGCATAGTTCCCCTGAACACGATCACGAGCATCTCCTGAGCACAAAGCTGAGAGCAGCCCCTGACAACTGCATAGTTTAACCTAACAACCAAATCACAGTCGTAGAAATAAAATAAAACTCTGCCGCCAGTATCCAAGCAGGGCTAGCACGGAGAAGGCGCCCGAAGAAAGTGTGGACTGAGTGAATGGGTGAAGGAACGGAGGATGAATGGATGGATGAGAACTCCTGCCCCCTGGGAGTGGAGAGAGTAGAATTAGCAGGAAGAAGGGAAACAACTCTGACTTGGTTTTTCAAAGTATCACCTTGAGATATAGTTACACAGTGGGGCATGATAGGGTTTCAGTCATACAATGTTCCAATACCTGCCCCATCGCACATCTTCCATTACCAATGTCCCTAGTTTCCCTCCCACTACCAACCCCTACCCCTCACCTCCCGTCCGCCCCGTCTCCCGCACCTGCCCGGGGCCTGCCTCTATGGCGGGCACTTTTCTTCTTCCTCTCCCTGTCTCTGTCTCTGTCCCTCTGGGCTCTGTGGCAATACAGGTATGACAGGTTATAGTGTATATCCCTTTACCTACTCTCAGCACTCAGGTCTTGTCCAGTGACTATCACTGTCACAGTGGTCCCTTCCCTGTCCTAACTTACTCCTCTACTTGTGGCAAACTTCCAGCCATGGACTAGTCCTCCTGGCCCTTGTTTCTACTTCTATATCTCGTACATCTTTTTTTTTTTCTTTTTGGGTCACACCCAGACATGCACAGGGGTTACTCCTGGCTCACACACTCAGGAATTACTCCTGGTGGTGCTCAGGGGACCATATGGGATGCTGGGAATCAAACCCGGGTCGGCCGCGTGCAAGGCAAATGCCCTACCCGCTGTGCTATCACTCCAGCCTCTCTCAGACATCTTTTTGCCCATCTCCCTAGAGGTAGACAGGCCCCATCCTCTCCTTTCTGCAGTAATTTTTCAGTACTCTTCCCAGTAACTCCTTTGGCGTGGGCCTCCCTCTCTGGCTGTGGCAGAAAACCACAGTGGCCCTGGGGACACCGTATGCTGGCCAGCAGCCTGGGCTTCCCTTCCGCCCTGGCCGGCCACTGGCTTCCTGTCAAGCACAGATGCAAGAGGGAGCTTGACAGCAGCCGGCGAGAGCGTCTGGGCCACCTCGTGCCACTGCCCGCGCCACGAGGGCTGGCCCGCCCCGCTTCTCCCCTCTTTTTTTGTTCTCCTTTAAGCTCCTTCCGGTGATAAAAGCTGCAGCAAATTGAAATTGGCAGCTCTGAGGTCTTCAAGCCAACAGCGCTTGCAATCATGTGAACCACACTTTTGAAAACTTAAAAAAAAAAAAAACTAATCTTGCCTCAACAAAAGCAACATCATGTCACCGTCACCGGCAGGGGGGCACGGCTGAAAAGTTGCTGGCAGGGGCCCAGCGGAGTTCGGAGGTGTCGTTGGCAGAGCTGAATTCCCACGGGAAAGGTAGCCGGAGAACACCGCTCTCAGGTGAGCCTCTGAGGTGCAAGGAGTCGTGCGGAGGAACGATAAAGTGCCCCCTTGAATCTTCTCCGCACTCACCACCCCTTCCCCTGCCCACCTTTCTTCCGATGGCGCCTCTGGAGGCAAACCCCAGGGCCAATTGGGTGGGACCCAATGACCCAATGCCACAGAGTGGTCTGTGCCCACAATGCTGGGGCCTGAACCAGACAGTGGGAAGGGGGGCAGGCTGGGAGGACTGCGATCCACCCCTCTGCACAGGGGCTGCCGGCACCACGGAAGCTGGTTTCACGGTGCCTCAGTTTCCCTGACTGTCAGCTGTGACTCTGAATACGGATGACAGGGGTGGGTTCTGGGCCAGGGAGATGGCTCAGAAGGCTGGCGCTCAGGCTCCACCTGTAGGAGACTCCAGTTCAATACCTGGTATCTGGTGGTCTCCCGAGTACTGTTGGTTATGCACCCCCCATGCCTTGCCCCATGCCAGAATAAGAGTGAGTGTCTCTGGGACAAGGCTTGGGAACCCAGGGGCCATAGATGGCAGAGTCATCTTTTCAGATCTACCCAGTTCTAGTCCTGATATGTTTAACTCTGCATTTTGTTGTTGTTTTGTTTTGGGCTGGACCTGATTGTGCTCTGGGGGTGCTCCGAGCTCAGGACTTGGGGGACAGATACCTCTGTAGTGTTCCAAAAAGGTTGTGGTGTTGGAGATGGGACCCAGGTCGCCTCCATGCAAAGCAGGTGCTCCAGCCCTTTGAGGTATTTCTGGGGCCCCAAGAGATGCCTTTGGCGGGAGGTTGGCATTTTTGATCAAGACAAATCCGTTGGCAGGAAACCAAGCCTTCCATAAGTCTGCCTCTCCCGGCACCCGACCTGACTTCTCACGCCGAACTACAAAGCATCCCCACTTCCTCTGCCCTGGCCACACACCAGGAAGTCTGGGATTTCAGTTTTACTAGAAGGATTAGGCAGAGGGAGAGACAGTGATGTTATTTTTACGCTAAAAGAAATATGGAGGGATAGCACAACAGCACAGAGGAAAAGGTACTTGCTTTGCATATGGCCAACCTGGGTTTGATTCCAGCACCCCGTATGGACCCCAGACTCTGTCAGGAGTAACCCCTGCATGCAGAGACAGGAGGAAGTCCTGGAAT
This sequence comes from Sorex fumeus, assembly GCF_029834395.1. NCBI lineage: Eukaryota > Metazoa > Chordata > Mammalia > Eulipotyphla > Soricidae > Sorex > Sorex fumeus. The sequence continues at coordinate 61,013,416 of NW_026606101.1, forward strand.
ACCACTGGGTGTGGCCCCAAGCGAAACAAAACAAACCAAAATGAACAAACAAACAAGAAAGATGTAGGGCCAGGGAGCTGGAATAGGGCTATAAAATGGCTACACATGGTTCAATCCCTGACACCAGGGCCAGAGTGATAGGACAGTGGGGAGGGTGTTTACCTGGCACCCAGCTAAGTTTGGTCCCCTGAACACCACCAGGAGTAGTTTCTGAGCGCAGAGCCAGGAGCAACCCCTGAACATCGCAGGGTGTGGCCCTTCCTCCACCCCCCCCCCAAAAAACAGCCAAAAAAGAAAATCCCTGACACTATCTGCCCCCCACATCATTAGGTGGGCGTCGCCTGGTGGTCCCAGCACGGCAGAACCTGAGCAACACTGCAGCCTTAGGCCTTAACACCAAACTGTCTAGCCCAGATGGTTGGATGTTGCCAGGAGTGAAGTCCAGGTCCCCTAAGCACTGCTTGGGTGACACCCCATTTTTCAAAATAAAGTTTTTTTTTTTAGTCATCATAATTTTTTTTTAAATTTTTATTAGTGAAACACCATGAGGTACAGTTGTAGATTTACAAATTTTTGTGCTTGGGTTTCAATTATACAATGATCAAATACCCATCCCTCCACCAGTGCCCATTTTCACCACCATGGGTCCCAGTATCCCTCGCACCCCCCATCCCCCAAAATAAAGGTTTTAAAAAGAAAAAAAAACGTGGATAAAGGAGCAGTACAATGCGTAATGCTCGGGGGAGTCCGGAGACCATAATTCTATTCTCAACAGAGACCACCACTTGACTGAGGAATCACAAGGGAGCAGGTTCTTCTGTTTAAGGGATACTGAGGCCACCTGGGGTATTTGAGGTCCATCTCCAGGGGCTGCACATGTGAAGTAAGTCAGTGACGCTGATTGGGTCAGGAGTGTCCAGGGAGTGAGCTGGGGTGCAGAGCTGAGTGCTGGAGGTTTGGAAGGAAGGGGGTTGGCAGTGGGCACCGGGGATGGAGATGATGTGCAAAGGTCATGTGTTGGCCTGAGCAGAGAGCGGGCAGAGATGTATATGACAGAAGCAGAGAGCAGGAAGGGGGGGCCCATAAAAGCAGCTCTAATGAGGGGTCACCAGGCTCAGACCCAAGTAAGCCACGGCTTCTGGAGCTTGTTCCAGAAGTTTCATTACAAGGCAGAAGGGGCCATGATACAGTCTGGGGGCTCAGGAGGTGGCCTGCTACTGCCACAGAGAGCTCTTAGCAGCATCCTTTATACCTCGAAATACAAACTTGGACCAGCTCTTGGGCTGGCACCCCATGATATCCGGAACAGGGCTTGCCAAGAAGTGTCTCTTTGGCACATGGATTATTTTAAACTCAGGTCAAATAAGGCAGTGGGGGTGCAGGAGACTCTTTTATCACTTCCTTTAACTAGCTGGAAGGATGAAGATTAGGGGCATCACCCATAATTAGGATTTTTACAAGAAATCACCCTCTTATCAGAGAGACCTATCTATTTGACCAGCCAAGCATGTCATCACAAAGCATCTGTTATCTGAGTCACCCTCTCCTGGGCATGAGGGTCCCCTGACATGGTCGTTCAAGCCCCAGGCCCTCTCCAGCCCTTCTGAGGATAAACGCCCCCAAGGGAGGGAAATCACAATCACTATTAACTGTCCACAGAATTCATCGCCAACCAACCAAGTTAGGAAGGTTTCTGCCAGCAATAACCACAGTAAGGCTCCTGGCATGGTGGGAGAGCACACAATTCCACATGCAAGGCCCCGAGTCTGATCTCTGGCATCACATGTACCACTGCAACGTTGATGGATACAGTTCCTAACTGTTTTAGGAAAATGTGTTATGGAAAACGAACATCTGTCACTATGAGAAACCAAAGAAATGGGACATCAAATATGCACCCCTGGAGAGGATTCTGGATTAGTTAAGAAATATGGGGCTGAATTCAATCAGCTAATCAGTGGCTGAATAAATAGCAGTACTCCTACTTTAAAAAAAAAAAAAAGAAATATGGGGCTGGAGCAATAGCACAGCAGGTAGGGCGTTTGCCTTGCACACAGCAGATCTGGGTTCGATTCCCAGCATCCCATATGGTCCATTGAGCACCACCAGGAATAATTCCTGAGTGCATGAGCCAGGAGTAACTCCTGTGCATCGCTGGGTGTGACCCAAAAAGAGAGAAATATATATATATATATATATATATATATATATATATATATATATAGTGAAGGCTAGAGAGATGGAACAGCAGGCAGGGATCTTGCCTTGCACACAGCCAAGCCCAGTTAAAATCCCTCCCCAGCATCTCACATATGATCCCCCCAAAACTACCAAGAGTGATCCCTGAGCACAGAGCCAGGCATAAGCCCCGAACACAGCTGGGTGTGACCCAACCTCCACCCCACTGCCCATACCACAGAATGATGCATTCTGAATTGGGTCTGAGTAAGAAGATCATTTTCTTAGGAATAAGTCGTTTTAACGATTGGCCAGGTTTGTAGAGGATAGTGGTCTGAGTGGGAGCTTAGTTGGAGCAGAAGGTTCTAACAGCCCTAGTTTAGCAATTTTTTTTTAAATTTTTGTTTTTTTGGGTTGCACCCGGCGATGTTCAGGGGTTACTCCTGGCTCTGCACTCAGGAATTACTCCTGGTGCTCAGGGGACCATATGGGATGCTGGGAATCAAACCCGGGTCGGCTGCATGCAAGGCAAACGCCCTACCCGTTGTGCTATTGCTCCAGCCTCCTTAGCAACTTTCCTTTAAGTTTAATATTATCCCCAAATAAACCTTTTTTTTTTAAATTTTTGTTTTGTTTGTTTTGGGGTCAGACCTGGCAATGCTTAGGGGTTACTCCTGGCTCTGCACTCAGGAATCACTCCTGGAAGTGCCTGGGGGACCCTACGGGATGCAGGGGATCGAACCCAGGCTAGCTGCGTGCAAGGCACGTGCCTTACCCACTGTGCTATCTCTCTGATCCCCTAAATCTAGTTTTTTGGTGTTTTATTTTGGCTTTTTTTTTTTTTTTTTTTTTGCTTTTTGGGTCACACCCGGAGATGCTCAGGGGTTACTCCTGGCTCATACACTGAGGAATTACTCCTGGTGGTGCTCATGGGATGTTGGGAATCGAACCCAAGGTCGGCCGTGTGCAAGGCAAACATCCTACCCTCTGTGCTATTGCTCCACCCCTAAATCTACTTTTAAAAACAAGGATTATCTGGAATTGCTCCTGATGGTGCTTGGGGGACCATATGGGATGCTGGGGATTGAACCCGCGAACCCGGGTCAGCCGTGTGCAAGGCAAATGCCCTATCTGCTGTACTGTCTCTCCACCCCCTCTTGAGCACCTGTAAATGTAGCCACTAAACCCAGTAAACAGAGAAGATTTGCCAGGGGGGATGTATGGCTGTCTTCCTAAGTGAACTCTTGGCTTTGGGGCCAACAGACACTCCGATGAAGGCAGCCGTGAGAGCTTCGGACAAAGACTGAGGGGCTGTCTATGCAGCCAGCTGCTAGTGTTGGAAACCGTGTAGGTTTTGGTCTCCTGCCCCGCTGTGGCCAGCATTCAGCCAGGCGTCCTTGCTCTATGGAACCCTTGAATCCATTCTCCCCTCCGCCCCCAGCCTTCTGACCTCTGGCTTTCTGCCCACTTGTGCACGTAGGCCGGGAAGTGGGTGAGACACCAGGAAGGGGGCCCTGGAGGCCCAGAGCAGACACCTGACACAGGAGCAGAGCCTGGGAAGAAAACCCTGGTCCCTGGCCCGGAAACCAAGGGGAAGAAGGGTGTGTTTAAGGCAGACAACTTCCCTGCAGTGAACCCGACTCGGTACTCTCTCTGCGCGCTCGGTGAGAGAAAGCAGGGCCCATGCGGGCGCTGGCCTCAGACCCTGTTATCTCCAAAGTGACCTAAGAACTCCACAGAGTTGGATGGATTTTTTAAAGCCCCCCCCTTCCTTTATTGTCTCAGGGTAAACACTTGTGATTCATAAATGCCTTAAGACTGAATCAGTAGTCTCCTGTTCAAACCAGCAGAGGCCACATCAAACAATAGCCCACAAGGTATTATTAATCATTAAATAAGCACATAGGAGAACACTTGGGCAAGGGAGCCATTTTTTCTTTCTCGACTTTTTTTTTTTTTTAAGGGAATTAAAGAGCAAACCTTGGCTTTGACCTGTTCAGAACAACACAGTGGGGCTCTTTCTGGGGTTTGCTTTTGTTTTCAATGCAGAGACTTAACTCATATTCAATGCCCAAAGAGCACAGATTTCAATGGGAGAAAATGTTCCTTTGAGGGGGAGTGCGGTCTTCCTTCATGAAACCAGGGTTTCAAATCGTAGCCCTTGGGGTGGGAAGGTGGCTCTGCGAAGAACAGATGCCTCACGGAGGTGAAGCCCAGGGTTCCACCCCTGCCACTGCCAAAAACAGAAAAAAAATCAATCCAAGGGCTGGAAGGATAGTATTACAGTAATTAAGGTGGTTACCTTGCACACAGGCAACCTGGACTCCATCCTCGGCACCCCATGTGGTTGCCCGAACTTGAGCACAGAGCCAGCCAGGAGTAGCCCTGAGCACTGCCAGGTGTGGCCTAAAAATTTAAAAAAAAAATGTAACCAATTTAATGATAGTATTTGCTTTTTGTCCACATTTACATGCCCAAGAAAAATGGCCACTCTCAATGAGGGTGGGATGGGGATAAGTGTCCATGAGCCAATTGTCAGAGCCATTCCTGGCAGTGAACTGACCAGTAGGGAGACCTGGAGTCCACCCACGCTTCAAAGGAGAAACCAAGTCATGTCAAGCCATGCAAGCATCCTGGGTATCCCAGAGGACCCCCTTCCTCCCAGTCCCACCAAACCGGGTCTTCCTGGTTCAATATGGGCCGTCTCTGGCTCCCTTCCTTTGAGAATCTAAATGGCTCATGTTGTTTTCTTAGGTGAATAAAGCCACTGAGCTTCCCCAAACAGATGCTGTCAGGGAAGAACTTGAATTTACAACCTGCTGGGCACTGTTCGAAGCCCTTTGCATACCTGAGTCCTAATGACCGTCATGGGAGTTATTAAGTCTATCCCCACCCCCACCCCCATCACCACTGACTGAACAGGGAAGTAAATTGTGGTGGAGAGTGATTGTGTCACACAACCAGAATAGGAACAGGCTGGAACAGGAACCCGCCAGCCGGATCCCAGAGTTTTTGCTTTCCAGCCACGCTGCTGTGATTTTTCCCCCCTTGAGCAGATAGAGTTGTACGCAACATTCCTGACAGAAATCATCACCCGGGCTGGCCCAATCTCAGCTGTAAAACCCTTAAAGTGCACAGAGGAAGGTGCTATTTAAATAGAAGAGGCCATTCCCTTGGACTTTAAAAGGCTCCTTTATCAATATCGCTGGGTATCGTAAAACAACAGGTGTGTTGGGGTTCCGCACTGACAGTGATTTAACCCCCTGTGTACAGGCAGGCAGGGGTTTCTGAGTGCCAGATACTCTTCTGTCAGAGGGGTCCGTGGGAAGAGAGCAGCAAGGGCCGGGGAGTTGGTCCAAAGGACTTGAGCACAGGTTTTGCATGTGGGAACCTGGGTTCAATCCCTAGTACAACACTGGTTCCCCCAAGCACTGCCCGAAGAGATATTTTTATAGTGTATGCTTCCTGCACCCCACCTCAAAAAAAAATCATAAAAAGAACAGAAAAGAGGCATGAATGGGAAAGCAAAGAATGCAGCAGCCCTTCTGGGACCAATGAGGGCTTAGTGGCCTCCTGGAGGACTGTCCACTGAGCTACGTCCACCAGTGTCCTTCTCACTGTCCTGCCTGGGCTTCCAGAAGGAGACGTGATCTCCCCACCGGCCTTTCCTCCCCTGCCGTCTGCTGCCCAGTGCTGGGACCTGCCTGCTGAAATCTTACTTATTAACTCTCCCCAGATAGGGCAGGCTGCGATTACAGAGGAATTGTTTGGGAGCGCCATATCTCACTTCTTCCCACGTACCTTACCCTGGGAATTGCTTTGTACTTTTGTATTGCCATGTGGTGGGGTGTCTTTAATAACCATCAATAAAGATAGGCCTGGGAAAACTCGGACAGCCACAGACGCCTCTAAATTGACTTGATTGCAACAGAATGGAGGGGAGGTATGTGCAGGTGGTCGCCAGGAGTTTTCCAAGGAAACGTGCCCCTTTGATTCACCTGCCAGAGAGACGGGAGGCAGACAGGGGTGTGCTGACCGCTTGTGGATGCCATGGCATTGCCCAGATACCTATTCCCTTATGTAGAGTTTCCTTCACGCATTTATTAATACCCCAAATATTGCAGACCAGGAGTGTCTGCTCTGCAAAAGGGAGCCTGTAAAGTGGTGGCTTCTTTATTTTAAGAGACACAGACAAAGAATTCAAAGATCAGGGCTGGAGCAATAGTATAGTGGGTCGGGCACCTGCCTTGCAGTCAGCTGACCTGGGTTCAATCCCTGGCACCCCCTCTGACCCGACCCCCAGAGGCCTTCCAGGGATAAGCCCTCAGCACCACTGGGCGTGAGCCAAAAAACAAAAATTTAAAAAAAAATGGATTTGAGGAGGAAAGGAGACATTGGAATCGCAGTCAGGAAGGAAAATCACTGTCAAAATAGGTGTGTGATACTGACCCGCAGCAGTGCTTAAAAGTAGGCATGCGGGTGAATTAAGAGCAGCAGGCAATTGGCAGGCAAAGGGGCTTGAACCCTGGCTGTACTGTCTGAACACCACACCCACGGGTTCACCCAGCACAAATCTGACAGGCTGCGACTCCACCCCTCCGCCTGTATGACAGATAGGACCCGCCACCAAGCCCAGCTCTGTTCAGGTGCCAAGACTCTGGGGGCCAGCGAGGAGGCCTCGGTGGGTCCCCAACACCCACCCAGGACAAGGAGATGAAGTACAGGAACTTGTGCACTGAGCAGTGGGGGTGACTGGGTGCCCGGGAGATAAAGGCGGACTCCTGATAGGCAGATGATACGTGCTGAGCTCTTACCTCTGGGAGCCAGGGCTGCGCCGAGACTTTATCTAGAGGCTTCCCTGGGTGGGGCCAGATGGCAGGTTACAACAGACCGCTCCCTCCTGGCTGCTCTCAGATTCTGGCCAAGGCTGTGTGACCTGAGAGGCCCCAGGCCTGGCTCATGGTCTCCGCACTGTGGGGGGCTGCAGGAACCCAGACTGCACTGTGTGAAAGGTGCGGGTCATCCACCGCTGGGCCAGAGCACAGGAGGAATTCGGCGTCCTGGGCAATGTCTCTGGTGCTCGCCGGATTCCAGATCCTGCCCCCACCCCCAACCCCGCTTTGTTCCAAGTCCCTTCCTCCCTTGCCTCCTCCTCCCCCTGCCCCCAGTGTGGTTAAAAAGCAAGACGCAATCTCCACACCTGTCACTGCTGAATCCCAAGTGATTCCCGCAACTTGTCTGGCCCGTGGGATTTTATGTGAAGCCCGCAGCAATGTAGAGAGAGAGCACAATCCCGAACGGGTGAGGGAGGCGAGGCATCTTCCAGAACCCTATCAGGCCCTCCCTCGGCTCTCCTAGGGGGTGGGGGTGGGGAAGATTGGGGAAGGGGGGGGGTCCCAGGCAGCTTCTCCAAAGGCACTGGACCAAGCAACAATAGTCAGCCCAAAGGGAGACCCAAACCACTGCCTTTCCATGTCCTTCCAGATCTTTCCCTTCATTTCTTCCTCCGTCTTGACCTCTACCCAAATCAACAGGCAGCTCTTTCTTACAATAATAATTTTAAACATTGAGAGTGGGAGGGCGGGGGAGGGGCAGCTCAGCAGTAGACAGCGCCCGTGCTTTACGTCCGTGTGTGAAGTCCAGGGGCCAATTCCCAGAACCCTCCGCACAACCCCCGAGCAGCAAGCTGGGTGCTGTTCCCACTGCTTGGGGCGACCCCCAAACAACAAGATTACCTGGCTTTGCTCAGGGCCAGGGGCCCAGAGTGAGCCCGGGCCATATCCGGCAGTGTGGGGGAAGGGTGTATGTGACTATGTGACTCCAGGTTGCAAACCCAGGGCCTCTCACATCCGAGGTGTGTGTGCAAACACTGCATCACACGCCCAGCACCTGGAAAGTTGATTCCTGCACAGGGCTGAGAAATAACGCTTGCTTTTCTGGTGGGTGGAGGGCTAGGTGATGGCTCCGTGGCAAAAAGCACCTCCCTGGCAAGACTGAAGCTTCGAGACTGATCTCGGGTGCCACTGAGTTGAGTGTGATCTTGGCACCACTGGACCGGAGGGTCAACGCTGCGGTGATCCTCCGGGCTTCCCGTAGGTCCCAGCTGCTTGGCCGCACCTGAGAACTGAAGCCGATTGGAGATTACACATCAAAGTCGGATATGGATTTCACGGAAAGGGAATAGTCCTGCTCCCAATCTTCCCTGTGTGTTGTCTTTTTTGCTTCCCATCTTGGAGTCACATCTGGCTGTGCTCCGGGCTTACTCTTGGCTCTGGGTTCATCAGGGATCACTCCTGATGCAGTACCGAGGACAGAATCTGGGTTGGCGCCTGCAAGGGAGGCACCTGACCTGCTGTGCTATCTCTCCCTGTGCTATCTCACCCCAACCTGCCTTTCCTGGCACAAGGAGGGCAAGGAGACTGGCCGTGATAAGCTGGGGTTACGCGTGGCTGGTTGACAGGCTGGACATGGACCGTGGGCCATGGACACGTGGCTCAGAAGGTGCACAGCCACCGCCTGGCGCGGAACGCGATGTCATGCTGCCTCTTCCATCCTCCGCCAGCCCAAACTGTCAGGACTTTCAACTCGGGGGTGGGAGGGTGGGGTCATATGACCCCTTGCTGTGCCACCTTCTTCCCCTGCAGAGACTCTGGGAATGTTTCTAGACAGGGTGGGCCAGAAACTATTCCAGCCTAGCTGGTCCCTCGCAGGGGAGGCTGTTCAGCCTTGAGCGAGTCGCCTCTCCGGGACTCCGTTTTCCTGTGCCTTTCCTGAGTGGCCTAATCAGCAACCCCCTTCTGGCACCTTCCCACCAGCCACCACCCGCTCCATCCTGTTCTAGAAGCTGAGAAGTGAAGCAAAGTTAACAGTGATGGCGATTGTGATTTTAAATGTTGCATTAAAAATATGTATAAGGGATGGTACGTATCATACATTCATCCCTTACCATGTGAAGGCCCTGAAGTTTTCGGCGGCGGCGGTTTGTGGGGGAGTCGCACCTGGTGATGACCAGGGGTTATTCCTGGCTCTGCACCCAGGGATCACTCTGGCGGTGCCCTGGGATGATGGGTTCAAACCTGGGTTGGCCACGTGCCAGGCAAGAGCCTACCCCTGCACAACTGCTCCAGCCCAAGGCCCTGAGTTTTACCCAAATGTCTCCGTGGTTCACTGAGGTGTGTTTTGGACTTTCTTTTTTTTGTAATTGGATACGATGTCCCAATTTTTAGCAACTATCAGCAAGTCAGACACCTACACCAGGTGCTTAAGGGGGCTGGGCTCTGACCCAGCTCTCTGTGCTGCTGACACCCCTGGGCCACCTTCTAAGCCTTTTCCTGGAGAATGTGTGGCCTCACCCCTGGGCTCGCAGGCTAACCTGGCTGCAGCCACACTCCCTGAGTAACAGGCTGGCCAAGAGCACACTCAGCGCCTGCCTGCCTGCCTGCCTGCCTGCCTGCCTGCCTGCCTGCCTGCCTGCCGTGGCTGCTTCGCTCCGTGGAATCTGGGAACCGAGCCCTGCCCCCACGCTGCTGGGAGAAGCTTTCTTGGCAGGGATCCTTCCCCAGCCCATTAGGAAGGCAGACATTCCCTCGGTCTGTTTGTAGCCAAGGGGGAGCCGGAGGGATGCGCGGGGGGGGGGTCGGAAGCACTACAGGCCGCTGCTGCGAGCCACGCCGAAGGCTTCTGTTTGATGCCCCCAGCCCCAGTTCGTGGTCCCAGGCCTGAGCTCTGGCAGGAACACCAGGCCGCTTTGATCAGAAATAGTATGTGCGTGTGCATGTGTGTGTGGTACAGGGGATCAAACCCAATGCCTCGCACATGTAAGGCCCGCGCCCTATCGCTGAGTCCCACCCTCAGCCCCTGTATTTTGTACCAGATGGCGGGCGGTGGGCGCTAACCACTGGGCCGCACCAGTCCTTCTGCAACCAGCAGCCCTCAGCTGTCTCTTCTGCGGGTGCACACTGAGGGGTCAGAAGGCCTGGCTCAGTTTCCTGAACTGTGGGGGAGTCTCCAAAAGCTTTGAGATTCTGCTGAAAAGTTATGGAAACTCCTCTGCTCATGAAGGAAAATTAAAAATAAAATAGAGTCATTTCAGTCTTTGCTGATTTGAAAGTGTTTATTTATGAGGGAGTGAGGGAGGGATGTGCTCCCCAGCAGAGCTGGGTGCCCTGAGAACTGTGCTAAGGAGGTGCTAGGGATGGACCCCAGGCTGCGTGCGGTACAAGCCAGGGTTATCTCCACAGTTCCTGCAAGCGTTTGTTAAGCTCCTGCTAAATATGCCACCGCGAGTCTGTAGGTGAGTTGTCCAGGAGCGTAGGTGTGCCAGCACCTGCACTGCCCTCCAAGAACCCCAGAATAATGACTGTAGCAGTAAAGGACCACAAACCAGGGGTTGGTGAGGTAGCTCAGTGGTAGGGCACGTGACTGGCCTGAGGTTCCATCCCAGGCACTGCAGGGGGGGCCGGGGCTGGTGGGGGGGGGCGGGTCGGAAAAATATCACACAGTTCCCAGCCAGGCAGATGCCCGAAGGCGGAGGCCAGCGGGAGGCGGTGAAGGTGATCCCTGGCGGGTCCTGTCCTCGTGCCCCCCACCCCGCACGCGAAAACACACCCGCCCGCCAGCCTGGAATGCGCCGTTTCTGGGCACCGGGGCGGCGGCGGCAGCCCAGGGAAACAACAAACATCGCTTCTCTCCAGGGCTCGCTTTTTTCTCACGGTCTCTGAAAGGGCCACGATCAGGTGATATGTGTGGGACTGTGCCCCGTACAGGTGCAGAGCAGGCACGGAGGGAAGAGAAAATCCACCCAGTGTGTACTTACGCGGGGCCCTTTCAATCCCTCCCCTTCCCCCCCACCCCGCCCCCCAGGACAGCTCTTGGCAGCACGGCGCCCACGGCTCTGGCAGGCGGTGGCGGGGAATCTGAGTGTGAGAAAGTCAGTCAAGCGAAGGAAAAGGGGAAAAAAAAAAGCTTCAAGTCCTCCGGCAAAATACCTTTTTCTTCTTCTCTCGCTCTCTCCCCTTTCTGTAGCTTTAAACCAAACCCACAAACCATTCCGATACCTAGGGACAAAGGGGCGTCTTGCTACACAGGCCGTTATTTGTTTTATGGTTTAAAAGCAAACAGGTGATGCAATAAGACAGAGAAAAGGGCCCTTGGTGGGGGCGGGAGGGGGAAAGGCAAACCCCCTCCCCCCCCCCAGCTGCATTCCCAGGGCCTAAGATGGGGACCAGATTCCCGGGGTTTTGCGCCTATCCCAAGCACAATCAAAGCCCTGACCTGTGCTGATGATCAGGGTTCAATTTTCTCTTTGCTTCAGGAGAGGGAGCAGGCAAAGAACTGGAAAATAAAGGCTGTTGCCATCTCAAAGGAGCTCTGCACATCCAAGTCTGTTCTCCAGTGTCAGAGTTCCAGGGAAGGCTTGGGGGTAGGGAGGGGGGGCATTTGTGGGTGTGAGTTTCGGCTCAAAATGACAATTACTGTTAGCCCAGGAGCACATTTCCAAGAAACCATGCAAAGTTCAATCGAACTCTCTCTCCCCATGATGCAAAGCATTCGCTCCACCCCTTTCAGTTGTCACCCCAACCTAGTGATTTTCTTCTTGAATGATTATGGGGGAAGGTTGGAGATTTCATGAGGGTTTTTGATTTTTTTGGACTGTTTGGAGGATGTGGCTCCAGATACAAATCCATGGTAGGTAACATTCTGGTAATGTTGCCCTCTGTGCAAAAGCATGTGTGGGTTATCTGCTCCTTCTCCCCTAAAGTGGCAAGGAACAAACTCTTCGAACGCATCTTTAGATGCCAAGAAACTGTACCAAGACCCTCACTTGACTACTGGCAACGTTCTCCAGGTACCTTCAGGATAGCCCAGCCCGAACACAGGATGGGGTTCGTCACAAAAAGACCCTCCTGCTAGAAGAGAAAGGGCACACTGCCCAGTAGCAGATGCGGTCTGTGGCATAACATGGCACTGGCGAGCAGGGGCCACTGGCTGGCAGAGATGAGAGGGGAACCTGAAAAGGGTTAACATGCTGCCCTGGGAAAGGTTTTGTTCCTGGGAAGAATCTGGGTCAGCGCATTTCTGCGCCTTTGAAAAAGTCAGATGCTGAGCCGGGCGGCACTTGAAGACGTGTGCCAGGCAGAAAGGAGGCGACCGCCACCAAGAGAACCTCAAGCCCACGGGAAACTCCGCTTGTTTCAAAAGACACGGACCATTGTCTGTCATCACCACCTTTCCAGCTGCTGAGAATCAGAAAGAAAAGTCCTCCTCCATGGGCCCTGGGTTGCAGGTTCACAAAGGAGGCATTGTTCATCCTTTCTTCAGAACACGACAGGGCACAGCCCGGCTGCTGTGTGGCAAGAACACACACACAAAAACCCCAAAGTAGCCCCCGAGGCAAGAGGAAGTCAACCAAGCCTGTCTCGAGGGAAAGGCTTGGCTGCAGGAAGGGAGGGCTGTCCTGGAAGGTGGAAATGAGGCTTGGGAGGTAAATAGGGTCACGAGCTCAGAGGGCAGGTGTGGGAATCTTTCTGGAGCAGCTGCGTGAAGCTGGGTCTAGGCAGATGCGTCAGGAGGGTGTCCGGCTGCACCCGCCACTCACAGCTCCTTTAGGGCTTGAACCTCTTCACTGGGCTCAGTCTGCCAACGCGGCCAGCCCCTTTCCACCCTTCCTGCCCTCGCCATCTTCCTAAAGGAGCAGTTCCATGGCCCTTCTCTGCGCCAGAGCATCTCACAGCTCTCCAGCTTTCTCTGTTTTGTATTTTTTGGTTTTGGGCTCACCCAATGATGCTCAGGGTTTACATTCTGGCTCTGTGCTCAGGGGACCAGATGGGATGCGGGGATTGAATCTGAGGTTGGCCCCATGCAAGGCAAGTGCTTGAACCCATTATTATTTCCCCAGCAGCCTTTTAGTAAGACGCCCAAGGGGCTTTTGGTGTGGACTCAAGTCTCCCGCTTCAGCTCCAGCTTCTCACAGACCCTCCATTTCAGACCAGGATTCCTGAATGAGGACCCCACATGCCCCCAATGCCCGTTTTCACGGATACATACTCTGTGCTCATATAGATGTGGTTTGGGGTTTCTTCTTGGTTTTTCTGACTTTTTGGGCCATCATCTAGTCTTTTAAAAAAAAAAAGAAATATTAGAGGCCCTAGGGAAGGCACAGCAGGTAAGTCACTTGCCTTACACACGGTCAACCTGGACTTGATCCTGGCATCCCATATGGTCCCCAGAGCACTGCCTGGAGTGATTTCTGAGTGCAGAGTCAGGAGTAACTCCTGAGCATGGCCCGGTGTGGCCCCCAAATGAAAGAAGACAGGAGGGAGGGAGGGAAAAAGAGGGACAGAAGGGAGGAAGGAAGGAGGAAGGGAGGGAGGTTGGGAAGGAGGAAGGGAGGAAAGGAGGGAGGAAGGAAGGGAGGGAGGGAGGGAGGAAGGGAAGGAGGAAGGAAGGAAGGGAGGGAGAGAGGGAAGGAGGGAGGGAAGAAAGAAGGGAGGGAGAGAGGGAGGGAGGAAAGAAGGAAGGGAGGGAGGAAAGAAGGGAGGAAGGCAGGGAGGGAGGGAGGGAGGGAGGAAGGAAGGGTGGGAGGGAGGGAAGAAAGAAGGGAGGGAGGGAAGAAAGAAGGGAGGAAGGCAGGGAGGGAGGGAGGGAGAGAGGGAGGGAGGGAGGAAGGAAAGAAGGGAGACAGGGAGGGAGGAAAGAAGGGAGGGAGGAAAGAAGGAGGGAGGGAGGGAGGGAGGAAGGAAGGAAGGAAGGAAGGAAGGAAGGAAGGAAGGAAGGAAGGAAGGAAGGAAGGAAGGAAGAAGGAGAGAGCAAATCCGGGCCGGCCGGCGCTACGAGGTCTGATCGGAACCGGCAGGGTGCCGATTCCCGGGTCAAACGCGGGGCCTGGCACGGCGCTCGTGCCCAGAAGGAAGGCGAGGGGGTTTGCCCCCCACGGTCACCCAGAGCGCGGAACCCCGTCACCCCCAGCGAGCTATCTGGTGGGAAGCGTTTACAACATTCTCGCAGTGGGGAGCGGGGGGAGGAAGGGATGAAGTGTCGAGAGAAGTGTGCGCCTGGCGAGCGGCTGCCGCGGACGGACGGGTTGGGAGGTCTGGGGCGGGGGGCGGGGTGACTTCAAACGGGAGGCTCGGCGGCGGCGGCGCGGCCACCAGCACGGGGCGGGGGGGCGGAAGGCGCGGGGGCGCCGGGGCCGGCGGCGCGGGCCGGGGCAGCGCGCACCGCCCGCCCGCCCGCCCGCCCGCGCGGCCAGTCCCCCAGGGAGGCCGCCGCCAGAGCCCTGGCGCTCCCGGCCCGGCGCCCGCCACGTGGCACCCGGCGGCGGCGGCGGCGGCGGCTCCTCCCAGCGCGCGGCGGGCCAGCCGACAGCACGCAGCCGCCCGCGCCGCCCGCCTCCTCCCGGCCGCCCGCCGGCCGCCTCCCGGGCACGGCGAGGGGGAGCGGCCCGAGCCGCCCGGACCCGCGGAAGGGGCGGGCGGCGCGAAGCCGCCTTAACCGCAGCCGCCGCGCGGAGGCAGGAGGCCGACCCGGCCGCTTCCTAAGTGCGGTCAGGCATCTCGTGACCGCGGCGGGCGCCGAGGGCCCCGCGGGGAGGAGAGAGGGCGGGCCGGGAGCCCGGCGGCGGCGGCGGCGGCGGCAGCCCCCACCCCCGCCGCCCCCGGCTGCAAGCCGGCCGGGCCGTGCACGCAGTTAAAAATAAATAAATAAAATTAAATAAAAAAAAAAAGCCAGCCAGCCAGCAATCGGGGGTGGGGGTGGGATTGGAACGATTCCCCGCTTTCCACCTCGGGGCGTGCGCTCCCCGCCCGGAAGGGCTGACCTTGGCCTGGGGGTGGGGTGGCGCGTCTGGGTAAGCGCTGGGGCTGGGCTCCCGGCCCGCCGCCCCCCTCGGATTCCTAGCCCGGCGGGGGCCGGCCTAGGGCCCCCCCGACACGCACGCGCGCGCGCGCACACTCACACACACACACACCCCACACGCAGCGCGCGCCAATGAGCCCCGGCCAGGCGCAGGGGGCGGGGTTTTCCCAGGCTCGAGCACAGCAGCTGCTATTTACCTTCTTGGCTTCTCCCGGCGACCGGGAACCAGCCCCCGCGCTCCGCCGCCCGCCGCCGGCCCCCGCCTCCCCGCCCCCAGGGCGCGCGCGCACACACTCACACACACGCACACACACATCCTCCCCGGGCCCGGCCGCAGCCGCGGCGGCAATAAAACATCCTGGCACGTGCTCGGGCTCCAGGCGCGCCCTCGCCCGCCGGCTGATGTCAAACTGCAGCTCGGCTGGTGGAGTCCTTAAAGGGCCCGCGCGCGCGCGCCGGCTGCGGAGGCCGCCCCCGTGGCCTGCGGGGCGAGGAGGGGACCGGCGGCCGCCACCGCCCGCCCGCCACCTCGCCGGGCCGCGGAACCGGAGGCCTCCGGGTGGAAAGGGAAAGGGTGGCGCGGGCGCACGCGTGTCCCCGAGGCAGGACCATCAAAGCCCCCCTTGTGTTCATCTTTCATTTGCAATTCCATTTCCTCTGCGCCTAGTTGGAAATTATTCTGATTGTTTCCGCGGGGGGGGGGGCTAAGCGGGTCTGCGGAGCAGGTGGGGTTGGGAACGAGAATCAAAATACACCTAAATTTTGGAAAACCTGCCAATGTAAGGCAGAAAGCATCCCCCCCCCGTTTCTCCATGCCAAAAAATTTAAAAAGGTATTTTTTTTACGTGATTGATTTTCATTCACACACACTCTGCAATGAATGAGGGGAAATCGCTTAGATGTTCCAGTAGTACACCCTTTCGCCCCCCCTTTAACCACTACTATTTTTTAATCCCTATTCTAAATGTTATAGATATTATTTTTTTAAAAAAGCAGCTTAAACACACACACACACACTGAAACACACGAAATAAAGAGCAAAGTCCCTAGCACCCAAAGACACAAACTAAAACAGAACCAACTGCGGTGGCAAAAAAAAAAAAAATCTCTAAAGCAAAACCCAGCAAGGAGAGTAGCAAAGGGTTAAAATCCTTTTGATTGACGTTGTAGCCTCCGGTGCCCCGGGCTCAGGCGCGCGCCATTGGCCGCCAGGCCTTGTGCCTGGCGGCCAATGGGGGGGCGCGGTCCTCGAGCGGTGCCGCGTGTCTCCTCCTCCCATTGGCTGAAAGTTACTGTGGGAAAGAAAGTTTGGGAAGTTTCACACGAGCCGTTCGCGTGCAGTCCCAGATATATATAGAGGCCGCCAGGGCCTGGGGATCACACAGGATCCGGAGCTGGTGCTGATAACAGCGGAATCCCCCGTCTACCTCTCTCCTTGGTCCTGGAATAACGCTACCGATTTCTAAGTAGCCAAAAAATATAATAAACCTTCACTTGCTCAGTAGCTTTATGAAAGTCTCAAGCAGAGGGGACGTAAGCAAAAAAAATTTTGTGTGAAGAACTCCAAAAATAAAATCTCTAGGGATTAAAAAAAAAAAGAAAGAAAATGCCAGCTGATATAATGGAGAAAAATTCCTCGTCCCCGGTGGCTGCTACCCCCGCCAGTGTCAACACGACACCGGATAAACCAAAGACAGCATCTGAACACAGAAAGGTAAGGGCAGTCTCTGTGTATCTCTGCAGCCCCAAGGAATTTAGACGGGGTGGGGGTAAGGGTCCTCTCGCTCTTAAATCCAAGGGTGAAATGGCAGATCCCATGGGAACTCAGGGTCTTTATTTTTTTTTTAATTTTCTTTTACAGTCGTCAAAGCCCATCATGGAGAAAAGACGAAGAGCAAGAATAAATGAAAGTCTGAGCCAGCTGAAAACACTGATTTTGGATGCTCTTAAGAAAGATGTAAGTGGGGAATGGTCTTTTATTTTTTTAATTAAAAAGTAAATAAGATAGCATGTTTTAGGTACTAAAAGTGACCCCCCCCCGCCCCCAACCCCCATCCCCCCGGCTCCACCTCCGGCCGGCGGGATAGTCCCTCTCAGTCCTGCGCTCTCTGAGCCGGAGTCGGGAAGTCGGCGCCACGGGAGGAGGGGGTTGGGACCCCTCCCCCCGGCATTCCGAGGCCACTGGCAGAGAGGTCTTACTTTTCTCCCCGGCTTCCTCCTCGGTGCAGAGCTCGCGGCATTCCAAGCTGGAGAAGGCGGATATTCTGGAAATGACAGTGAAGCACCTCCGGAACCTGCAGCGGGCGCAGATGACGGGTAAGCGCGACTGGCCCGCCAGTCCCCCTCTGCGGGCGTCCCCCTCTCTCCCCGCGGTGATTTCTTCCAGACTTCCGCCCGTGGTTGTGAGAGGCATTCAGCTACATTTTACTGCCTTGGCTCACTCTTGCGTTCCCACGGTCTGGGGCTTATTTATAGCCACAACTCCAAGTTGTTACTGTTCCGGAAAGGGAGGGAGAGAGGTTGTAGTGGGCGCGGGCAGCAGGCGGCCGGGCCCCGGAGGAATCGGATTGGGGAGGGGGGGCGCGAAAGGAATCAGAACCGTGTCGGGTTTGAGCCGCCCTGCAGCAGCAGCCTGGGGGTCATCTGGTTTAGCGCTCTCCCCTCCCCCACTGGGGGGGGAACGGGGCTCGGCTGGAGGGAGGGCATTATCCAAGGTCACTTCGCGCGCAGGGCTTAGGGGGGAGGGGGCCGCTCTGGCGCTGAGGATGGTTTAAACGCTGTGACCGGGAAGGGGGAGGGACCGGGGCTCAGGTCCCCAACCAAGCTAGCCGGGAGGAGGAGGGTGAGGATGTCTTTTTTTTTTTTTTTAACCCACCTCGGAATAGCCAGAGGCGAGCCCGCGGGTGGCGGTCAGGGGGAACCCCGCGGGGACCTCCCAGGGCGGGAGGCGGCGGCCGGGCGGCGGCGCCGGAGCCCTTCGGTGACCCTGTCCTGTCTCCTCTCTGCCCCGCAGCCGCGCTCAGCACCGACCCGAGCGTGCTGGGGAAGTACCGCGCCGGTTTCAGCGAGTGCATGAACGAGGTGACCCGCTTCCTGTCCACGTGCGAGGGCGTGAACACCGAGGTGCGCACCCGGCTGCTCGGCCACCTGGCCAACTGCATGACCCAGATCAACGCCATGACCTACCCGGGGCAGCCGCACCCCGCCTTGCAGGCGCCGCCGCCTCCCCCGCCGGGACCCGGCGGCCCGCAGCACGCGCCGTTCGCGCCGCCTCCGCCGCTCGTGCCCATCCCCGCGGGCGCGGCGCCCCCTCCCGGCGGCGCGCCCTGCAAGCTGGGCAGCCCCGCCGCAGAAGCGGCCAAGGTGTTCGGCGGCTTCCAGGTGGTGCCGGCGCCCGACGGCCAGTTTGCCTTCCTCATCCCCAACGGGGCCTTCGCGCACAGCGGCCCCGTCATCCCCGTCTACGCCAACAGCGGGACCTCCGTGGGCCCCAACGCCGTGTCCCCGTCCAGCGGGCCCTCGCTCACAGCGGACTCCATGTGGAGGCCTTGGAGGAACTGAGGGACACAGTCCACCCCGCACCCTCCCGAATTCCCCCTCCCCCCATCTTCTTTCCTTGGGACACTAAACAGGAAACTCGGACGCTGGGAGAGAGGACTTTTGTGATTTTAAGTGGTTACTTTGTTATTTTTTTTAATTTCTAAAAAAAGTTACTTTTTGTAGAGAGCTGTATTAAGTGACTGACCATGCACTATATTTGTATATATTTTATATGTTCATATTGGATTGCGCCTTTGTATTATAAAAGTTGAGATGACATTTCGTTTTTTACACGAGATTTTTTTTTATGTGATGCCAAAGATGTTTGAAAATGCTCTTAAAATATCTTCCTTTTGGGAAGTTTATTTGAGAAAATATAATAAAAGAAAAACCGAGTGAAGGCTACTGTCTTCTAAGATCATTTCAGAGTTTGTTTTTTAAAATCAGTCTGTTGGCAGAATTTGAATGACAAGAGTCTTGAGAATTCAGGTCGGACTCTTTCTGTTAAAAAAAAATTGCTAAAAATACTCCACCCTTCCACCAACCTGCCCAGATCTCAATTCTGTTTGATTTGAAAAAAGAAAAAACCCAAAACCATCTGACAGGGTTTCCCTGATCATTGATTATGAAATCTCTTGAAGGGATTCAAAAATGTCTTCAGGATTGTGCTAATAACGTAAGGCATTCCCTGCTAGTCCTACCATCTCCTAAGCAAAGTTAATGGGAACTGATTTCACGAATTTCGTGGATCCAATGCTATTAG
The DNA here is from genome assembly GCF_029834395.1 of Sorex fumeus. Lineage (NCBI taxonomy): Eukaryota > Metazoa > Chordata > Mammalia > Eulipotyphla > Soricidae > Sorex > Sorex fumeus. Next base: position 61,032,752 of record NW_026606101.1, read on the forward strand.
GAGTTGGGGGAGGGGGCTGCAGAACTCCTGCCTGGTAGGTAGCACTGCAGCATCCAAAGTAAAAAGTCTAGCACAGTCGCTTCCATCCTTCAGGTGTGCAGTTCTTTGGTTATAGCCAGCCCTTGGGCGCAGCTAGACGGTCCCTTGCCCCTGCGTCCAAAAGTTTGAAATGCCTCTCTGCACCCTCTTCAGGCAAGCTGAGAAGGTCAACAGATTCCTCCTGCCAAGGGACAGCTAGTTAGACTCCCAAGTGGAGCCTGAGCCCAGATGATTAACACCAGACATATGTTTTTGATAAGTTTCTGAGCTTGGCTCTAATAGAGAAAGCATGTGTGGACCTTGCTGGCAGGCACACAGGCCATCTTCCCCTTTTTATACAAACAGCAAGCGACCCCTTCGCTTGGTCATGCCCCATTTCCAGGCAAGATGTGGGCTCCAGATAGAAGCAAAAGGGTTGTCTCGGGTTTCAGCTCACATAACCCTCCTTAACAAGTCCTAACTCAAAGCGGACAGCTTTAAACTGTGCCAGGATCTGCAGGGAATTTCTTCCAAATCCCATCACAAAGGCTTGTCAGATTTTGTCAGATTTGGCCAGGTGTTTGACTGCATCCAGGTGTTGGGGAAATGAAAACCACGAGCCCAGCGAGACCAGACACATCAGCGTGCTGTGGGTCTGGCGGGCGCGCCCTCCTCCCAGTCGGACAATCCTCCCCGCCTGCCTCCTCCTTCCTCCCTCCTCTTCCCCCTCCCCCACCTTTTAGAATGGCTTCTGGGAGAAGGATGAGGCGGGAGAGATCAATCTTTGAAGCCTTCCTAACAAAGATAAAGCCAACGATTTTCTGTCTTGTTTCAAAAGCTTTCCTTTTCCCCGGCCTAGTTCCAGCCTTTCCCACAGGCCAGCATGGAGAGCTGCTGGATCATAGGAAAGGTCCAGCTGACCATCACTCCTCAAATACAGTCAAGGGGAGAAGTTTAAAAAGAGCGTTTTAAAAATTTGGCTCCTACTTGCCTCATTTGGTGGGTTGCCCCCCCCCACACACACAGACTTACACAGATATTCCTTTATACACATTTCCCCTCTCCTTTAAACACGGTAATGACAATCGTTCTATTAAGACACCAGCTCAAGCTCAAATGCTTCTTTTTTGTAAACCTGTCGTCCTCTGGCTCCAGTAGAAATCCTTCCCGGACCTAGCAGAAACAATCAGACTTCTGGCTTTTCGGCTTTATTTTTAAGACGATAGAATCCACACAGATAAAATGCACGCAGATAAGCAAGCAATTGAAGGCGAAATTTCTTTGTCCTTGCCCGTGTTGAAGGTGAACAGCTGAAAAAGCTACCCCACCCCAAGTACTGAACTGCTCCTTTGGGGGCCAAAGGAGTGCTAAGAAATGCAAAGGGAGTCTTGCAGGTTGAAAAGGGAGTTGATTTTCAGGTGTCCGGGTTCATACAGTCACCTAAGGCATTTGTTTCTCTACTACAGGGGGAGACCCCCAAGGCCGCCCTGGGGATTTTCGAGTTCTTGCACCAACTTCACTTTGTCACTTTGGATGAGTCACTTCCCCTCCTCTGAGACATTTCCAAGAGCGAAGAGAGAGAGAGAGAGAGGAGTGGGGGTGATCTCTGGGACCCCGTGCCCTCCTGCACCCAGGGCGGTTTCTGGCGTCCTCAGGCCGAGCTTCAAAGGCGCCTCCCTCTAGCCCCACTCCCTGCCCCCAACCCGGATCCCTGGGAGCCGGCCTCATTATGCGGCCTCGGGGCACACCCAGCAGCCCTTCCCCCGCCGCGGGCAGCGCCGGGGGCCACTCGAGAGATAAGGCCGGGCGCGGAGCAGCACGCCCGGATGCGGAACCCGGGCCTCCGGCGCGGCGCGCATTAGCCTCTCAAAGGAGACCCTCGGGGCCCCGGCCCCCCGCCGGCCCCGGCCGCCGCATCCGGAGCGGGAAAAGGCGCTGAACTGAAAGGAGGCGGGGGATGGGTGGGGGCTGGAGGGGGAGCGCAGGGGTGGGGCGCGGGGGCCGGGGACTCCTCCGAACCCTTTGGGCAGCAGCCGGCCTGCGCCGGGCCGTGCGGAACGCGGGTCCGGCCCCCTCCCCCCCACGCGCTTCGGAGCGCGGGGCACCCCGGGGTTAAGCCGGACCCCCTCCCGTCACCACTGTCGCGGGAAACCTGTCATTAAAGTCAATTAACTTTTCCCACACCCCGTGGCCGGGAACGGCCCGCTGCTCGCTTCCTCCCCGGCTCCTAAGTGCAACCAGATGGGCGGCCGCGCGGCCCCCGCCGGCGCGGCCCGGGGCTGGCGGGGAGGCGGCAGCGGCCCGGGGCCCCGCGCGGGCGCAGGCCAGGGCGGCCCCGCGGCCAAGGTGGTTTGCTCAGCAGGCCCGGCTGCTTTCTGGCAGGAAATGAATAGCTCCCAGATGAGCTCAGGCAACCTGAGAGGTCGTGAGAACGGCTCGAACCCCCGCCTGTGCAGCCGGCAGCCTGCCAGGCGGCGGGGGGAGCGGGCGGCGGCGGCGGGAGGCCGGCGCGGGGGGCGCGGAGGCGGGAGCCGCTGACACACGAGCCCGCGCCCGCGCCCGCGCCCGCTGACAGGCCGGCGGCCGCCCGCGCCCGCGCCGCCCCCGCTTCCCCCGCCGCGGGCCCCAGCGCCTCCCAAGCAGCCGGCCCGCGCCGCCCCGCGGGGCCTGGGGGTGGGGCCGCCTGCCAGTGTTTTTCCAGTTCCCCGGGTAGCTCCCGGGCCGCGTTCGGCAGTCGGGGAGCCTGGGCCGAGGCCAGTGGCCTGGGGGGCGGCGGGCGGGCGAGGGGCGGGGGTCGCTGCCTGCTGGCCGCCTGGCAAGCCGGAGTCAGGCCGAGGGGGGCTGCGGGGTGAGCAAGAGCGGGGGGCGGGGGTCGCCGCTCACAGAAGCCTGTCCGACGGCAGCTCCGGGCTTCCTCCAACTCCAGATGGGCACCGATTGTGCAGCGCGGGTGGGCCTGCACCTGGCCGACCCGGGTTTGATTCCTGGCAGCCCATACGGTGCCCTGAGCAGGGCCAGGAGTGATCCCGGAGCTCAGCGTGTGGCCCCAAGACCCCAGACCCCCCAAAAGTCCTTGCATCTCTGTTGGGGGATTTGCTCCAAGGGCTGAAGCTCATGCCTGGCATAGGCAGGGCTCTGGGTTCTCTCCCTGGCACCACCTGGTTGCCTGCCGTGGGTCCTAGCACCCCTGGAGAAGTGCCCCCCTCCCGGTTGAGGGCTTGAAACTTCTCAATTCTCATGCCCACTTCCTACCAAGTGGCCAGTAACAACCGTCACCCCCAAGAACCACAAGGCCCTGCCCTCGGTCTGCTCTCAGTCTAGCGAGGGAGAGACCAACACTCGGTGACTCATCCCAAGGCTGGGTGAGGTCAGTGCCAAGAGTGAAGTTTAAACAAAGGGCACCTGAGAACAGAGATGAATTCTGCTCAGGGAAGAAGCCAGGGTATGTTTGCCAGTGAGCTGGCTCTCCCGGCTGAGACGTGCAAGATGAGTTTAACAGGAAGAGAGGAAAAGAAGGGGGTGGGGGAAAACAGCACAGGGTTTGGGGGAAATTTCAGGAAATTTCGTCAAGGTTCTTGTATGAAAGCTTTTTAATATATAAATGGGTTTGGAGTTGGGCTCAGCAACCCTGGAGGGCGTGGTTTGCCCACAGTAGCCCAGATTAAGACCCCTGGGCCTATGTGTTCCTTCCTGCACTGCCAGGAGTAAAAACCTTTGCATGTGGCCCAAAGACCAAACACACATACACACACACACACACGCACACACACACACACACACACAACACGTTCTTTGGAGTTAGAAAGCATGCCTTTGCATGTGTGAGGTCCTGAGTTCAACCTCTGACACTCAAAGGGGGTGGGCGGAGGGGGAGCTCCGTATGCCCCCTTGCAAGACCCGGTTAATTACCTAACTTGCCTGTGCCCCTGCAAGGCAATCAATGGCCCCCCTCCACCTCGGTTTTGTAACTCAGGCCTCCCTGGGTAGTATGTCATAGGATTCTGGGGTGAAACGAGTACGTGTGCATAAAGCATGAAGAACCAAGCTTGGGACAGAAGCCGAATGTTCTGTTTGCTACACAGCCACAGTGCGGGTGTTCACCAAGCAAGAGACACCACCGTGCCAGGCCTCTGCCCTGCAATTTCAAATTCTGCTTATAATTGCAGTCTAGGTGCCAGGACTACTGCTTCTTTCTTATTCATACTTCTCCACATATTCATGCTAGAATTACTGCACAAAGCACAAAGCACCGTGGGGAGAAAGGGAGATAGAAGTAGAAATTTTTTTTAAAAATTTTTATTAGTGAGACATCATGAGGTACAGTTGTAGACTTACAAATTTTTGTGCTTGGGTTTCAATTATACAATGATCAAATACCCATGCCTCCACCAGTGCCCATTTCCCACCACCACGGATCCCAGTATCCCTCCCACCCCCCATCCCCCCATCCCCCCCATCCCAGCCTGTCTCTGTGGCAGGGCATTCCCTTTTGTTCTCTCTCTCCTTTTGGGTGTTGTGGTTTGCAAAGGAGGCATTGAGTGGCAATCATGTTTGGTCTATAGTCTACTTTCAGCATGCTTCTCCCATCCTGGGAGGATCCTCCCAACACCTTTATTTGGTGTTCCTTTCTCTATCTGAGCTCCCTTTTCCCCTAGCATATGTGGTTGGCCTCCAAGCCATGGAAGAAACCTGAGTGCCCGAGAACAGATGACTGGTTAAAGAAACTTTGGTACATTTACACAATGGAGTACTATGTAGCTGTTAGAAAAGACAAAGTCATGAAATTTACATACAAGTGGTACTACATGGAAAGTATCATGTTAAGCGAAATGACTCAGAAAGAAAGGGATAGACATAGAAAGATTGCATCCATCTGGGGAACATAAAGTAACAAAATAGGAGACTAACACCCAAGAATGGCCGAGATTAGTACCAGGAATTTTAGAAGTATCTTTTGCTGCAACTTTCTCAGTCTCGGAGGTGAGACTGAAAATTTTCTATAAAAGAAGAAGCAGCGGGGCCGGAAAGATAGTTTAATGGGCTGAGGACATGGTCATATCCCCTGTTCTGTCTTTCGTGTGGGAGACCGGGGTTCGATCCTTGCCCCCCGCCCCTCTGTTCTCCCAAGCACTGAGCCAAGAGTAGCTCCTGAGCATCACTTGGTGTGGCTCAAAAGCACAAAGTCAAATAAATAAAGAATAAGTTCGAGCATGTATCTCACTTGCTTGTCTTGATGTTTCTCTGCCTGCCTACTTGGACTCCAGGAAGCCTGTGTTCTCTCTCAAACGTGTACTTCTCTTTCCCCTCACATCTTTCTAAATAAGTTTCAACAAAACCTACCTTAAAAAAAAAAGAGGAAGAAGAAAGGAATAATAATTTTCTCAGAACCATGAAAGAGAAGAGGAGTCCTGTATACTGTAACCAAAGGAGGATATATCACAGGTCATAACAGGTCACATTGTGGTCCTCCAACTTACAATTCAGTCTTGTAAAATTCTGTGCCCTTAGCAGTCGACTCTCACTTGAGGAGTGTTGTTGTCAAATGGCCTATCACTTTCCAACTCTATCTTTTAAATGAGCACTGGCCCTGGATAGGGAGTGAAGGTCTCCTAATTCCATGCTGCTCACTACCTGCAAAATGCCCACCAAGTTCCTACCTCCCTTTGGGTCTCCCTTTCCTCACTGAGCTGAGGTTAGACCAGAAGTCCCTGAAGTCCATTTTGACTCCGAGTTTTGTGGTTCTGAAGCCTCTGATTTCTTCAGCTAGACACAAGCTTTGTGGCTCGAAGAACCCCTCTCTGGCATAGTTCAAAACTAAGGTCCTGAGTTCTTTTCCAGCCGATTTATTTTCATCTCCTGTTCAAGATGCAGAGACAGACCTGCAGGATTAGGTGGAACTGTGTTTCCACTGGTCTAGAATGTAAGCCAAGCAGTGATCCTTGGAGATCTGCTGTGTGGGTTAGAATCTGAGCAGCATGTCCATGGAAGCCTCATTGAGCTGGACTTGCTCCATATCCGTTACCAAGACCCTCTCCTTTGCTTAATATCTTGTCATCATACTTGGAAAAACTGATTAGCAGGAGTCACAGCTACCACCATTTTCCAGCTATGTCCTAAAATACTTCTCTCCCCCGCCCCCAACAACTTTTTCACTTGCCCACGTTTTTTTCTGAAAAGAGAATGTCACCTATTGGTTATTGGGTCTCTTTCTATTTAGAAAACATACTTCCCCCAACTGGCTACAGTTTCTCCAGCCGTTTACATACTGAATTAAGTAAACTTACTGAATTAGTCTTGTTAGACAAGAATGTCAGTCTAAATTAGTGGAAACCCTGAATTTTAAATCACCAATAGGAAAAGCAGTACATCTGTAGTACATGTGTAGTGTACTGAATGCAGTTTGCAAAAGCACTTGCTTTTGTAACACAAATGCATTCAAGTCGCTTAAAGAATGTATTCTCTTACGCAGGTTAAACATGGCTCCTAGAATATTATTTATACTATAAATCTTTATTGTAAGAGTAAGAAGAGCCCTGATTGCAGCCTGAGAAATAATTGAAGTATAAATTAATAATAAGGCTTTACTGTAGCTATTCTTTCTGTGTCCGGATATGTTCCCCCTTCTAATTGGTCTTTAACCACACAGGATCAATTCACTGTTTTCCTCTGAATGGCAATTATCACTTAAGGATAGCAATGTGATTAAAGGGGAGCTATTTGTAACATAGCTGTATTTTCACTAATGTCAGGTTTTCAGGTTAAGCTACCTTTACTAGTTTAGCCATTATGGTGAGGCAAGAAATTTATAAATCCAAAATTTGCAAAAGTTTCCAGCCTGGGAAAGAACCACCACCATGGACAAGCACCATCGCACACATTTTATGCCTTGGGGGACGTATTCTCTCATCCCTCAGCTTTTCCCCTTTGCCATAAAAATCTGTCTCTTAAACCATCAAAATGTAAAGCAGAAATAGGACTCCTTAGCAAAGCCCAGAGAGGGCAAATGCAACGGGAAAGCCCTCTCAGAAGCAACCACCACAAATGTAGCAGTTTGGAGTAAGTGTCAGTATGAGAGTATTGAAGACTTCTCTTCGTTTTAGTGAATGCCCAATAGTTAACTGGGGTCCAGGGGGGCATATAAAACTGAGGGAAGATTTATGACCTTTTTTTTTTTTGCTTTTTGGGGTCACACCCAGCAATGCACAGGGGTTACTCCTAGCTCTGCACTCAGGAATTACTACTGGCGGTGCTCAGGGAACCATATGGGATGCTGGGGATCGAACCCGGGTCAGCCGCGTGCAAGGCAAACGCCCTACCCGCTGTGCTATTGCTCCAGCCCCACATCCCAGATTTATGAAGAACAAATTCCTCTGAACCACAAGTTACGTTTCCCCTGAGTTCCAGTGTATAATTAGGGTCTGATTATTTTCATACAATCGAATCTTGCAAAACCAGAGCAGAATCTCCCCGAAAACTCGACATAGCAAAGTAATTGTCATACCTTAAAGAGAGCACTCCTCTAAATAAACTCAGAAACTAAATAAACTAAGAAAACAAATTGTTGTATTATTGGCATTTTCTTTCAGAGTTGGGGGAAGGAAAAGGTGGGAAAGCCTGGCTTGGGGAGGGGGCGGGCAGTCTAATACAGAGAACTAGAGAACTCTGAAAGGACTTTAGGGATTTCTGAGATTTCATTTCAAGTGCAAAACAGGGAGGAACTATCCAAAGAAGAGAACAAGACATTTTGAAGCAGTTTAATGCTGGGAGCAGTTCAAAAAGAATAATTGGAATTGTTCTTGCCTCAAATATTTACATAGCTCCTAGATCAAAGATCCAAGGCTGTCGTCTAAGGCAATAGTCGCACACATATGTGGGATTCAGATGAAGCTGGGTTCAAGCACTTGGTTGTCTTTAGCTAGAGTGATCAACTTTCATTCTGATATTGAGCTGAACACAGCTTTTTGTTTTTTTTGGTCAAGATTTGGGGACCAGAGTCATAGCCCAATGGGGTGGAACACATGCTCGGTATGCGGGAAGGAGGTTCAGATTAGCAACCGAGGACAGCTTGGTCCGCTGAGAAGCACTACCAGGAGTCACCCCCAGTACTGAGCTGGAGTCACTCTGAGCACCACCAGGTATGATCCCCCACCTCCAATAAAATGTCAAATGTTTGTGATTAGCCCATAAACCCCAGCCGGGGATGCACCTCGTCAGCCTGGTTTCTCTTCATCTTTCCCACTGATCTTTTTAGTTCACTTTGATTTTAGTTGGTGGAGGGAGGTGGTCTCAGACCTGGGGACCACCACCAGAGATGCTGAGGGGACCCTCCAGCAATTGGGATTTAATCTCCCATTTCCCATTGGGGAAGTAACCTTGGGGCCTTGAACATCCCATTCCAGCCCTTTGGGCTATCTCCCGAAGCCCAATTTGTCCTGTTTTAAATCAGCTCCCCTCTCCTCTTTTTCTGGTTCTGCCTTACTACTGAGCCTGATGCAATCCCGTCTCTTAGGTGTGAGGATGGTGGGGAACTGAGTGCCACTGAGGGCCGTGGGCTGAGGAGGTAGATGCCATGAGCAGGTTTGTGGTCCCAGCACCACCCCACCGCCTCGGGGTCACCAAGGGCAGGGGCACCACTGGCTGAACACACAGAAAGGGACATGCCCTCTGCTTCCAGAAACCTAATCAGTCACTGCTCCTCCTCCATCAGGTAAAACACTCTGTCCTCCCTGTCACTCCCCCCTCCCTCCCCCACTCCCCGCCCATTCTCCACTTAGGCTGAATGTCTCAACTCTCTCCCTTCTGTCTTCACTATACTCTGCATCCTGTTCCATGATGCCCACAAACACATCTGCTTTTATTCTAGAATTTTCAGCCTCCCTCCCCCTCCCAGCTTAAGTCCTCACCCATGAATACACACACACACACACACACACACACACTTTAAAAAGTCAAAGTGGGGCTGCAGTGATAGCACAGGGGGTAGGACATTTGCCTTACACGTGGCCGACCCAGGTTCGATTCCCAGCATCCCATGTGGTTCTCCGAGCACCGTCAGGAGTAATTCCTGAGTGCATGAGCTAGGAGTAACCCCTATGCATCGCCGGGCGTGACCCAAAAAGCAAAAAAAAAGGCAAAGTGCATTAAGGCCAAGTGTATAAGTGTATTTATTTTTTATTGGGAGTCAAAGAATTGCCATTTGGGAAGCAGGGATTCCAGCAGAAATCCAAACTCTGTCCCAGGGACAAAAGTCAAGGATTTCCACCACCCCTCTCCTCCCCCCTGCAGGAACATGAAGGTGGAGGTCAAGGAGGATGAGGTAATGGTCTGGGGAAGGAGTCAGGAGCAGGTAACTGGGTAGGGAGAGGACTGCCAAGTCAAAGGAGGTAAAAGTTCATGGTTATCAGCCTTTCAAACAGGATATTCTCGTTCTTACTCGCTCTTGGAATGTGGGCAGTTTGGCACAGTCCAAGGGTTTACCTCGCTTAAACAGCTAAGCAGCTTTGCATGTGTGTGGTGGATGCTGCGACCCTGTTGGAAAATGGCTTCACTTACGTCATCTTTTTCACAGTGCATGGATTTCTCGACTGTCTTTCAGAGCCAACTCTTTTTAAAAATTAACTAATTAATTTATTTTGAAAACCCATCCCTCCACCAGTGCCCGTTTCCCACCACCACGGATCCCAGTATCCCTCCCACCCCCCATAACCCCCATCCCACCCTGCCTTTGTTCAGAGTCAACTTCTTTGACCCCAGCCTCTGTCTCCCCTGAGCCCCACCCTCTCTCTCTCTGTCTCTGACTCTCTCTTCCCCCCTCTCCCTACCTCTCCCCTCCTTTTCACTAAGGTCTCCCAAAATCTCCCTCCCAGTCTCACTTCTCTAGCCTGTTCTACCTACTCTGCAAACACGCTGTACGGAACCAATGCGGTGACCAAGCCAATAGATTGTTTTTCTTCCCTTCCCTCTGCCCACGCCACTGAGGTATGGTCCGAGCACAAATGCCCTCCTCCTTCCTTTAGCCTCAGTGGCATCTTTCTCCTGATGTCTTCCAGCCTCTCTGGGGGCTTCTCATCATTCGCCCCAAGATTCTTTCCTCTACTCGCTCCCCTTAAAGCCACTGTCCCTGAAAAATCTATCCATGTCTTTTTCCCTCTTGTCACTCAACCAACCAAGACAGGGTTGGGCATCTAATAAAGAGAAGCCACCAGATTGGGTAACCTCATAGGATTCTACTCCTGAGCGCCGTTGCACAGCCCAAGTTATCTACAAGGTCATCTCTGTACAAGTCAGCCAGCCTGTGTCACACACAGTTAATAAGTCTCAGCTCCCTCTGCAAGGTGTCCCTACTCCCGTATTCCCACCGTCGTTGATGTTTCTCATCACCAGTTCTTCCTGCATTTCAGCATCCCTGGAAATCAGGTCTGCCTGGCTTAGACCTCTCACCTCTCACCTTTGTGCAGCAGTTTTGAGGGGTTCTTTCTTTCTTTCTTTCTTTCTTTCTTTCTTTCTTTCTTTCTTTCTTTCTTTTGAGTTCTCATCTCCCCCAGGCTGTCCTCCTTGACTTCAGCCATGTCTCACTCCCATCCATTCGCCTCAGTCCCTCATGGCTGAGCTACCGTGTTTTCCTGAGAAAACTCTGACAGGTCTTCTATGGCCTCCTCAACTGGAAGAACTCAGGTAAAATCATATGCCCCCAGCTTTTATCTCTGCCTAATTTATTCCTTCCAAGAAAGCCACAACTAATGCATGTCCTCCCCATCCACAGAGTTGCCCCAGGGCCTCTAGCTGTCCATGTTGTCTTGGACTTGCCACTGCTCAGTGCTGGACAGAATCTTCTTTAGCAGCCTCGGTCCTTTAAGACCTCATCTCTGCTTTTTGTTTGTTTGGGGGCCATTCCCAGTGGTGCTTAGGGGTTGTTCCTAACTCTGTGCTGATAAATCATTCCTTGTGGTGCTCTAGGAATCATTTATGGCTCCAGGAATCAAAGCGAGGTCAGCTACATAAGAGGCCAGCCTCTACTGTGCTATTTCCCGGCTTCTGGAGGCCCATCCTGAAGCCACTGGCTATCTGGGTGCTCCATTCACTCCTCCTGGAACAACCGACTCTTCTGCTGGGGAATGACATTATCCTTTAATCGAGAATATTGTTTTCAGCATCCCAGCGAGTAGTGGAGTCTGCCAGGACTATGGGCGTCACAGAGGATGCTGTGTCTGACTAGGCCCGTGAGAAGAGTGATAGTAGCAGCAAATGACACTCTGATACTCAAAAAACACTTTCACTGGGTCACAGTGATGGTAAGGGGTTAAGGCACTTGTCTTGCATGCAACTGACCTAGGTTTGATTCCTGGCACCATCAATGGTCCCCTGAGCACCACCGGGTACCACTCTTGGGCAGAGTGAAGAATAGCTCCGAAGCACCACAGGGTGTGGCCCCCCTCCCTCCAGGCCCCATTTCATGCTTTCATAAACACCATCTCATTTGATCCCCAAAGTAATTTATGCAGGTAAGCAGGATGGTGGTTGTATCCTCACTGGGAATATGGATCATTTGTCTGAACAGATATGTCTGAATAGGTATGTGTGTGGATCATTTATCTGAATATGGATCATTTGAGAATAGGTAATGTGGTTGAGGTGATACTAGAAGGTGACAGAGGTGGATCTCTGAAAATCACATGCTCTGGCTGGAGTGTCACCTTTCCATCATTCTTGACACAGGTGGACAGGCCCGAGAAGAAGGTAAAGCCTGTCTCTATGGTTGAATGAATATCTTTTCCCTACTGACTGCCAAAGGCAAACCAAACTCTGTTTGATCTCCGTGGCACACGTACTTTTGCTGCATACAGAACCAGAACTCACCTGATACTCTGAGGTCAAAAAACACTTTCACTGGGTCATAGCAATGGTACAGGGGTTAAGGTGCTTGCATGCAGCTGACCTAGGTTTGATTCCCAGCACCATCAGTGGTCCGCTGAGCACCACCGGGTACCTGGACAGAAACCTCTTCTCCCTCCTGCTTTGCTGCCTCACCTCACAGAGCTCAAATCTCTCAAGATACCAGAACTATCTTTTCTCCTGTCATCCGAGGGAGTCACACAGTGACCTGGAGAAACCCAGTGGGTAAAAGCACATGAAGATGTCACTGACAACTCCAAAGCATCAGCAATGGGTGAGGCCACCTTGAAGAGGTGCCTGCACTCTGTGGAGGAGGAGAGACCCATTCTCAGAGCTGGGAGCAGAATGAGCCCAGGCCACCAAGCCCGGGCTCACTTTCTGGCTATAACTGCTTGGACTTCTCTGTCCCATCTGTGACTGCCAGACACGAGTCTGTATTCCAGCTTTGTGGTGGGTCATTTGTAACCTAGGAACTTCTTTAGAAGAGGCAGACACTTGGTTTAGGGTCCTGCCGCTGATGCTTTGGAGCGTCATGTGCTTTTACCCACTGAGTTTCTCCAGGTCACTGTGTGACTCCCTCAGATGACAGGAGAAAAGAAAAGTACCCATAGTTCTGGCATCCTGAGAGATTCGGGTCCCTGCAGCTCAGGATGCCTTACCTGAAGGGAGGGGCACCGACCAGCTTGTCAATGACCAGAACTAGGGCAGTGCCTCTGCTGGGCCAGATGCCAGATGCACCCAGAGGCAAGGACTCGCTCCACCGTGAACCAGAGCACATACTCCACCATGGAGACACAGTGAAAAAGCAAGGCAGTGAGTGAGGGTGTGATTGGCAATGCCTGCAAATCCAATGATAAACTGCAATGGGCTGCTATAATAAAGAGGGGCCGAGTGTGGCTGGGAGTTGATTTAGAAAGGATGGTCAGGGGAAGAAGCACTAAGGAGGGGACCTGTGGGGTCACGAAGACCAGGAAACCCAGATCCCACATGTTCAACCAGTGGTGAGCTCTGGACGGCCACATTCAGAGACAGTGCACGGTGGGGCCCAGGCACAGACCCACAGACTGAGACCAGAGATTTTGCTGTGTGTGTGTGTGTGTGTGTGAGTGTGTGTGTGTGTGTGTGTGTGTGTGGTGTGTTTGAGATTGTGGAAACTTTCTCTACCATTTGCAAAGCACTTTATCTGAAGTCGAAGTGAATTCACAGAGCACTGATTGGATTTCTTTGTTACTCACATAGAGAAGTGGGGGGTCTAGGAAGGCACAGCAGAATGTACTTGCAGGCTCCAAATGGAAGTCCCTCTCCAAGATGGCCATGGGGTGGGAATTGCTATATAGGCAGAAAGATTCCAAAGATTCCATATCCAGAGCCCAGCTGGAAGGACCAATGCCTGGAAGCACAGTCTCTCGGTTCCAGTTCCCAACTTTGAACTTATTGCTCCTTCCAAGTCTATAACATGCCCCCCCCCACACCCAGACCCCTCCAGTCCATTAAATTAACCCTTGCTCTTCCCTGAGCCTTGCGTCCTCCCAGCGTCCCCAGCTGAAGTCTGCCATGCTGTGCTGCCATCAATGCATCTCTCTGCAGCCACCCAGCCAGCCTGGAGCTGTCCTTCATGTTCCCCTGTTACAGTGAAAGTCAGGAAGGTCCGGGGGAGGCAGTTATTAAAACTTCCAATCAGCCATTTTAAATCTCACTCACCAATCAGATAGCAGAAATCCCTATCTCGGTAGCCTATAAGCAGGAGCTGGGGTTGCAGCGGGCACTCAGACATGCCAAGGCTCAGACGATGCTTTTTTTCTGTTTGGGGAAGCACCTGCTGGCCCTCAGGGATCACTCCTAGTGGTGCCAGGGATTGAACCTGGGTAGGCTGTGTGCAGAGCAAATGCCATGCCTGAACTGCTGTCCTCGTCTGTCTCCCCAGACAAGGCGTTCTGACGGGTGGATAGAGACCACGAGAGGAAGACGATGACCACCAATTGCTCAGTGACCAGAGACCAATGAGAGCTGAGTGGCAGATGACGCAGGCAATGGAGCAACGGAGAGGCAGAGAAGCCGCGCCAGCTGTCTGCATATCTGAGCTTGCTGTCCCCGTGTCTGGCTGCACTAGACACACACCTGCAGGTGCTGGAAATAAAAGAACCGTTGCACTAAAGGCCCCTCTCACGGCTGGCGAGCTATTCAGACACGCCATCCCAAGGACCCTGAAGTTTGCCGCGGCCCCTGTAATGGTCCTGACACCTCGGGACCTGCCGCACTGCCCAACACACAGCAGGGACTCATAGACTCCGGGAGGCACATGGACAAGCCTGTTGAGGATGCAGCACCCACCGTCTTCCTTTGGCCTCTCATCCTGTTTGAGTCCAGAGTTGGCCACCCCTCAAGGACAGAGAACAGAGCCGATAATGCAAGTCACACAGCAAGGTTTATTGCTTCAGCTAACTGGGGTCCAAGTTTCTGCCCGACACAGTGGGCTTCAACAAGAACCCGGAGCTCTAGGTTCAGCAAGTTCTTATACTTTCATTTTGGCAAGTTAGCATTACTCAGCAATTTTCTATGCCCTATAAATATATAGTACATATATTTTTGTAGTTGTTGTTTGGGCCCCCAACGTCCAGCCCACTTCCCTGACAGTTACATTCCAGAGACCTAATCTTATTCCAGGGATGTAATCTTCGACAAAAACATCTAGTTTTTCTGCTTCTCTTATTCCTGGAAGAGGCCTAAGTTACTCAGAGCCTGTCATGGCAGATCTCCGACTAAGTGGGACCTAACAATCCCTCCTTCCCTCTGTCCCTTCCTATCCTTCTGGGCCCCACCACTGACCCCCGAACGCCTGCTCGCCTGCTCTGCCTCCATCATGAAGCGCCTTCCACCCTGTGCCCAGGAGACTGTCCGTGCCTTGCTCACACTCTTGTAATCTGGGTGTCCCCCCTGCTGAGTGAGGGGCAGGAGACCAGTGAGAACCCAGCCTGTTCTTCCCAGCTCCATCCCTTTGCGGAGGCCCGGGCCTCTCCCCGTGACCCTTAGCACTTTTTACCCCTGGGGACCTGAGTGAGCGCTACAGAGCCAAACCTGTCCGCAGCAGTTTCTCAAGCACCCCAATGCCTCCCACCCACAGCTCAAGGTCTGTGGGACATGCAAGCCCCTCAGTGGCTTGCTTGGGAAGGAGCGAAGGGGCGTTGCAAGTACCCCTCACCCTCCTTCCATTTCTCAGTGCTCTGTAAAGTGCTCAGACTGATTCTAGAATTTAAAAAAAAAAAGAGTCCATCCACATTCAGAGAGATAGCACAGTGGGCAGGGCACTTGCCTTGCCTTGCCAGTGGCTGATCAGGGCTCGATCCTCAGTATCACTTACCACCCCCTGAGCACCGCCAGAAACTGACCCCTGAGCACAGAATCAGGAGTAAGCTCTGAGCACCTCCAGGGAAGGCTCAAAAAAAAAAAAAACCCTCCTCACAGCAGCCCCCAAATGACTCTTTGGCATCTAGCTAGAGGAAGTTTTTCCCTCTTTGGAACACAAGCCACACTATGATCAGTGCAGTTCCTTTCTGAGCACAGCCTGTCTTGGTTAGGCCTCTCTCAGCTGGGCAACATACACCCCAATGTCCAGCCCTCCCCCCATCACACACATGTGCACACATACACACATGTGCTCCATCCGTGTGCTGAGCTCAGGCAGGCCCTGTGGGGGCCAGGCCAGCTCGGGATGCATGGGTGGGTTTCTTTGCTCCTGCTGCAGGAATGTGGCCAGCATGGAGGACGTGCTCTCTCCTCTGGGTGCTGCTCGGTGGGGACCGCCTCCAAGGCGTCTAAGTCTGGGGATTCTGCTCCCTGGAGCATCAAGGGGGAGATTCCATCCTCCCCTTGAGTCAGGTCTGGTGTGGGCCCTGTGACTGCCTGCTTGCTTGATTTTACTATGTTTTTCTTGTTTATGGAAACCTCTTGTCTTTCTGTTGAGCTGACCAGGGCCACACCCTCTGTTGTGGCATCAGGAATCCCAACCAGCCTGGCTCTGGGGGGCAGAGTTGGGACTGAACTCACAGCTTCCTGCCTGCAAGACAGTTGGTTCTACCACTGAGCCTTCCCTGGGGTCTTCCGAGGGTGTTTTTATGAATCGAAAGTAGCAGAGGTCTGGCTGAACATTAAGAAGTTCTGAAAATTCTGGAGCCTACAGCGGGTAGGGCATTCACCTTGCACTGGGCTGACCTGGGTTCAATCCTTGGCATCCTATATAGTCCCCCTAGCACCACCAGGAGTAATTCCTGAGTATAGCCCCTAAGAATCACCAGATGTGGCCCCCAAACAAACAAAAAATGCTGCAAGTTCTTCCTTTAGTGCACTGGGGAGCCATGAGGCGTCCTGTAATTAAGTTAGGTATGTGGAGAGAGAGAGACGGGGGGGGGGGGGGGTCGGGGAAAAAAACACACCAAGGGGAGCTGAGAGAGAGTACAAAAAGCAAGTCACTTGCCTGGTTCTTGGCCGACCACGGTTCAATCCCCAACACTGCACATGGTCCTCCAAGCAACCCCAGGGATTTCTCCTGAGCACAGAGCCAGGAATACTCCCAGAGCACTGCCAAGAGTATTCCCCCAAATGCATGGAGGGAGCAGGAGGGAGCTCATGCTGAGCACATGCTTTGCACATAGAAGTTCAACCCCCTAGCAGAGCACAGTGTCCCAAGCATGGCTCGGCATAAGTCCTGAGCACAGCCAGGATGGCCCACCCCGCCAGTCCCTCACGCACCCTCACATCCTGGCTGAGCCAGCCTTCTAGGGATCGGGCGGTAGGCCCCAGACAGGCAGGAGCCGTCCTGCCCGTTGCTGTTGGTCAAGGGCTTCCAGGACTGTAGGCGGCAGGAGAGCTGCCCAGTGAGCCCAATGAGCTTGCAGAGCAGTGAGTGACCATGGAAGGGCTGCGTGAAGGCTGTCATGGCAGGGTCCCCACTGCGACCACCACAACCCGCAGACAAGACCAGATCCCTGTGGCTTATTGCAGTCAGAGAGAGCGCTGCGCCCACGAGCTTTGTCGGCATCTCCAGCGGGGAAAGCTAAGGCCAGGGTTGACTAATAATCAGAAGCGTGGTTGGAAACTGCCTTTGACTTGCAGTCACAGAGATAGTACAGTGGCGTCAGGCACCTGCTTTGCATGTGGTTGACCTGGGTTCCATCCCTGACACCCTGTATGGTCCCCCGAGCATCATCGGGCGTGATCCCTGAGAGCAGAGCCAGGAGTAAGTTGTAAGCACTGCTGGGTGTAGCCCAAACCATGCCCTCCCCCCCCAAAGAAAAAACAAAACAAAACACCAGACTTTCCCTTGAGGGGCTGGATTAGAATTAGGCAATGTAAATACCTAAAATCAGTGCAAATAGCAAGGCAAGGATTTCTAGTCTTGGAATTCCAAGACTTTTAAGGCACAAACTAGTGATGTTTTTTTTCTGTTGCAGCACCAGCGAGAAAACCCTTGAATACACCAATGAATCATCTCCCCCGCACACAGGAGTCTCCTGGAGATACAAAGGTAAGCTAACAGAGACAGCAGAAGACCAAAGTTCAGCTGGGATCTGTGGAACAGTTCAGTGACTTAAAGCACCCGCCTAGCAGGCATGAGGTCTGGAGTTTAATCTTTTGTGTACCCCCATCCCCTAAGCCCCATGTGCCAAGCTCAATCTCAGTAAGATTGTCATCTGGGACTCTCTACCACAGCAGACCAGACCAGATATGGTGCCCAGGGAGGTGTGTTCAAACACAGCAACAACAAAGGATGTGAGCACTGTGGTCAAGAGTGTGATAACGCTGCTCACCTGCACATCACAACCAAGTGCGACCCCCTCCACACCCACCACCCCTGGCCCCCCACCAGGGCCCCCTGCATCACAGCACAATAGCAGCTTGAAAGGAAAGGGAGAGTGAGGGAACAGAGTGTCTCCTAATGAAGACAGAGACACACTCTAAAGTCAGGCAAATAGAGACCGTGAAATGTAGCTCATGTGCTGGTGTTCCGGCTGAATGTAGGGTTAGTTTGGGTTCTCAGGTCACTGCGTGTGGGGAAGTTTTGGTTCACAGTAACTAGCAATTCTGATATTCCCTAGACTTCTTGGGGCTCTGGTATTTCACAATTCACTTATTCACCAGATAGTTATTGTACACTCCTGGTGTACCAATAGAGTTGCAAAGGGGGAGGGGCGGGGAGGGATGGGGTGAGTCTTTCTTCTCCAGCACTGTCACTGGAAGAGACGGAATCCTTGACTCCACCAATGAGCAAGGTGATACCTCTACCAGGGAAGAAAGAAGAGAAAGCTCTTAGAAATACTCCAGGGGGTAGGGAGCTTGCCCTGCACGTGGCGGGTCCCAGTTCAATCCCAGGTACCATCCATGGTGAATGATGCCTGAGCAGTACTAGGACTGACCCCGGAACACAGAGTCAGAAATAAGCCTCCAGCACGGCTGTGTGTGCCCTCTCTCCTCCTCCCCCCAGATAGAATGTCCGTGAAGTCAGGTGAGAAAAATCACACTGTGCTGAAGGATAGGCAAAGGTGAATTCAGCTTGCCAGCACACTGGGGAGACTTACAGGGCTGGAGGGACTCTAAGGGCCAGCATGCGTGCTTTGCATGCAGGAGCCTGAGGCAATCCAGGAGCGAGTGATTACACATATACACACACATCCCCAACACAAAGCTGGAAGTAATCCCTAAGCACCCACAGAGCTGGAAGGAGACTTGGTAGACCCTGAGCACCGCCAAGTGTGCCTTGAAAGCAAACAAACAGTCAGGAGAGATCAGTCAAGCAGGCCAAGTGTGGGAGGCAGGAAAGAGCCCAGTACTCTGGGAGAAGAGAAAGGCCTGGGTCGCGGAACCGGAAATGGGCTGCTTAAAGGGAGCTTGGGAGACATGAGGCGTGTCGCATAGGGCCTGACAGGTCACAGTGAGATATTGGGAGTCCAAGTACCAACTGACGTCATTGAGCACTATGGCCCCAAAGAGAAAAAACATGAACCCTGTATCAATTTCAACTTTCTAGTAGATCTATTCTTTACCAAGTGAAAGAAAGTGGTAGAATTAATTTTTGTTTTATTTAACTCTACATATTAACAATTTTTTTCTGTACATCATTCATATACTACATTATTGTTGGATTAGTTAATGTTCTCTCTCTCTCTCTTTCTCTCTCTCTCCCAGCTTGCAGTCTTTGGATGAAGCACCTATACTAAGAGCCCATTTCAAGTAAAAAACCAGCCACATTTTAAGAACCCAATGGTCAGTTGTGACCAGTCACTCCCCAGATGGCCCATTTAGCATGGGAAGGTCCTTTTGAATATCCAGGTTCAGAGCTGTCTTCTGGCCATCATCATTCACTAAGATTGTTGCATCCAAATACTGCTCCAGAGGGTCTGAGAAATAGTATAGAAGTGGCTGAATAAATAGCAGTACTCCTACATTAAAAAAAAAAGAAGTTAAGGCACTTATCCTGCACAAGGCTGACCCAGGCACCATACATGGTCCCCTGGACAATGCCAGGAGTGATCCCTGAGCATAGAGCTGGAAGTAAGCCCTGAGCATTGCCAAGTATGGCCCCCAAACCAAAAATAAACCCCAAACAAAATACTGTTCTGCCTCATCAAGGCTCAGTATTTTGCATATCAGTGATTGCTACATACTCTGAATTGGGCTTTTTTTGTTTTATTTTAGTTTTCCCTTCAAAAATGTTGCTCTACCAGGTACTATTGAACTCTCTAAATCAAAAGTCCTCCTCTCTCCTCTCCTGCAAAAACCTTCCAAAGTTCCCACTCACCTTCACTCAGACGCCCTGGGAAGGTACATAGACCCCTCAGAAGACAGGCTGCTTTCTTCTTTAATCATCTTTCCCATAATTCCTCGAGTATAACACAGTTAAAAACCAGCTTGGGACATGTCTTCTTCATTACACTTCACTCTAGTGGCTTATGAAAGTAACACTATTTTATTTCCCCATATATCCTTAAATACTATGGAACTATTGTAGTCAAAAAGATAGCTCTCAGGAAGGGTTTCTGTTTACTATTTCCCTTAAATAAAAAAAAAATGTGCCCCTGTGGATAAAAAGTATTTTTATGTTCTTTTATTTATTTCATCATTTTCATTTTGTTAAGTGGAGTCTTTTGCTTTTATAGGCAATTCTAATGACCTGCAATATTTGGACATGCAATGCTCACTTTTTACTCAATTTTTTGATAACTCTTGTCCTTCAAGCCAACTCCTAGCAACCCAATGCATGGCAAATGTCCATCATATAGAATGTGTTTATGAAGACTTAAGCTAAAATATACTTTATCATATCTTAAACAACTAGTCTCATCACTTGAAATATCAGAAATGCTAAGAGATATTCAAGATCAGACAGGAACCCTAAAATTGCTCACTTTGGTTATGTCAATATTTTAGCTGCCATTTTGAAGTATAGTTAAAGGTTAATCTTCAAATTTAATTTTTTTTTTTTTGTTCAAAGCATTCGGGCAACTCAATATGCCATTCCTGTAGACCCTGCTCCAAAAGAACCAACCCTACATAATTAACATGATACCCACATGCCAGTGCATGGTACATAGTTGCTCTGACTACTCGTGGACATGTGATCTGAACTCCAGATTTGATGGGAAGCAAAGTGGGCCGTAAGTTGTCATGGACGAAAGTTTACTCTTACCTTCTGGGAAATGAGTAGTAAAAGGCAAGGAGCTTGCCGGGCTGTTCTAGCTGGAATACCCCATTTCCAAAGTTTTATCTAGCAGGAGGATCTGGTTTCATTTTCACTGAATGCGGGAGTTTCCTCCTTTCGTAGACATCTGAGTTCCAATGAGGGTCAGTTAGCAAACAGTTATTGCCTGTGTAAAAGGCATTTACTTCTTGCCACCATGGGGTCCAGGACTGTGCAGCAAAAGCCCAAGAAATCTGCCTAGAAATCTGGTTCCCACCTTTTCTGATGTCCTCCCAGTTCCAAACTCTTAAAAGCACCTACGGTGTGCTGTCATTATAGAGAGATGGAAGAATGAGACACTGATCTCTTAATTTGGGGGAATTTCAGTGCAAATAGAGACAAAATTTAGGGTCAGAGAGACAGAAGCTGTGGGTATTCGGCCTCCCTTCCCAACCCCCGGCCCTGGGTTCAATTCCCAGCACCAGTTATGATGCCCTGAGCCCAGGCAGGAGTAATCCGAGTATCTCTGGGTGTGGCCTCCCTCCACAATATTTTTTTTTTGAAAGAAGTTTCCTAAGGGGTCAGAGACCTAGTACAGGAGTGAAGGTGCTTGCCTTGCATACAGTCAATCCTGGTTCAGTTCCTTGCACCACATATAGACTCCTGAATTCTGTCAGGAGTGACCCCTGAGCATAGAATCAAGAGTATCCCCAGAGCTGCATAGGAGCAATTAAAATAATACATAAATAAGGAAAAATAAAAATTAAAAAACAATTTAAAAATAATATAAAACACAGTCCCCAAGATGATTCAAGCAAAATGAGTCTTATTTAAAGAATGGAAAGAGAGAGAGAAAGAGTGAGAGTGAGAGAGGGAAAGAAGAAAAGTGCCTGCCATAGAGGAAGGCTGGGGTGGGGTGGTGGGAGGGAAACTGAGGACATTGGTGGTGGGAAATTTACAATAAGGAAAGGATAGGTGTTGGAATATTGTGACTGAATCCAAATCATTAACAATTTTGTCATTGTGTATCTCATAATGATTCAATTAAAAATTAAAAAATATTATAGCACTGTGGCACTGTCCTCCCATTGTACATCAATTTCCTCGAGCGGGCACCAGTACCATCTCCATTGTGAGACTTGTCTATGTGTTTGGCATTTCGAATACGCCACGGGGAGCTTGCCAGCCTCTGCCGAGTGGGAGGAATACTCTCGGTAGCTTGCCGGGCTCTCCAAGAGGGACAGAGGAGTCAAACCTGGGTCAGCCACGTGCAAGGAAAACGCCCTACCCACTGTGCTATCAGGATGGCTGAGTGTTCTAAGGAGCCATACTAAAAAAAAAATTATAAATAAATAAATTTAAAAATAAAAATAAATTAAAACTGGGTCAGGGAGATGGGCAGGCAAGAGGCCTAGGTTCCATCCCCAGCATCTCACCGTCCCCTGAGCCATTGGGAGTAGTCCTTGAGCACTGCAGGTGTATTAAAAAAAACCATCCCTGCAAACAAATTATATAAGGTTTTTTTTAAAAAAAGAGGTAAGGGGTTCCAGCCCAGTTGCTCCAGAGGTGAGAGTCTTGGGAGAGAAGAGGCGTAAAGACACTGGCTGCCTGTGACTTCTGCAAGTCCCTAGCAGAGTCTGGACTGACTGGTTCCAAGTGCTCATGAGTCACGGCCCTCAACCCAGCCGTGTCCTGGAAAGGCGCCCTCCTTAAATCCCCTGCAGGGGACAGTGGAGCCAGCAGAACCTGTTGAGACCACCACCCCCATCAGACTCGCCATGACCTTGGAAGCACACCTGCCCGCCTTTCACTCCGGGTGGGAATCTGCACAAGGTGGACCCGAGGGCAGGCAGCCCGGGAGACCAGGACCCCTGTCATCACCTCAGTCAGAGTTCTGCCCCCTGGAAGGGGGCTATTTGCTCTGACTGTGTGGCCCCCGACTCTGCCAGGCGAGGCAGGAGATGCTAATGGATCTGACTCACAGTGACCACTCTCCATTTCCTGCTCCCAGCAAGGAACCACTTTCTCTTTTTCTTTTGTGCTGCTGGTGGAGGGGCTCAGTGGCTCTGCTCAGGGGAGGCGGGCCCCTCCCATGGAATCTGACAGCCTGGGGGGAGGCGCAAGGCTATCCAAGGTTGCCAGGATGTGCCCTGCCGCTGAGCCATGCCCCCTGCCACAGCGGAGCCTCCTTCAAACTCCACGGAGGCCGGCCCCTCTGGTCCTCTGTCTCTGGCCACTCTCTGTCGCCACCTCTGCGTCTCCCTCTCTGCTTGCTGTGCAGCGACATGGCTTATGCCTGCCAGAGACACACAGAAGAGCTGCTCTGGGCTGGAAGCTGCACCCCTCTGCCCACCCAGCCCCTTCCAGGGGAGCTCTCAGTGGAAGGGGAGGAAGAGGAGGCCCTGTGGGCGGCGGAGGTGGGGCAGGGAGCACCCCTCTAGAGAGAGGTGTTGGGCAGGCTCCAGCTGCCCTCTGTTTATTTTGGATTTCCCCCAGATTCTTGCGCTGCAGAGTGATCCCAGATTCGGCGCAGGGCTTTACCCCACACTCGGGACACCCCAACACACCCTCTCTGCCCCTAGTCTACAGATGAAGCTTCTCTGGTGCTTCTATACACTCAGCCACACAGGGTGGAGAGGACGGGCGGGAGGGAAGAGGGGAGCAGAGGGAACAGTGTGGGGGTCTGGGAGAGCCCAGGGCTAGGGGGAAGGAGCTTTATGACCTGGATTGCCTGGGGTTCAGGTTCCCTGTGGGCAGCCCAGCCCACACTTCGCCCGCCTGTCCAAGTCACCTGTGACTCCTTCTTCGCTCTGACTGGGAGGGGCTGCCATGAAATGTGACAGGCTGGGAGCAGAGGTCAGTGATCACTCAGGATAAAAGGAGCAAAGCTGCCTGGGGCTGGGGTCCCTTCCACCTCTGGGGAGCCCTGGCTCCTCCGAAGGTCCCCCTGGGACTCCTTCCTCAGCCACGGAGGAGGTGAAGGCAGGAAGAAGGCGTGCTGAACAGAGATGCTCCCCCCTCCCCAAATTGTCACCAACCTCCAAAGAAAAGAAGCAGGAAGAGGGGAGGAGGAGATTTACAGTGGCAGTAAGTCAGGGTGAGTGGGACACTGGGCACCGTGGGGAGGACAGATATGTGACTGGGCGGGTGTGGGGAGGGTGGGTTGCAATCTCTCCTTTCCCACTGACGGTTCTACCCTGCTCCCCCCTTTTGCCCTCCCCCCCCCCCCCCAGTGGCCGTTATCTAATCTGCGGGCCCTGGCACGAACGTCAGCCCAGCTGCGAGTCTTCCTGCCCACTCGGAGACCGCACCCATAAATCACCGGGAACAGAGCCTCCTGTCGGCACACAGCGCCCGGGCTTCTGGTGACAGACCCAGCTGCCGCCCACAAACGCGCGGTCACGGGTCACGGGGCGCGACCCGCAGGCAGCCGCGGCCCCTCCCGCTGGGTCCTCTCCCTGGGGCCCGACCTTGAAAGTTATTTTCGCCTCTGCAGACTTCCCTTTCCCGGTGTGAAAATAGATCCGAGATTTATGCTGCTGCTTCCCAGGGAAGCGGCGTGGAGAAGACGGATGGGTTCTGCCGCACGCAGCTTCCTGCGAGGAGCGCTGGGTGGGCACAGAGGGGCAGGGGAGCGGGCCCTGGGAGCCGGACGCCCACCTCTGCGCGCACACCCCGCTGGGGACAGGGATGACGGGGTGTGTGCGCGCGTGCGTGTGTGCATGCAAGTGTGCGTGTGTGTGCGCGCGTGTGTCTCTGTGCGTGTGTGTGCGTGTGTGTGCCTGTGTGTATGTGCGTGTGTGCCTTTGTGTGCGCGCATGTGTGCGTGTGCGTGCATGTGTGTGCGCGCGTGCCTTCCCGGGACTCCAACCCAGCGCCTCATTCACGCCGGCCAGGAGCATTCCCACAGAGCCAAATCTCCAGGCTCGGACCTTGGTTTGTCTTCCCCGGCCTCTGCCCTGGAGACCTCGGACCTGATGGAAGGCTGGAGAAATATTCCACGAGGGAAAGCCCGGAGCAAGCGCGCCGGGTCTCCTGGGCCTGTCCCTGCTCAGAGAGGCACAGGTAGTTCACAGTCCAGGAGGCAGAAGAGCAGATGGAGAGATGGAGAGATGGAGAGAGCTCAGTGGGCTGGAACGGAGGTGGGCAGCAGGGAGGTGCAGACGACAGGGAAGGGGGAGAGAGAGAAGAGGGGGACAGCTGCAGTGCTGGCCTGCTGAGCCCTGGTGGGCAAATGAGACCTAGAGACGGGCTTGGGGAGGAAGATCCTCCAGCAGGGAGGCCCTTGAAAAGCACAGAGTCCCCCTCTGGCCTTGCAACGCCCCAAGAGTTGTCCCTGGGACTAAGCCACAGGAGGGAGGCAGAGCACTGAGAGGGGAGAGAGAGGATGGGAAAGGAGAGGAAGGGGGGGTAGGGGAGAGACTGGGCCGGAGGGACAGACCTCTCAATATTTTCCCAATATAGGACATGAAAGCCCCATACTTTCAAATAATTCTTTTTTGGGGAGTGGGGGAACGGGGCCACACCCAGCTATATTCAGGGATTACTCCTGGTTTTGTGCTCAGGGATCACTCCTGGCTGTGCTCCTAGGACCATATGCAGCACCAGGGATTGAACTTGAATGATGAATGAGGGTGGGCTTCATGCAAGATAAGTACCTTGCTCACTGTACTATCTCTTTGGTTCTTTGAGTGATTCCTTTTTTTTTTTTTTTTTTTTGCTTTTTTTGGGACACACCCCGGCAATGCACAGGGGTTACTCCTGGCTCTGCACTCAGGAATTACTCCTGGCAGTGCTCGGGGACCATATAGGATGCTGGGGATCAAACCCAGCATGTAAGGCAAACGCCCTACCTGCTGTACTATGGCTTCAGCCCCTTTTGAGTGTATTCTTATTCTTAATTTCAACAAACTTCACACATAAAATATAGTTACCTTACATTTCTCTCTGCTGATAGGGATACTGTATTAGAGTAACTCTGAGATGCCTCCAGTCCCAAGGGGCCTGTGGCCTGATCAGATTTATGTCACAGGAATGGAACTACTCTCTCCCCTTGTTTCCTCATAGCACGGTGGGAGGAGGAGGACAGGATGGTTCGGTTGGTTTCCAGGCCCTTTCTAACTGGGCCTTCTATAAATCTATGTTTGGTAAATACTTAAAGGGTGAAAAAGGTTGGATAAAATAAAAAGCTCAAGGAAGTTGGGTGGGTGGACTGCAATTCAACCTAAACCGTGAAGATCCATACCAATATCCTGTGTTTTTAGTTGAAACCCAATAAAAGCGCCCAAGAAAAACACTCCTGAGGAAACTCCACTCATCCACCCAACCAGGAAAGGAAAGGCCATGCCCGGGAAAACATTCCATTGAAATTCAAGTCCTGCTGCCAATCAGTCCGGCTCACAAGTTCTGCCTTTCCTCCCTTCCTCTGTCCTTTCTCCTCCTCCTCCTCCTCCTCCTCCTCCTCCTCCTCCTCCTCCTCCTCCTCCTCCTCCTCCTCCTCCTCCTCCTCCTCCTCCTCCAAACTCCTGTACCAGCAGGTGAGATGTTATTGGATCTGTGATAAGATGTGGGATTGATGCACACTCTCATGGTAAAGGTAGCTCAGATAGAGAAGGGAGCACCAAATAAAGGGTATTGGGAAAATCCGCCAGGATGGGAGATGCATGCTGAAAGTAGACTATAGACCGAACATGATTGCCACTCAATGCCTCTTTTGCAAACCACAGCACCCAAAAGGAGAGAGAGAACAAAAGGGAGTGCCCTGCCACAGAGGCAGGGTGGGATGGGGGGTTGGGGGGTGGGAGGGATACTGGGATTAGTGGTGGTGGAGAATGGGCATTAGTGGAGGGATGGGTACTCAATCATTGCATAACTGAAACCCAAGCACAAAAATTTGTAAGTCTACAACTGTACCTCATGGTGTTTCACTAATAAAAATTAAAAAAATAAAATATAAATAATAAATCTTGGATCTATACCATGCAGCCTACCATGAAAACAAATTGCATAAATAAAAAAACCATGTAGGCTTGAGGAAGGTAAGCTAGACTGTAGGCTCAATCCATGACAATCCCCTTGCTCTTAAAAATGTTCTCCCTTAAAAAAAAATCAAGACTCCATGGAGAGATAATACAATGAGGAAGGTGCTTGTTTTGCACACCACTGACCTGGATTCAATCCCTGGCACCCCACATGGTCCGCCGAGCCACTCCAAGAGTGATCCCTGAGCACAGAACCAGGAGTAAGTCCTGAGCATTGCTGGGTGTGGACCCAAACCAATCAACCAAACAATCAATCAACCAACCAACCAACAACAACAATAACAAGAAAAAAACAGGTTCCTCACTGCCCAGGAAATAAAGCACAAACTCTTTACTTCCATTTCAAGACACTCTGAAATATGTAAACAGTATCCTATTGAGTTTTATTTCCTCTTTACTCCTTGTGCTCCCTTTCTTACAATCTGGTTGGAATTCTTTTGGGACATACTGTGTAAAAATCTGTGTCAATAAATGTGATGAATGTGAGCCACAGATAAATGTGAGCCAGTGGTGGTACACATTTATGTCAGTGTGTTTTATTATTCTCTCTTGATGCAAAGCTAAGCACTGTCTGTTCCGTACTTCGCGTTCTACCAATACACTTCAAGTCTTCCACAAAACTCTTTCGTCTCTTCCATTTCAGCCAAAGAAGTGAAAGGTGGTTCTCCCGATTCAGTTGGAATCAGGCACATATGTTCATTTTATCACCCATTTACAAACCACAAATCTTGGAGTTTGTTTTGCCTTCTCTTTCTCTTGCGTTCTTGTAGATTATTTTTTAAAATAATTATTTTTAGGGGGGCAGAGTGATAGTACAGTGGGCAGGGTGCTTGCCTTGTACATGGCCAACCTGGGATAGATCCCTGGCACCCCTTGAGCCCCACCAGACGTGATCCCTAAACACAGAGCCAGGAATAAGCCTTGAGCACTATCAGGTGTGGTCCAAAACTCAAAAGGAAATAAAAATATTTCAAATTATTTTAAAAAATTATTTCTCTTGTTTTCCATCTTTTTTTTCATTTTTTTATAATTTTATTTATTGAATTACTGTGAGAGCAGTTACAAAGCTTTTGGGTTTAAGTTTTGGTCATACAATGAAACACCCGTACCTTCACCAGTGCCCATTCTCCACCACCAAAAACCCCAGTATAACCCCATCCCACACCCTTCTCCTACCTGTGGGGCAGATGATTTCCACATTACTCTCTCTCTACTTTGATTACATTCAATTTTTTTACACCAGACCCACCATATTATTTGGAATTTTACCCCAACACTCAGATCTGCTGAAAAGGCAACAGTAGACAATTTGTTTTCTATTGCTGGTTATGAATAGCATATGATGTCACATGGCTGCAGTAATGGCCGTGAGATTTTGAAATTCCGAAATTTTAACAATTAAAATTTGCAAAGTTTAAAAAGAGAACTCCCAGAACGATCACCAACTGGGAGCTCTTTGGCACTATTGCGGCAACATGGGAAGATGCCATTGTTGACAACATTACGAGGAATACGATCGACTGGTTCAGCACCTCCATGAATGTGCGAGGAACGCCAAGAGAGAGATAGCCACAAAAAAACGCCTGTCTTGGAAAACTCTTGAGCTTATTTGCCAGCCTGGTTTGGCGCATGCCTCAGGCAACCGCAAGCTAATGTCCGAGCTCGTAAAGCAGTGCAGAGATGCGATCAAGGAAGACCTCAAAGAGAGAAGAGCAGAAGTGCTGGTAGATGCGGCAGAAGCCGGGAAAAGTATTCGTAACGCCCTCCTGTCCTTCACCAACTACAAGACCAAAATGACTGCCCTCCGACGTCCTGATGGATCCATCACATCCTCCAGAACGGCAATGGAGAAGATTATCCATGACTTCTACTCAAATCTCTTCGATAGCCATGTCCACTTGCCGACATACCAAATTCCACGGGATGGATATGTCGTTCCCAACGTTCTCCCTTCCGAAATCCGACATGCCGTTTCGTCAGTATAGAAACAAACAGTACCCGGCCCAGACAAGGTCAGACCTGAACACCTGAAGAACCTGCCATCAGTACTCATCAATACACTGGCTTGGCTCTTTACACACTACCTGTCTGAATGCAAGGTTCCGTCCCAGTGGAAAACCAGCAGGACTGTACTACTGTTCAAGAAGGGAGACATCCATGACATTGGCAACTATCGCCTGATCTGCCTATTGTCTGTCATCTACAAGTTGTTCACTCGAGTCATCCTAAATAGGATTGGCAGAACACTAGATGAAGGACAACCATGCGAGCAAGCCGGGTTCCGCAAAGGATTCAGCACCATCGACCATATCCACACGATAACCAAGCTCATTGAGGTTTCTCAGGAGTTCAAGATGCCGCTCTGTTTAACGTTCATTGATTTAAAGAAGTCCTTTGATTCTGTTGAGATGGAAGCGGTCATTGAAGCCGCAGCCAATCAGGGCATTCAAGCCCAATACATCAAGATCCTCCGTGAGCTGTATAGCGGATTCACTACCAGGATCTCACCATTCTAAAAAGAAGTGATCATCCATGTCAAGAGAGGCGTTCGGCAGGGTGATACCATTTCACCGAAACTCTTCAGTGCTACCCTCGAGAACATCATGCGACGACTGGAATGGGAAGGAATGGGAGTGAAGATAGATGGTCGCCACCTACACCACCTCCTCTTTGCTGATGACATTGTTTTAATAACACCAAACATCAGTCAAGCGGCACAAAAGCTGGCCGACTTTGACCGTGAGTGTGGAAAGGTAGGACTACAGCTGAATCTTACGAAGACAATGTTTATGAGAAACAGCCTCGTTCCTGATGCCCCGTTCGCTCTCAACGGAACGACCATCTCCGAATGCAACAGCTATGTGTACCTAGGTCGAGAGGTCAACATGACAAATTGACCTAGCACCCGAGCTGCGCAGGAGGAAGAGAGCGGCTTGGAACGCCTTCAAGAATGTCGAAGAAATAGCTAAGAGGACGAAGAACCTCCGGCTCTGGGCACATCTCTTTGATACCACTGTTCTTCCTGCATTAACATATGCCTCAGAGACCTGGGCCCTACGCAAACAGGATGAGAACGCTATTCAGGTCTCCCAAAGAAGAATTGAAAGAGCTATGCTTGGAATATCACGTTTCACTCAAATGAGAGAAAGAATCCGGAGTTCTGACATCCGTTGACGATCAAGAATCAGGGACGCTGTCTCGTTTGCCAAGGTGTCAAAAATCAGATGGACTGGTCACGTAATGAGATTTAAAGACGATCGCTGGACTAGAGCTGTTACCTACTGGATTCCACGGGATGTCAAAAGACCACGTGACCACCCACCTACCAGATGGTCAGACTTCTTCATCAAGATCATGAACGATTGGTTTGAGGCTCTTCATGTTCCCAGAGCGAACAGATGCCATTGGGCTACCCTAGCACGCTACAGGGACAAATGGAGACGTTACTGGCACCCGCTCGAGCAAATCAACGACTAACGGGAAGTTAAGTGATTAAGTGATTAACAATTAAATCTGGAGGAATTTCTGCCATAACCTGCTGGGTTTTGAGATTTGTTCCTGAGTCTCTGGGATCATGGTTGTTAAGCAGCTTGATGAGGAGTCAGAAAGGCCGTTAGTGGGTGGCGACTTGGAGTCTCGTTGGGACAGGGAGGAAAGGGCCAGCCCCACCCCAGTCCCGTAAGGCCCTGTGTGTCTCACACTGAAGGCCTCTGGAGGATGGTGGCCACCGGGCCACCAGGGGGGACAGGCCAAGGCACGAAACCTATTCCCAACTGAGTTGACCCAGTTCCTGCAACCCTCTGCAGGGACTGGACACATTTCTGCCAAAAGCTGTTGGGTTTCAAGACTTGTCTCTGAGTCTCCGGGATTATGGCCATCAAGCAGTTCTATCAGGAACCAGAGAGAACGTGCTTCCAATTATATAGCTGAGCCGGAGGTGGTTTGTGGGTGTGTCTCCCACATACCTAACTTTTGGCTATTTACTTTCTTGGTAAACTTTGCCCCAAGTTTTGGGGTCTGGCCAAAGGCACAGCAGCAATTTTGGGGTATCTGGAAGTCTGAAGGCGCCATCAGGCTCCTGATGCACTCGCCTCACAGGTACAGATTGACCTGCTGGCGGCACCATATCCCCCGTTTCTCATCGTCTCTCAAATGTTTTTAATTTCTATCTTTTAAGATATGTCTACTCTATATTTCTAAATAAAGGACTAACCAATGAGTATTGGCATAGATCTCTACATCCACTTTCCTATGGAATGGATCCCCAAAGTTCTTCAAAGAACAACCTCACAGAATTTTTTTCTATATGTTCCACACCAAGTGATTTTTGTCCAGCCTGAAAATGTAATGTTAAGGATCTGGATTAGCCAAAACACTATTGAAAAGAACAAAGCTGGAAGACTTATAGTATCTGATTTCAAGACTTACTTGAAAACTAAAATAATAATCAAGGTAGAATGCTACTGGCATAATAGTAGGCAAATAAATTAGAAGAAAAGTATAAAGAGTCCAGAAAGAAATCACATACATATATTATGTATATGTGTATATATGTACATGTACATAATATGTATACATACATAAAACAACTGATTTTCTTATAAATATACAAAAAAATTTAGTGGAGAAAGAATGAACTATTCAACAAATTGTGCAGAAATAACTAGATAAATAATGCAAAACAAATAAGCAGAAACTTTTATTTTTTAAAGCTCACATCTTAATTCAGAAATAACCCCACAGCGAGTAGGGCGTTCGCCTTACACGCGGCCAACATGGCCGACCCGAGTTCGATTCCTCCGCCCCTCTCGGAGAGCCCGGCAAGCTACCGAGAGTATTCGATATGCCAGACACAGTAACAACAAAGTCTCCAATGGAGACGTTACTGGGCCCGCTCGAGCAAATCGATGATCAACGGGAGGGCCTTTACTTTACTTACTTTACTTATATCTTAGAATATGATATAAAACCAAAAACAATTAGGAAAAAAAGGTTTCTAGGAAAAACACGAGGAAAGAATGCTGTGACCTGGGCATCAGACAAGATTTCTTAACTGTAACACCAAGGTACAACACACTTAAAACCACAGTGAGATGTGCACTCACAGCACACCCACTAAACTAGTCTAAAGCCAAGCAAACTAACCACATCAAGCCCTGGCAAAGCTGTAGAATACCCAGACCTCTCACACAACACTGGTGCGAATAGAACATGGCATAACCATTTTGGAAAATAATTTCTTACGAACATGAACTTGGGGCTAGATAGTAGAGTGGTTAAAGTTCTTGCTTTGAAAGCAGCTGACCTGGGTTCGATTCCTGCCACTGCAGATGGTCCTCTGAGCCTCCCATGAGAGATCCCTGTGCACAGCTGGGTGTGCCCCCCCCCCACAAAACCCAAAAGGTTAAGCATGCTCCTAGTCACAGAATTTTACT
The DNA here is from genome assembly GCF_029834395.1 of Sorex fumeus. NCBI lineage: Eukaryota > Metazoa > Chordata > Mammalia > Eulipotyphla > Soricidae > Sorex > Sorex fumeus. Next base: position 61,064,809 of record NW_026606101.1, read on the forward strand.
TTTAGATATTGATCCAAGAGAAATGAAAAGTTTATACCTACAAGAAGCCCCACCTGAACCAAGATTATTCGACATTCAAGGCACCTTTATCTGTAGTAGTCAAAAACTGGAGACCATACAAGTATTTGTCAAAAAAAGCAAGGATAAACGTGGTATATTCATACAAAGAATAACTACTCAATGAAAAAAAAATCCAGAATCCACAATATTGGTGAATCCCAAAATAATTTTGCTAAGTGAAAAAAGCCAAAAAGAGAGAAAAAAAAAAGAAAAAAGGAAGAAAGAAAAAAGAGAAAGAAATAAAAAAAGAAGGAAAAGAAAAAGAAAAAGAAAGAAAGGGCTGGAGTAATGGAGTGGGTAGGGCATTTGCCTTGCACGCAGCCGACCCGGGTTCGATTCCAGCATCCCATATAGTCCCCAAGCACTGCCAGGAGTAATTCCTGAGTTAAGAGCCAGGAGTAACCCCTGTGCATCGCCAGATGTGACCCAAAAAGCAAAAATAAATAAATAAATAAATAAATAAAAAAGAAAGAAGGAAAGAAAGAGAGAGACGGGGAGGGAGGGAGGGAAGGAGGGAGGGAGGGAGGAAAGGAGGAAGGAAGGAAGGAAGGAAGGAAGGAAGGAAGGAAGGAAGGAAGGAAGGGAAGGAGGAAGGAAGAAAGAAGCAAAACTCTAGATACTCTAGATACCCTCTATAAAATTCTGCAGAATGCAAGCTCGGCTATAGAGACCTAAGGGAGATCAGTGACAGGCTGGAATTCTGGACAGGGGATGAGATCACAAAAGGAAGCAGAATTCTTAGGGCGAGGGATAAATCCATTGTCCTACTGTGATAATGGCTTCACATATGTACTTATGCAACAATACAAACGTCAAATGCTTTTCTAAGACTTAGCTTTTTCCTATGCCTGGGACTGAGCCTAGAGCCGAGGATGTATCAGGTGACGACTCGAGCCCCAACCTGGGATCCTGTGCCCAGTTTTCAAAAAACACACACCCACACTTGACCTCCCTCTCCTCAGGAAATCTTGGCTTGTGGTCGATGATGACTGGCTCAGCTTTTTAGTTTGTGTTGCGTGTTCATCAGTTGTATATTCTTTTTTCCTTACCATTTTTATGAGGTACTGTGATTTACAATACTGTTAATTACACTTTTCCTACATACATCAATCCCACACCACACCCTTCACCAGGGCCAGTTCTGTCCACCAATGCCCCAAGGACCCTCCCATTCGCTCCTCCACCCCAGATAAGCTCAGTTCTGGAGACCAAGTTTCCTTTTCTGGTTTGGAGGCCACACCTGGTGGTGCTCAGGGCTTACTCCTGACTCTGTACTCAGGGTTCACTCCTGGCAGGGATTGGGGAACCATATGTGTTACTGGGGGTCATAGCAAGCTCCCTACAACTGTACTTTTCCTCCAGCCCATCTTATCTTTTAGGGAAGCCCCTTTAATGCTTTTTGCAAAACTGATTTCAAGGCTATGAGTTTCCTAAGCTTTGTATCATTTCTTCAAATCTGAATGAGAACCTAGTGGTATAGAACATTCTTGGTAAGGTGGTCATTTCACTAAGTTTCTATTTTATTTTATTTTATTTTTTTTGTATCACACCCAACGATGCTCAGGGCTTTGCACTCAGAAATCACTCCTGGCCTCCTGGCGGTGCTCAGGGGACCATATGGGATGCTGGAAATCGAACCCGGGTCAACCGCGTGCAAGGTAAACACCCTACCCGCTCCAGCCCCGCTATTTTATTCTTTTTGGGTATCTTACCCAGCTGTGCTCAGGGCTCACTCCTAGCTCTGCTATCAGGGATAATTCCTGGTAGTACTTGAGGTGGGGGGCATACAGAGTGCTGGGCATTATACCTGGGTCAGGTATGGGCAAGGCAAGTGTCCTGTGCTATCACAAGGCACTGTACTATGGCTCAGCCCATCATTAAGGATTTTTGATTTTACTATATTCCACGATTCTTTTCTGGCCCATGGAGTCTCATTTAATAGATCTGCCATGAATCTTATAGGAGTTCTTTTGGCCTCTGCTTTCAATATTTTTTCTCTGTCTTTGGCTTTAGTCACTCTTATTCCAGTGTATCTCAGAGGGTTTTTGTTTTTGTTAATTTGGGCCTGTTTTCACTGGGATCTAATAGGTCTCTTGGATCCGGATGCCTGCACTTCTCAGCTCTGGGAAATTTTTATCTATGATTTCTTTGACTAGTGGCTCTTTATGAAATTCATATTCCTGTTTCTCAGGTACTCTGTTCCTCTTGAGTTTATCAAGAGGTGGTGGCAGTGCTCGGGTTTTCTGGTGTGCTGTTCATTTCTTTCCAGACTTTCTCCCCTAGTCTTCTGTTCTTTTCTAGAGGTTTCCAACGTCTCATGTTGGAGCTAGATATTTTCCTCAGTTGCTATTATTCTGCTGCTCAGGTCTTCTAGTGAGTTTTTGCTCACTGACCATAATCTTCATTTCTGTCACTTCTGATGATAGTTTTATCATTTCCACTCTCACACTTCTTTGTGCTTTGCTGACTACCTTTTCTTTGTGCCATCATTTCTTTGCGTTCATTAAACATATGGTGTTTCTATGGTCATTACCTGTAAATTGGTTGGTACTGGTAGACCCTCCTGGGCTATTACTTTCTCCTGAAGAGCTTGGTGGGCTTCTACTCAGCGCTTCCATTGTGTTTGCTGTGCTCTGAGGTTGGGAGCTCCCGCTGCCCTACCTGACATGGAGGTCCCAGAAGAGAGAAGAAAGTCCAGGGAACAGCAATCTGAAAAGAGTGAGCCGGGGCTCTGGCTTCCTTTAATCTGGAGCCAAATCACACCCCCAGCCATCCCATTCTCCATTCTGATTGGCTGTCTGTTCCCTGGGCGAGATCTAATGTGACCTGGAGCTTCACACTTCTGCTTCTGATTTAGAGCGACCCAGTGTGCCGTACTTCCGCCCCTGCTGTATCAGTGACACTCCGATTTCTCAGCACCTGGTCGAACCCCCATACCAGGGACTGCTGTTGACACCAAACACCCACGCCTGCTGCCTGGTCATTTGGATGGGAAGAGGTGTTCATCTCTAGGTCTGGTTTCTAAAGATTTTTTTTTCTGCTTCTAAACCACAAGTGGGTTCTGTGGGATGGAATTAGACAGTTCCTGGAACCCAAGTAGGAGTCACTGAGGTCTTCCCATCCCACTTCCATCCAGAGCCAGAGTGCCCTGCACTGTGCATTGTCCATCTGGTGGGAAGGAACCAGAGTAAGATGAGAGAAAGCCACAAATTATCTATCTATCTATCTATCTATCTATCTATCTATCTATCTATCTATTATTTCTGAATAAATAGTCTCTATCTGTCCAGTTGGAGTGGGATTGTGTGTTGTAAGCTCCAACTCTAAGCACGTTTCTTCAGGCTTTGTGTCTTTGCTTTGCGGATTTGGTGCATTAAGAACCTGGGTCTCTCTTCCTTTTGAGTTGCTACAAAGCTCAGGTAACTGCAGATTCTGAGAACAGACTGGGCCAGCGTCGTTTCTGTTTCTCCTAGACACCTTTCCCAGCCTGCTCTTTCGGCTACTTACTGCTCTGAAAGGAATAATCTTTTAAGCTCTCCATCCAAATCTGTTCTCAGATGGGAGTCTCAGCTCTCCCCCGCTGGAAGTTTATCAGCCAGATCTACAGAGACTTTCCGGGAGGATGTTTACAAAGGACTTCTATGGCTGCCAAGAAAAGAGAGAATTGGAAAGATAGGGTTTCTAAAGGACAGCTTTAGAGGCGGTGAGATTTCAACAAAAAAGGACTTTTCTTTCTCTGACTATCTGGCTGTCCAAAGGCTGGGGGAAGAGGGTTTGCCACTGAGGAGGCTGCTCTGCCGTGTTGGACTCATGTCTAGGGCCTGGGGAGTTGGGGAGTTGGGAGTTGGTTGGTAGTTCATTCTGTTTTACTGCAGAATTGTAAGTATTCCAGAGAGTAAAGCTTATACCACTGCTTCACTTTGTTTCTCTGGGGCATCTTCTTCAAAGGCAATGGGGCCAGAGAGGGAAGATAAGACACAGGGGTACAGGGGAGATAAGACACTTGCTTGTGATCCATTCTGGCTCAATTCAGTACCTGATACCACATGGGCCAAAGGAAGTGAACCAGCAAGCACAGAGCTGAGAGTAGACCAGCAATCCCCCCTTCCCTCGCCCCCCAAGATGATGCCTTGCTTACTAACAGTGTCATCTCTAAATGACAAGGAACAGGAACCATGTAAGATTGAATTCGCGTCCCTTGAGAAAAAGGGACTTCTAAAACATGACAGTCATCCTTTCTAACATAGGCATAGAAAATCTTGAGTATGGCTTCTGTAATGCCAGAATTATCTTGCAACTGTGTGCCTGTTACTATCTTTGCAACTTTCAAGTCCCCCGGTTGTAGAAATCTCAACACACTTGGCTTGTTTAGCTTCATGTTTGAGAAACTTTTCCTCCATATTCAAACATACACTAATATTCCTCCATATTCAAACTAATATTTCCTCCATATTCAAACATACACTAATATTCAAACATACACTAACACATAGTTGAGTATGACAGACAACTTCATCTCTTTAGGGGTTTTTCAATTTATTATTATTATTATTTTGTTTTGATTTTTCTTGCTGGACCTCCTGAGTGATACTCTAGAGGACTCAAGTTCCCCTGAGGGCTCTGCAGCACCCGGGGTCCCCCGGGCACGCATCATGGGGCTGGAGCTCTAGGACTTCACCTGGTGATGCTCAGGGGACCACATGGTAGAGGGAACCAAACCAGGGTCTCTGTACTAGGTCCTGGTCCCATGATAATAATTCTGTTATTATTTTATTAATCTTTTTTGGTGGTGGAGCCACACTTGGCTATGCTCAGGGATCAATCCTGGCGGAGCTCAGGGGTCCATAAGGAATAATGGTGTTGAATCCATGTGGGCTGTGTGCAAGGCAAGTGCCCTACCTGCTGTACTATTATTCCAGTCTCCCCACCCCTGATTATTATTTTGTTTTTAATTCCAGAAAAACAAACACTCCTGTAGTCAGCCTGGGGAACCTCTTTTTCTCTGATAAGGATGACTTACTTCATCTTATCCAGTAAAAGATAAGTTTTCATCATCATAATCAAGCAGAGGATAAATGATTCCTAGTGAGCTGCATGACTGGCTGGTTGATTGTAGCTCATTTTAATTAACAAACTCTATTTTTGACTTGTTAATCTCCGTCCCTTTCTTTTTAGTCAAGCCCCAAACTAAGTGGATTTCAACGAGTTTTTTTCCACCTCCTTTCAAAGAAATATTACATTTCAAGTAGCTTTATGGAGAAGGGAATGAATTTATCTCATTGTCATAAAACTAAAGTCTCGCTGATAGAGAGAAAGGGTCACTTCTTATTCATGGCAGCACCTGGTGTGATGAGAAAAATCGAAAAGAGACTTTCTATAGAGCACTCACTGCAAAGCGAGTGAATGAGGGGCTAGGAGTTGGGAAGGAGAAGAGGTTTGTCAGTCATTAGGAAATTTCCAGAGAGGTTCAGTAAAAGCTGATAAAGGCCCAATCATGATGATATGCTATACACATTTTTAATCTTCAATTCATGTAACATATTAACATGAAGAAAAGTCAGGAACCATATCTTATGTTTTGTGGGACCGTTTTCAGTACAATCCAACACACACTTTCCTTAGTTTTCATTTGGGAGGTGGTATTATGTTTATAGTATTGTGTAAAAGAAAGAAACTCACGTGCTTTAATATATTGTCAAGAAAAACCTCCTGGTACCAGGAGTAAGATGGTGGAGAATCCTAGGCTAGGTTTGATGTAGTCAAGTTGCTTTTACCCAGCGTTTACCCACTACTGGGTGGTGGTTTGATTGAATTTCCAGGTAAAGAGTCCTCCCCCTTCCCCCGCATTGTCCCCAGGTCACTGATGTCACCATCTGGGGGTGAGCATGTGCGCGTGTGTCTTGGAATCAATAGCACGCTGTCCCCATTGAATGGGATCTCAGCCGTCATGACAGAAGGTATTGTTCTACCCTTTTCAATCAGCACTTTTCCATCTCGAGGACACAGAGGTGGCTTAGAAAGAGGTCACCACGGGGCATGTGGACTGCACTAGGATTCCGGACTTATTTTATGACACCAGAAGATACGCCTTGTCTGCTGGGGGAATGCAATGCAGGTCCTCTAATTAAATTGTAATCATGTGCATACGTTCACTTTATCACCTGACTGCAAGCCACAAATCTGACAGACCCCTGCCCTAGAGAGTCTTGACTTTTCATTACGCAGAACCCCTCAGAGCTACAGGCTTTGAATTGTTGTTGTTGTCATTCTTACTGTTGCCTAGCAATGTGCTACTTTCATAAAGCAACCACTTGACTTCTATTTTGTTTTGCTTTGTGTGGGGGCCACGCCCAGTGGTGCTCAGGGCTTGATCCTGGCTCTGTATTGGTTCTCATGCCTGGCATAGCTTGGGGATCGAACCTGGGTCAACTGCAGGCAAGAAAGTGCTCTAGCCTCTGTACCGTCACTCCAGCCCCGCACTCAACTTCTATCTTAACTTTTTTAAAATTAGCTAGATGACCAATAATAACAGCTATCTTTTTTTTTTAATGTAAAAGCACTGCTAATTATTCAGCCATTCATTAGGTTGATTGAATTGGGCATGAACTCCACATTACTTTTTTTTTCTTCTGCTAAAAATTATTTCTTTATTTACTTTTTAATTTTTTAAAAAATTTTATAAGTTAGTTCATAATGTTTGATTACATTCAATATTCAAACACCAATCCCACCACCATGACACCTTCCCACCGCCAAATTCAGGAGGCTTCCATTCCAAGCCCCAATCCCTGTCCCAAAACACAACCGAAATAGTGTATTTCATATTGTCTGTTATAAAGAACTGCTGAACATGCTTACACAAAAGGAAACTGTGAAGATTATAACAGCTATCTTTAATAACCAAGAGCTTACCAGGGGCCATCAACAACCTATGTGGGGTGGAGTCTCGTTATCTTTATTTCACTTTTATTTTTTGGTTTGGGGGCCACACCTGGTGGTGCTCAGGGCTTACTGTGGTTCTGTACTTCTGCATTCTCATCACTCCTGGCAATGCCCAGGGGGTTACATGCTGTGCCAGAGATCCAAAGCCAGTATCTTGCCCACAGGACTGTCTCTCTAGCCTTTATTTTATAGACAAAGACGCTGAGGCTTGGCGAGAGCCACTAGCCCCGGGGCATGTGGCCGGGAAGAGAGTAAGTTCAGACCTGACCCCAGCCCTGTCTGCCAGCCAAACCCCAGTGAGTCATCACAGAGCCGTGCTGGCCAGGAGCAGCTACTGCTTTGCCCACAATAGTCCCCAGTGTAAACGCATGGCAGAAAATAAAAGGGGCTGTCCCGATCCAGCTGCCCTCCCACCCCACACCCTCCTTCTCCGGGCCAACGTTCGTTCTCACCACTGTCCTTGAACAGTGATGGCCATTCACAGACCTCTGCCCCTGCTCCAGGCGCTGATCACACACTCTGCCAGTCCAGTCCTTGTGCTCGCTTTCCAAGCCCCACTCCTCACTGCAGACTTGGTTCGATGTCCAGTGAGGCTGTGACATGTACCTGTGTGAGGGCACGAAGGAGTCCAGTCTTTCTGCCAGGCTGGGGAGACCCTGTGAGGAAAGATCTAGTGTCTGGGCTGGCGCCAGATATTCTGCAGATTTTTCTTAACTTTTCTCCTCTGCAAAATTTCTTTTCTCGGAGTGTCTCTTTATCCTGACTAAGAAGTAAAGGCATCAACCTAGACTGACAAATGTCAGACTCCCATGGCTGGGTTTCGAATTCCTTCCGTTGTATGATGTTACCAGCGTGTGACCTGGTGTCTCTTGGAAATCTTTGGAAGAAACCACATGCTGATCACTTCTGGCCATTGGAAACAATCTAGGATCTAAACCCACAGGCCAAGAAACACAAAGGGAGAGCCTGGCCATCAATCATTAGCAAAGGCCCGGAACGTGCTTTCTCACACGCCTGAGGTAGGAATGGGGGCAGGGCTGGAAGAATGTTCTGATGGACCTGAGAAACACATTCCAATCAAAAGATCTTTGAGGCTCACCAGTGGATTTGGAAATAATATCTGAAGAGAACTGTGAACTCAGCTTCTCTTCAAGGGCACATGGCCCAAGAGCTCCCGTTTCTGTTGACGGTGAGCATCTGGGGGCCTGCTGAGCCTGGTTATCTGTGCCTGGCTAACACACAGGAGTGAAAAAGTAAAAAAAAAATTCAGTGTGGAGCCTCCGGGTTGGCTCTGAAAAGAGCCTCTCTAGGGGAAGAGGTGTGGTTTGGGGGAAGGTGGTACGAGGGACCCTCAGTGCCTGTCTAGGCTTTGCCTTCTCCCTCCATACCTATCTTTCCGGAGGCCCAAGGGAAGGGCTGAACTGCCTCAAACCTGTTGGCTCCAGGATCCTCCTAGGCAGGGGCTGCTGAAGAGAGGCAGAAGAGGCAGAGGAGGAGGAGAAAGAAGAAGAAGAAGAGGAAGAAGAAGAAGGAGGAGGAGGAGGAGGAGGAGGAGGAAGGGGAGGAGGGGGAGGAGGAAAAGGAAGAAGTAGAAACAGAAGAAGAAAAACAAGAAGAAGAAGAAGAGGAAGAGGAAGAGGAAGAAGAGGAGTACTCATTCTTGGGTCTAGAGAACATGACTTTAAAATAAGTTTTGTGGGGGTCGTGTGACGTATACGAGGTAAAGCACTTGGATTGCATGTGGGTTCAATCCCCGGCACCTCGTAGGGTCCCCTGTGCCATGTCAGGAGTATTTCCTGAGCACAGAGCTGGGAACAAGCCCTGAGCACAGCCATGTGTGGCTGCCCCACACAAACAAAATGAAACCTTCTTTGTAGGCCCTGGGAGAGAAATCAGGGCCAGCAACTCATGTCTCCCTGAGCACCCTGGCCCTGGTGACCCCTGAACAGAGCAGGCAGTGACTGTCAGGCCAGCTGCCAGGATGAGTATCACAAGGCGTGGCCCTAGGTTGCCAAGGAAGCCCCACAAATAAAATTAACTTAAAATTTTAATTAAAGGGAAGGGATGGGTGTTGGAACATTATATGACTAAAACTCAGTCATGAACAACTTTGTAACTCTGTCTCACTGTGATTCAATGATAAAAATACATTAAAAATTTAAAAAACTAATTAAATAAAATAAAAAAAGCTTTGCATATTAGTGATTGTTGAGTCACTCTAGACCCCTCTCCCTATGTCTATGTGGCAGAGAAAATACCTCATCCAGTGGGGCTACTGCAGGCCCCCAGAATTCTCCGTACCCAGGTCCAGAGGCATTCCATGCAGGTGACTCAGAAATCTTACTAGCAGCTCAGTTAAAGCCATACTTTAATAATATATTTTGTTTGTTTGTTTAGGGCTGAGGGGAGAACTATACAGGCGGTGTTCAGGGGCTACTGCTGGCCCTGCGCTTAAGGGTTGCTTCCGGTGGTGCTCAGGAACCCCCAGTGACCGGCCTGGATCAGGGGCCTCGAGCTGACAGAGCATGTGCTCCAGTCCTTTGAGCTACTTCTCAGCCCCTGCATCTTTTTGTTTGCTTTTCTCTTGTAGTTGTGCTCAGGGATCAGTCTCCATGGTGCTCAGAGGCCCATCTGGGGTGCCAGAGGTGGAATGTGGGTTGGCCTTGTGCAAGGGCTAACTCTCCAACCCCTGTTTTTTTTTTTTTTAAAAAAAAACTGAAACAATAAATAATGCTCTCTCCTCAGAAGAATTATGCTTCTTTATGAACACACCAAAGACCAGGAACAGGAATCCGTGACTCACTCTTGTTCTGATCTCAGAACAAAGGTTGGCTATCTGCATAGACTTGAGGCGTTTCCAGGGATGGCAGTGCGGCCCTTAGAAATAAGCGCCCCTTTGCAACCTGGAAACAGGCAACAAAACAAAGCACAGAAGTTGATCTGGTCCAAAGGTTGGGATGACAGCACTCTGCATTCTCTGATTTCAAATGTTTATGTTTAGTAAAAAGTCCTCTTGTTGCATTCTTATGAATGTCATAAAATGAACAAACGTAAGATCTGCCCACTAGACACCAGTTTTCTATACTGGAGTCCCCATTTCCTTTGGATTTGTTTTTATAACTTTGTTTTCTGGTGCTGGAGAGAGAATTCAGGGTTTCTGATATACAAGGCTGAAGCGATAGTACAGCAGGTAAGGCATTTGCTTTACACACGGCCAACCTGGGTTCGATTCCTCTGTCCCTCTCGGAGAGCCCGACAAGCTACCAAGAGTATCCCTCCCGCATGGCAGAGCCTGGCAAGCTCCCTGTGGCGTATTTGATATGCCAAAAACAGTAACAAGTCTCACAATGGAGACGTACCCGCTTTAGCAAATAGATGAACAACAGGAGGTCAGTGCTACAGTGCTAATATACAAGGCAGGTGGTGCTCTGCCACTGAGCCGTAAACCCAACCTTGCTTCATTTCTTTTGTGGGGGAGCATTTGGGGGCCATACCTACCTGTGCTCAGTGGCTACTCCCAGCTCTGTGCTTAGGTCACTTTCGGAGGTGCTCAGGGGGTCATATGCAGAGTTAGGATCCAACTAGGGTCAGGGACATAGAATGCAAGCACTGTAACTCTGGACTATCGCTTCGGCAGTCACGCAATTGCATTTTTGGAAACAGACGTGTGTTCCTCAAGAAGTTTGAAAGTCTCTATCTGAATTATTAAAAGGTCTAGACTTTTCAGAAACAGAGGGATAGACAGAAAGATTGCATTCATTGGGGAACATAAAGTAACAAAATAGGAGACTAACACCCAGGAGTGACCGAGATTAGTACCAGGAGGTTTGCTCCATGGCTTGGAGGCCAGCCACATATGCTAGGGGAAAGGGGGAGCTCAGATAGAGAAGGGAGCACCAAATAAAGGGTGTTGGGAGGATCCTCCCAGGATGGAAGAAGCATGCTGAAAGTAGACTATAGACCAAACATGATTGCCACTCAATGCCTCTTTTGCAAACCACAACACCCAATAGGAGAGAGAGAACAAAAAGGAATGCCCTGCCACAGAGGCAGGGTGGGATGGGGGGGGATGAGGGGTGGGAGGGATACTGGGACCCATGGTGGTGGAAAATGGGTACTGGTGGAGGGATGGGTATTTGATCATTGTATAATTGAAATCCAAGCACAAAACTTTGTAAGTCTACAACTGTACCTCATGGTGTTTCACTAATAATTTTTTTTAAAGGTCTAGACTTTTCACCAGCTCCGCTCCCTCAAACCCACAGTTGCATATTCTGCTCTTCGGATGCTGAGACACCAACTTGTGCATATTATTGGAGAACTCAGACAGAGAAGCAGGTCTCTGTGAGATCCAACCCCCTCAGAATGATCTGAGCTGGGCTGCTGTGGGCCGTGGAGAGGGAAGAGGGAAGTGAGGTGCTCTGCACACTCCCCGTGGGGACTTGGGTGGTTATAAAGAGCCATCTCCCCTTTAATTTGGTCAGCTAGTGGGAGTGCTTCCCACAGTGCTCGGAGGATCACATGGTGCCAGTGATTTAAGCCAGGATTCCAGCACGCAGATCACATGCTTGAGCTAACCCTCCTGCTCCGGTGCTCACTTTATCTATTATTATTGATGATGATGATTGGGCTGGAGCAATAGCAAAGTGGGTAGGGTGTTTATCTTGCACGTAGCCGACCTGGGTTCATTTCCTCTGCCCCTCTCGGAGAGCCTGGCAAGCTTCCGAGAGTATTCCGCCTGCATGGCAAAGCCTGGCAAGCTACCTGTGACGTATTCAATATGCCAAACACAGTAACAAGTCTCATGATGGAGATGTTACTGGTGCCTGCTCGAGAAAATCGATGAACAACAGAAGGGCAGTGCAGTGATATTATTATTATTATTATTATTTGGTCACACCGGGCTGTGCTCAGGGGTTTACTACTGGCTCTGTGCTCCGGAATTACTCCTGGTGGGGCTTGGGGAACCATATGAGATGCTGGGGATCGAACCTGGGTTGTTCACATGCAAAGCAAACTCTGTGCCCATTGTACTATCACTCCGTTCCCATCCAAGGCTCACTTTTGAACCTAAAAGGTGCTAAAAGTTAGGCTCTCTGTTAAGTGCACTGGAGATGGGCAGGTGTTGGAATGGTTTGAAGGGATCATTTCCTTCTACCAACTTGCCAAGATTGTTGTAAAACAGCTTCCACTCATGCCTGCTCAAGTGGGCACACCACCTGGATGAAAATCACATTGACACAGGAGGAAACGGAGAACCCAAGAGAGGTGACTTACCCAAGGTCACACCAAGCCTGCTTCCCCCACCTGGGGCTTCCCCTTGTCTTTGCATGGTGCCCCTCCTCCCTGGTAATGATGACCAGCTCCGAGGTGAGAGAGTTAACCTTCCTTTGGAAAGATGTTAACAGTGATTTATGCCCTTTAATGTGGCTAATGGTCGAAATAAAATGGTAATGAGAAGGGAACACAGGCTTTCAGAGCGACTGCTCACCAGCGCGCACATTAAGCCTGATTTGATCACACCCATTAGAGATTTCAGCCGAACATTATCGCGATGTTTCATAGGAATTTGTCTGATGGATGTGGCAGGGTCGGCTGCTGGGGATAAAGAACCATCACTGAAATGTCCAACTAGACAAAATTGTTATCAGTTACAGATCCAAGAGAATTTGCAATGCTACCTGTAAATCAAATCCTTTGAAAAATGAAGCAACTTTTCAAGAATTCGTTTTCATAATGCAAGCCATTTAGCTTTAGTGGCCTGGTTCTGAGCAAAAGGGGTATTTAATGATTTTTTGGAACACATTTTTTCATTCTCCGTTGGTTGATAACCATTAAGTTTGGGGAGTGCAGGTAGAGTTTTCTTTCTGTTAGGGAGAAGTGGTGTAGGGGAATGTCAGGGATTGAACCGAGAGCCTCTATACTCAAAGCATAAACTCTGAGCACTTTATCCTGACTGATTATTTTAAATAATGACTTTGTCAACATGAGAGGCATTGGTCCAGAAGGTTTTGAAGTCTTCAGTTCATTATCTGTCATTTTCCAAATGAGGAAACTGTGGTCAGAGTGTGGAAGTGGCTCTGCCAAGGTCACACAGCAATAGTCAGCAGAGCCAGGCGGGGGAAAATGTCTTTAAATCAAGGCTTTGCTTGACCAATAGCCCGTGCTGTTGTGAATCACTGGAACAAAGTTATAGCATGAGAAATACAAAGAAATGCAGCCTATTTCCTTTAAAAATCTTTTGTTTTTGCTCTCAAAATCATATTTCTATTCCTTAATTTCAAAAACAATTTAAATTACACACAAGAAACTTGCAATCAATCATGAAAGAAGTGAAGGAAGGAAGGAAAGAAGGGGAAGAAATGAATAAAATGCATGCACTTATTTGTATGTGTGTCTATCTGTGGGATCTTGGGTGGTCAAAGAATACCTTATTTGTGTAACATCAAAACCTCAACTATGTACCATAATTAAAATTGATTAAGGTCTGAGTTTCCTGGTAGAAAGCTTTTCCATTTGCTAGTTTTTCCCCTCTAAAAGATCCTCAATAGGGGCTGAAGGGCGAAGGCCCTGGCCTTCTAGCTGGCTGGCCACAGTTCGGTATGGTTCCTTGGCACTCTTTGGTTCCCCAAGCACTGCTGGGAGTAGCCCTCAAGCACCGCTGGGTGGGATACAAACCCCTGACCCTAGACAAGAATCAAATCGTGCCTCAGTAAAAGAATAAAAGAGATTTTCCCTCACTCCCCCTCTCATCGCATCAGATCTCCCCTACACAGCCCGAGGACCTCAGGCAGCTCATTAGGGCTGAGAGATTCTTCAGGCAGCACCAAATCCCACCCTCTGGTTGACAGAGGGCTCGCTGGGCCCCCAGAAAGGGAGTTCATTTGCCTCAGTAACGACAGCCCAGGAAGAGTCAAGTGGGGCGAAGAGCCAGAGGGACACACAGCTCCGGCCAGAGTTCCAGGGACTATGACCGCTTCACTTCTGAGTTTTGAGCCACACTGGGCGGCGCTCAGAGCTGACGCCTGCCTGTACCCAGGACTCACTCCCAGAGTGGAGGGTCAGGGGGACCATCCACAGTGCCAGGGATCAAACCCAGTCGGCCACATGCAAGTTAAGCGCTTGGGCCTCTGCCTTATCTTTCTGGCCTATGACCACTTCTTTGAAACTTCTGTTTACAAATATCCCCAGCTTCAGAGCAGCCCGAGATAACACGGCTCCCCTAGTTCCTCCCCCAGTATCTAGAGTGGAGGTATCACGAAACTTCTGACTTCCACGTGGTGCTTTACTGGGCACACAATCCCCTCATTCCTGGCAGGTCCCATGGGAGCACCACTTGTCCCTGGGAGGCAAGAGGGCAGACGAGGAATTTAGGTCTCAGAGAGGTGCCCTGGGCCATGATCACTCAGCAGAGCCATGCTACTGATTTACTGTGCAGTAAATCTAGCTCCTAACTTGATTTACCCTCTCCCCTCTCTATGTTGAAGCCTCCTGGGAGCAAGGCAGACAGTGAGGGGTGAGTGGATTCCCACAGCCCACTGAGAAAGCCCCTGCAAATCACAGTAGAGCACCAGTCATGTGGGCGGCATGCCAGCTCCCATTTGCATGAAGCTTGTCACTGGGGGTGGGAGTGGGGGGGGGTCAGTGGCCAGGTTGTTTCAATACCTCCCCCCCACACACACACAGAAAAAGACTCAAGTGTTTTGTGGAGGTTTAGCAGACCACAAATGGACTCCTTAACAGATGTCCCGCAAACTTCATGGTCTGCCGTGAGTCAACACCAAGAAGATGAAGAGATGCTTAGAAATGAGATTCGAAGAATCTGGATAAGGCAGGAACTGAGGACGGGAATGGGCAAAAGAAGGCGATTGTCAACTATGGACGGGCAGAATAATTCTTCCCTAGCCAGGAGCCTGCCCCAAGCCCAGTTTGTAAAGTTAAAAAAACAAAAAAACAAAAATCCAGTAACTTGGCATCTTGATTCGATTCAAGTACCTAAAGCTAGAGTCTGCAAGCCCTCATCCGGCTGAGACAGCCACAGACGCAGGGCAAGATGCAGGGTAACTGGAAGCAGAAAGCCCAGCTGGGGTGTCACTCACCCTCTCTCCCTCCGCACTCCCCGTTTGAGTTTGCAATGCTGGCGGTTAGAAAATGTGTCTCCATCTTGTAAACACAGCAAATCTGATCTGGAAGTCATTGAGAAAACATAAACACGAAGCCTCATGTGGTCGTGTTTACACTGTCCCAGCCCTGGTGAAAGATGAGCCCGTTATGGAAGGTTCTTCCCCCCTCTCCCTCCCCAAAGGCGTTGTTCTTCTAAAACTGAAAATCCCAACAAGTATATCTTGCCATGAGGACCAAAATACCAACAGAAAGAACACAAGTGCAAGCAGGTCCGAGAGGGAAACTGCAAGGCTCTGGACTGCTTTGCCATGGCAGGAACTCTTGGCCTTTATGCCAGTTCTATTATTTGGCAAGTGGAGACTCACAGCTACCAGTACAACTTTTAAACTATGTCCTTAGTTCAGAATCCAGCTGCAGGATGATTGCTAGTTCCCAAACCTATTCTCAATTGCATGCCCCAACTGACCGTAGGTCAGTTCCGTATTTATTTAACCGGCAAATAAATGGACACCCAGATTGGGGAGGTGACTTAGTTCCTAGGACTTGTTGGTGCCAGAAGCAAAAATAGGGCAGTGCTTTCCTCCCTCATTTTGTTTCTTTTTCTTTTCTTTTTTTTTTTCTAAGAAGCCAATTTATTTATTTTATTTTATTTTCCTTTTTTGGGTCACACCCAGCAATGCTCAGGGGTTCCTCCTGGCTCTGCACTCAGGAATTACTCCTGGCGGTGCTTAGGGGACCATATGGGCTGTCGTGGATCAAACCCAGGTCAGCCATGTGCAAGGCAAATACCCTACCTGCTGTGCTATCGCTCCGGCCCTCATTTCGTTTCTTAAATTTTTTTTTATTTTTAAGTTGTTCACGATTTATTACATTCGATATTCCAGCACCAATCCTATCATCATTATACCTTCCCACTATTATTATTTCCAATTTTTCCAACCACCACCCAACCCTGACCCAATAGTGGGCCCTAAATAATTTATTTTATATCACTCGCTATGAATAATTCATTAAAACAATCACAAAATCTTCCCTTAGAGGAAAGTGTGGGAAGATTGTTGTAATCTCACTCTGGAGCCATTAAACCCTTGTAGAAGAGGTTCCTAACATGTTGTTATAGGTTAAACCCTGTGTGTTAATATTTACTTAATCGAGATTGGTTGCCTTCTACTTCACACCCCATCCAATCTAGGTGCTATTCCTGGTATCTCAGTGGTGTAGAATACATGGCCGCGCACTCCCAGAATTCTAAAATATTGAATGGGGTGGCATAGTTGGAGTGAAATTTTGAACTAGATATTGACTTTGTCCTCCCTCATTTGTACTGGTTCTCTCAGGATGTGTTTCACCCAACTTTTTGTTCCCCTGTTCTGTGGTTGACACTGTGTTCTATATGGAGCAGGAAATGTTCTCATACCACAAATACAGGCATGAGAGAAATAAATGTGACTCAAGTTTTTGAGAAAATACATTCTAATGAAGAACACACAGTTGGTGTTGGTGGACAATCCTGGGTGAAGATGTTCAGCTTCAGGAACTGCACCACCTATTGAGGTGCATGAGGGATCCTGGAGCAAAATAGCTGGAGGGTTTCTGGGTCTTCTCAGCCCCACGGCCCCATTCCTACAGGCCATGGCCCTTGGAAGATGGGGTGCCTTGTCTCGTCTCCCCTCCTGGACCTCTGCGTCCCCCTGGGGGCGGGGCGGGGGCAGAGCTTGGGACACTGTAAAGATGTGATGGTTTTCTGATGGAAAACCATCTCTGTTCTGCTTGGGAACCTTGACAAGTTCTCTTTCTCTTCCCTCTTCCCTCTTATGCCTGGGGAGACCTTCCCAGCCACTTTCCCTTCCTCACCTTCAGCGGTCTCTCCTGCTGCTCCCTGTTACCCCCTGTTTACTTCGTCCCCACCCTCACATGATCTTCTCAAAAGCCAAGCCAGAAAGGAAGAGAGAACCATTCTGGAGGAACATTTTCTTTCAGTCCTATTTTAGGTCCCCAGAGGAAACCAGGAAATTCAGAGGTATAATGGTCTACCTAGAGCCAGCAGGGGAAAAACTTCAGAAGCACAAATCCTGAATGTCTACCTCAGTGGGTTGTCCTGCCACCGTTACCAAGGGATTTTCCATCAGAAAATAACTGCGGCCTGTACAGCATCTTCAGGACTCACCTACGGGCTCTTTCACTCCAAATACTGCAAAGTCAGTGGTTGCCACCCATTTGACAGATAAAGAGACAAAGGTTGAATGAAGTGAGGAGCTAGTGGCAATTTCTTTTTCCTGGCCCTAAGAGAGTGGCAAGTTGGCACTGAACCTCTCAGTAAACCAACACTTGTAAATACGGCTCCTTGATGTACTTCTGCCTCCATTCCCAAAGAGCCTATGAACTTAAGTGAAACTAGCCAATGCAACTTTCAACATTCTTTGGGGTTGAACACTATTGTTTTTGTTCACTGAGCTTTAAGGTTTTAAAATAAAAGGACCAAAGATCATAACCCTAAGAGCCTCCCTCCTTTTGCTCTCCTTCAGTGCTTAGAAGACTTGGAGAGAAATCCAATGAAGGATGAAATGCGTGCTTGAAGTTCCCTAGAGCTAGAAATTCCCTAGATCTTTGTCTTCTGATCCTTGACTCCCAGGAGTACCCTCAGACCTTGACTTCCACATCCCTGGCCTGAGTCACACTTCAGCAGGGTTTGGGGGTGGACAGTCTCCTTTGTTTCCCTGGACTTGCAGGCTACAAACCTCCAAGAGCTTCATCAGTCACTGCTATTGGCCTGAATAAACACGTCGGTCCCCTCCAAACTCGCCCGGATCTCCTTACTCCTGGAGTGTGGTGGGACGTGGTAAGGGCCTTCGGGAAGAGAGAAGGTCATGAGGCTGGATTCCTCATGAGCAGAATTAGTTCCCTTGCCTCAGGGACCCTCGAGGGCTCCACCAAGAGGGGACCTAGACAAAAGTCTCTAACCCCACCCCAACTCTGCCGGCAACTTATTTCAGACGTTTCAGAACAGTGGGGAATAAATTTCTGTTGTTCATTAGCCCATCAGTCAGAGCTGCACTGTGGCAAGACAAAGAGAGTCACTAGTGCCTCCAGGCTCCTCTCAGCAAACATTTATGGAGCAGACTTTTTGGGACTGTTGTGGGGGATAGGGTGGGAGATGGAGGGTGACCATGATAGTTGGTAAAAGAAAATCAAGAAATAAGAGTTTGGGTGACTATAATGTGGAGGAAGAACAGCGGGGAAGGGGAGGAGGTGTCTTCCTGTCTTCTCCTGAAGAACTAAGTGCCCGGAGTTGACAGCTTGTTAGCTCATATGGATTCTACCTCATCTCCCTTGGCTGGGGCAGGGGGGAGGTGAGACAGGGCATTGAAATAGCAACACAAGTGTGCCCTGAAAGGTTCAGAGAATTGTCCCTACCACATGAGGATTACAGCATGGAGGCCACCTGGAAGCAATCTGACAGCCCAGTAGAGCTGCAACTGGTCTAACCACGCAATACTGCATGCTAGTTCAGAGACCACCCCTACCCCAAGACAGCCTTCAACTGCGCAGCTATTCATTTGGCTGAGTGAGTAGGAACATCCAGATGTAGGGATCATTTCAGATTCCTTAGCTCAAGCCTGAGCTGTGTTTCTTTCCCTCTCCTCTCGGTCCATCTCCCTCATTTGAGCCCTTCATCCTTGGCTGGCCTCTCTCATGAGGCCCCAGTTCCATGGGCCTGACTTCTACACATAACATAGTGTAGGGAGAGAGAGTCTCTTCTTCCTGTTGTCATCCACAAACACTCTGTCCCACCACGATATTGAATCTGAGCAAACAACTGAGAGTTAGCCCAATCAGCGCCCTCCCTTGGAATTGCGGGGGAGGTAAGCTTCACCCAAATCCCAAACACTGCTTTCTAAGGCAAATAGGTTCAGATCGAGGGGTTGGGGTCAGGGCACAGCTGCAATACGTGGTATGCCTAGAACGAAAGGTAATCAATCCCCAGCATCTATGTGACTGGGCATTAGAAGCTCTTGATGCTGTTTCACCAAGTGAAAAAAAATAAGTTGTGGAACAACATGCAAGGTAGGATCCCAGTTAAGCTAAAAATGTAGCTATCAGAGAAGGAAGCACCAAATAAAGGGTGTTGGGAGGATCCTCCCAGGATGGGAGAAGCATGCTGAAAGTATAGACCAAACATGTTTGTCACTCAATGCCTCTCTTGCAAACCACAGGACCCAAAAGTAGAGAGAAAACAAAAGGGAATGCCCTGCCACAGAGGCAGGGTGGGATGGGGAGACAGGGGTGGGGGTGGGTGGGAGGGATGCTGGGACCCCTGGTGGTGGAGGATGGGCGCTGGTGGAGGGATGGGAACTTGATCATTGTATAACTGAAACCCAAGCACAAAAATTTATAAGTCTACAACTTTACCTCGTGGTGTTTCACTAATAAAAAATAAATACATAAAAACATGTTTCCAAATATAAAAAGAAAATGTAGCTATCAGTTTTTCAATGTACCAGTGTTAAGTTCTGGAAAGATGGATCCACCGAGAGAGGCGTCATTTTGCAGTGGAGTTGAGGAGAGTCAGGTCCTGGTTAAGGCAGGGATAAAGGAAGGATGGGGCTTTTACTTTTAACTATAAATTTTATATTTTGTTCAAATGTGTTTTTTTTTAAACCCATATTATTGGTTAGACTTGAGGAAGTTAAGGGACAAGCATTGTTAATTGGGTAAGTCATGGTGTTATCTGACAATTCCAGTATCCCTCTGCATGTAACCTTCCCACCTCTCCAACCTTTGCTTTAGGGCCACCATGTACAGTCACCCTAGCTGTACACTGCACAAAATCAAGAAGGAAAGACTCATAGAGCGACTGCTTGATTGAGAAATGTGAACATCATCTGCTCTGGGAACCCTCTTACCCCACCTCCAACCCTCTCATAAATTTATATAAATTTCGCTGATTCTCTCACGTGGTGCTCATTTCCCAAATATGTGTTTCCTCTAGTGTTATTTAAAACACCGAGCTGGAAGGCACTTGTCTTCATATGGCCAATCCTGGTTCAATCCCCAGCATCAAAAACCAAACAAACAAAAAACCACAAGCACTGATCCCTCCCTTGGGAAAGTATCTCTTTACCTTTTCCTACTTGCTAACTCAATCTTTCCAGACCCAGCTCAATCTCTTCTTCAAAGGTCTTTCTGATGCTCAGCAGAATCTGTTCCTTTATTTCATTCCTACCATCCTGACCTTTCTTATCTCATTCATTGAACTGTCCATTTTTTCCAGTGGGCCTCACAGGGGATGAAGACTTAATATTAATTTCATTTGATTTCCTCAGGAATCATTCCCGGCAACTTGAACATCAGATAAAACCAGGAATAAGTGGACACCAGTGGAAATCCTGGAAGCTTGGCCTTGAGAATGACTCTCCCAAAGGTTTCCTAACGTAGATCAGTCTTAAACACAGTGCTCTGCAAACCATTTTTCTTTAGAGGCTAATTCTGAATTTTAAAGACATTCCCTGGGCAGTTATTAAAGGAATATTGGGTTATACTTAAAGAGTTTCTTTCCTGTCTCAGAGATTTTACTAGGCTGATAATAATTTTGAATCACCAAGATGGGAAAATAGGAAAGCAGTTCCCAGCTAAGCAAACCATCAGTCATTGTTTTCACAAATACTTGTTCTTCCTAGAGACTTGTTGCATGGGGAGCAAAGCTTTCCTGCACTGGGAAGCGGTGGGCCTAAGGGTGGACAGAAGATGGAGGCAACACCCGGAGAACCAGTGCTCCTTGACAGATGTCACATCTGCTGACAGATGTCACTCAAAGACTTTGTTTGAAGAAAGCCACCTGGACTTTTTTCAGAAAAAGGATGGACAGGGAACAGTGGTGGATGAAGCAGGAGCACAAGTTAGAAGATTGTTGCTGAGGAAAGCCTTAGAGGAAGTGGTGGCAGAGACCAAAAAAAAAAAAAAAAAAGGCACCACAGACTAAGGGATTGAGAAAGTTTCTAAAGAAAGTCTCAAAGTAGAATTCATAGAATTTAGGCCTTGGTCACCAATAAAATTGAACTAGGAACATTGAGAGGGCTTGAGGCATTGCTGAGGCCAGTGTCCAAAATCGATGATGACATACAAAAACTTAGTGACCATGAGCACAATAAATGTTTTAAAAATAGAAATCAATACCAAAAATCACAGTGCAGAAAATATTGCAGTGTGAGAATTTAAAAAAAAGAAAAAAGGCCAGGCTCTGATGTTTTCCCTTTGCCTACATCCCTAGGATGGCTCAACGTGGGATGCTGAATGTGGGGTGGTTGCCAGGTTACAGTGTATGATATGATGCTTCAGAGTTAGTGGGAGAAGGGATTGGTTTAGGGGAGCAGGTCCAGGGGCTTGAAGCCCATGTACGGATGTTCAGAGGCCTCAAGCTGCAGCTTCGAATGTAAGAATAGAAAAGAAACTCTGAGACTCTGGGCGGGGGAAGGAAAAGAGCATTTGGGGGTCACTAGGGAGGCCACAAAATCTGCTCACCTCTCCAAGTGAACTGGAACCTTTACTTAGACCCCCTATTACCCCCCCCCCCCCCCACACACACACACGAAATGGAAGGCAGCGCGGGAGGGAGTTCTGGGAAAGAGAACATTGCTCAGGCCCTTCAAATTGTGGGTTCCACCAGGCAAACCTGCACTCAGGGGCCCACACTGGAGTGTGATCATCATAATTACGCTCGTGTGCTCCTCCATGGCCCCTTCCATCTCCTCCCTCAGCCACGTTCTGCGTGCCAGCTCAGGGGAGGAAGAAGAGGACGAGGGAGAGGACTCCACAGCAATGGAGAAGGAAGGGGAGAAACAGGACAGCCGAGAGCAAGGAAAGAGAGGAAAGGAAATAAAAGGAGACAAGGGAAAGGCAGCACGAAACACGGTCACTGCTCTCAAAGTACGAAAGAGCTATGCCACGTGAATTTAAAACTTGAAATCTGGACCCCCCTTCTCCAATCTAGATGGCAGCCACAGATGACAGAACGATGGCAGATGGATTGAAGCTGCCTTTTGTAATTAGGGGCCACACCCGGGGGTCTGGGACCCCCAAGAGCAGGGCAGGGATGCGGGTATGTTGGTGTCAGGGGACCCAACTCAGGACCTTATACATGGTAAGCATAAGCTTGACCATGGGATGCTGAACGTGGGGTGGTCGCCAGGTGAGAACGCATCCTTAGCCCTGACGTCCACTTTATTTTTTTAATTGAATCACCGTGAAATACAGTTACAAGCTTTCATGTTTGAGTTTCAGGCATACAATGACCGAACACCCATCCGTCCACCAGTGCACATTTTTCACCAGCAATGTCCCCAGTATCCCCCCCCCCCCCACTTCCCAACCCTCCTGCTGCCTTTATGGCAGGCAATTTCCTCCAAACTCTCTCTTTCTCTCTCTCTTTTTTTTTTAAGAACAGAAGATTCGAATCCAGGACCCAAGACATCTGTATAAGTGCCCTCAACAGATGCCACAGCAATGGCCAGATTAGAGGCTCAGAGAAGAATTCCATGGCACTCAGCCTCCATTGCCAGTGCTCAGCTCTGCAGTTGCTCACAAAGGCCCAGTGAAACATTCTGTGATTCTACAGGTTGGTGCTAAAGGAAGGGAGGGAAGGATGATGATGTTGGAACAGAGGGGTGAAGGAAAGGAAGGGAGGGAGGGAGAAAGGAAGGAAATGAGAAGGAAGGAGGAAAAGGACTAAGGGAGACAGGGAGAGATGGAGGGAGGACAGGTGAGAAGAAGAAGAGGAGGAGGGATGGAAAAAAGGAGCAAAAAATAAATAAGCAAAATTAAGCATGCACAAATGATTAAAAATATAATCAGGAGGCAGAATGGCCTCACCAGTCTTGATATTGCTGCCTCTGTGCATGTCAAATTAGGTCTCACAACCTGTCCGGGCTAAACACACCAGATAAAGACAGCAGGAATGGCTTGGAGGCCTAGGAACCAGATCTGGAGGATGAACTTCGCTTCCTCTCAGAGACGCTAAGACTTCTCTGCCGTGAATGTGCATCACTTAGGGGCCAGCCCTGAGCCTAGGGCTGCTGGGCACTGTCCAGTCTTAGGGGGCTAGTGGAGCAAGTTCCCCAGGGCTGATGCTGAGCGACTCCCGCCCCTCCCTTGTCAGATGGCCTGGGATAGCCCAGGATCTCTTTGTGTGGAACTCAGTTTTTAGGCCTGTAAAGTGTAGGCTTAGGTTGAGGAGTAGTTTGAGCAAGGGTGGGGTTGGGGTCCCCTCAAACAGGGGGCTCCCTCCTGGTGATTCTCAGCCAGGGGCCTGAGAATGACAGCTGGGCTGCTGGGACTCTCTGGTGGTGCTCAGAGGGGCAGAGATATCTCCAGGGAGACACCCAGAGGTGCCTGGGGGACCATGTGCCAGGGATAGGCCAGGGACAGCGGCATGCAAGGCAAGTGCCTCACCTCCGGGATCGCTCCAGCCTTGTGATTCCCCAGCAGGAGAGTCAACAATGAAGTGTTGCAGGGTCACCAAGGGAGGGGGAGGGCTAGGGCACTGTCATATGCTTTTTGAGCGGGGGCACCCCCCAGGTTCTGATTTCGCAGGCCAAGGAAGCTTGGGCTGGTGCCAGTGGCACAAATGACCTCAGACTTCCTTTCTGGCTGTTTTTTTAAAAAAAAGGTTGTCATGCGACCGCATTTGCGGCTGTGCAACATGTCATACCTCACACCACTAACATGCCAAGAGTAGTGCACCACATTTGATGGGGATTAAAGTAAGAGGTGGGCTGGAGCGATAGCATGGCCGGAAGCGCGTTTGCCTTGCATGCTGCCGACCTGGGTTCAACTCCTCCATCCCTCTCGGAGGACCTGGCAAGCTACCGAGAGTATTCCGCCCGCGTGGCGGAGCCTTGTGCCATATTCGATATGCCAAAAACAGTAACAACAAGTCTCATAATGGAGACATTACTGGTGCCCGGTCCAGCAAATCAATGAACTACAGGAGGACAGTGCTACAGTGCTAAAGTAAAAGGCACCAATCTTAGAAGAAAATATATTTTCACAGATGTATATTTTTTTAATTTAAGCACATAAGGCTGAACCTTTAACAACATGCTAGTAATCTCTTATAGAAGGACTTAATGGCCCCTAGGTGAAATACAATAATCGTCACATACTCTCCTCTCAGGATACTTTTTGGATCAATTTCAGCAGTTTTTCATAACAAACAATACAAAATAAATTATTTTGGGTCTGCTTGGGGCAAGGGTTGGGGTTCGGGAAGGAAACTCCTGAAATACCGTGGTGGGAAGGTGTAATGGTGGTGGGATTGGTGTTCGAATATTGAACGTAATTAAATATTGTGAACTACTTTATTTAAAAAAAATCGTTCTAATGAACAGATGAACACCATCTGCATCCATGGGCTTGGAAGACTCTGACATGACATGGTGATGGAGGGCAGGGCAGCTCACAGATGGAAGACTCTCTCAAAGCCTGAATGACGGTGAGGGGACACCCAATGCACCCCAATACACACCATTGAAACACTTTCCTCCTCCGCTTCAACTCCCCCTGCTGCCTCACGGACGAGGGGCCTGGGAGGGAGGAGGCAGTCTTTATCTCCCTGACATTTACTAAAGTGATTTATGCGGGGGTCACCACGGTCCCTGTTTGGGCCTGTTACAGTTCGCTAAGCTCCACTAAGCTTAGGTATTAGGGGATCCTTCACCGAAACATTTGTGTTGAAGGAAGCAGGAAAGGAGGAGGGGAAGGGAAGATGCTGGCATTTTTTTTTTTAAATTTTTAAAGCTCTGGAGCTGCCTGGGGCCTCGTCTGAATCTTGGGAGACAATTCTGTTTGTCTTCCTTTTCTCTTCCCCTGCTGACTTGCCCTGGTTCTCTGCACCATTGCTCCCTGTTTGTTTATGGCAGCGAAGGAGAAAATTGTAACTGTCTGTAATTGTTATGGTTTGCTGATTGTGTGACCACCTGGTTTGCTGGAGCCAGGACAAAGGCCCCCGATCCTCCTTTTAAGCCCAAACTCTATGCTCCAGGAGGAGGAAGAGGAGAGATGGGCGTTTACATGTCTCTTTGTTTGTATCTGTAGGTTGTTTCGTCAAGATGCTCTTCAAGTCGAAATCATTTTAATTAAAGCAATAAAAACCTCCTATCGCACCCCTTTTCATGGCAAAGTTGGTACCAGAAGGTCCTCTCTGTCTCTCTGTGCAATGAAATGCCCCTGAAACTCAGGAATTCCCCAATAAACAACTTCATACTTGACTTGCTCTGTATGAAGCTGGATCGCAGTCTCCAGATGTTTTTCAAAAGATCCTTCGCCCGGAGCCACTCTGTCAGCTTCCAGAGGTCCCTCTGGTCTGCAGAGACCCCACAGCTGTTTGAGCAGAAAATTATTTTCTTTTAATTTCAGATGATGCCACATTCAACATGCACTTTTCATCCAGAGAGGCCGCTACGATGTTCAAAGGATTCAGAGTTACCGACCCACCCCCCAAACCCTCTGGAGTCATATACAGAAAATATTTAACATCTGTCCTGCTGTACCACCCAAAAGCTTTAAATTGAAGGAAGATGTGCTCTGTGCACTAAATTACCAAAGGAATTTCCAGAGTCGAGTTCAGTTACCTAGTTTGACCAGCACATCACAGCAAGAAAACAGTTCCATCATTCTTAGATAGAGGAAAGGGTATGTGGAGGGGAGTTGTGGATATTCTGCCCCATGCTGTACCTTCCTTCGAAATGGTGTTAGTAGCCATACCCGTTGGCTGGTCACTGGTTGCAAAGGCCCTTCCATTACCTCAGGCCCAGGGTTCCATGCCTGATGTACACGATTGCAATGGTTCCTCAGACCAGTGCTGTTCCCGGTGCTGCTTCACAGAAGAAAGGAGATGTGCCTCGGACTGTGACTATTCAGGCGAAGGTCAAGGTGGATTTGAGTCTAGGTGTGTCTGACTCATGGCCCATGATTCCAGCCTCTAGGTCCCTCTTGTCCTGACACAGTTTTTAACTGGGCATAGATGTCACCCAGTGAATTGCCTTTCACCACATGCAGCCGGGAGGTGAGAACCCAGTGGGGGAGAGAGGTGAGGAACTAATTTTGCCAAACTTGTGGGATTACCAAAAACTCCCACTTTGATTACCAAGGCTTCCTCGCAGATGTCATAGGTGAGATTCTAGTGTGGCAACCCCAACTCCCTCTGTCCACACAGCTTCACCCAGGCACTCAATCCCACATCCAATCTAGGTGTTGCTTGAAGGGGAGGGGTTGACAAATGGACTTTCAGGGCAGGAGGTTAACTACTGGACTGGGCCTGATCTTCTCAGACGAAGCCTTCACTGAGAGCCAGAGAAAGAAAAGTCAGGGAGATCTGTGACCCTGGAGGGGACGGGGCACTGGGAAGATTTATAGCTGGTGAAGGTCACATAGTGAGGGAGGTGAGAAGATGGGGAGCTGAGTAGTCTTCAGCTGAGAGCAGGCAAGTAAACGGGGATCCTACACTGCCACTGAACCCCACCGGTCTGTGGAAAAGAGCTTCCAAGTGCCTTTTTTTTTTTTTTTACCAGAAACTCCAGAGGAGAGACTGCTGGAGAGCACCTGAATTTCAGCTGTTGGGACTCTGAGCAGAGAACCCGCCATGCCAGATTTCCGACCCGCTGCCAGGGCAGTGCTCGGAGCGTCAGGATTTACTCTGCGGAAGTGAAAAGGCAGGTGTGTTCTCTACTTTGAAGCTTTGCTTGCGTCTCAGCCTGAGATGAGATGTGGGCTTTTCCCCCATTTGGAGCATGCATCTTGAGTATGTATTTCTCCATGTAGAGTTGGATGATAAGCCTTGACCTTCGGGTGTTGCTGTATTTTTTTCTTTTTTCATAATTTTATTTTTTCTTCTTATATTTATTTATTGAATCACTGTGGGAAAAGTTACAAAGCTTTCAGGTTTAAGTCTCGGTCAAACAATGATCAAACACCCCTCCCTTCACCAGTACTCAACTTTCAATAGCAAGAACCCCAATATACCCCCCTCCCACCCCTCCCAATGCCTGTGAGGCAGATTACCTCTACCTAACGCCTCTCTCCATTTATTACATTCATCATTTCGACAAAAGATGCACCATTGTTGTTTAGAATCCCCCCCCCCCCCAACAATCAGAACTGCTGAAAAGGCATTGTGAAATACTTTGTTTTCTACAGCTGGTATGAGAATCATATAATGTCATATAATGATTTTGGATTTCTGCAAAGAGCCAGATAATTACGAGACTGGTTTCTGTGCATCTGGTGTTATGGCTGTGCCAGAGAGTCACTCGTGGGGGGCAACTCGTGACCTTGGTAGGGACTGAAGGACAAGCCAGTACCGCCCCCCTTCCCATGACACTGCCAGTACCACCCCCCTTCCCATGAGACTGCAGTTGCCCCGTCACTGTCAGCTCATACTTGGCTTTCCTATAAGTTCCGAGGTGGCGGCCACCTTGCTGCTGAATGGGGGGGGGGGGGGGGGGAGGAGGCAGAAGAGAGCAACACCCTTTCCGTCCCGGGGAGGCATGGTGCCATAGTTTAATGCATGGTCCATTCACTTTTCTGCCACAAGCTTCTGGGCTCTGGAACAAGTCCTTTTGCCTCTGGAGCCATGGCTGTGCCGGAGAGCCACTGGTGGGAGGCAACCCATGACCTCGGTGGGGCGTGAAGGACAGGGTGTTGCTGTATTGTCTTTGGAAATATGAAGAGATAGGAGCTGACTTGGCACATGCTTGCCCACCAGCCCTGCCCCCACCGTTAGGTACCTCATGTCCTCCTCCTGGGAAACTGGGGCCTGCTCTCTGTCTGCCAGTCTCAGCTGCTTCATGCCAACTTCAGGGCCTGTGCTAAGAACTTCGCTGAGTGCCTCTAATTTCCTCCTTTTTAAAAACCAACCCCACCAAACCCAGTTCCCCAGTTGTTTCCAGTTGTTTATCAGAAGCAGATGAGTTGCTATGACAGAGTTTGTCAAACAACCAGTTAAGTTGTTACTGTGATTAATTTCTATTTTAAAGAGAAATAGCATATTTGCCAAGTTTTTCTTGCACCCTGTCCCAAGCCAAGGGCATACTTTTGAGGACCAATTGGAGGGATTCCTGATGGAGGTGGATCAGAGCTTTTCAGGGTGAGCCTGACCCTCTAGGAGGTACTGCTGAAAGTGTGGCTGGTCCAAACATCCAACTGTCAATGAATGAGTAAGAGGCTGCAGCAGAGCTATGCAATGGAATACTACACAGCACAAAAGATGAACTCTTGCAATTTGCTGCAACTTGGATGGAACTGCAGGGTGTCAGGTGAAGTGAAATAAGTCAAAATGACTAGAGGGGACATAAGGAGGTTCATGGAGGGTGTTGGGCCCTTGGGTGGCCGTGAAGATGCAGTATATCCAAACCATAAATGCTAACACATTTGAAATCATGTTACTTAAACTACTATTAAAAAATAAAAAGTTTGGTTTTGGAGGTAGCCTGGGCTCCACCTACATTTCGGGGTGTGAGAGAATATCATCAGCCTCTTCGGGAAGACCTGAGCGAGAACCTTCATCTTCCCCAGCCTCACAGGAGAAGCTCAGGTCTAGACCAAGACCAACCAGCCATGCATCTGGGTAGCGTAGCGACTCCCTGACCTTCCTTATGAGTTGCTTTACAAGTTGTGTTCGTACTCACAGGCGAGCCAGACCACAAAACTCTCAGCTGGCAAGAGAGAACCTCATTTCGAGGGACAGCTGGCTCTCTACATGTTTCAACAAACGGGCATTATCCAAGAGCTCTAATGAGCTGAAGTCAGGCTTAAAACTCAGCAAAAATAAACTTTCCAGGAATTTCTGGCACACCCCGTTTTCAAACCCATCATCTCAGGAATGCTCTCCAGGCAATGGCCTCCCCTCCCCCCACTTCTTACTCCATTTCCCAGTGTGGGACAGTTCTCCCCAAACGGGCTAAATGCACGTATGCAAATGAGAGAAACTAGACAGGCCGTTGCATAGTGTGTGGCGTTGAAAAAGCCCATGATCTCATTTTGGCATGATTAGCGTTCTCCTCCGTATTGCAAATATTGCTCTGAAAGCGTCTCTAAAATCTGAAAGACATCTGCTCTTGATCACTGCGATTCAAAGAGGCAGACTCGTACGGAGAAGGAGAATCCACAAGTCTGCCCTTCTTGCGGGCAACGATGCATGGTGTCCTCTTTCTCATTTTCCAAGTGAGCGGACACTCCAATCTTCCCGGAGGATCAAAACTCAAATCAGCTGCATCTTTTGGGCCTGTCATGAATATTTATGAGCTTGTGGTGGGAGAGCTGCTTTAAGGGATGTGTAAAAGCGGGATTCCCGATCTCGAGGGAACTCAGCTCAGAAAGAAGAGCTGCCTATGGAACATATCCGCCGGGTCTGTCCTTGCTCTTCTTTCCCGCGTCACGAGCCACTCCAATTTAACCGCTTTAACAACTGTCTCGGCATCTTTCGTAGTATCTGCAGGACAGGAATTCAGGAAGGACTTGGCCAGGCTATTCTGGCCCCAGTCTCTCCTACTGTGACCGTTGGGGAGCTGAAGCACCCAGTGCAGGCCCCAAATCTCTCTCATCCTGTCGCCTCAGAGCCCCTCCAGATTGTGTCCTTGTGTGAGTCCTCTTGGGCTTCTTCACAGCCTGGCGACCTCAGGATGAGCCAGGCATGGGGACAGCGGAAGGGCTCCTGAGGGGAATGTCTCCCAAGTACTGCACATAAACTATAGCATCTTCTGTGACTGCTCCAAAATGCAGTGCCATTTCTTCCCAACTGAGAGTTGTCAGTCCTGTGGGAAGTAGAGCCCTGGGGTGAGTGATGTGGTTCAAACCATTTGGGGAATGTGTTGTCTGAAAGGCGATTCCAACAGAAAACATATGTCACATCAAAACTAGGACCACTTCAGGAGGCCTAATGAAGCCACTAGTGATGAAAGTATGGCCAAGGATGGAGGGCAGCAAGAGGTAAGTGCTAGATCCTGAGCAGGCTGGTAACAGAGAAATGCTTGTCAGCTGTCTTTCGAATGAACAAGAGGACAGAGAGAATCCAGGAAGTCACAGGGCAGCTCTCAGGAAGGGCCCCCTGGACTTAACAAGACAGCAGGGAGGCAGTGGGGCATGAATGACCTGACATCACTCTCCTCCCACCCCCCCCCCCCACCTCTCCCGGGGCTCCCCCCTGATTGATTAAAACAGAAAGACCCTGACTCCCTGGGGAAGAGAGCAGAGTGGGGAGAAAGTGCATCTGGGAAAGCCAACCAAAGCTCCCTGGCATCCCTAAATCTCCTACAGAGTCCGCTACACACAAGGCGAACTCCATCACCCTTGTACTATCTCTGCATACACTCTACAGTATGTAACTCCTTTGATTCTGTTATCTGAAGCCCCACATACTCCCTCTCATCAGGGTCCCTCCAGCTACTCTTCCCCAGTCTAAAACTATTCAATTCACCTACGGGTAAGGAAGCATGGTTTTAAACAGATTCTTCCAGATTTGTTCTCATAGCATGCCATTTGCGGTATCATATTTATTATATTGACTGCAAACTCAAATGTTGAGGTTCTTGTAACTACACATCCTCATTATATATTTGTTTGTTTTTTATTTTGAGGCCACACCTAGCTGTGCTCAGGGCTTATTCCTGCATCTGAACTCAGGGATCACTCCTGGAGGACTCAGGGGACCACCGGAGATGCCTGTGATTGAGCCTAGGCCACCTGCATGCAAGGCAGGTGCCCTACCTACCATACTATTTTTCTGGCCCCCACCTCCCCACAACCTTTGAAACTCAAAAGCCTGTATCTGGCCTACTTCATTTCTATGTTCTGCACAGGGGTCCCTTCCTTGAGTGTGGTTTTTGGGAGGTTGGGAGGAACGAAAGATATGTGGAAGTAGTAGGGAGAGAGGTGGCCCAGAGCAAAAGTCTTGTCAAAATTCAAGGTATAAGGCGGAAGAACCTAAAAGGCCCTTTGTGACAGATAGCAGGAATAATGCCATTGATTCCCTGAAGAACGGATATGATGGAAGTTTCCCAGGCAGACAGAAGAAAATGGACAGAAGAGTGAAAGCACAGAGCCAGGAAGCAGCCCAAAGAACTAGAAGATATGCCCTGCATGTAGGAACCCAGATTTCAATCTTCAGTGTGGCATGGTTCCCCCACCCCCAGCCCCCTAACCCCAGTGTAATCTGTTGGGCACACACGTGTGTGTGTATGTGTGTGTATGCGCATGTACATACATACACACACAATAAGAACACAAGATACTTTAATTTGTAAGGACTATAAGGTACATATAGGATATGCAGGTCGTGAAAATAATCCTAGTGAGGCCAGATCAGTAAAGGACTTTGAAAGAAATCTTCCCATTTGCTTTTAAAAAGCCCCTGAACAGCATCAGTGGGTCACTGGGTCTCAGCTGGTCTTTAGGAAGATCTACTCGACTGTGTATAAGATGCAGACAGTGTGGTTTCAGCATGTGCTGTTCACTTTTCGGTATGAGCTCATCTGAGCTTCATGCCCACTTATCTATTGGCTTCATTTATCTGTTGGCTTCAAGTGCCGGAGAGATAGTACAGCGGGGAAAGCCCTTGCCTTGCACGTGCCTGTCCTGGATTCAATCCTTAGCCCTGCCTAGGCTCCCTGTAGCTCTGGCAGAAGTGATGTCTGAGTGCAGAGCCAGGAGTAAGCCCAGAGCACGCCTAGGTAGCCCTGCCCTGTCCCTTTCATCCATTCCGTACCCCAATATAAACCTGTCTGTTGGCTTCCAAATCTACGTGCTCAGCAGCTGGATACCTCTCTGATTTCAGACCCTGACCTCCCCTAAGACCACCTGCCTCAGTTTCCCACCCATCCTTTAGATCAGCACGGCCACTCCTCATTCTCCTGCCTTACCTCTCAGTCCAGTTCACTCATTTTTTAAAATTTTCTTTTATATTATAAAGTAGTTCACAATATTTGATTACATTTAACACTCAAATACCAATCCCACCCCCATTACACCTTCCCACCACCGTATTTCGGGTGTTTCCATCCCAAATCCCAATTGCTGCCCCAAAGCAGAACAGAAATAATATATTTCCCTCTAAGGTTGGTTGCCTCCTACTTTGAATCCTCTCAAATGTGGTGCAGTACTCTTGGACCGTGGGTAGGGTGTGTCCTATGAAGTGTCACAAAGCCGAGTGGAGTGAAACAGCCTGGCTCAGGAGTCTGGCAGCATGGTTATGGCAAGCGTCATGTTGCTCCCTTCCGGGAGAGAAGGACATGTGATCTGGATGGTGGCCGATGATGAGATTATCTGGAGCCAGCCAGGGGTTGGCTTATGGGCATGACTGCTAAGTCACTGGGGAGGGGGGGTGCTGGGGGGAGATATGGGCAGAGGATCTCTGCTCTCAGTCCTGTTGAACCCAGAGTTCTCGGCCACAATGTCCCGCATACCTGGGTTTTCTGGAGGTTCACTTGTGGGTGAGGTTCGGCTGGAGCATATGGAGAGCGGCTGTGAGCAGGGCAGTGGTTGAGTTCTGGAGGTTTTCGGCTGCTGGGGATGGGTCCCATGGGGCAGAGAGTGGTCTCACGTGTACCCTTCTGGGACGCCCCTATTGAAACAGCCTGGCTTCAGTCCCATGTGCTCATTTTCATAGACTCCCTCCCCCCTCATCCCTGTCTCCAACCTCTCAACCCCCTTTACTCTCCCCACAGATCTCTATCACATCCTTCCAAACCCCTCTTTTATCCTTCACCCTATTGAACCCATATCCCTTTAATTTCTATTGAAACGGCCCCTGGGTCAAGCCAAGAACCCACGCTGGCCTGGCCAGCACAGCAGACCATGGGTGTCCTACATTCACTTCCCTCTGTTCCCGGCCACGCCATCCTCCTCCATAGTGCAACCAGAGTCCTTTCTGGACACTAAATCTGATTTTGGTGATTCCCCTTCCCTAAGGGCTGGGAGAGGGTCCCCTGGCCCACTGCACTCGGTGATCCCATAGCGCAGGCTCTGGTCTGGAGGCTAGGGAGTGCTGGTGATCATGTGGTGCAAACTGGGACCTCGCCCAGGCTGGGAATGTCCTCCCACCTCCCACTCAAATAAAAAAGACAAAAGGACACCAATACTACTTTGGCATTTTTTAAATGTTTAAAATGCAAACATAGGAAACTGCAAGCATAGGAGAATGCAAACACAGGAAGCCGGGGTTGGAGAGATAGTATAAAGGTAAGGTGTTTGCCTTGCCCGCAGTTGACCTGGGTTCAGTCCCCAGCACCCCATCTGGTGCCCTGAGCCCTGACAGGAGCGATCCCTAAACACAGAGGCAGGAGTAAACCCTGAGCACAATGCTGGATGTGGCCCCCCACAAACAGAACAAAAATAAAATTAAAAATTTTAAAGTAGGTTGGGGAAGGGATGCAGATGAAGGAAGGCTTCAAAACAAATAGGATTGGGTAAGGTCTTACTCTGCCATGGGCTGTCCAGATGGGTGAGCCCTTGATGGGTGTTTTTGCAGGTTAAATCTGGACACAAAACAGATCAGAGTGTCTTCATCTCCAAACTCAAAGCTGTAGGGAGAGTTTGGGCAGACATTTGAACTTATGAAAACACCTTTCAGACAGTGAAAAAGGGAGAAGGAATTGAGGGCCAAGAGAATTGGTGAGTCATAAGTAATCAAATTAGTTTTTTTTCCCCGACTCTCTGGCTCTATTGAATAAACATAGATGACCTTAGTCAAACATGGTTTGGCTGACCTTCTGGTATCCTGTTACCAGCAATGGGTTAGAGACCCAGGTTTCAATTCCAGGTGTGTCTTTAACTCAGTAGGTGACCTTGGGTGACCTCCATCCTCAACTTGCCCATTCAGAGTGGACACATATTTGCTCAAGATCCCGTGAAGCCCATTTTAGACTTTCATTCGTTTTATTTATTTGTTTTTATTTTGGGCTATCCCCGCCTGTGTTCAGGGCTTATACCTGACTCTCTGCTCAGAGATTATTCCTGGTAGATCTTAGAAGACCAGATGTGGTGCTGAGGATTGAACCAATGTTGGCTGCTTGCAGGGTAAGTGCCTTCACCCCGGCACTATCTCTCCAGCTCAGTCAAATGTCATCCTTCTTTTTACTTATTGAGCTCTGAATCTGGTCTTAACTTTTTTTAAAATTTTTTTTGTGCTTGGGTTTCAATTATAAAATGATCAAATACCCATCCCTCCACCAGTGCCCATTTCCCACCACCACGGATCCCAGTATCCCTCCCACCCTGCCTCTGTGGCAGGGCATTGCCTTTTGTTCTCTCTCTCTTATTGGGTGTTGTTGTTTGCAAAAGAGGCTATGGGTGACAATCATGTTTGGTCTATAGTCTTAACTTTTGCCTCACTTCTCATCTTCTGGATAGATATACTTGGCTCACTCCATTTGGTCTGTCAAGCAAGGCAGATTATTTACTCAGTAGAGTTCCAGACTCTTGACTTGGGTTTACAGAGTACGTTCTGCTCATTGATTCTGTTCAGGAACAGAACCTGCTTGTCCATGATTGCATGCACCTTAGAACCTGCATAGTGCAGGCCCCGGCCCCAGCCAAGGGCGAGGAGAAGTGACTGGGCTGAGTCCCCAGGCTGACTTAGGTGGGAGTCCAGACTATACCAGTGACCCAAACTGCAGTGTCCCCCAGCAATGCTGGCTGCTGATGGGAGCCTATGTTTGACACAAATGTTCTGCAAGGAAAAGTAAAACCAGCAACAATGGAAGCAGTCCTTAAGAAAAAGCAGCGATGAAATGAAAATCATGCAGTTACTCGGATGGGGAGGAAATCTATCCACCAGTCCTAGCACTCAGCAGGCTTGGCCTAGTCTCAACATATTTTTCCCTCCCATTCAGGATATTCTTGGCCTCTTAAATTTAATGGATCCTGTAAGGACTTTGAGATATATAACTATATATACATATATGAATGTGTATTTATCAAGTCATGTATTATATACATATACATCTGTACATATACACACATATACATACATATATACATACTTCAAAGGTTATAGATCATAAAACATCTGAGTAAATGACTGGTTTTTTCATGAAAGAAATGCTGTCTTGACTTATCTGGAACTCAGATGGAACAGTGACCCAACCAAGCATAGCACGCACAAACCTTCTGGGCAAGGGCCGAGGGTATCTTACAGATTCTCCTCCATTAGCCTGTGAAGCTGTTTGTGAAGTTAAGCACTGGTCAGATGGACCTCAGGTAAATCTAAAAGGGGTCTGAAAATTAATGCAAATGGCCATGTGTGATGGTGATGCCTCTCCTTTTGGACTGGCCTTGCTCGCCAACTGCACATGACACTGGAGAGGATTCTGAGGAGATTTCAGACAGTTCTTTGAAAGAGTTTTCTGATGGTAAAGTCCTTTCCAAATACAGAAGTGCCCTGCTTCATTCCTTCACCTAACCTTTTGATCTCCTGTCTTGGTCATCTCTGACCTCTTGGTTTGACTCTTCTCACAGAGCATCTTTGATATGCTTTAAGGACACAAAGCTGAACCATGACAGCCTTTACCTAGGTGGATCTGTGGTCCTCAGGGAAAACCATATTGAAACAGAGAAAGGCAAATGAGCAGACAGGTGCCAGGCAAAGACATATGGGAAGCATACCCAGTCCTGGAAGAAGTCAATGAGAGTGACTGGGTCTTCTCAATAAACTAGAGACTCTTGGGGCCTAAAGGAATTTAGAGAGGATCTGTTGTGATCTCCTCATTCTACAAATGGAGACTCCCAGAGAGAAAGTAGAGAAAGTGTTTACATAACTTTAAAGCAGGGACCAAGAGATGGCCAATTCTTCCTCTTTTTCTGACTGATGATAATAGTGGCGGTTTTTCAAACAAAAGCAGAGGAAATTAAGTCACAAATATGTTCTTGAAATAAGCCCATTTTGTTCTCCAAGTAAAATATGTACAAAAATATTTATGTATACATATAAATATCATTACCATCAATATTTGTTAAGAAAGAAGATTATTCTCCCACCATTACCCAACCCACTGTCATTGTCTTTATCCATATAACTTGTTCCTCATCTCACTTTCCAGCCACAATTATTAGTCATTATGGTTCTCTGTGGAAAATTCATCATTATCCAGGTTGTCTTCTCTACATTTGCACAGTTCTTTGATTATTAAAAAATATATTTAAAAAAATTACCTTAATTGTAAAGGCTTTATTGTTTGGTTTATTGCAATTTTATATTATACTCTTGGTTTACTCTGCTTTCTTTCTTTCTTTCTTTTTGATAAATGAAGTTTTTTGCTGCTCTCATTATTTGAAAAAGATTTTTATCCTATTCTCAATGTAATTAATTTTGGTATCATTTGTTAGGTTTTATCTTTTTCCAATACAAAGTTTATATTAATTACCAGACATATTTTGTAAATAAGATACTTTATTTAAAGATGGGCTGGAGCGAGAGCACAGCATTGCCTGTGCACAGGGCGTTTGCCTTGTGCACAACCAGCCCGGCCGAGTCGGGTTCGATTCCTCTGCCCCTCTCCAGAGCCCGGCAAGTTACCGAGAGTATCTCACCCGCACGGCGCATATATTCAATATGCCAAACACAAGTCTCAAAATGGAAACGTTACTGGGCCCGCTTGAGCAAAATCGATGAACAATGGGAGGACAGTGTTCAGTGTTCATTTAAAGACAGTGCCTTACAAAGTTGTTCATAACACAGTTGTTACAGGCTTTCAATGTTTGAACACCAATTCCACTAACAAAGTGACCTCCCCCCCGACACTGTCCCTATTTACTAAACCACCCTGCAAGCCTGCTCCCTTAGCAGTACACAATAATTTGTTGTATATTGCTTTTTGCAGCTAAATAGCTAAAAGCATCATCAAAATTGCCTTCATTTTGAGAGTCGAGTTGTAGACTGGACTGCTTCAGAGGGAGTGGTTAGTGGGCAGTGGATCAGAATGAAGCTGGGCATGCCATTGCAATGCCGACCAACAAGATCTACCATGTCAGGTGAAGGGAGCCGCAGACTGCTCTGGTGGGTGAGACAGCTGAAGAGGCGGGGCTGGATTGCGATGCAGGAAGTATTGTGTGGAGAAAAGCAAGCCAACGGGCACATATTGACTAACTCCTTTGCTCAGGACACCATGCTCAGAGGTTCCAGCGATGAATAAGCACCACCCCCACCCAGTCACAAAACGCCTTGGATGGCGGCACAGCCTTCTCAAGCTGCCTGAGTGCACCGCATGAGTGAGCAGACGCGGCAGGGCAGAGAGAAGTGGGTGCACAGAATTCCAGAAGTGTGGCCTCAGCTCCTCTGGTGGTTTGGACATCCTCCCAGCTAGTGACCCAAGGAAGGAAGGCAGGCGCCACGGGCTCTCCCCTGACCGTGGTGGCCATGTCCCCAGGATGCACTGAGGCAGAGGTGGAAGCAAACTGTGACCAAGAGGGCAGAGTCAGCCTCTTCCCAGCAACAACTTGGAGCTGCAACTCTCAGGCAAACTTTTCTGCACAGCCATTCCGTGGCTTCTCTGAATGAGTTTTCACTCACTGTATAAACACTGGGATTTTAAACATGTGGATAGACGCCCAGAGGACCTTTGGTGTGATCCCTGAAATTTAGGGCTGCATGGTTGAGGCTCCCGGTGATAGAGAAGAAGCTAAGGAGAACTGACAGGATGGACCACAGGACTGGAACTGGGAGATACGCTCAGGGCCATGAGCAACAGACCAGCGGGTAACCACCTTCAAATATGTGAGGGGTGGCCGGGAAGTTTCCATTCACTCGCCAACAGAACAAGGTTCTAGTGCCAGGCGTGGGGAGCGGGCATTAGAGCAGAGAAGGGTCAGAAACCCAGAGCCGAGACAAATTTCATCTACCCAGTCATGGAAGCTCTTGGGCAAGCCTGATGCCCTCAACCACCCTGGTCCAGCCGCACGGTGGGTTTGCTGGGCTCTCAACAGACTCTGGTGATGCTGCCTAGGTAGGGGCTGGGGGCTCCGGCAGTAGCCTCACCCCTTCTCCCAGCTTCCTGCCCTCTGCTCCTACCTGGCTCTCTGGCTCTCTTCTCTGTGGTTTCTCTCCTGAGCTATTCCCACAGAACCCCTGATTTCCTTCCTCTTCATCAAGACGCACCTAGACATCACCTCCTCCAAGAAGTTTTCCCTAATCTAACACACCCTTCACCCCCCAGAAAAATGCAAAGATTCAAAAGAAACTTTGCACCCCTGCGTAGCCCCTAATTTCATTCTGATCTGAGCTTCCCCTCCTCTCCACCCACCCCTTAGAGAGTTTCAAGGGCAAAGAAGTGCTCACACCCGTAGCTGCAGCACTGGGAGCAAGAACTCACCACAGCCCAGGCCCTAGGACAAGGCTCCAGGAACCTGACTCTGGAGGCAAACGTCAATGTTGATTTTCAAGTGTTCTCAGGTGTTAACACTAGCCTTTGTCACTAGCGAGGGTGGTTTCTTTACCCCTCTGCCTCAGTTTCCTCATCAGGGAAAGGAGCATCACAGGACCTCAAAGGGACTGTTGGTCATTGGAAAGTCTGAAACGTACTGTCTGGATACACGATACTCAAAACTATATATCGTGGGAGAGTGATGTGGCTCAGTGAAAACAGGCAGCCTCGCGTGCCTGAGTTCCTGGGTCCAATCCCCAGCACTAGGGGGCCAAAAAAGGTCCATATAGGAATGATGAAAAGTGGAACATCCCTCCTTTGATTCCAAACACGATTCGTTTTCACTTGGAAGTCTTTCTCCGCCTCTCCTTTAAAGTTTCTGTTTGCACGGAGCATTCCCTTGTATTTGGTGCTTCCAGGTTCAGCGACTCGAGAGACACAGCAGAAGTCCCTGCTCCTCCCACTGCACCTCTGGATGTCCTATGGGAGAAAGAAAGGGGTGGGCAGCTCACGACTCATTCCTGTATCCAAGGAGAGGTGGAACTTTGTTTTTTGTTTGTTTGTTTTTTGCTCTTTTGGGTCATACCCAGCGATGCACAGGAGTTACACTCAGGAATCTCTCCTGGCGGTTCTCGGGGGATCATATGGGATGCTGGGAATCGAACCTGGGTCAGCCGCGTGCAAGGCAAACGCCCTACCCGCTGTGCTATTGCTCCAACCCCAAGGTGAAACTTTGTTGGCAGGACAAAGGCCATGTCCAGAGGGTGGACGCTCCTGTCCTTTTCTCTCCCCAGACTCTCTTCCCACACAATGCACCTTGAGACCCCACAGGGTTGTGTAATGGAATCGGGGTGTGGGGGAAGGGAGAGCAGCAGAAAATCAGGTAGAAGTAAAAGGTTTCTGAACATACATGACGAGACATGAGCTTATAATCAAATGGGGTCTGAGCCCTTGGTGTCTCTGCTGCATTGCTCATTTCTCGGGTAAACAGGAATGTTTGAGGAAGTGAGGCAAAAGCCTGGGCCCAGAAAAGAATCAAACGAGTGTGCACACACACTTCTCAGAGCAAGCTCACCTCCTCCGGTGGGAATTGTAATCTTACGAAAATTTGAAAGGCCAAACCAAGGTCCCACTAGCAGGTTCTGATCGACTGGTGATGTGTGTTCCCTAGAGAATGAACTCTGGAGGCAACCTCAGCAGTTCCAGAATCTTCCCTGGAACCTGCCAGGAGGAGTGATCCCTGAGCTCAGGGCCAGAAGCAAGCCCTGTGCTCAGCCAGGTAAGTCCAAAAGTAAAAAAATAAATAAATAAAATCAAGAACAGAATGTATGATCTCAGAAGCTTTATCCCTTCAAAAGGCAATACTCATCCATCACGATGAGAACTTTTGTATCTTCTTTTTGATCCCTGGTCTGGGCAGAGCTGGGCCAGGGAGCAGCACCCTCCAGCATCTTCTGGGTGCTGGAGACCAGGGTGGGGACTCTGATTGCTGTGCGTGTGTCACAGAGAACAAGAATCAAGCTGAGCTTGAGTAAAGCACCCAGTTCTTTCTAGACCTCTGTGTTCTCGACTCCCACAAGGGCTTGGGGATTGGTTGGGAGCTGGAAAAAGTGAATGGTGACCCTGAGATGGTTATTATTCTGTTTACGTTTTAGGGCCATGTGTGGTTGTACTCAGGGCTTACTCCAAGCATGGTGCCCAGGGATCACTCCTGCTGAGGAGACAGGGGACCAGATGTGGTGCTGGGGTAAGGATCAAACCTGGGGTAGCCACCTGCAAGGCAAGGGCCTTACCTGCTGGACTTTCTCTCTGGCCCAACCCCAAGATTCTTCAAGTTTTCTGACTTAGGAGCTCTGAGTCAGGGACTTTTTTCTACCATTTTGGTTTGAGGGTATCTGCAGGAGCAAGGGAAGGGTGACTGAGTTCCTTAGGACAATGGTAATCATGGGGAGGGGAGAGTTAACCCATCTGCAAACACCACAGTGCTGAGTCACAGAGATAGCGCAAATCCTCCATTGACATTGTGAATGTAATCCACAGAGGAAGGAGTAGCAGAACACACGTCTTCGGGCAGAGTCTGGGCACTAAACTGGTTGTGATTCCATCCAGAACATCCAAACACACACTCCGAGCCCCTGTCCTGTCTGCAGGACTGTTCTTCTAGAGAGAGCACAGCAACAGCTGAACAGGAAAGAGGGCTTTATTGACAATGACTTACGCTTACGTTGGGAAGGATGTTTACCAGCAGGGGTTGGAGAACTATTTCAAAGAGAAGGAGCTGGGGGTGTGGGTTTATGTCCAGCAGAGGTAGACTTAACAGCTTACACACACACTCCAGTAAGTTCTGGAAATTCACGCTGGAGAATGTGCAATTGAGGAACGTGCAGAGAACATAAGTTGCATGTACAGAAAACGGTGATGAAATGTCCTGGGGGGTGGGGCGTAGATTAGTGATAAAGACCAAGGAGATAAGAGGTTGAAATGAGTTCAACCCACCGGTCTCTAGGTCTCGAGGTCCCTGGTTAGGGACCAGGGGGTGGTATCAGTGCAAAAGCATTCTTTTGTTTCAGGCCCATACCTGATGATTCTCAGAGGTCACTGCTGACTCTGAGTGCAGGGGACCATATGTGGGTCCAGGAATTCAAACCCATTTGGAAGCCACAATCCTATGCCAGGTAAATGCATTAACCTCTGTATTAGTCCTTCAGCCCCAAAAAGTTTTCTAAAAGCTCTGCTTGGGTCTGATCAGAGCCAATCCATCAGTAGAATGATACAGGGCAGTCTCTTCCGGGGAGAACTGTCACCCCCTAAATGACAAGCCTCAGGCTAGTGCATTTTGGATTTTCCTAACCCAGAGCATCTTTCAAAGTTTCCTAAGGAAGTGGGGAGGAGGGAGAAGCAGGGACGAAGTCGTGAAAACCTTTGGCCAACCTCAGTTTATTTGTGGATGGAATGAAGGAGGAGCTCAGAGTCCGTGGAGATCCCGATCGTCCATGACTCTGTGCCTCTTCCCTGTAAGTGTGGCAGATCTGCTGCTTGTTTCTATGCCTTGGCATGTGGCAGAGATGGCAGGATGTCACTCCCACAGTTATGTGATGAAAGTTCTAACCCCCTCTGACCAGCAGCCTCCCCAGTGACGTTCTCCCTTGCTAGGGCCGTTGGAGTTAGACGCCACCGAGTCAGCCCACGCGTGGCCAGGGACCAAGGGTGACCTCTGGCAGAGAGCCCATGAGGGACTCTCAGTCCGAGCACCTCAAGGAGCTGCACGAATAACGATGACGACGACAACGCCATGAGCCTGAGCGGGTCCCTTCCCATCAAGCTTCAGATAAGAGCCCAGCGGGTGTTGACATGAGGATTAGAGTCCGTGCGAGATCCTGCAAAGGGTGGGCCAGCTGACGTGTGCCCAGACACCCGCTAATCCATGGGGGGGGTCACTGGTTGCTCAGTAAGAGAAAACTAATACAATGAAGCTGCCGGAAGGCCGTATCTGACAGCCCGTGAGAACGATTGCCATGGTCTATCAGTGTCTCCCCAAAATAAATAAAATAACTCAGACACATTTCTAAGCTGCTGTAGGTGTGCCAGGGTTGAGGATAATTTGTCTTTCTAGAACTCCTAGGGTACTGGCTCTATATTTAGCTTTGCAGTTAATCAGGCCTCATTTCTAGGCTGCACAGCACTGATCGCAAACACTGTCCTTGCACACCGCGGTCCATGGACAGGCCCTGAGTCACCATGAATTTAATTCAGGGTCAAGCTAAAATGAAATGGGTCCAGCAGGCAACAAGTTCCCAATAGGCCAGTGGAAATGGTTCATTGGTTGATCATTCACTTGCCTTGCACTCATTCAACTGACTCTAATTTGATTCCTGGCACCCCATAGGTCCCTCTGAGTCCTGCTAGGAGTTTTCCCTTAGCACAGAGTCAGGAGTAAGGCCCATGCACAGTCTGATGTGGTTGCCCTCCAATCTCATCCACCCCCTCCAAAAAATAAAAGTCTCCCTAGTGTTGGACTTAAAGGACGCTCAAGCAGAGGCTTTGGAATTACTGTTTAGTAACTTGGTTCTGAGAAAAAGGGTACAGGAGAAGAAGTTGCCAAAATGAATTAAGATTGAACAAGAACCTTTTGGAAAACAGTACGAGCGCATCTCAAAAAATTAGAAATTGAGCTCCCATTTGACATACCAATACATCAATTCTGGGAATATATCCCGGAGAGGCAAAAAAAGTATAGTAGAAATGACATCTGCACTTGTATGTTCATTGCAGTACTGTTTACAATAGCCAGAATCTGGAAAAAAACCGAGTGCCTGAGAACAGATGACTGGTTAAAGAAACTTTGGTACATCTCCACAATGGAATACTATGCAGCTGTTAGAAAAGATGAAGTCATAAAATTTGCATATAAGTGGATCATCATGGAAAGTATCATGTTAAGTGAAATGAGTCAGAAAAAGAGAAAAAGAGGGACAGACACAAAAAGATTGCACTCGGGGCTGGAGCGATAGCACAGCGGGTAGGACCTTTGCCTTGCACATGGCCGACCCGGGTTCAATTCCCAGCATCCCATATGGTCCTCTGAGCACTGCCAGGAGTAATTCCTGAGTGCAGAGTCAGGAGTAACCCCTGTGCATCACCAGGTGTGACCCAAAAAGTAAAAAAAAAAATAATAAAATTGCTCTCATTTGTGGAATATAAAGTAACAGAATGGGAGACTTACACCCAAGAATAGTAGAGAGGAGTACCAGGAGGATTGCTCCACAGCTTGGAAGCCAGCCTCACATGCTGGGGCAAAAAGGCAGCTCAAATAGAGAAGGGACCACCAAGTAAAGGGTGATTGGAGGGCCCGCTCAGGGTGGGAGATGTGAGCTGAAAGTAGACTCTAGACCGAACATGATGGCCACTCAGTACCTATATTGCAAACCACAACCAAAAAGGAGAGGGAGAAAGAGCAAAAGGAAATGCCCTGCCACAGAGGTGGGGTGTGTATGTAGGGGGAGGATGGGGTGGGGTTGGTGGGAAGGATACTGGGATCATTGGTGGTGGAGAATGGGCACTGGTGGAAGGATGAGTACTTGATTATTCTATGAAATGTAAGCATGAAGGTTTGTAGGTCTATAACT
This sequence comes from Sorex fumeus, assembly GCF_029834395.1. NCBI lineage: Eukaryota > Metazoa > Chordata > Mammalia > Eulipotyphla > Soricidae > Sorex > Sorex fumeus. The sequence goes on from NW_026606101.1 coordinate 61,108,463, forward strand.
GCACCTCACGGTGATTCATTGGGAAAAAAAAAGATTGAGCAAGAAGTAGCTTAGCAGAGGGTCCCATTTCTGGAACAACTACAATATGTCAATGTAACCGTCTTAGCAGTTCAGACACTGAGGTTCCCTGCACTGCAGCACTGTCCTCCTGTTGTTCATCGATTTGCTCGAGCGGGCCCAGTAATGTCTCCATCGCAAGACTTGTTGTTACTGTTACTGGGTTTGGCATATCGAATACGTCACGGGGAGCTTGCCAGGCTTTGCCCGGCTGGCGAGATACTCTCGGTTGCTTGCCGGGCTCTCCGAGAGGGGCGGAGGAATCAAACCCTGGTCGGCCAGGTGGGCTGCATGCAAGGCAAACGCCCTACCTGCTGGTAGGTTTTTCCAGGAGTCAGCTTTGTGCCAGTCCTGCAAAGCTGTGATTGCACGAGTTACCTGCTTGCCTTCCAGATCTTTCCTAGGCTCCTGACACCCCTGACTCATACCATCCACACTACAATTTTTTTTTTTGGGGGGGGGACAGGGCCAGTATCCTGGGTAGCACTATCAGAATGTTCTAGAGCGATGCTGAGGACTGATCTGGCCTACAGCTCTGGGTATGTGGAGGGGCACAGAGGTGTGTCCACATCCAGAAGGCCCCCCCTAGGCTGGGTGGGGGAGCACCAGAGGCGTGTGGGATGAACTTTGGGGGACGAATCCGGCCTCCTGAAGCTCCGCGCACTGGAGGGCTGCTGAGTCCTTTCTTTAGGTTCTGCGGCCAGCTCGGGCTGTCCCGGCTTTCCCACCTGCGGGGTGTGCCCTGGGTAGAGGCGGGGCGTGGGGCAGGAGGGTAGGGCGGGCTGGTGATGCTCAGGGCTCAGGGGGCGCCTAGTGGCCACCACCGCGTGCACGCGCCCCCTTGCAGTGCGCTCCCCATCCTTCCTACCTGGCCCTTTGTCACCAGCTGCCCAAGAATTCAGAAAATCAAATTTATTTCCCGATTCCAGCAGGAGCGCCCTTTTGTGCCGCGGGGTCTCTTTAACACGTGGATGTTCCAGCGGACACTGTGAGGCCTTTATGGCTCAGAAGAAAAGCCTGGGCCCGGCCTGTCTTCTCTCAATAAAAACGCTAAGTTGGCGGGAACCGCGCTCTCAAGGGGCCTGCCCTAGGAGGGGATAAATCAAGGGGCAGCGTGAGCTGGGAGGGGGCTCACGGGAAGAATGCATGAGTGATGGGCACGGCTCCTACAGGCCAGCCCCAGCCCTGCAGCCCAGGGACCCCGCCTGAGTCAACGTGCCCTTTATAAGCAAGACCGAAGACTACCGTTATTTTCCTTGGCCAGGCTGATCTCTAAAATGAATAGAAATAATCACCTTCTCAGCTCGCTGTCCCACCCTTTCTCCCTCTCTCTCCTCCCTCCCTTTCTTCCTTTCCCCTCCCTCTTTTCCTTCCTTCCTCCTTCTCTCCTTTCCTCCCTCCCTCCCTCCTTCCCTCCTTTCCTACCTTCTTTCCTTCCTTCCTCCCTCCCTCCTTCCCTCTCTCCCTCCCTCCCTTCCTCCCTTCTTTCCTCCTTCTCTCCCTCCCTTCCATCCTTCTTCCCTCCCTCCCTCCCTTCCTTCCTTCCTTCCTTCCTTCCTTCCTTCCTTCCTTCCTGTTTCTTTTGTGATTATTTAAGGAAATGAATTTCTCTCTTTTAATTAAAACAGACCAGTACAAGGGGAAAGGCAATTTAGAGTTTCCCTCTTCCACCTGAGAACTATCTGATCCCATATGTAGATGATATATACAAATCAAACATTAATTGATAACGAATCACAGATTTATTTTAAAACAGAAATGTGAAAACCCAATAGTCTGAGAAGTGAGGATCTAAAGCAGGGATCTGCTCACAACACGGATTGCTTGCAGTCGTTTACACCTATTTCAGACATGGATGTGTCGAGGTCCGGAGAGTAGCAGCCTCCATCTCCTCCCAGGAATGCAGTTATCAAGGCCACCCTCAATCCTACCCGAACTAAAATCACAGGTGACCACTAGAACTGGAACTACAGAAGTATAGAAATCCAGTACAGGAGAATTTGGGTCCAGTGATTGTAAATGACATTATAAATTCTCAAACAGGTCCTGGGGAGCTCTTAGTTAAGAGTGGGGATTTTTTCTTAGCATTTTTTTTCCACTCTGAGAATTTGGACATGCTTTTTGTTGTTCTGTGACTAAAGGAAGTGACTATAAATCAATGTTCTGTGTGCTGACAAAAAACATTGGTCCCTTGATGGACATCTGTGTGTCTCACATGCACACACACACACACACACACACACACACACACAGCATTTGGCTCACTCAGCATCCTCATAATTTCACAAAAGAGTGCATCTAATGTCTTCCGCCTTGCAGGGAGCCGGTGGGCCCAGCCTCGACTGGATACCTTCACGGCAGAAGGCCTGAGAGGCGTTAATCAAAATACGGGAGCCACTTGAGCTGAGCTCCCAGCAGGAGCGGGAGGGAGGCCTGGAGAGGTTATAGGTACTTTTTATCCTGCCTCGCAGGAGAGCACCAACTTCCTGCTGCTAGAAATTTGTCAGCAAATTTTTTCCTCATTCAGACAGAGAGTTGGGGCCTGGGAGGCACCAGGTTGATAGGATAACTTGATTAAGACTGGGACAGATGACTCAGGAGCCCTAACCTGCTCAAAGGAAGCTGTGTTCTCCTCTTTAACCTCTCCTTGGGAGCATACAAATTATATCTATAATGTATCATCCCCCTAAAATCGCCCAAATACCTGTCCGCTTAAATGTCTGCCAATCATTTGTGGGCCTTGGTGGAATTTCACCACATTTTCATTTTTCCTTCTCTCCAAAAAATAAATAAATACTGAAAAGATGGTACAGTAGGTAGCACACTTGTTGGATGAGGGGCAACCTGGGTTCAATCCCAGGCACCAAATATGCCCCCCCCAAGACTTCCAGGACTAATCCTGGAGCACAGAGGTAGGAGTAAACCTCGAGCACAGTTGAGTGTGACCCCAAAACAAAACAAGTTTAAGCTGTTGGGTGTTCAGACACAGGCTCCAAGCTGCCTCTTCCTGCTCAAACGCTTTGGAGGCAGACTTGGACAGGCAGCTAGCTCCTTTCCAAGGGAGGGGACACAAGCAGGGGACCAGGGCCTGGGTTCCCAGTGAGGCATGATGGGAACCTTGGACAGCAGCCTGTGGATGAGCAAACACCAAGAGGGCTGGAGAGCTCAAGAAGCACAGAAGAGTGAAGCAGAAGAGTTTTCTGTAAATCAGACATGGGGAAGAAAAAGGCCACAAAAAGACCTTTCCTGGACCTGCAGAAACGTGTGGGGACCCTGGGCTGCAGGAACACGGGTCCACTCCTTGTGACCCTGCCAGAAGAGACACTTCCCTCGTTAGTGGAGGGGTACCTCGCTGCTCCCCTCTGTTCCCGTGGCAATGACTGGGGTTTGCACACCTTCGGGCTGGGCTGCTCCTTACACGTCTTCTAGTTGTGCTCGCTTGGGAGTCTCCCATCTGGCTCCCTGCTTGCACACTCTTGCAAGAGGGGGTCACACACACTAGTTGGGAAGCTTGCATTCTGGTTGTGTTGGAGGTGGCACGCACCTTCCTCCCCACTTCTGTTATGTACCGTGATGTCGAAACTGTTCATGTACAATGTACCGTGATGTTCAATACTGTTAGTGATTGTTTAACAAGGTAGTTCATGCAGACATTGTTCCCACCCAAGTGTCTCCTTCCCTCCTCTCCCCAAGGTAAGCCAAGTTCTGTGGACCAAGCTCTGTTGCCTTAGTCCATCTGTTATTTCCAGATTCTGATTTTTTTTTTAATGCAGCACTGAGAGAGAGAGCATCCTGATCGACTTCACTTAGCATGGAGCTTTCCAGGGCCATCGACATAGTGGTGAATCACATGATTTCATCTTCTTTGTGGCCTCCTCTTATTCCATTGTCACACATCTTGTTTGGTGCCCAGCTTGCAGGGGTTTACACCTTCTATTTTCAGCACCCTCACACACCTGGTCTTGGGGATTCCAACATGGCTCTTGAGGGGACTGAACTCTAGGTTTATATTTGCAAGGCAGCTCTTAACCCTCTGAGCCATATGGGCCCCTTATCCCGGGATAAGGAGGTTTAACTGAGGGTTACCAATACAATGCCATGATGCGTAGAGTTTTAGATTTGCCATTCAGTGAGTTTTGGTCATTGGAATTTTCCAATTTGGAATATACCAATCACCACAGCCAAGCCTCAGAGAGTATTTCTGTGCAACAACACCCCCCCCCACCCCCGCTGCCGCTGAAAGCTTTCTTGTACTCTCTAGTTAAACCAACAACCCCCAGCTCCGACAGTCACTGTTCTAATGCTTTTCACCCTAGCTCAGATTGGTCTGTTCGAGAACTGCATGGAATCCTGTATGCTTGAGTGTCTGGATTCTTTCATTTAGATTCATCATTGCATTTTGTGCCTCTGTATTGCTGAGCGGTATTTCCTATTAAGGGTAGAGTATGTTTTATTGGCCATTCACCTGCTGCTGTATAGTGGGTCCTTCTGGTTGGAACATGATGAATACAGCCGCCATGGAAAGCCTCACCCCGTTTCCTATTGGGCAATTACTATCCTCAGTGCACTGCCAACGAGACAGAAGAGCCATCCCCTCAAGTTCACAGAAGGCGTGATCCCTGCTTGAGAGAGAGAAGTGATTGTTTCTGGGCCTGACCAATTCTGGCCAGCCACATCATGCCCAGAACACCCAGTGGCACCTCCAATTCTCTGCCCCCTGGTGATAGCCCCCATGCACCAGGACTGAGCAGGAGAGATGGGGCTCCTTTATGTAAGCGTCTCTGTCTCAGCAGAATGAGTCTTGGCTGTCCTCCACATCTAAGTCAAAGATTCTGAACTCATGTCCAGCAGTTCTTGGACGTGCTACGCCCCGTGGGCACACTCAAGGCTATGGGGAGAGGGAGGTCAACCTGAACCAGCCTATCTCTAAAAGGCTGACAGTGTAAAGAGCAAAGTAAATTGTGTCATCAATGGAGATGCTGTACCTCAGCGTTCCCTGCACGCTTGCCATCAGCAGCTCGGGGTATGTCATGCAAATGAAAAGGAGACGTGGGAAACCTGCAAAGTAGACGGAGCTGGTTTTCCCCAGGCCTGGGGTAGAGCCTTCTGGCCTGGGACAGTGAGTCTGCTTGAAGAAGGGCACACAGGCCCGGGGCAGGGAGCTGAGAACCCCAGGTGGGTGAGTTCCTCCCTAGAGCTAGTGTCTCCAGGAACTCCTCCGAGGCTCACTGCCCTGTCATTAGCACCGAGGCATAGAAGGTCACACGAAAGCTCTAGAAACATAAAATGTTAGTGCTGGATGACTACAGTTCCAGTGCATTCCACCCCTAGGAGTGGGGGAAACTGAGGACCAGACTCAAAGAAATGGCTTTCCCAGTATCCCAAGGAAATTCTCATTTTCCCTTAGCAGAGCCATCTTGCCGCTGAGGGTTCATCGTTTGACTGTATTTATCATGGAGCTCCTGCTCCAGAAGCTAACGTTTCTGATGACGGCGTTGGGGACACGATGAGTGCGTGTGCCGTGTCTTGGCTCCCTCAACACTGAGGGCAGAGGGGCTTGCGGACAGCCATGCTTTCCTACAGAAGTTATCTAAACTGTGAAACACCAGCAGCCCTTGTTATGATGGGGTCTATGTAATCAGGAATCGTGTGTTTTCTGTACCAACTTGCTTGTTTTTCTAACAAGTTTGGTTTATTTTTGTTATTTTTCTTGCACAGAATTTAGCAATTGTGTAATCACAGACTACTATATAAACTGCTTTCTTTTTCGCTTTTAAAAAAATGGAGTTGAAGCCTTTTGTTACTATTTCCAAATTGTTTTGAAGTAGTTTTAATATTTCAAGATCATTTTACCAAACTATTTTCATCTGGATTATTATTACTAATACTGCTATCATTATTATTGTCACTGTCATTTTGCAGTGCCAGGGATAAAACCTAGGGCTTTACACATGCTGGGAACATGCTCTGTGGCTGAGCTATATCTCTGCTCCTTTTTCTTTCTTTTTTGTTTTTTGCACTCACCACTAACAACATTGATGAATGCTGTATTACAAAAGAACTCCCAATGTAATGACTTTCCATACTGCCTTCAAAACAGCTTTAACCAGATTTTTTTAAAAGAAGAACAAAAAAATAGATGACAGGCTGGTAGTATAGCAGGCAGGGCATTTATCTTGAATGCAGTCGACCCAGATTTGATCCCCAGCTTCCCATATGGTTGCAGTCAGGGGTAATTCCTGAGTGCAGAGCCAGGAGTAACCCCTGAGCATTGCTAAGTGTGGCCCCCAAACAAACAAAAATAGATGAATTTGAACTCATGCAAATTTATTTTAGTTTAATTTGCAAGTTGGAGGGAACAAAGACAGCAATATTCATGATTTCTACTTTGCGATTTATTCAATACTATAAAAAAATTAAGTTTTTTTTAGCCTTTTTTTTTCTTTTTGGGTCACACCCAGCGATGCACAGGGATTATTCCTGGCTCATGCACTCAGGAATTACTCCTGGTGATGCTCGGGGACCATACGGGATGCTAGGAATCTAACCCAGGTCGACCACATGCAAGGCAAATACCCTACCTGCTGTGCTATTGCTCCAGCCCCAAATTAAGTTCTTTATACGTGCACAATACTTTAAATTTTTCAATATGTCATTAAGTCATTCTTTTTATTTTAGACCTGACCTGGTGTTGTTCGGGGGCAAATCTTGGGGGACCAGGCAATTCTGGAGACTGATATACAAAGCATGTGCATTAGCTCCTTGAGCTATTGCCCTGACCCCTACACCCCACATCCATTCTTTCACTGGAACCCCAGAAAGGAGTCATCTCCACCTTGAAGATTATCAAAACAATCCTGTGGAGAAACAATGGTCATATCGTTAAAACATTTGGGTAATACAAGGTGACATGGGAAGCCTGTCCACCTCTGCCACTAACAGCTCTCAGTGCAATGCATCAATAAACCCTGCTCTCAACAGCACCCAGAGAGAACACGAGGCACCACGAGCAGAGAACTGAGTCCTTCTTGAGGTAATCATGACGTCTGTGAGCACTGCAGCGTTCCTTGCTTAATCTACATAATATTCAGGTCTTTGCCTAGAGATAGGGCTGCGTGTGTGGTTTGTAGGGCCCTGTGCATTAATACAATCAGGATGCCCCTGTTCGAAGAGCAGGGCAAGAGCTCTGAAACGTCCTTAAACAGGAATTGCCTCCCTCTCTTCTGTGGCCCATCTCTCATATTTCCCTTCATTCTCTCGACATGTTCTGTTTTAATTTTCTCTTCGTGTTGGGTTTGGGGGCCACCCTGGCAGTGCTCTGTGCTCAGGGGATGAGACTAAGTCAAGGACCAGCATTTTAGCCCCATCCTCTCTCCCCTTCCAGTTTGTTTTCCATGTGACTGTCCAGCAAACATGGGGACATTGGGGCCAAAGAGATAGTTCTAGGGTTAAGGCACTTGTCTTATATGCAGCCAACACTGCCTTGATTCTCAGCACTGCATATGGTCCCCTGAGCACTGCCAGGAGTTACTCCCGAGCACAGAGCCAGGTGTAGCCCCTGAGCTATGTGTGGGGAGGGGTCACCCCCAAGCCAATATATATCAGATAGCTAGGTAGAACATCACATGAATAAGGAAGTCTATGATATGATTCTTCAATAATCATATTTCCTAAATATCCACCATCTGCTGCCCAAGTTCTTCCATTCTGGTTGAAACAGGAAGCTTGCTCTCTTAGGGCTGTTGGCATCCCACAGACTCAGTGACACACGTAGAGTGCCAGCTTACACTGAATCTCACTAAGCAACACTGCCCTGTGGACATGTGGCAGCCTGTGCTCCTGGACCATCTGGAGAAGTGCTCTGCAAGAAGGGTAGCTAGAAATTGCCAGGCCCACTTGTGGCCTTGATCTCCCTCTCTCACTGCATCAGCACACCTCACTTACAAAACACAAGTTCCAGCCTGAAAGTATCAAGAGCGTGAGACTGTGGCAGCAGAACGCCCCACCAGGCACAGGGCCCTTCCAAGCATGCAGGCCATGGGACCATGTTGCCTTGACTGGCCCCAGAATGACTCCACTTTGATGCTTAGGATCCAGAGGTTTAGACAGTGAATACCAGTTTCTCGGTTCTAACACAGAACCAAACTTCTCCATGAGTCCACAGTGCATCCCCTTCCTCAGAACCCCCCTAAAACCGAGAAGATCCCCAAAACGTGCCATCCCCTGGGGAAGACGGCAGTCCTACTGTACTTCACAGATGCACTGTCCCCACCGAGTGACATGCCTACAGATCCACAGGGTCCAGATTGAGGACAGCAAGAGGGCACATCTTGTTGGGTTGCTGCTGTCAGGACTGAAATGGAAGATGTACAGAATGCCACTATAGGGGGCCGGGCATTAGGGTATATGCCTGGTATCACACGTTTCCCCAGGCAACACTGGGGGTACCCCAAGGCCCTCAAGCACAGCTTGTAGTGGTCCTGGAGGCCACTCTATGGGTTCCCTGAGTATTGCTAACACTCAGTGCCCAAGGAGAAACATGGGCTTTTTTTAAAATAGGGAATTATTTTAAAATTTTAATTTTATTGAATCACTGTGAGACAGTTACAAGCTTTCATGTTTGGGTTACAATCACACAGTGATCAAACACCCATCCCTCCACCAGTGAACATTCCCCACCACCAATACCCCTGGTATATCCCCCCTTTCCCACCCTCCCCCTGCCTCCATGGCATGCAGTATTCTCCATACTCTCTCTCTACTTTTGGGCATTATGGTTTGCAATACAGACACTGAGAGGTTATCATGTTTGGTCCTCTATCTACTTTCAGCACACATCTCCCATCTCGACCGGTTTCTCCAGCCATCATTTTCTTAGTAATCCCTTCTCTATCCCAGCTGCCTTCTCCCCTTTGCTCATGAGGCAAGCTTCCAGATATAGAGCAATCTTCCTGTCCTGTGTATCTACTATCCTTAGGAGTCAGCCTCATGTTATGTGGTTTTTATACTCCACAAATGAGTGCAGTCCTTCTCTTTCTGTCCCTCTCTTCCTGACTCATTTCACTTAGCATGATACTTACCATGTCTATCCATTTATAAGCAAATTTCATAACTTCATCTCTCCTAACAGCTGTATAGTATTCCATTCTGTAGATGTACCAAAGTTTCTTTAACCAGTCATCTGTTCTAGGGCACTTGGGTTGTTTCCAGATTTTGGCTATTGTGAACAGTGCTGCAATGAACATATAGGTACAGATGTCATCTCTACTGTGCTTTTTTTGCATTCTCAGGATATATTCCCAGAAGTGGTATTGCGGGGCCATATGGAAGCTCAATTTCTAGTTTTTCAAGGACTGTTCGTATTGTTTTCCAGAAAGGCTGGACTAGTGGGCATTCCCACCAACAGTGAAAGAGCGTCCCTTTTCCCCACACCCACGCCAGCACTGGTTGCTTTTGTTCTTTTGAATGTGTGCCAGTCTCTGTGGTGTGAGATGATATCTCATTGTTGTTTTGATTTACATCTCCCTGATAGCGATGTGGAGCATTTTTTTTCATGCGCCTTTTGACCAGTTGTATTTCTTTTTTGAGGAAACTTCTGTTCATTTCTTCTCCCCCATTTTTTGATAGGGTTGGAGGTTTTTTCTTGTACAATTCTACTAGTGTCTTGTATATCCTGGATATTAATCCCTTAACAGATGGGTTTTGGGTAAATATTCTTTCCCATTCTGTGGGCTCTTTTGTATTTTGGCCACTGTTTCTTTTGAGGTGCAGAAGTTTCTTAGTTTGATAGCATCCTATCCTTGACCCTTGGCTGATCCTGTGGAAAAGCTGGACAAGAATCACCAGAAGTCCCTGAGTTTCCTGAGGACCACTTGGGAAATCTCCGCCCCATCCCCCAAAGCCATATTAATCTAGGGATGCTCTAGGGATGCTCTACACACCCCCAACCCCATCACTTTTTATTTTATTTTATTTTTTAAGAAACTCGTCTGAGCAAGCTCCCTGTGCATGCTAGCTTCCCCGGGGCCTGTGAGAGAGCATGCCAAGGTGGGCTGCCAAGTCCCCTCCCTCTATTTATTCTTGACCCTGGGAGGTCTCCTGACTTGTCTCCAGCCCGCGTCTCTCCCCTACCCAATGAGAGTCCCAGTGCTGGAGAGCAGACTCCGAGGCAGGGTGTCGGTGCCTACAGCTGGGCGGGTCCCTGTGCCCGTGGGGCCGTGTCCCAGGCACCCTGGCCGCTGGTGTCCACACGGCCGAGATTACAGAGGGACCCTAGGAGGAAATCTCCCTCTGGGGCCGAGTGATTTAAAAGGCCCCTCAGAAGTGGAGTCAATTAAGGTCAGCTTTCTATGTTGCTAAACAACAAGAGATTCTGGGTTCAGTCACGTTGAAAGCCAGGCCCAACACACCCCTTGAAACCCGGCTTTTGAGCGGGTTCAAAGGGAGATGGAACAAAAGCCTCTCTTTGTGCTGTTTTCGCCCTTCCTTCATTGTCCTCTTTCGCCCTCCAAGGGCCTTTATGTAAAGAAAGGGACCGCTAATGTGGCGAGTGGGAGTTTAAAATTGTCCTGGGCCCACAATGTTGGCACATTCTGCCGGGCTCATTACAGAATCATCGGCGGTGCTTGAGAAGTGTTTCCCACTCATTAGCATAAATAGCAGAAAAACTCTTTCACAAACAAAGCAGGTTCCATCTGCCCCCAGTATGTCCTCACCTTGACTTCAAATGGCCAGTCCCTCCCCCGGGACAATACCGGGGGCGCAGGCCTCCGAGGCCCCAAGCACCCCACTTCAGCCGGGCATTCAGCGAAATATCAACACGGGAACCCGCATGTTTATTCATTGGCCAGCCCCCTCCTTTTAATGGAGTTCCTGGCCCATTGTGGCCACTTGATTCTTTCACAGACCCGAGGGGTGAGGCTTCTTTTCCAAGCTACTGCCCCCCCCCCCCCCCCCAGACTCTAGCCCCGTGCAGTCCAACACCTTGGCAGCAGGTCGCCCGGGCTAATTCGGTTTGTTCTGCCTTTTGGACCCAAGTATACTTTGTCAGGTATTCTGCTGCAGAATTCAAGAGTCATTAATCACCCGTCAGACCCGTTGGCCCGACGCTGACAAGACGTCTTTTGCGATGGAGTCCACTTTCCCCGGTGCTGGTGGGGCCAAGGCCGGATGTGTTTTGCGTAAGGCTGCAGGGGAATCCAAGAGCTGCTTCTGCCCAGCCCGTCTCAGAGGACAGCGCCTGGGCCGCAGTCCTGCTTGAGTACAGGTGCCAGGGAGAGGGGAATGACATCTGTCCGTTGGCTCTGGGGAGAAGGTTGCAGAGAGCAGGACGGGAGCCTGGCTGAACCGGGATGGGGGCAGGGGCACTGGGCACCTTTCACGCAGCCCCACCTTTGGCTGAAGCCGACTCGGGGTTCAGGAAGCAGGACAACTGTGCTCTGGGAATGGTTGTGAAGTGGCCAGACCACCAAGGCGAGAGACGGTCTCCTATGGACCACCACTGCGCACCCCTGAATCCAAATTGAAGCCTTTTGAAACAATTTCCAACCTAATTGGGCACTGTTGTGTTTGCAAACCAGGGAGGAGGAGGAGGGAAATTGTTTCTGTTTACCAAGTGCCACTGAAGTCAGGGCCTATCCAGGTACTTGACTTGCAAAGGATCTGGCTGGCTTCCACATGATGCCATTTGGAGTCCGGGACACAAGCAAGTCCTGGCACCTCGCTGGACTCAGCAGCTCTCCTAAGTAGGTTCTTCCTCCCTGGGCATTTTAGAGCGAGAGACCCAGGCATAAAAAGGTGTTAAGGAAGCATCCCCACTTGCCTTCTTTCCCCACTCAGGCTGCCTTCATTTATTTTTTTAAATTGAATCACTATGAGATACACAGTTACAAAATTGTACATGATTTGGTTCAGTCATACAATGTTCCAACACCCATCCCTTCATCGGTGTACAGTTCCCACCACCAGTGTCTCCAGTTTCCCTCCTACACGACCCCCCACCCCACCTCTATGGCAGTTTCTCTCTCTCTCTCTCTCTCTCTCTGTCTCTCTCTCTCTCTCTCTCTCTCTCTCTCTGTCTCTCTCTCTCTCTCAACTTTTGGGCATTATGGTTTGCAATGCAGATACAGAGAGATTATCATGCTATTCCTTTACCTACATTCAACACTCAGTTTTTGTTTACAGTGATCATTCCAACCATTATTGTCATAGTGGTCCCTTCTCTATCCTAACTGCCCTTCGTTGTCCCCGTCCCCCGCACACACCCACACACCACACACACACACACGCTCCCAACCATGGACCAGCCCTGGCAGGCTGCCTTTAGAAAAGGTGAGAGGTGGTCCCTAAATTCAGATGTTCCTATGAACTTTCAGTTATTAATTATGTAAATCATCAACGACCCATTAAGGCTGGCTGTCTGAGCATCAGAGTCACAGGGTGTAGCGTTTCCCTTTTATCTCTCAGATTCCCACTAACTTGGTCACCCCCTTCCCCCAGTCCCCGGGTAGTAGCTTTGACACTTGGCCCCAGTCCTGGCATGCTTCACCGTGGTAACTCTCACACCCTTTGGTGTTGGGGCACTGGGTATCTCAAACAGCAGAGCTTCTGGGGTCACGTGCAGATCTGTGGAGTGGTGCCAGCCTCGCTCGTGGGAGCTACCCCCGAACTGCCTCCAAGATCCCAGGTAACTTTCTACTGGTGCTTCACCTTCCATTCTTTTTTTTTTTTTTTTTTTTTTAATTTTTTTTTTAAATTTATTTATTGAATCACTGTGGGAAAGGTTACAAAGCTTTCAGGTTTATGTCTCAGTCATGCAAATATCAAACACATTTCCCTTTACCAATACTTATTTTTTACCATGAAGAACCCCAATAAAACCCCACCCCCCACCCCTCCCCGTCCCTGTGAAGCAGATGAATTCTAGTTAACACTCTCTCTGCTTTGATTAGATTCATTGTTTCAATAAAAGATTCACCACTATTATTTAGAGTTTACCCCCCCCCCCAAATCAGACATGCTGAAAAAGCATTGTGAAGTGATTTGCTTTCTACGGCTGGGTTCAAGAATTAAATGTTGGTTTTGGATTTCTGCTCTTTTACCTATTGACCCTGGAAGTATTTCTACTGAAAGTCAGATAGTTAAGAAATTGGTTTCTGTGTTCTGGAGTCCTGGCCGTGCTGGAGAGCCGCTTGCGGGGGGCAACCGGTGGCCTCGGTAGGGCGTGAAGGGCGGACTGAAACGCCCCCCTTCCCATGAGGTTTTAGTCGCCCCCACACTCCCGGCTCATACCTGCTGTCCACAAGGCTCCCATGTGGCCGCCATCTTTCTTTCCAAAGAGGAGAGGGCGAATGGCACCTTCCATTCTTTTGCTGTTTGATTCTGATGGGAGGACCACAGACAGAGGTGTGCAGGGCCCACTTCCAGCTCAGTTGCTTAGGTGTTGTTCTAGGTGGTGCTCATCGGCCGCTGTGGCACTGGCGATAGAACCAAGGCAGCCAACATACAAAGCACGTGTCCGTCACTTGAGCCAGGTCTCTGCCCCTTCAGTCTTCTTGTTACCTGTCATTACTTGGATAAATAATTTTAATTACCTTTTGATGCCATGTGCTGGGGGACCCCAAGTGAGAAGGCATGGCTATGTGCTCCCTTTCCAGTGAAGCCATTGGAAAATTAGCTCCTCACAAATTAGACTATAAACAGAGAAAGAAAAACCCGAGATGAAAGAAATAAGAGAGTTCACCAGATGGGCCAAGAAAAAGGCACTCAGAGGCCACAGGGGTCCTGTGAGGTCAACTGAACCCCAGGTGTGGAAGGCCCCAGAGTGCAGAACTTGTGGCTACAGAAAGACAGATGGGACGGAGACCCGAACATCAGGGAACTGGGAAGGGGCTCTCGCTCTTGGCAAAGAATTGGCACTTTGATTTTTGCCTCATACAAAAGCAACAGGCAAATGGAAAAATAAGACAGTTACTAATTCCAGGGAGGGAAAAGTAATCACAGTTTGCGGAAAGGCTCCATTCTAAATATAATTTGTAGTTTCATAATGTAAACATGGAAGTTTGAATCAATGACTTAGCATGTACCAATACTGAAAGGAAGTGGGAGGGCAGAGAGTTTGGTTGTGTGCATGTATATTGACAGTGTATTTACATGGGATATAGATATAGATACAGAGAGAGATGGAGGGGAAAGAGAGAGAGAGTTAGGAACATATGGAGGCAGGCATTTGTGGGGCTAAGAGGTAAACTCCTCTTTCAGACTGTGGATTCCGGGGTTTCTGCTTAAAACTGAGCATCCAGGACTGAGATTCATCACGCTAGAGCTCCCTCTTATAGAAATACTTGACTCTGCAAATAAAAGGTTGTGCTGAATTTGCTATCGTTGATAAATACAAAGATTGAATTTGCTATCGTTGATAAATATGAAGACTAACATCAAAAAGCCGGGGAGTCATTTAGCTTTCAAACTAAGGTGACGTTCTTATCCTCAAGGGATTCACATTATCAATGGAGAGATGGTCAGGGAAAGATAAAGTGTAGGAAATGACCCGTTCCCATCTCCAGAACTGAAGGCTGTCGTCCAACTTATCAGCTTTACCCTGCGTTTAATTTTTGAGTGAAATTTCCTGAATTTGATTTTTGGAGTTGGGAAGATGGAGCCAACTCATTCTCTAATTGACCCCCACACACTGTTTTTCCTTCACACCAAATAGTTTTTGTGTTGGAATCTTCACCAAGGTCACATCTCTTGTTGGCTGTTGGGTGACACTGCAGGTTGGGGTGCTCATACACCCAGCTGCAGTGCTCACGGAAGTGAGTCCAGATCCCTCCCCATGCTGTGCTGCTGTGCTCATAGATATCCACAGGGAGTGGGAGGGCTTGCACCCCAAGCCCAGGCACTCGAGCACTGGTGGTGGTCCTCACTGGACCTGCTGTGGGGCTCACAAATGTGCTTGTTGTGGTCACACTTCCTGGCTATAGAGCATGTGTATCTTTTTCAGTTTTGGTGCTCATGGGGTGGGGATGAGGGATTCTTTGTATGGTGCTTGCATACACCTACTTGTGATACAGCTGGAAATCACTCTCAAGGCTGGACATCACAGACAGCAGAGCTGTTCAGCTCTAACAGTAGAGTTAGCAGGATTGTGCTCAGAGCATGTGGAACACTGGGGATTTGAACTCATGAGCACATGCTTGGAAGTCAGGCACTTCAGTTCCTGAATGAATCCCCCGGGACTCCAGGCCCCTCCTCTTTCTGGGGCTCCCCCATCAACTTTGCCTACCAATAAAAACTCAGCTGACATCCTCCGTTCCCAGCAAGCAGGCAGCTGCCTCAACACTGGACAAAATCCTCTATGAGGCACAATTAATGAAACTTTGACTAGCCTGAGTTAAAGAATAGTCAGAGACTGGCCTCCCAGACTTTCTGAGGGTGGGAAGAGATTTCCTGGGGGAAGGTTTGAAAACAAAAAAACAAAAAAACCCACCTCAATATGAATGATATTCACTTGCAGCTCTTTGGAGGGTAAGAGGGAGAAAGGGGAAGAAAAGTATCTTTCTGAACAAGATAAGGGGGATAAAGAGGGGCCTGGACATCACAGTTCTCTGTTAAGAAAGTTGACAGAGTCAAGAGACAATTTGCACCCTATTTTCCAGAAGCTGGAAGCCTCTGTTGGCAGTGTCTGACTGGAGCCACAAACTCAGGGGATCGGACAGGCTGAGTTCCCCTTCCACAAAGATACATGAAGTCCCTAAAGGAGGAGATAAGAATCAGCAGTGGATTGGACAGCTGAGCTACCATCCAATAAATAAAAGGCAGGTGAGGGAGAAGGAGATGGCTTGGTGGGATGGAGAACAGGCTCTGCATGGAGGAGACCCACGTTCAATTCCTGGCACCACATGGTCCCTGAGGAGAAAGTCCTAAGCACTGAGCCTGGAGTAACCCTAAAAACTCTTGAGTATAGCCTGAACCATTGTCTTCGTGAGATTCAGCTATAGTCCAACCTTTCCACACTCACGGTCGAAGTCGGCCAGCATTTGTGCCGCTTGGCTAATGTTTGGCATTATTAGAATGATGTCATCAGCAAAGTGGAGGTGGCGTAGTTGCCGACCATCTATCTTCACTCCCATTCCTTCCCATTCCAATCATTGCATGATGTTCTTGAGGGTGGCACTGAAGAGTTTCGGTGAAATGGTATCACCTTGCCGAACCCCTCTCTTGACATGGATGATCACTTCTTTGTAGACTGGTGAGATCCTGGTAGTGAATCCGTAATACAGCTCACGGAGGATCCTGATGTATTGAGTTTGAATGCCCTGATTGGCTAGGGCTTCAATGACCGCTTCCGTCTCAACAGAATCAAAGGCCTTCTTTAAATCAATGAATGTTAAACAGAGTGGCATCTTGAACTCCTGAGAAACCTCAATGAGCTTGGTTATCATGTGGATATGGTCAATGGTGCTGAATCCTTTTTGAAAACTGGCTTGCTCGCATGGTTTTCCTTCATCTACTGTTCTGCCAATCCTATTCAGGATGACTTGAGTGAACAGCTTGTAGATGACAGACAATAGGCAGATCGGGCGATAGTTGCCAATGTCATGGATGTCTCCCTTCTTGTACAGTAGTACAGTCCTGCTAGTTTTCCATTGGGACAGAACCTTGCATTGACAGGTAGCGTGTGAAGAGCTGAGCCAGTGTATTGATGAGTACTGACGGCAGGTTCTTCAGGTGTTCAGGTCTGACCTTGTCTGGGCCAGGTTCTGTTAGTTTCTTTACCGACGAAATGGCATGTCAGATTTCGGAAGGGAGAATGTTGGGAACGACATATCCATCCAGCGGAATTTGTATGTCGGCAGGTGGACGTGGCTATTGAAGAGATCTGAGTAGAAGTCATGGATAGTCTTCTCCATTGCCCTTCTGGAAGATGTGATAGATCCATCAGGACATCAGAGGGCAGTCATCTTGGTCTTGTAGTTGGCAAAGGACAGGTGGGCGTTACAAATGCTTTTCCCAGCTTCTGCTGCATCTACCAGCACTGCTGCTCTTCTCTCTTTGAGGTCTTCCTTTATCACATCCCTGCACTGCTTTGCGAGCTCGGACGTTTGCTTGTGGTTGCCTGAGGCATGCGACAAACCACGTTGGTGAATAAGCTCAAGAGTTTTTGAAGACAGGCTTTTTTTGTGGCTATCTCTCTTGGCGTTCCTTGCACAATCATGAAGGGGCTGACCCAGTCGATCATATTCCTTGTCAATGTTGTCAATGACGGCATCTTCCCATGTTGCAGCAATAGTGCCAAAGAGCTCCCAGTTGGTGGTTGTTCTGGGAGTTCTCTTCTTAAACTTTGCAGCCCTTTCTCCCTGCTCTGTGAAGTAGAATTCTGAATGAAGGAGACAGTGGTCCGATCCCGTTTGGAATTTTGAGACAACAGCGACATTGGTAAGGCAAAACCGTTGATTGAATATGATGTGGTCTATTTTGTTGTGGAACCGTCCACCAGGAGACTCCCATGTCCAAAGTTTAGATTCAGCCTTCTGGAACTGTGAGTTACCATGGATGGTCTTGGTGGACATGATGAACTCAGACAGTCTGTCACCCTTTTCATTCCATTCTAAGCCATGGGTCCTGATGTGGAGTTCTTCAGCTGATCTTCTCGGTCCTATCTTGGCATTAAAATCACCGACAATGATCTTGTAGAAGGTGTGGTCTTCTTTATAGAACTTCTCCAGCTCCATATAGAACTTCTCGATTTCTCCTTCATCATAATTGGATGTTGGTGCGTAGACAATGAAGATAGAAACTGCCAGCAGTGAGCCACATCTATTCAAGTGTAATCATCCGATTCGGGTTGTTAGGCATTTGAATGAATCAATGCTCATGGCCAAGTTCGTGTTGACAAGGACACCAACGCCTCCGACGTCTCTTTTATCGCATGTTCCGAGGAACAGTTCTTCTCCAGTGTTGAAAATGGCATGATGTGATTGATGCCCTCTTGTCTCGGTCAGATCAATGATGTCGTACTTGATCTTCTGCACTTGTACCATCAAGTCCTCGATGGATGCATCTGATGCTAGTGTACATGCATTGGAATACAGACAATCATTTTTGTCTTTGTTTGTTTTGGCAGCCTAGTTCGACCTTGAGATTTTATCAGCCTCTCCTTCCTCATCCTTTTCAACACTGCCATATTGGTGACGCCTTCAGGGTCAGGGGAATAAAACCCACTGTAATTACTGGTTTTGGCATGTCGAATACACAGTGGATAGCTTGCCAGGCTCTGCCATGTAGGCGGAATACTCTCGGTAGATTGCCATGCTCTCCGAGAGGGATAGAGGCTTTTGGGGCGGCCTCTAATCGCCCTTGTAGGTGTTACCATGGTTCAAACCATATTTGAACCCTATCAAATATGGTGCAGCAATTCTGGGAGATGGGTATTAAGTGTCTTATAATGTGTCACATGGCCACAAAACGTAGTGTAGCCCAATGGTCCGGAAAGCGTCCTGGAGTGTGGCGGCAGCTGGGTAGCAGAGGTAGTGGAGGTAGTGGAGGTCTGCCTCATTCCTGATGTTCCATTTGCTCTGAACGGAACTACCATCTCCGAATGCAACAGTTATTTGTACCTAGGTTGAGGAGTCAACATGACAAATGACCTGGCACCTGAGTTGCGCAGGAGGAAGAGAGCAGTTTGGAACGCCTTCACCTGCGTTGAAGAAATAGCTAAGAGGACAAAGAACCTCCGGCTCCAGGCACATCTCTTTGATTCCTCTGTTCTTCCTACATTAACATATGCCTCAGAGACCTGGGCCCTACAAAAACAAGATGAGAACACTATTTGGGTCTCCCAAAGAGGAATCGAAAGAGCTATTCTTGGAGTGTCACATTTCACTCAAATGAGAGAAAGAATCTGGAGTTCTGACCTCCATCGACGATCAAGAATCAGGGATGCTATCTCATTTGCCAAGGCGTCAAAAACCAGATGGACTGGACACGCAACGAGATTTGGAGACAACCACTGGACTAGAGCCATTACCGACTGAATTCCACGGGATGTCAAAAGATCGCATGGCCGCCCACCTACCAGATGGTCAGACTTCTTCATCAAGACCCTGAATAATCTGTTTGAGGCTCTTCGTGTTCCTAGAATGAACAGACACCATTGGGCTACACTAACACGCGACAGAGACAAATGGAGACGTTACTGGCACCTGCTTGAGCAAATCAATGATTAATGGGAAGTCAGGTGATCAAGTGATAGCCTGAAAACCAAAAAAAAAAAAAGAAAGAGTGTCACCTGAGAGAGAGAGAGAGTAAAAGTGAGAGAGAGGGGGGGGGAGAGAGAGAGAGAGAGAACAGTGGCAAAGAGCTTGCCTTGTACACAGCCAACAGAGTTCAACCCTTGGCATCTCATATGGTCCTCTGAGTGAGCCCTACCAAGATACTATGAGTGATTCCTAAGCATAGATCCAGGAGCACCTGTGAGTTGTGAGGAAGAAGGAAGGAAGGAAGGAAGGAAGGAAGGAAGGAAGGAAGGAAGGAAGGAAGGAAGGAGAGGGAGGGAAGGAAAGAAGGTAGGAAGGAAAGAGGAGAAAAGGAGAGGAGAAACAGAAGAGAAGGGAAGGGAAGGGAAGGGAAGGGAAGGGAAGGGAAGGGAAGGGAAGGGAAGGGAAGGGAAGGGAAGGGAAGGGAAGGGAAGGGAAGGGAAGGGAAAGAAAAGGGAAGGGAAGGGAAGGGAAGGGAAGGGAAGGGAAGGGAAGGGAAGGGAAGGGAAGGGAAGGGAAAGGAAGAAGTTAGGAACTAGAAATCAAGGCAAATTTTTTTTTGTCTTCCTGTCCACACCCAACTGTGCTCAGGGTTTATTCCTGGCTCTATGGTAAGTATCACTCTTAGCAGGGCTTGGGGGGCTCCACTTTGTGCCAAGGATCAACCCAGGTCAGCCAGGAATAAGGCAGACACTCTACCCACAGTACAGTTGCTCCGGCCCCTCAAAGCACAGGATCTTTTTGGCCAGGCATTGGGGGAGACTTCTCTACGAAGGCCCAACTTAAGCTAAGAACCAACAATGAGACAGCCTGACTGCAGTGTCTTAGCGGAACATTCCAACAGTGGAGACCCGTGCTGAGCAAGCAGAGTAGAACGTGTGGAGCTTTCTAGATGTCAAGAAACAGGGACACAGACCGTGTGAGTCTCTGGATCATGGAGGGAGGAGGATGGAATATTCTATCCTCTATGCATCAGGAAACCAACTGTGGGGTTTAAGTTGGGGAGTGACATATCCTTTTCCTGTTTTGAAAGGACTTTCTGCGGAGCAGCCTGGCTGCCTTCAGCCCTCTGTGCTGGACAAGCTCCTGGGCAGGCTCTGAGCCTGGTCAGACCAGCGATATCCGGTCTCCCAGGGGCCCTTGCCAAGGAGTCAGCAATGTTAGGCAAGCTGCCTTGGGCTCTGGGGTGTCCCACCCACCTGCTCACCACTACAGGAGGGCTTCAGCAGAATCTCCCTTCTGGAAGCTGCTCTTATTCCCGACAAGTGGGGGTACGAAGTATTAGAGCATGGTGCCACGGCCCTTGCAGTGTCCAACCCAGGTTTGATCCTTGGCACCCCATATTGTCCTGCAAGCACGGCCGAGAGTGATGCCTGAGTGCAGAGCCAGGAGTAAGACCTGAACACCACCAGCTATGGCCCCAAGCAAGCAAACAAACAAACAAACCAACCCTGTGGTTCCAGGAACCTTCCAAACTTAACTTTCTAGTTATGTGGCTATACTCTCTCGGCTGTTAGGAGGAAGGGCTAGGTTCAGAGAGGAAAGCTAGTGAATGGTTTGAAATATCTTTTTTAAAGTTGTTTATGACTTAATTCATTCACTATTCCAACACCAGTCCCACCACCAGTACACCTTCCCACCACCATTATTTCCAATTTTCCCAATCACCCCTCAAGCCTGCCACTATTGCAGGCCTTGAATAATTTATTGTACATTGCTTGTTATCGTTTGCTAGAAATGATCAAAAAATATTTCCTTAGAAGATGGTGTGTGAATATTGTTGTAATCTCACCCTGGAGCCATTAAGTCCTTGTAGAAGAGATTACTAGCGTGTTGTTATGAGTTAGGCCTTGTGTATTTATATTAATCGAGATTGGTTGCCTTCTACTTTACATCCCATCCAATGTGGTGTGTAACTCCTGGTTGATCGGTGGTATAAAGTTTTTGAGATGTCACATGGCCACAAATGTGACTGCATTCTCCAGGAATTCAAATGACTTGGAATATCTGACCGAAAAACTTTCCAGGACTCACCTTGAGGAATCAGTCACTGCAGCCTGGATCATCCCCTCCCCCATCCCCACCCTCAACACACTTTATTTAAACACTGTCATTTACAAGAGTGGTCTCAGCATGGTTGTGACTGGTTCTGGAGGTCTTCGGCTGCCGGAGCTCTGTGTGGGGCGGGGAGGAAAACTCAACCCGCCCCCATCCAAGGGGCCCTGGCGAGGTCAGTCAGGCGTGGGGGCAGGAGACTTGAAAAAGATTTTAAGATGGGACTAGAGAGATAGCTCAAAGGGTTAATGTGCATGCTTTGCATGTGGGAAGTCTGGGGTCTGATTAAGGACCCCCAAGCAATGCTGGGAGTAATTTTCTCTCCCCCCTCCACAGCCCCCAGCCCAAGCAATGAGCCAGGCTAACGAATGTAACCTGTGCACACGGCAGAGTCTGGCAAACTCCCCGTGGTGTACCCAATATGCCAAATACCAGTAACAATGATGGGGCTCATTCTCCTAACCGTGAAAGAGCCTTGAATATGGCACTTTTAAAATCTCAGGGCTAGGATGAAGGAGACGTTGCTGGTGCCTGCTAGAGGCAATCGACAAACAGCAGGATGATCGTGATCATTTACAAAGTTGTTCATGATGGTTTGTTACAGGCATTCAATATTCCAACTCCAATCCCACCATCATGGTCATCTTCCCTCCACCGTTGTCTCCATTTTCCCAACCACCCCTCAAGCCTGCCCCCATAGCAAGCTCATGATCATTTATTTCATATTGCTGTTACCATTAAATGGTTAATGGGATGTTTAAAAAAAATTCATAGAAGAAAATTTGTGAAAACTGTTGCATGTCACCATGGGGATATTAAGTCCTTGTCGGAGGGTTTACTAAGCTGTTGTTTCAAGTTAAACCTTCTGTGTTAATGTTTTTGTTAGCTGAGACTGGCTGGCTTCTGTGTTGTATCCCATCCAATCTGGCGTTCTACTACTGAATTGTTAATGTAGTGGAGTTTGAAGGTGTCCAGAAAATCCTGAATATTTAACTGGGAGGTCTGGCTGGAGGCATGGCAGCGAGAGAGAGCACAGAGTCCGGAGTAAGTTCTGAATACCTCCAAAGGAACACCCTAAAACTAAAGCAAAACAAAACCAAAAAAAAAAAACCCCCAAAACCTAAGATTTCAAGATGGGGCCAGAGACATAGCTCAAAGGGTTAATGTGCGTGATTTGCATATGGGAAGTCTGGGGTCTGATTAAGGACCCCCAAGCAATGCTGGGAGTAACTCTCTCTCCCCCCTCCACAGCCCCCAGCCCAAGAAATGAGCCAGGAGTAGCCCTGAACACCATAGAGTATGATCCCTTCCCAAATCAAAAATAATAAAATTATCACTTGATCACTTGATACCCCGTTACTCATCGATTTGCTCGAGTGGATGCCAGTAATGTCTCCATTCATCCCTGTTGTGTGCTAGCATAGCCCAATGGCATCTGTTCATTCTAGGAACATGCAGAGCCTCAAACCGATCATTCAGGGTCTTGACGACGAAGTCTGACCATCTTGTAGGTGGGCGTCCACGCGATCTTTTGACGTCCCGTGGAATCCAGTCAGTAATGGCTCTAGTCCAGCGGCCGTCTCTAAACCTCATTACGTGTCCAGCCCATCTGATTTTTGATGCCTTGGCAAATGAGACAGCGTCCCTGATTCTTGAGCGTTGATGGAGATCGGCACTCCAGATTCTATCTCATTTGAGTGAAGCGTGATACTCCAAGCATAGCTCTTTCGGTTCCTCTTTTGATTCCTCTTATAAAATTATAAGGTGTAAAAATACAGTGACAGTCCTGTAGCTTCCTCTGGGCAGAGAAAAGGCATCTCTCTTGTGTGAGGGAGCTCGTGGGTCAGCGACCACCGCAGGGTAAACTCGAAGTTTTCTTCACCCTATTCCTACACCCCCTGCTGGAGGTTGCTACTGGCTGGAAGGTGTGGCGTTGGAAGGGAGAATCCACTCCACTCCCCAGAGCCAGGCAGGTGGAGGTGGCCTTGTGTAAAACTCCATCATGGCAAGAGTTCAATTTGGAGTTTCAGTTGAACTCATGACAAAGGGCTCAAATTCAGGATATGTCAACATGGCACAAGAGAAATCAAGACCCAGCAGATAGGCCCGGGCTTGCTTGAGAACTCGGCTCCGTGGCGTGGGTGGATGTTGAGTCTCTCCAAGCTTCCGTGCCCTCCTCTGTCCCATAGGATGACACTCTCTGCTTTGTCGGACTCGAGCAGGATCATCTAAGAATTGCCCAGCCTGCCGTGTAGCCCACTCAGGAAACGGCAGGTCCCCTCCCAGGGCAGCTCTTCAGTGGGGTAATTACATCTCTGGAGGCAGCCACCACGAGCGATTCAAGCCGTTGCCCTGCTGAGTAAGAGTTCGACTCCAGGTGTTCAGAATGGTGCAGTCGCAGTCATAAATCCATAATTAAGTCATTCGTGGCTACGGGCCACTCAGGTGTGTCAGAAGAACCACCCCTAACACCACCCCCTCACCAGCTCCCTTTCCCTTCTACCTGCCCCGTCAAGCCCAGCCCCAATCAAGGGAAGTCAGAGGAACGCACAGTCTTCAACACGTCTGGAATATGGAGCCCTTTGCAAAGAACTCGCATCCTCGGGGAGCTGTTCGGCCAGAGCGCAGGGCCATGGGCAGAGGGGAACTGGCATCAGGAGAGGAAAAGCGCCAACTTGGTCTCAGCAGGAGACCAGGCCTCGTCTTGGACGGAAAACGCAGGACCTCTGCCCTGTCCCGACAGGCTTGCTTCTCCGGCGGCCTTTCCCCGATGGCTTTCCGTGTGCTGTGTCGTTGCTTGCTCTCCAGACTCAGGTTCATGGTTTTTTTCTGGGCTCCAAGCGGCCTTTCTCCGGTTGCGTGGTTCACAGGAGAGCACCAGGCACTCTGGGTGCTGGGGAGCCCCAGCCCCTCACCCCCCACTTACTCCTATCTGGCTGGGGTCCCATCCAGGATCACGGGGCTGGGGTGTGCTCTGTGACCCCAACCTGACAGAAGGAGGCTCCAGATCATTCTGCAGTATGTTCCCCAAAGGACCAGCCAGATGGAAATGAAAATGGGCCTCCATCCCCCCCAAAGGCAGGAGAGACCCCGCTTCCTCCACTGGCCACAGTTAAACAGTTCTTTCTGGGGGCTGAAGAGACAGTACAGTGGCTCAGGCACGTGTTTGCCTTGTGTACTGACAACCCAGTTGACCTATTTTTCTTCCAAAAACAATAATATAATCATTCTACATAGCACTGTTGCACTGTAGATGCACCATTGTACATCGATTTGCTTGAGCGTGAGACTTGCTGCTACTGTTTTTTTGTTGGGGAGGGGGCATATAGAATACACCACAGGGAGCTTGCCAGGCTCTGCCCTGCGGGTGGGATACTCTCAGTAGCTTGCCAGGTTCTCTGAGAGAGATGGAAGAATTGAACCCGGGTTGGCCGTGTGCAAGGCAAACATCCTACCTGCTGTGCTATCAGTCCAGCCCCATTCTACATAGTATGAAAAAATTTTAGATTAATTGAATGGCAGGTGGAGGTGACTTTATTCTACCAAATAAAGTCACTTTCCATTGATTAGCATTCTTTGAGAGAATATCTTGAAGGAAGATAGTATAATGGTTTGGGTGTTTGCCTTGCAAGTGGCTGACCTGCGTTCAATTCCCAGAACCTCAACTGCTTCCCTGACCCCAGCCAGGAATGCTTTACTGAGGGTAGAGCCAGGAGTAAGGCCTGAGCACCGTTGGGTGGGTGTGGCCCCCAAACAAAACAACAGCAACAACAACATCAAATCAAAAGCCAAAATAGTTTTTCCTGACAACAACTCCCGTAAGGCCTCAACATTTTGAAAATAAAGCAGGTGAGCAGTATCCCAAGTCACGACCCCATTCTGAGTGCCGTTCATTCCTTTGTGCAGAAGAGAAGCAGGTCATCGCTGCCAGAGGTCCTCAGACTCAGCTGACCGAGAGGGCACGAGGCCTGTCCAAGGCCCCACAGTTCACAGAGGCCCAGATGGCCCACAGCCACGGTTCACAGAATTTTATTTTTTTAATTTGTACTTATTTATTTGTTTGTTTATTGATTTTTGGATCACACCCGGCGATGTACAAGGGTTACTCCTGACTCTGTACTCAGGAATCCATAAATACTCCTGGCGGTGCTCGGGGGACCATATGGGATGCTGAGAATCGAACCAGGATTGGCCGTGTGCAAGGCAAATGCCCTACCCACTGTGCTATAGCTCCAGCCCCTCATGGAACTTTGCACCACAAGCTTCACTCCCGGCATGTGCACGGTCCAGTGGCCTCTGACCCAGCCTGTCCCCACCCCGGCAGGTTAACTGGTGATGGGTGAAGGGTGATCACCGTACAGGCTCCGACATACAGGGCGGGGCGGGACTCATTCCAAAAGAGCTGGACCCAGCCAGCACTTAGGGAGGGGAGGCTGTTCCTGGAGGTGGAGGTGACACTCACTCGGAGACAGGCCTTTGATGAGCCACTGGGACAGGAATCCCTGCTTCCCTCCCCCCACTCCCTCCTCTGCATCCTCAGCTTTGTCCACCCCACCTGTGCCCCTTCATCTCCTCTGCCACCTTCCCGCTCCCTCTCCAGCCTTGTGGCCACCTTTCCCTGCATGCCCTTCGTGTCCCCTCCCTCCCCCCTCCTCAGCACCCCAAAAATGTGCCTACCAGCTTCACCACGACTTCCCTGTAGCATTAAATTAGCTCGTGTGGGTTGGAGAGGTCGCACCGCCATTAAGGTGCCTGTTTGGCTGTAGCTGGCTGGGTCCATCTCTGCCCCTTCTTATTTCCTAAGTCCCTCCGGGACCTCGGGAGCTCCCGAGCACCACCAAGTATGGCTCCCTCGCCTCCCCCATACACTGTTCTTCTTACCTTATAATGAAACCTGAACACTTTCTTTTTTGGGCGGGGGAAGGGGGTCACATACTGTAGTGCTCAGTGGCCACTCCTGGCTCTGTGCTCAGAGACCACACCTGACAATGCTCAGGGGACAATGCCAGGGATTGAATCAGGGTAGGCTGCATGTAGGGAAGCGCCTTCACCCTTGTGCTTTCTCTCCAGCCCTGAACACCTTCATACTTTCAAAGTCAAATTGATGATCTGTACTTTTTTTTTTTTACTTTTCGGGTAATACCTGGTGATGCTCAGGGGTTCCTCCTGGCTCTGCACTCAGGACTCACTCCAGGCAGTCCTCAGGGGACCATATGGGATGATGCCGGGGAGAGAACCCAGGTTGGCTGCGTGCAAGGCAAATGCCCTCCCCACTGTACACTTGCTCCAGCTACAGTATTTAAATGTCCAGCAGTCCCTGACATCTGTCGCCTTATTCATCCCCTCCCTTTCAGAACTGCTTCTCTAAACACACATGATAGGTACAAACACAGTGACAATGGATGCGTGTGTGCACGCACCCATGTCTACAGCCAGTCTCCTACCACACACGCACATGCACACACATGGACATGCATGCACACATATGTGGATACACACATGCACACACATGCCTACATGCACACACACAGATTCGCACACACACGCACATGCATGCACGCATACATGTATGCACACATGTGTACATGCACACACACAGATGCACGCACCCACACACACATGCGCACTCCTCCTCTCCCCCCAGCAGGCCATAGGTACTGTGACACGAGGCAGACAATGGTGGCCTTGTTGCAGGAGGCTGATATTAATAGCCTGGAAACTGTTGGCAGCCAACCAGCGTGAGAAAGAGGAGCAAAAGTTTAAAAGACAGACGAAAAACAAAAAAATCCCAAAAAGCCCAGCCCGGCTCTGATCAGAGGGTCTGGAGATGAATTATGGTCCTTTCTCCGGGTGCAGGTGAATGTCGTCTTGAGACCCGGACGGAGCTTGAGGCTCGAGCGGGGAGGCGAGGAGGTGCGCGCCTGGCGGACGGATCAAAGCTCGCCACGCGGAGCGGAGCGAGGGATGGCTCGCTTTCTATTTTCTCTCGCCTGCAGCACACATGGGGATCTAATTGGTCAGGATGCGAGGAGGAGGACGGAGAGGCAGCCCGTGCCCAGAGCCCGAGGAGGAGGGGCGCGCCTCCGGCAGCTGCAAACCATTAAGGGCGCGCTCACCCCGTGCGCCCACTTTAATTGCTCTTCTGTGCTTTCCTCGGCTCGCAACCGCTGATGCCTGCTTCCCAGCCTTTCTGATCTCGGAGGTGATGAGCTTGACGGCTGTCAAGCCTGCAGGGTCACGGAAGGCCGGAGCCCAGTCCCAGGGAAGAGGGCGGGGAGGGGCGGGGCGGGGCGGGCGCTCCCGCTCAGGCTGCTGAGCTGCTGGAGGCACACAGCTCAGTGGGCTCTAAGCCCAGCCTCACCCTCCTTCTTTTTCTTGGGGGGTCCTCAGTTCTAAGGCTGAGGGTTTTTCTGGGGGTGGCCATGTCTCCGTTCTAACCCAAACACCAGGATCGGGCACAGAAAGGTGAACGTCTGTGCTGCTGTGCTGTGCACGTTACTCACCCTCTCTGATCCTAACTTGCCTCGCCTTCGAAAGTCATCTGTCTCACCCGCAGCAGCACAGCCCTGGGAATAGGCATCGGAGACATCAAACGGGAGGAGGGAAGTTCCTATGGGTTGTTAAGCCCCTTCTCTTTCTCCTCCTCCTCCTCCTCCTGGTCCTCGTCCTCCCCCCCACACTTTCTTCTTCTTTTTCAATTTTGGGCCAAATCCAAAAGGGTCAGCCACTTGCAGCGCAACTTCCTTGGCCCCTGCTCTCTCCCCAGGCCCTCTGCCAGCTTCCTGACCTTCCACCTGGTTCTGCAAGGCAGACTCCTTCTGGCCATTCTCAGGAGTGCTCCCTGGGAGCCACTGCCCGGCCTCCTGGGCCTGCAGCGGGGCAGACCTGTTAGCTCCCTCGATGCCTCTGTCCACATCTCAGGGCCCCACCTTTGACCTCTTCAAGGTCCTTCTGGGCACCTTGTCTGGCCGGTGCTGCAGCCTCTGTCCCTCCCATACCCCATTTTCACCACCAGTGTTTGCAGACGTGAAACCATGGCAACACAAGCCCAGCCCCCTCCCTCCTCTTCCAGAAGCTTCCCCTTAGCAGGGGATCCGCAGTCAGTCTCTCCTCATCCGGCTCCTCCTTCAAGGTTCAGCTGCTGGCCTGAGAGGCAGAGCATGAACTGCAGGGCACACCCTGAATGCACCCTCCCCCCTCCCCCCGTTGGGTCTGGGCAAACTAAACGCCATGGCCATGGGTGTGTCTCCCCAGCCCATCCCCCAACCCCACTGCCAGCATCTCCCTAAGGTCCCAGGGCCAATCTGGGGTCTTGTGGCTGGTACTCCAGACCTCCTGAGCACTGCTTGAGAAACATCCTTCCTCCCACCCCCCAAAAAATGCTGAACCGAATAAAGTGGATAGCCCCCCCCTAACACAGGGGGCCTGCCTCTGCTAAGCTGAGCCCCGCTTTCATCCTGCCCTGGTCTGATGCCCAGCATGGACCACTAAAATCATTTCCTTGCTCCTCCACCTGAAGCTGAGCTTTGGGGGAGCAGGGCTGCATTTTAACTCCCCTTTGTCGTCCCAGCACGTGGCGTGGTTCTCACCCTGCCTGGAATATAGCAGCTGCTCAATAAATGTGTCGTGAACTACTCTGTGGCTATCGAGGGTTATTGCTGTGTCGCTCTCCTCCACGCTCCAGTTGGGGTCAGAGGGACCTGGGGATGCATCTGACTCACTTGCTGGGGCAGCACCTGGAAGAGCCTCCAGAAGCTGCCGGGAGCTCTGGTGTCTGACATAGTTGGCAGTAATCGCCCCTGCTGTATCTGGCTTGTTCCGCGCTGCTTCCTCGAGCATCCAAAGCAGAATTCCACACCGAGATGCAAATAACAACAAAAGTGGCTTTGAATGGGTGAATCATGCGATCTTGTACAAAACACAGCAAACTGGTTAGAAGGCTTGAGTTCTAGTCGATGGAAATAAACTTTACCCTAATGAAGTTCAAAACAGAACTAATTTTCTCCAAAATTTCACTGCTTACATCCCTAAAAAATATCCCTTTTCTGGATAAATGGTGTTACCATTCACCCAGGTGTCCAGGCCAAAATCAAGGAGTAGGGGGGTATAAAAATAAACAACAACAACAAAAACCCATCATATAAGACCAATACCCAAAGACAATAAAAACAAGGGAAGGGAGGATTGGTCCACGGTTGGAAGCCTACCTCAAGTGCGGGGGAATAAGGCAGTTGGGGTAGAGAAGGGACCACTATGACAAAGATGGTTGGAAATGATCACTCTGCAGAAGAACTGCGAGCTGAAAGAAGGTAAAGGAACAAACACGATAACCTCTTAGTTTCTGTATTGCAAACCATAATGCCCCAAAGGGGAGAAACAGAGAGAGAGAGAGAGAGAGAGAGAGAGAGAGAGAGAGAGAGAGAGAAAATGGGGACATTGATGGTGGGAAATGTGTACTGGAGAGGGATGGGTGTTGGAACACTGTCTGACCGAAACTTGACAATGATCAGCTTTGTAACTCTGTATCTCACAGTGACTCAATAAAAAAATAAATTAAAAAAAATGAATAGTTAATTAGCCTAATGTCTTTATTTCTCATATTTGGTCCCCTAACAAAAACTTAAAGGAAACTTCCATTAACCTGACCTTCCCCCTTCCCCTCATCACTGATCTTTCTGGTTCCATCATGACTGTGGCCTTACAGCTAGTCTTGCTATCCCAACACACACACACACACACACACACACACACACACACACACACTTTGATCTTCTACAATCATTCTAACATCTTCCCACTTAACATAAAGTCTAAAATCTAATCATGGGGGCTGGAGAAATAAGTAGGTAAAATGCTCGCCTTGCACACAGCCAACCCTGGTTTTATTGCTATTATCCCATCTGGTCCCTTGAGCCCACCAGGAGTAATCCCTGAGTGTGCAGAACCAGGAGTAAGCCCTGAGAACAGCTGGGTGTGGCTTAATCACCCTCCTCCTAAATTAGTAAATCAATCTAATTTTGGTCAACAAGTCTTCCCCCATCCTGCCCTTGCCTGCCTCCTTGGCTCACTCTCCCACTATTTATCTCCAGGCTCAATGGTTGTGCAATGCATGTGTTCATGTGAGTGCTTTGGAGGCCATGCTCAGCAATGCTCAGGGCTCACTCCTGGCTCTGTGCTCAAACCACTACTGACTGGGCTGAGGAAACCATATGGGGTGTTGAAAATTGAACCCAAGTCAGCCGCATGCAAGGTAAATGCCCTACCTGCTGCCTGATTTTTCCAGCCCCTCAAAATGCCCTCTCCAAGTTATCAACTTTGTTATCAACTTAGAGCAAATGTATTTGATAGAATATTATAGCCACTCAATTATATTTAAAAAAGTCATGCTATGTAGAATGATTATATTATTGTTTGTGGAAATAAAATTGGTTTACAACATTATATAGGCTTTTAAAGTACAGAAATATGATATTTTACCAAAAATTTCATTCCCATCCACCACCATACAGTGGGCCCACTTTACTCTCTGTACCCATTTTCCAATTTCCTTCACCTCTGCTAAATGCCATTTTATTTTCATAAACTAAGACTTTGTTTTATTTGTTGGCTATTTCTGTTGTTGCTGATCTTCTATCTACAAGTGAAATCACACAGAATTTCTCCCTCTTTGAGTTATGACATAATATTCAACAAGACACAATCACACCATGTATATATTTTAAATCGTGTCACTGGATATTTCCAAGTTTTTATTTTGTGAGCCTTCTCAGGGGTCTGTGGTGGAGGACCCCACCACGCTGGCAAGTGCCACGCCTGATGGGTGCTGGGTAATGAGGTTGGTCTCTTTGGGTCCAGGAGTGCTACCGGGGATCAAACTTGGGACTCCCACACATTCAGCATGTGCTCCAGTCCTTGCAGCCAAACATACCAAACCTTTAACAACATTGGTAACAGGGAGTGAGAGTTAAAGAACTTCTTCTTCCTGTCTTGACTTTCCTTGATTTCCCAAGCTTGCTTCAAATCACATGTAGTGTTCATTTGGTTTGGTTTGAGGGCCTCACCTGGCAGCGCTCAGGGCTCACTCCTGGGTCTGCACTCAGGGATCACCCCAACAATGCTCAGAGCACCTTCCGCAGAGCTGGAGATTGGACCAGCCTGGCTGCGCGCAAGACAAGAACGTTATTGTTTTTAATAATAAAGGTGAAGTTCTCATTTCACAACTGTGGTAGATAATAAAATGGTAGAGTCTTAGCTTCCATGAGGAGATGCCCATCTTGAGGGAGGCCAAACCCCAGGGAGTCCCAAGCTCCAGACTGCCCAGGGTCACCGGTAGCCTCTCCTGTGCCTGGTGTAAATTCTGCAGTTTTCCCAAAGGTGAAACAATCCATTGTTCTTCCACAAGGGTCCTGCCGCCCTCGATCCACACAGCACCACACCATGCCCTTGTCTGTCTAACTCCCCACGCTGAGGTGGCGGAACTGTGTGTGGTCTTGTTAAAGGCTCTGCTCTCTGGAGAGAGTTCTGGTCAGGTCCAATGCCCCTGTGGAAAGTCCAGCTGAACGGTCTTCCTTTTCTATCATCTTCCTTCAACAACCGGGCAGTCCCAGCCCGTGATGGCGCTATTCAACGATCTTTTGAAAAACATGGCCTTTGTCTCTGGAAAGCGACCTACCCCTCAGGAGAGTTGCCTTTTCCATTTGAAACTAGGACTCTACTCATCTGGGAGAGGGACTTTGCATCCTCCTGAAACTGCTTGTAAATAGTAACAATGTATTAGTCACAGACACCCAAATTACCCAATATTAGACACTAGTGCTACTGTCAAGTGAATTGTTCATTTAATGATAGTAGGATACGTGTATTTCATTAGTATGTCTCTCAATAATAAATAAAGTTTTTATGAGATAGGAAGACTTTTCTTATATCAACTCATATAACCGAACTACCGAAAATATCATCCTTGTTTTCCCAATGAGGAAATCAGGGCACTAGAAAGCTAAGAGACTTGTGGAAGACCTCACAGCGAATACAGGCAGAGTTGACTTAACACTGTCAGCGGGTTTGGGGAAAATTGTGACTGTAGGCCAAAGGACACATAAGACATCAGTCTCTTGAATAACAGTGGTGCTTCCTGTCACCCTAGAACAGTCCAGACAGACACACTGAGCGTGGGCCAGCATTGTTTTTTCTCATCAGCGTCAGAACAGGCAGTGTTATCTGAGAACTCACTGTATTGGGAGCCATGAAACCTGACCGTGGGCAGTTAGAGCTCTGGGTGTGAGCTCTCCCACATGCAACCTCATTGGCAATCACTGAGAGCTACTACCGGGTGGTTTTGTTCCTGGTGTCTTTTCCCTCCAAGGGGTATTGATGGGGCCAGACGATAGTACGGGGAAAAGGGCGCTTGCCTCACCTGCAACTGACCTGGGTTCGATCCCTGACACCCCCCACCCCCCATGGTCCCTGAGCTGCCAGGAGTGATCCCTGAGTGCAGAGTCAGGAGTAAGCCCTGAGCACCGCTGGGAGTAGCCCAAAACAAAAATAAGTTTGTTGCATGAGGCAGCAGGAAAGAGGAAAGAAAAACAAAGAGTCTTCCCTATTGGTCTAGACCTAGCCACCAGGGAAAGGCAAGCCCTTTCTGTAGGGAATGCCACCAGCAGAAAGAGGGAAAGCCACCATTTTATTTCATTTCATTAGTTTTGGCTTCCAAAGAACACTTGGGGGTCCAGGGCCATTCCTAGTGATTCTCGGTCAGGCTCAATGTAGGGCACCTTGGCACCCACACAGGGGATACATGACAGGGTCCAGGGCTACATCCAGCATTCAGGAGGCTGTGTAGGGCCAGGGATCAATTTCGCTTGGGTGCATGCTTGGCACACACCCGCGTTGCTGTACTGTGTCCCTGAGCCAAAACTCAGGACTTTGTGTCCAGACAGCAGCAGTCCCCTTGGCTCTTTGCGTGAATGTGACCCTGCTGGGCAATGTGGTCTCTCACCCGCCAAGGTCTAAAGGGTGCACCTCTGAGACCCTGTAGAGGCAGCTGGTGGGAAGGAGATGCTGACACACATACCTGGGCACTGCTGTCCCCAGTGACACTGCCCAGACACCAGCTGCCTTCTCCCCATAGAAGTGAAGGCTGGAGTTGTGCCAGAATCTTCCACTCTGCTGTGGGCTCTCTTCAAAGAAGTCTCCTGGGCCTCAGACATTTCAAAGCCTCAGACATTTCACAGTCAGTAACTTCTCCTCAGTCCCATCTCACACCAGTTTCTCCCTGCATTGCCATTTTTCTAAAGGAATCCAAGCCACACTTATCCACGTTCTCCAACCCTGCCGCAGTTCACCCTACCTTCTCTGCCTCTTGAATGGATCAAGACGCCTTTGTGGACCTTAGCTTTCCCAGCTCTGTCAACATGACCAAGCTGATAAAGGTGTTTCCCCCTCTGCTTGCTCTAACCCCTCTCCCTGAGGCCAATGTCACAGCACCATTATGGCTAAAGTGAGGTCTTCAAATATCCAGAGCTTTCCCCTTGGACACTTTCTCTCTTTCTCTCTTTCTCTCTGTCTCTCTCTCTCTCTCTCTCTCTCTCACACACACACACACACACACACACACACACACACACACACACACACCTCCATCTGGAATATTCCACAATTCAGAGTAACTTGAGCTACAACTAAAAGTAGTGACACATTCAATTCAGCCTAATTTATCTCATTTTACAAACACAATTCCATTTAGAAAAGTGTCTATGATATGTTCCAAAGAACCATCAAAGGCCACCGTGGCCACAAGGGTCCCTTATTTGGTTTAATGTCTATTACTGCTACTTGGAAATGCTGCTTGTGTTTTGAACAAGGATCCCCACATTTTCATTTCGCAATGAGTCAGCAAGTTAGGTCACAGGTCCCGTGCCTGGCCAATGCCTGCTCCCCAGGGCCACCAGCCTCTCCACATTTCTGCAAGAGCAATGTCTTGACTCAAAGCTGTTGAGTGTTGGGGATTGGTTCTTGAAGATGGATTTTTTTATTCCCTTTCTTGGGTGGGATCTGAGACCATCGACAGCCCTAGGAAGTACAAAGAGTGTTATCCAAGAGGTATTCCTGGGTTTAGTTACAACCTTGAGGCTAAAGATGGCAGAGTTCTTACTCTTGGGTCTGCAGAGTGGAGGGTGGGTTTTATGAGGTGGGGGGACCAGTAGGAATTTTGTAAAGTCATCAAACTAAACAGTGCCTTAGCAGATTGCCTCAGCAGGAAACTGGTCCTTGAGCATCAAGATAAAGACCATCAATAGTCATTCCCCACAAGGCCAAAGGGCTCCAGGCAAATGGGCCCCTTCCCCAGATCTGGCTTGCACAGTATCACCTAACAAGAAAACATCATTCTTATGTCTACTAGAGGACCTTGAGGATGAAATCTGGATGTGAGTGGCTGTCCCGACAGGCTAACTCCCTAAAAGATAAAAGAGGAATTTGTGGCTGACTCACTATTTTGAGATCTTGAAAGGTCAGTCTGGGAGAGAAACCAGCATTTCAAAGCAAACTGCTGATAATGGGTCCGGGGAGTCCCTAAATCAAGGTCTCCCAGGAGACAACTGAGCTTTCTGGCCAACAGTGGAATGAGCTTTGGGGCAACGGATTTAATCTCTCTAAGCCTCCTTCCCCTTTTTTACATGATAGTAGAAATCTAAAGTACCAGCCTACAGTCACGGAGATTGGTACTGACTGCATAGGATGGTTGAGAGGAAGAAATTAAGATCCAGTGTTAAAAGCAATCAAAATAGTGCCTGATATAAACATTCAAGGTGAGATGGTGTTATTGCTACTCTCGCTGTCAGGGGGAAGCTTTCCAACTAAACAGTGGACACAGGCAAAGCCCTTGGGTTTTCTAAATGCCTTTTGGGCCCCATCAACTCCTTCTGCGTCTTCTTCCCATTGACAGCTTCAATGGTGGGATGAGAGGGAGGAAGAGACACCACTAAGGAAATGTTCTGGCAAAATACAAACCAAGTAGCCTCCAACTGCAACTACCAATGCATGGAAACATCTAAGGAACAAAGGAAACACAACCCAACCCTGCACACACCATCGGGGTATTATCAGGAGGATCCATACTGTGCTGAGCACTACAGAGAGAGGGACTCAGCTTACTCAAGGAGCAACAGTGAACAAACAAACATTTAAAAAAGTAGAGGTGACTGAATGCTTTATAAAAATGCGAAAGGTCCTGTCTCCAAGGGAATTCTATTTGCCTTCCAATTGGAATAAACAGATTTGTAATGTCTTAGGTATTAGAGAAATCATAATGCTGAGTGAGCAACTGGTTATATAAAGATTTACAAAATTGTTATCAAAAATGGGTGTGATCTGATGGTTCTATAGTTGTATTTAATTTATTTTTTTGTCTGTGTTGGGCCTTAGCTGAACAGTGCTCTGGGGTTACCAGAAACATACCCAATGGTGACCAAGGGGCCATGCAGTGCCGTGGATTAAACTCAGGTCTCAGTACATGCAAGGCTCGTAGACTGAATGCATTTGGGGTGGTATGAACATAGACTGTTCTGCCACTTGAACCACATCCTTTGCCTCCTTGATATTTTTTATTTTTAAGTTTTTCTTGTCTTTTATCTTCCATTTTTCTTTTTTATTAAAATAAATTTTATTGGATCACAGTGAGATACAGTTACAAACTTGCATAATTACGTTTCAGTCATACAATGCTTGAGCACCCATCCTTCCACCAGTGCACATTTCCCATCACCATTGTTCCCAGGGTCCCTCCGGCCACCCCCATCCCATTGGTTTCGGTTTTGGATTTTTGGACCATACCCAGAGGTGCTCAGGGCTTACTCCTGAGCACAGGGATCAGCTCTGGCAGTGACCTGGGGACTGTATGTGGTGTCAAGGGTCCATCTCAGTTTGGCCACGTGCAAGACAAATGCCCTACCTGCTGCACTATCTCCCTTTAATATTTTGTAAAGAATTTCTATTATGAAAATAGAAAATGAAAAGCAGGTACACAGGATATCTGGGATTTGTTACAGAATAATTCAAAGAGAGGAAAGGTAAGATTGGCCATTGTTGATAATTAATGAAATTGATAGTGTGAACTCATGGGATATTATTATTGTATTCAGTTTACATTTGCAGGGGTCAGTGGGGCCTCCCAAGCACTGTTCAGGAGGCACCGGGAACCTCCCAGCGTTCAGTTAGCCTGACTAACTGTTCACTGCACATGCCTGAGGATGTGATGCTTCGAAGGCCTTATGGTCTGGGGGATTAGCTGGGCCACCCCAGGAGCACTGGGGATTTTGGGCACTAGGACTACACTGGCAATGCTAGTGGCCATGTGGAGCCAGGGATCAACTCGGGGCTGGCTACATCCAGTGCCTATCCCCTATCCCCTGAACTATTTACCTATTCATCTATTTCGCTTTGATAGGTGTTAAAGTATTAGAGAAAAAGAGGGGAAATCTATCTGTATTTTTGGTGAAGATCCTGTTCCTCTTAAGATTCTCATCAAGGGGGGATGTAGCTTGAGAGGTTTGGGGAAAGTTCTTCTCTCCTCACTGCCATCTTTCTCATTTGGAAAGTGGGAATTGGATAATAGCACATTCATCCACGGGCTGTTGAATGACTAGATATGAGTAAAGTCCCAGCAACAGGGTCGGTGTAGGGGAGATGTCACATAACATGGGCCAAACATTGGAGCACATCAAGTGTCCTGAAGTATCTCATGGCATCCAAGTTCAGGTACAAGACTCCACAGCTCACAGGGCATCTTCACACACAACACCGTGAGCGTCCACTCACCCTTTCAGGTCAACACTCTTCTTATTCCCCTGGGCAGATGGCAAAGCAAGTATCAAGGATCAGCTTCTGACTCAATGAGTGCTTTGGACCTCTTGAGTGCTCACCAATGCACCAAGGCTAGCCTTCAAGGAAGACTCAGAGGCTAAAATTAGACCCTAATAAAAAATTTTATGGCACCTCTGCCCTGAGTGAACGCTGCCCCAGTGGGGCATGCTAGTGGTCTTGGATGGAGCAGGTGCGTGGTCCACAGCTTGGCAGACAGATGGCAGCGCTGGGCATTGGCCACCTGCTGCCTGGAGCCTGGCCCAGGCAGGCCTCCTCCTGAGTTTAAATACCTGGTCATGATGAAATACCGGGAGCTCAGCATGGGGCACCTGTAAGGTTGAGGAAATTCAGCCAGTAGGAGCCCCCAGGAAAGAGATTTCCCAGTCTCAAAGGAAGAGGGACCCCAGTGGGACCCAAAGCTACACTTGTGGGATTGGAGCGATAGCACAGCGGGTAGGGCGTTTGCCTTGCACGCAGCCAACATGGCCGACCCGGGTTCTATTCCCAGCATCCCACATGGTCCCCCGAGCTTCGCCAGGAGTAATTCCTGAGTGCATGAGCCAGGAGTACCCCGAACATCACAGGGTATGACCCAAAAAGCAAAAAAAAAAAAAGTATCAATACAAAGCTACACTTGCAATTTCAGAACCAGCTTCTCTCAAAGGGTAGTCCTAGGGTAGCAGCTGAACAGGCTGGGGCTTGGGACTCTTTATTAATCACCCCCCCTGCCAGGTATGGAATGCCAAGCACCAACCCCCGAGATGCTGCTCATTCAACTTACCTCAGTCATACTATACTGAGAAATATGTTTTTTGTTACTTTTCATCAAACACCACCAGTATGACATTTAGGAGGCAAGTCATGAAAGTATCCCCCTCCCCCCACCTCAGCACCCCCAATCCTGCCCTCTGGAACCAGGCGATGTTTACAGTCATGGTGTTTTATTCCTGAGGCTTATCTATGTTTAATCAACATGATATATATCAGCCCACATGTGCATGGGCATGGGCATCTGTGTACTCTCTCTCTCTCTCTCTCTCTCTCTCTCTCTCTCTCTCTCTCTCTCTCTCTCTCTCCCTCTCTCTCTGATCTTATTTGTTTTCATAAAAATAGGATCCTATCTTATTTTTTTTCTCACATATTCCTCCTTTCCCAATCCTGTGGATATAAATATGAGAGAGACACTAAGGAAATCTGGAGTAAGCAAAATCAGATTATTTGGTATCTCTAAGAAAAGGACATCTTGATGAAACATCAACGCTGGCTTCTACCCACAGTGGCGCGTACTTAAATGTGGGTTAATTAACACAATTCGCTGCTCCAGCATCAACATGTCTAAGTGTGCCTTTGCAGGTGATCCAAGCCTAATCTTGGAGCTTTTTGTGGCTCAATGAGTTGTCCACTGATTCTGGATTGGGGATGTTCCAATGAGCTCAGCCCCCTCTTGTGAAAACCTGTCCGTCCACATCAAGTCCATTTCCAGAGCTGCCTTGACCTTTCCTTCAACCCAGTCCTAAGGGTTCCCTAGTTCATCCAGTGACAACATGGTAATAAAACTCATGCTCACATGTTCATTTACTATGGCCTGATTTTACTCTTAAAACAAACAAGCAACAACACCCCCCTCCCCCCCCCCCAAAAAAAAACAAATAGGCATTGCTTTATTGTCGAATGGAGAAGGAAATCAAAACAGAGGAAGCAAATTCTTAAGGTGACACTAATAGTGAAGAGCAGAATTCAGAGGCCAAGTTGGACATGCTATGTATTACAGCAGTGGTCATACGTGGTCATGCCATGGTGCTGAGCACTGGGCACCAGCCACTGGCCAGGCTCTTGAGACACTTCACTCTCCTCTCAAACTCTCGTCCTCCTGCCTGCCAGAAGAACAGGCTGAGCTGGCAGTGAGGCCCAGGAGGGAAGCATCGGCCTTGCCTGCTCCCTGCGCTGGTGTCCATCGGGGAACACACACAGAAATGGAAAAGCCGACAAGTCAAACACAGAATGCTCATGGGGGCTGAGCTGGGCAGTGCCGCCTCCTACCCCCACTCCCAAGCTGACCCTCTGCGTCTCTGCTCGGCCTTCCAGGCTCTCTCCTCCTCCTGCTGGGGATTGGGTAAATGGAAGCTGCCTCGGCCTGTCACTTGGCTGTGGGGCCATAGGGTCACAGAGTCCGGAAATCTCCGCCTTGAAAAGTGCTGGGGTGTTGCTTCTCGTCCCCAGAACTGCTCAGACTGTTAAAGCAGCAGAAATGTCTTGTCTCTGTTTTTCGTATTTGAGGGCTTTTTGTTCTGTTTTGTTTGGGGGCCACACCGGGTGATGCTCAGGGTTTACTTCTTGCTCTGCACTCAGGGACCACTCCTGATGGGGCCAGGGAGACCATATAAGGTGCTGGACAAGGAGCCCAGGTTGGCCGCATGCAAGGCAAGTACACTACCTGCTGTATTATCTCTCCAGGTTTGTTGTTGTTGTTGCTTAGGAGGGTGGTGAGAGTACTCCTGACTCCGTGCTCAGGGGCTACACCCAGTTTGATGCTCAGAGGACCATGTGATACTTAACATGGGGAAGCAAGTCCTCCCAGAGGCAAAGCACGTGTCAGCCCATGTGCTGTCTCGATAGCGCTCCTCTCTCAGTTTGGGGGGACAGAGATCAAGGCGTTGGCAGGCCACACCCCCTGAACGCTCTGGGGAGGGGGTAAGCTTTTGGCCTCCTCCAGCCTCTGGGGGTTGCCATGGGGACCATGGTGTGGCTTTTTTTCCTTTAAGTGTTTGCCCTCACACCCCGTTTCCTCCATGCCTGCCTGTCCCTGGAACTAAATTTTCCTTTTTCTAAAGACACCAGTTACAGTGAGGGTCCCCCCTAAGGCCTTCATATCATCCTGATGAAGACTACAAAGACCTTATTTCCCACTGGGGCCTCTGGTTTGTATTTCTGAGGAGCTGTGAGTTAAAATGTCAATATGTGTTTTTCAGTTGGAGCTGGGAGAGGTACAATTCCATCCATCCTAGACATGAAACTAGTGTCTACAAGTTTCCAAAGTGCATCTGTGCTGTGAGTCTTGCAAAACACTCTGTAGGGCCAAAGAGATAGCACAGGTGGTGTGGGAGGTACTTGCCTTGCATGCAGCCAACCGAGGTTCAATCCCTAGCATCCCATTGGGTCTCCCATGATGGGAATGATCTCTGAGCACATAGCCAGGGTGTGGCCCCACCAAAACAGAAACAAAACAAAGAAGCTTGGGGTCAGAGAGATAGTACAGTGGGTAAGGCACTTGTCTTCCATGTGGCTGACCTGGGTTTTATCCCTGACATTCCATATGGTCACCTGAGCCTTGTCAGGAGTGATTCCTTGAGCACAGAGCCAGGAGTAACCCCTGAGCATTGCTAGGCATGACTCAAAATCAAAATAATAATAGTTACTACCTATGTGAGCTTATATATGAATACAGAGAGGAGGAGGAGGAGGAGGAGGAGGAAAAGAAGAAGAAAAAGAAGGAGAAGAAGTAGAAGGAGAAGATGGAGGAGAAGAAGAAGAAGAAGAGGAGGAGGAAGAGGAAAAGGAAGAGGAAGGAGTAGGAGAAGGAGAAGGAGAAGAAGAGGAGGAGGAAGAGGAAGAAGAAGAGGAGGAGAAAGAGAAGGAAGAGTCGCAGAGAAGCAGCCTGGTGAATTTACACTGGCGTGTGGGACTCTCGAGAATCCTGCTGTGACACCACTGGGGCGCAGCTCCACTGCACTGAGTCACCTGCGAGATCACGCCTGGTTCCTACAGGCAACGGCTTCGGACACTACGTCCAGACAATGGCAATGGACTGATGCCAGGGGGCCTGGTGCTCCCCAGAGAATAGTATCCATTAATAATTCACCTTTGGCTGGGCTTGGGGACGCGGGTTCCCTTGAAGCCTTCACGGTTGCCTGAGGAGACCTTTAAGGAGAGGAAGCTTTGTTTCTGTTTAGAGAGCTTGGAGACGCTGCGTTTGGGTTCTCCTGAACCTGTACGTTGTCATGCAACCTTTGATTTCCCCCCTCCTGCATCCCCCCTCGCCACATGCCTACGTTTGCCTCTATAGAATCACTGCTTGTTCTGAATAAACTTGTCCATTGATCACTGGTCATTGGCTCGCATCTATTGGTTCCCAGTCAATAGCTGCATTCATGACTGTGAACTGTAAGTCTGAGAGCAGGTGAGAATGGCCCGTTGCTTCCAGGTACCCTGTCACCATGGGACGGTGACGGGACACCCTCTGGGAGAGTCTCATATGAGACCTGAATACCAGGAAAGCTTCATATTTGTTTGGGGGGCTCTAGCCAGTGGTACCAGAGGCTACTCCAGAACCATGCTGGCCATGCTGGGGACCCAAGACAGGACTCCCCCCCGCAATGCAAGCAGCACTCACTCCCTTGAGTGCCCCCTCAGGCCCCAGACTCTGTACCTGGGCAATTCCCCTCTCTGAGTCTCAGTTCCTTCACTCAGTAAAGAGGGGGACACTCCTAATTACTCAGTTGGGGCAGGTTCGGGCTAGAACAAACTCCAAGAAAATACAGTGATTGGGCCAGGGACATGCTCCAGCAGCTGGTGCTTGACTTGTATGCAGGAGGCCCTGGGTTCCATCCCTGGCACCATAAAAATAAAAAGTGTAAAGACATGGAAAGGAGAGATGGGTTTGTTTCTTGCTTGGGGCTGGACTGGCTCCAGAGGCTGAGCCATCTTTATCCACGCATTCAGGAACCCAGACAGACAGATACTCTGCATTTTATGTATGTATTGATTTTTTTTTGATTGATTGATTTTTTTTTAATCTGGGGCAGGTGGAGAAGCACACCCAGCAGTGCTCAGGGGACCGGGTGGTGCTGGAGATCACTCAACCTCCTGCCTCTGCACTTAGGCGCTGGGGGGACCCTGTGGGATGCTGGGATTCTAACTGGGGTTGGGTGCATGCAAATGGTCAAGCGCCATCCCTGCTGTACTCTCTGATCCAGGACAAACGTTATTTTATGGGGGGGCCTGTTGGGGTTCCAGTTGAAGGGGTGGGGCCCCGAGCTGGGGGTGTGTGATCACACTTGCAAAACAGAGGGTTGGAATGCCCAGTGGGCCCTCTGAGCTCCCACCCGGCCCAGACTCTGGTTTGAAGTCAGCGGCTTTCAGGATCAACTGGGGCACCCGTCTCCCCTCCAGACCCGAAGAGACAGGACTGGAAGAGCGTTTGTCGGGAGGGTTCTACAGCCCAGTCTCTCGAGGGGAACAGCTCGCTTCCGCTCACCCTCTAGGGGTCAAACCCAGAGCGAAGGAGACGTGGGGCCATGTCCAGGGGCTAGGAAGCTCTGGGCCTGAACAGCAGGCAGC
Source organism: Sorex fumeus (assembly GCF_029834395.1). NCBI lineage: Eukaryota > Metazoa > Chordata > Mammalia > Eulipotyphla > Soricidae > Sorex > Sorex fumeus. The sequence continues at coordinate 61,151,026 of NW_026606101.1, forward strand.
TCCTCTGCGGTCAGACAGCCACCTGAAGGTCAGAAAGAGGAGGCCGGGGCTCAGACGGTGGCCTCTGCCTCCCTGGCCTCACAGGGGCCTTCTGGGATCCCATGGAGCGTCCATCCTGGGAGGAAGTCTGTATCTGGGGCCGCGTCTGGGAGGAGAGGCAAAGGGATGAAATCGGAGCCGGAGCAAGGGCTCGAGGCAGGCAGTGGGGCCCTCCTCCCCTTCCTTCCCCAGGCTTCCTGGTGGCCGGCCCCGGCAGTCTGGTGTGTGGTAGGAAGAGGGGAGCAGAAGTCCTCGGGGTGTCATTCCACACCCCCCTCCAAGCAGCCCCCCCAACTTCCTCTGCAGGCAGATGGAGGAACGTGTGCTCCAGAGTCTTGACAGCCTGGCGGCTTCCCGGCCCCGGCCCCCAGGGCTGCACCCCCCACCTCCCTGCGGTTACAGAGCCAGCTGAGAGGTGGGCGGTGTGCCAAGCCCCCTCCGCAGCCCCTGGGGCGCACGCCAGACACGGTCTCTCGGGGCGGTGAGGGGAGCAGGCGGGCTCTCGGCAACCACATGGTCACAGCCAACCGCAACCTGGGCCAGGTGAGTGTCGCTGCAGACACACATGCCCAGCCTCGGGGCCCCCCCGCCCCCACTGGGACCCCAACGAACAGCCCCTCCCCCCAAGAATGTGTGTCCTGGGTCGGAGAGTACAGTGGGGATGGTGCTTGACTATGTGTATGCACCCAACCCCGGTTCGAATCCCTAGCATCCCACAGGGTCCCCCAAGCACCTGAGTACAGAGCCAGGGGCAGCCCCCGAGCACTGCAGGGCGTGACCCCCCCACCAACAAACAAAAGCATGTGTGTATCCTTTATAGGTCCAGTGAATGACTCAACCGAATGCCCCTCAAACCGCCTCCCACAGACAAGGTTCCTTCCTTCCTCCGTTCCTCTAAGGAAGCTGCTGGCTCCGGGCGACAGTGTTGGTCACTGTCACACACCCCATCTCTCTCTCTCTGAGGCAGAGTCCTGTTGGGAGCTGCACCCCAGGACTGCAAGACACAGAAAGAGGGGCCAGAGCGATAGCACAGTGGGTTGGGCGTTTGCCTTCCACACGGCTGAGCCGGGTTCAATCCCCGGCATCCCATATGGTCCCCCCAGCACCGCCAAGAGTAATTCCTGAATGCAGAGCTAGGAATAACTCCTGAGTGTCTCTGGGTGTGACCAAAAAAGGCCAAAAAAAAAAAAAAAAAGACACAGGAAGACCCGCCAGAGCCCTGAAGCCCAGAAAGGAGCTGGGAGGAGTTGGACAAGGGGCCAGTTCTGTACGGACAGAACCCTGGCCCATCTGTGCGTGCACCCACCCCCGGGGCTTCTCTCCAGCTTCTCCACGGGTGGCATGGCCTGGGGGAGCCCCGTGGCCAGGGCTGTGTGTGTGCGGTGGACGGGCTTTGATTCCCGCGTAAATTAAAATGTGACAGGATTACACCCTCCAGCGCCCACGGGTGACCTTTCGCACTCTCCCCTCCGCAGTCATTATTCAGCGTAATTTGACTGGTCGGAGGCAAGCTGGGGGAGGGGGCGGGCGGGTGGGGGCGGGGGTGAGGCAGAGTCCAAATTAGAAACAGATTTTCAGAGCATTTGCAGGGAATTAGGCCGCGGGCCAGGAGCGCCTGCTGGCGGCATGCGGAACCCCTCTTTAGGGACCGCCAGCTCCTCCTCGGTTTCCACAGCGGATGTTTCCCGGCCAGCGCACAGCTGGGTTTCAGTTGTCAAACCCACAGCCAAGACATCCGAGGAGGGGGCGGCTGCCAGTGCACACACGTGTGGGCGCACCCAGGGCACATGCTCACACACGGGGGAGGTCTCAGCCCCGTCCCACACATCCACACCTATGAAGGCACCCCACAGGCAGAGGCCTGGACAAGTGCAGGTGGGCCTGCTGGGAGCCGGGGGGGTCGCACTTAACACGTACAGGCGTGGGCTCTGTCCCCTGCAAGAGAGTGCACGGCGAGAAACCTCTGTGGCTTCCCAGCCTACACCACACATGCACACAAGCACACAAGCACACATGCATGCACACACACACACATGAGCACATGCACACCCACGTGTGCACATGTACACAGGCACACATGCATGCAAACACATGCGCGCACACATGACCCATCAGCCTGTGGGTGATCATAGGTTAGTCCTTCAATCTCCCTGGGCTTTTGTGTCCTCAACTACCGAGTGATAAGGCAGCTCTGCGCATCCAATGAAAGATGAATTTCCAGGGAAAACAAGGCAGATTCGGGGGTCTGAGAGATGATAGGTGCAGGTGGTAAGGAGCTTGCCTTGTATGAAGCTGGCCCCCGTCCAATTCCTGGCACCATGTATGGACCCCAGAGCACCCTAGGAGTAATCCCAGAGCACAGAGCCAGGAGCAAGCCCTAAGCACTACCGGGTGTGACCCCTGGGCAAACAAAATGAGGCAGCTTAATTTCTATTCAAAAAATGGTGTGTGTGTGTGTGTGTGTGTGTGTGTGTGTGTAGGGGGGAGGAGTGGCAGGGGTGCTCATGGGAAGACACAGTGGCTAAAGGCACCCACCTTGCAGCCATGAAGCTGTAAGTTGGATCCTGGTGCTGCCACATGTGCCGCGCACCAGTGGATGTGAGCATCCTTGCCAGGAGTCTGTCCCCGCAGGGAGCGACTAAGGGAAGGGACAGGAAGCAGCAACGGCGTGGAGGTGCTGGTGTGGCTGATGAGGATTGAGGAACTCTCTGCTCCCAGCCTTACTGGAGGCTGAAGGAGGCACTTGGTTTGATTCTTCCCTCTGGTGAAGGTGCTTTGCATGACGGTGGGTATGTAGCAAGGGCCCCTGCAGAGAGCTCCCTGCTGTCCAGCTCAGGGAAGGCCATGCCCTGACCAGCAAATGAACAGCCCAGGGCCTGGTGCACCCACTTTCCCGTCACCCCAGTCCCCAGACGCCCCTCCTCCAGCTCCTCCAATCACCCAGAAAGCCGTTGCCCTTTTCCAGAACCTCCCGTATACTCGGACTTTGTCCGGGAGGGATGGGGTTGGAGTGAGCGGTGTCTCGTGCCTGAGAAACCCTCCGACGTGAGTGCACGTTTCCCTGGTCTGGGGGTTCACAGGCTTGGTGGGACCCCAACCCACTCAGGAGATGCCAAGAACCAGCCAAGAACCAACCAGTCCTTCCAGGAGGATCTGGACATGGTGCCAAGTGACCCCGTGAGAGACAAGAACTGGAAGAAGTGGCAACCGACTCTATGTGGGTTGGCCCCATGGGTCCTGCAGGAGAGAGGTGGGTGTCCAAACTCCAGTGGAGAAGTGGGAGGAATCTGGATTTGGTTTTTTTTTTTTCTTTTTTCATTTTAACTCACACCCTACAGTGCTCAGGGCTTACTTCTGGCTCTGTGCTCAGAGATCACTCTGGTGGGCCCACATGGAGTGACAGCGATTGAACCCAGGTCAGCCACGTGCCAGGCAAGTTCCCTACCCATTAGACTATCTCTCTGGCCCCCCAGAGGACTCTGAGGGGGCAAGCGGGGAGCACAACTCTCCTGCATCTCCCGTGCATCAGCCACTACGTGCAGACGGCGCAGGGAGCAGGGCCATGAGAGCTGATACGCGGGTGGGCGATGCCCCAGCATTCTGGGGGCACCCCTGGGTGCAGCCAAGAGGACAAGAAGCCTAAGACGCTCCCGGCCAGAGCACGCAGAACCGGAAAGGGTCTTTTGCCTCTGGGAGCCTTTGCTTCAATCCCCGGCATGGCCTGTCCTCCCCCAGCACCGAGCCAGAACGGCCCCTTCCCCGCAGTACAGGGGGAGGGGACCCCCTAAAGAGGAGGGAAGATTTTCTGGAAGAGGTGGGCCTCGGGGAGCAGAGAGGAGCTCAGGATAGGTACCAGGTAAAGAGGAAGTGAGGCGGGGGGGGGGGGTGGAGGGGGGCTGGAGAGATAGTACAGGCACATCCCTTACATGTAGCACTGGGTTTTTTGTTTTGTTTTGGGGTCACAACCATGATGCTCAGGGGTTACTCCTGGTTCTGTCCTCAGGAACTACTCCTGGCGGTGCTTGGGGGACCCAATGGGATGCTGGGGATAGAACTCGGGTTGGCTGCGTGCAAGGCAAACGCCCTCCCTGCTGTGCGATCGCTCTGGCCCTCCCGTGTGGCAGTGATCCCATCTCCAATCCTGGCACTGCATATGATTTGCTTGATTCAGACGATTCACTCCTGAGCACTGGCCGCTGAGTACCCTTGGGTGTGGCCACACAGAGGGAGAGACTAGGACGAGGCCCTGCGGTCTGGGCAGGCTCACTGTCCCCTCGACGGCCAGCACACAGATGCTACCCTGGGCGCCGGCTGCGATGGTGAAGGGGGCAGCAGGCAGGGCCTGGCCCGCTCTGTAATGGTGGGAAGGGAGAGGGCTGAGGCGACAGCCCACTCGCTGAGGTCGTGGCTCCCGTGATTGATTCTCAGGCTCCCACTGAGTAGAAGCACTTTGCCCCAGAGAAGGGGGTGCCCAGAAAAGTGGACGGGGGGAGGGGGGCTGTTTTGGGGAGCTGACACATCTGATCTGCCCTGCTCTGGTCTGCGTGCACTGTCTGCGGGACAGGAGCACTCCCCAGCCACTTTGAAAAAGAGTCCCCCGCCCCAACCCCTGCACCTCTGAGCACCAGGGAGGAGTCTCAGGGAGGAGTCTCCTGCCCCCCCCCCCCCGCCCTCCCTCTACCAAGAGCCCTATTTGCTTTACATCCCTATGGAGACAGTAGGGTTTGCTTCACGTCTGAATCGTATCATGTTGCCCCTCCCCCCTTCCCTGTGTGGCCGGTTGGTAGCCGAGGGCTGAACGCTCACCCACAGAGGCTCACGCTCAGCCTGGAGGCCGGGCCTGGGGTCAGACTCCTGCCTGCAAGGACACTTCAAAGGGACAGCTGATGCTACGCTCTCCCGTGCAGTGTTCTCGGACCCCAAAATGGTACCTGGGAGTGCCCATGTTTTCCCGGTAGAACTTCATGACTTAATGCCAAGTACTGACATACTCTGAAAGCCCAAACATGGGCCCTACCGCTGCATCTCCAAGTCACAGTCACTTTTGTGGTTCCTTGTGCTTTGTGTTGGAGTCACATCCAGCGTTGCTCAAGGGTTACTTACTTCTGACTCGGTGCTTAGGAGGTCACTCTCTCGGGGGTGCTGGCTGGCAGGGAGGGGCTGTGAGATACCAGGAATCCCACCTGGGTCCCCTGCAGGCAGAGCGTGTCCTGCAGCCCACTGAGTCATCTCTCTCTGGCCCCCGTTGCTGTCACTTTTGATGAAGTCCAGGCAGGCAGCTTAGAATAAGTTGGCAGTCCACACAGGCCAGGGCCAGACAGAAAAGGATTTCTTTTTGTTTGTCTGTTTGTTTGGGGAACTTTTTATTGTTGTGATTTGAGACCCCACCCAGCAATGCTCAGGGCTTGCTCCAGGTTTTTTGTTCAGGGATCACTCCTGGCAGTATCTGGGTGACTATATGAGATGACACGGATAGAACCCAGGTTGGTTGCAGGTAAAGCAAGTGTCCTACCTGCTGTAATGTTGCTCAGTTACTCAAGTATTGAAGTCCCATTACGATGAATCTGGTTTTTTTTTCCTTTGCTTTTGGGTCACACCCAGAGATGCTCAGGGGTTATTCCTGGCTCTGCACTCAGAAATTATTCCTGGCGGTGCTTGGGGGACCATATGGGATGCCGGGGATTGAACCCAGGTCGGCCGCGTGCAAGGCAAACGCCCTACCCGCTGTGCTATCACTCCGGCCCCTGAATCTGGGTTTTGTTGCAGCTGGTGGTGGGGGTTGAGGAGGAGAGGGATGGAACCCAGATTCTCACACCGATGAGGCACTGCTTCCAGACGAGTCACATCCCCAGTTTCCCCATATGTTGTATGTTTTTATTTATTTATTTACCAGCCTTTGCTGGGGCTTGCACCCAGGGCTTCACATGTGATTGGCTTATGCCCTTTCATATCCGCCGAAGAGGATGAGGCTGATGTTGGAAAGTTGTTTCCAAAGTTGATGTCAAATAAAGTCTGCTTAGCCAAAAAATAAATCAAAGGGAGAAGGACAAATATCACAGAATCACACTCATCCACGGACAGAGAAGCAAAACAAAGGAACTGGGCAGTATAGAATGAGATCACTGAGCTCCAAAACGAAAATTATTATGAAGTTGTTATTAAGTGGGAATTGGGGGAAGCGAGGGGCAGAGAGACTGCCTAGAGGGGTCGAAAGGATGGCAGAGCGGAACTTGGGAAGTGGTGAGGGGTGAACACTGTGTATTCCAAAACGGCACACATGTGACTGAAATGATAATCATGACCTTTACTCAAATAATAAAACAACATTTAAAAAAAAAGATTGCTTAGCCAGTTCCTGGGACAGCCGAGAAGGCAAGCCAGTAGGCGCTGAATCTGAGTTGCTAGGATGCTTTCAAAAACCTTCAAGCTCCCATGGGAGAGATGTCCCCAAGGTTCTGCTAGGTGAGGGAGGGTCTGCCAGCCCTAAGCACAGGCTGAGCTGCCTCTCAGGTCTCCTGCACATGGGCACTTTCTTTTACAGACAGGCCCACCTGTAGAGACAGAGCCCTCCCTCAGTAGGTCCTGAGCTTGGGGAATTAGGAACTGATGAGTCAGGTGTTGTCTTGATGTAGGCAGGTAGACAGGGAAAGGCCTGTTGGAACTCAGATTAACAGAACTTCTGGGAGGAAAATCCTAAAACTGATCCACCCTGTGGATACAGAAAACAGACCCGGAGGAGATTGGACCTCTCCCCAAGAAGTTCCTCAAACCCTCAGATCTCTCCTTCAATCTGATTAAAATGTGATCCAGACCTGAGAAGAGCCTACAAAAAAGACACCTTGGACAAAGGAAGGGCTCGTATATGCTGCCTGAGCCCATGTGCTGCTTGTGCCCATGTGGCTGAGCACATGTGTCACCCGCATCTCCCCTCTTGAGATGTGTACTTTCATGCTTTCCTGTCTAATACTGGGATGTGTGTAAGGGCTCTCTCCGCCCTTGGAGAAGCCCATGTTCCCCCTAGAGCAGGTTACTCTGTCTCTTACTTTCCACTCTCTCCCACTTTCTCTTCCTCCTTCCCTTCAAAAGTCCTCCAAATAAAATCTGTTTACTTCACTGCTTGTCTACTCCTGAAATTCTTTTCTGCGAGCGAGACAAGAACCCTGGAAACCCTGGGTAAGGCCTGGGACTGGTTTCTCCTTTCCAGCAAAGAGTGAATCCTCTCTCCAGCCTGAGTCCATGGGTCCCTGCGAAATCGGGTGGTGGGAGTGACTCCCGTGCCAAGAAGACCAAGCGGACTTCAGGTGTGGCTTAACGGTCACCTGGTGGATCTGGTGGGGCTCAGGGCCTATGCCAAGCAGGGGCTCATCGAAGACTTTACTGGTCCTAGCCTTCCCAGCGGGTGCCAGGTAGCAGAGGCGGAGTGGGAGAAGGTAACTGTCTTTCTCTCCCCTGACTAAGTGAGCCACCCGTGGGGTCCACCGACATCAGCAAACTCTGAGTCCAGCTCTGCATTTGCTCCTCAGCTGTGCCACAGACATGAGTGGTCATCGAACCCCATCTGCCCATGTCTGTCTGCAAATCACGTGTTGGGTCAGAGCCGTAGAACAGCAGGTAAGGCACTTGTCTTGCACATGGCCAACCCAAGTTTGATTACTCCTTTGAGCACTGCCAGGAGTGATCCCTGAGCCCAGAGTCAGGAGGAAGCCCTGAGCACCTCTGGGTGAGGTCCGCAAACCAAAGAAACAAAGGATTAAAATGCATTTTGTGTACCCAAGCACAAAAATTTGTAAGTCTACAACTGTACATCACTAATGTATGTCTCACTAATTAAAAAAATGCATTTTGTGTATTCAAAAAAGATAGTAGATAAGTTTCAATAGACAGATATGGAGTTCATGAAATCAACATAGTGCTCTCTGGTTCTGCCACTGGACCTTTGGCTCAAATACATTTGCATTCAGATAAAACTTGACTTTGTAACATATATTCTATGACCATACCTCTGACATGTTGCTGTCGATGGTGGAAGCGCCTGACGGAACCCAGACCCTCCCACATGTGAGACCTTTTATCTACCACTGGGCCACCTCCTCAGCCTCATTGTTCAAAATACATGAGAAACAATTCTTTTTTTAGAACCACATGCAAGGGGCTTATTCCTGGCTCTGTGCTCAAAGTTTCGCTCCTGCCGGGACTCGGAGTGGTGCCTGGGATTGAACCCAGATCAGCCACATGAAAGACAAGTGCCCTACCCACTGTACGATCACTCCAGTCCCAAGAAACATGCACTGTAGCACTGTCCTCCCATTGTTCGTCGATTTTCTCGAGAGGGCCCAGTAACATCTCCATTGTGAGACTTGTTGTTACTGTGTTTGGCATATCGAATACATCACGAGGAGCTTGCCAGGCTTTGCCATGTGGGCGAGATACTCTCCGTAGCTTGCTGGGCTCTCCAAGAGGGGTGGAGGAATTGAACCCGGCTTGGCTGGACCAGTGGCTTGCAACGCAAATTCCCTACCACTGTGCTATCGCTTCAGCCCATCCAATTACAATAGAGATAATTCTACAGTAAATCAACTCATAATTATTTTCTGAAAAGAGGACTGGATTTTGTCACACTAACCACTGAAAGTATGGTGAACTGCTTCACATTCCTTCACCAATGACAATTAATACACTATATATTGAGCCCACTGTGTAATGAGCCTATTTAAAAACAACCACAACAACAAAATACTTATTATAAATCAAATCTAAGCAATTTAGAAGAAATTTAAAAACTGGGAATTGTTGCATTCCTACTTTTATAATCTTAAACAACAATAAAAATTTAGTGTTCTGTCACAGGCCTCTTGCACATTCGTACAAGAAGTTACCATTTATCATTTGAATAAACACAAAATATCTACCATAGCATTTTCAATACACACAGTCTAAAAGTATAAGTGTGTGTATATATATGAATACAGGTCTGTGTATATATGTATACACACACACTCTCTCTCTCACATTCACACACACACACACACACACATATCCAAAAGAAAAATAACTAAGCAAAGCTAGTATACCTCTTTTTCAAACCTTAAGCAATCTGAAAAAGATCTGTTAGCCTCAATAATGAAAAACATGTTCCAGTTTCAGAAAGCATTAGATAGCTGCTATAGGCCAAAAAAGGCTATTTTCATAATGCAGTGCAATATTTTAATGTATACATAAAGTTTATTAAATATAACAGCATGGCTAGAAACTAAACTGTAGAAATTGACACCTCACAGCTGGAAACACTTAGAAAAATTGTGTTTGCTTGTTTATTTCATTAAAATTGTTAATACTACATCAACGAATATACTGATGAATATAGAGGTTGATATATCCCCCAAATGTGTCTTTATGAATATATTAAGATTAAAAGAAATATTTATTTTAATCAGCTGACATAGATGTTACTGTCTTATAAGCAATCTACAAAGTCTTTCTACCCTTCTAGCTGGCAAGAAAAATTTCTATGGTATTTTTAGCACCTCAAACATCAGAACAAAATTCCAGAAACTTAATTTTATCTTGTATCCACATTAAATATATATTAGGAAACTAATATTCATTGCCTCAAACAGAAGAAGTGGCCAACTTTCAAACTTGGGAAGATTGTAGACATGATTTAAAAAAAAAGGGATCTAATACTTGATAGCTTAGCATCAGCACATCCCAGTTCATATTTTTTCAATGAAAAAACAAGGAAGTGCAAAAAAATTTTTTTTTTTATAAAAAAGAATCACAAGCTAGCTCCTTATCTCTTCCGAGATCCTGTTCCCAGGAATATCTGTCCTGAAGCCTGACCTGGCCTGAGGCTGTCACAGGATATAAAATAAACATCCAAGAAGCCTGCAGCTCCTGCAGCTGGGTGAGCCGCCAGGCTGTGCGCCCCGCCCAGAGGGTGTGTGGTCCCGGCAGTCTGGGAATAGAAGCCGCCAGAGGAGGCCGGGATGGGAGTGGGCCGGCCGCTTCCTGCGTTTTGCTGGGCTAGTTCAGACCATCTTCCCGGATGGCTCGTCTAGGAAGCAGCGGTGACAGGGCCCCGGAGTGGGCAAGGTTGCTGGAGTCACACGCAGCCCTCACCGAGCCCTGTGTCCTGGGGCTCACCTCTCAAGGGACAGTGCCCATTACTTAACCTGCCCCGCCAGGCCCCGTGCAATGCTATCCGAGCTCCTAACGGTTCTGAACCTTGCAGCTCTCTCTTCAGAGGCAAGGTCTCAAGAGTCAGGGAAAAGTCCCAACCTCTCCCAGTCTGTGACCTGTCCCCTAGACGGCCCCCATGTGGCAGCAGAGGACTCGGGCCAGGTATGCTCTGTACTGGGCACTCAGCAGCTTCCCACCACACCCCTGAAGCAGCACTGGGACTCGGCAAAAGGGCCAGGGTAGCAGCCGGGGTGGGATACCAGGAGCAAGAGCCAGCTTCCGGGTTTGCCAGTAACAACCCTTCCCTCTGGGTGAGAGAAGCAGGTCTAGCTGGCTGCCGGCAAGCCCCTAGTCCTGATGAGAGGCGAATGGGTATAATGTGCAGATGAGAAAGGTTCAGCACATCTGACATTTTTTCCCCCACTAGTTCCACCAGTCAGCTCCCCAAAAGGAACTGCATACCCATCTTGTAGCTCAACGCCACCAATGAGCTCCCCAGAAGGAACTGCATACCCATCCTGCAGCTCAGCTCCACCAATCAGCTCCCCAGAAGGTACTGCATACACACCCTGCAGCTCAGTTCCACCAATCACCTTCCCAGAAGAAATTGCATACCTGTCCTGCAGTTCATTTCTATCAATCAGATCCCAAAATAGAACTACATGCCCGTCCTGCAGTTCTCAACTTCAAAGCACATCTTAGAAAAGTGAGACCAGAGTCAAGGTGACAGACCTGGACCCCCACAGCCCCATCCCTCCTAGGACAAGCATCTCTACTGCTATCCTTGTCACACGGCCTGAGGCCCTGGCCATGTGGGCCCCCTGGGTCCCCATCCCTGAAGAGACATCCTGGTAAAGGCATCAGGTAATCTATGTGGAAACAAGTGATTGTTGAGTTTCTTTTCCTTAATTTTCTGGGGCTCTGAACATGTCAACTCAGATTTTCTTTAGTTTCCAAGGACTGTTCTTCCCCTTTCTTCCTGGTCTCTGCAATAAAACATTGCAGATGGATAAATGAGTATCCCCAGGACCAGCTAGCAGTTCAGTAGAATATTTTGTAGCCGTGGAAAAGGTGAAGGACAGATCTCTGCTACCATACAGAAACACCTTGAAAATAGTAACACCTTGAAAATAGTAAGCCATATGGATAAAACCAGTTTTCCAACATGTGGGAAGAGCCATTTGTTTCAAAATGTCACTATTGGCAGGTGGATGGTGAAAGAAAGGCCAGTAGTGGTTGCCTGGGACTAGCAGGATTGACTTTCAATAGGCACAGGAATTCTTTCTAAGGTAATCAAATCCTCTAGAATGGACTATGGAGATGGACTATGGAGATGGAGGCACAATACCAACTAGACGAGGACCCGTGACATTGTGTAATTGAAATGGTAACTCTATGTGAGTCAAAGCTCAATAAAACTGCTAAAATTCAGGCAACCAAGGGTTGAAGATATAGGCCAGGAATTAAAGCATTTGTCTTGCAAGCCACTGACCTGAGTTCCATCCTTGGCCAGCATATGTCTCAGGAACGCTACCAGAAATGGCCCCTGAGCACAAAGCCAGGAGTAAACCCTGAGCACCTCTAGGTGTGCACAAAAACAAAAATCAGGCACCCTGGGCTGGAGAGATAATACAGGAGTTAAGGTGTTTGCTTCGCATCCCTCCAACTCAGATGCAAATCCAGCACCTCCCCCTCCCCTCTTCCCTCCCCTCCCCTTCCGGTGTCTCTCGCTAGGGATCCCAGATTATAGTAACCACCTCTGCACAAGCACAACTCCAGGAATTAAGCTCAGGACCCCAGTGCTGGGCAAGCTCTTGAAGCCCCTCAGCCACCCTCTGAAACTTTTCGGGCTGCAGGTCACAACTAGCAGGACTGTCCTTGTTTTCTCATAACTTTGGCAGCACCCGGGTTTGAACTTACAACCCGGAGGCTTCAGCAACTGCTCTCTCTTCCAGACACCATTCCCTTCTTTCTTACTAACGGACCATACTCCCCAGCTTTTCCCGTAGCAAGGCAGGACCCTGTGATCATTATTGCCAAGAACCTAGGGGAAAGAGCTGTGTGGCTTCCAGAAGACTTTCACAGAAGATAAGAGCAGCGCATTCTTTTGCTTTCTTCCTTTTCATTCATTCCTTCTAGAGCAGCAATTTTCAACTAGCACCTCTAGAACTGCTTCTGGTCCACAGGTATCAAACAAAAAGGTTGAGAAACACTCATTCAACATTACCGCATCGTGGCCGTGCACTGGATCAATAAAACCTAAATTCTGTGATGGCAGGGAATTTTGTCTTCCTCTCTCCCTACACAAACATAGCTATAACTCTGGTGTCTAATTGGTGCTGAGTGTGTATTTGTTGACAGATTACATGAATGGCTAAAGGAATAAACCAGGCAGGTGACATCAACTCCAGACCACCTACATGGACTTTTCCATGAGTGAGAAATAAACTACCACCTTGTTTCACCTAAACCCGGTCATAACTCAGACAGTACTGAGCTGCTGAATGTCAGAGAAGATTTGAATAAATTAAAAAATTAAGCTAAGCTTCGGTCACTCAAACCCTATTTTAAGTGCATGGTAATACTTCATCTTTTCAGTGCCCGAGACTATTTTATTGTGAGAAAACCCATGTTTGTTGAATAAATCGAGGTTTCAGTAATTCAAACATCTATACCAAGACATGTGACCGGTAGTACTCATCACACTAATGGTTACTCAAAGCACCGTAGGAGCTCACCCCAGCCCTGTTCTCCTAATAGCTCGAAGTTAGGACCAAGGCAGATATGAACTCATTTCCCTTCCTGATTAGGAAAACTGTCCCACTTTTGTCTCTATCCATGACACAACTCTACTAAACAAAAGAGAAATTGTACATCAGTGAGATCGGTAAGTGCAGGTCTTAAGGAAAGGTAACAGTTCTTTCCTAATTTTTGTTTTGTTTGGTTTGGGGGCCACACCCAGAGATGCTCAGGGTTACTCCTGGCTCTGCTCTCAGGAATTACTCCTGATAGTGCTTGGGGAACCATATCAGGTGCTGGGGATTAAATCCTCTTGACTGCATGCAAGGCAAATACTCAACCCACTGTACTATCTGGACTCTTAGTGAAGCAAAATAGTGTTTATTGAATAAAATTTATTTAGAAAGATGGAAGTGGGGGGAAGAGAGAGAGAGAGAGTGGGGGGGAATACTTGACTAAGAGAGAAAATGGGCTTCAGAGTGAAATAAAACAAGCAAAGGGACTTATAGACAAGTGTGAAAATATGTTGTGTTTAAGGGAGAGCACAGGCTTGAGGAGCAAGCCCTGCCTTTCCCTATTTGTGAGAAAGTGCTAGTATCTGAGAAGAATCAGGCCTTTGTCCATTGCTGCTCTAACAGGAAGACGAATCTCAGTGGCTTCAAAAAGAATACTCACCAACGAAGTCTGGTTTGCACACAGATGGGAGGGAAAGCTTTGGCAACTCGGGAGAGGCCGCCTGGCCTGCCTCCCCTACCTCCAGGATTTCCGGAAGCCTGAGAGGACTGTGGATATGACTAGGTTGGTTGGAATGGGGAGAGGCAAGCCCAGAGGAGCAATGGGGACCTGGCCTGGGGGCCGCCTGGGTCCTTCTCTCAGGACTAGGAAAGTTATTCGCTGTGATCCATGATGCAGGATCCACAAGCAAGAACAGCTCCCGTGATATGTTTCTGATTTTTTTTTTTTTTCATTTTTGACATCCTGGAGCCTCATGGCCCAATCTACATTCCAAACTACCAGAAGCTGACATTACAGAAAGTGCAGCATCAGCTGCCCATCTGGTATTGGTGGCAGGGTCGGCCGAGAGGGCCCTGTACTAGGGGAGCAACCCCCTACCCTTCTCTAAGAGCAACTGGTCTGATCACATAGCAGCCTCTGTCCCGTTCTTCCCAACGGGAAATCTCATACCCACTCTAGACAACAGATCCATTATCCCAACGCCAGATTTTTTTCACCTACCAACATCTGATATTTCTCACCTACCAACAACATTCAGCACCTGATACCTGAGTTGGGAAAAATAATTTTTAAAAAATATATCATGCACAGATGTTCCCAAAGCTAAATTTCACACTGAAATGGAGTGACTTACCTTTTAAAAGTTTTTTTGGGGGGTGGGGGTGTTGTTTGTTTTTTTGTTTGTTTGTTTGATTAGGGCAACACCCGGCAGTATCCAGGTCCTACTCCTGGCTCAGCACTCAAATTTTGCTCCTAGTAGGACTCAGGGTGCCAGGATTGATCCCAGCCCAGCCACACCCAAGCCAGGCACCCTTCCTACTGTACTATCACTCCGGCCCCTAAAAGGTATGTTTTAAAATTCCAGGGCTAAACAAAATGGGAGACTAACACACAGGAGTGGCCGAGATTAGTACCAGGAATTTTGCTCCATGACTTGGAGGCCAGCCACATGTGCTAGGGGAAAAGGAAGCTCAGATACAGAAGGGAGCACCAAATAAAGGGTATTGGGAGGATCCTCCCAGGATGGGAGAAGCATGCGGAAAGTAGCCTATAGACCAAACATGATTGCCACTCAATGCCTCTCTTGCAAGCCACAGGACCCAAAAGGAGAGAGAGGGAGAACAAAAGGGAAGGAATGCCCTGCCACAGAGGCACGGTGGGGTGGGGGGACGGGGGGGGGGGGTGGGAGGGATGCTGGGACCTGCGGTGGTGGAGGATGGGTGCTGGTGAAGGGATGGGTACTTGATCATTGTATAACTGAAACCCAAGCACAAAAATTTGTAAGTCTATAACTGTACCTCATGGTGTTCACTAATAAAAAAAATAAATTAGTTAATTAAATAAAGGAAAATAAATAACTAACTAAATAAAATTCCAGGGCTAGGGTTAGAGAGCTGCGCTAGAGGCACGGTGCTTGAGGTGCTTGCCTTACACACAGCTGACCAACTTGAGCCCAGGTCAGATGTGGCCCCTAAGCCAAAAAACAAAAAAAAACCAAAAAAAATCCAGGGCATAGAGTTTGAGGGCCCTAGTAGCTAAGGAAAGGAAGCAGGTAATAGCAAGTAGACAATATGGGTAAGCGCATGGGGAGGTGTGTGTGTGTGTGTGTGTGTGTGTGTGTGTGTGTGTGTGTGTTACAGAGAGAGAGAGAGAGAGAGAGAGACTGGAGCACATAGCAGGAACAGTTGGGTTGGAATGTGGGGAGCTTGGCAGAGAAGGGGTTCAACTGAGGGGTTGGACATTGGCTTCCTGAGACTGGGGAGCCATGAGTGCATGCGTGACTTGAGAAGCCGAGCAGGACAGGACCTGCTTAGGAGCTTGGAACAGCAAGTTAATAGCAAGGAACTCAATGAATGCCGGCAGGGCCACCGGAAGCAGCATTGGTGCAGGGTCCCACACAGCCAGGTGACGAGCTGCTTTGGTGGCTGCAGGCAAGGGGTGGGGGGGAGCCTGGTGCAGACGATGGCCTTTGGATTTCTTCCCAACCTCCCAACTCCTTCCTTCCGTTGGTGTTGAGGGTGCAATGACTTGGGGGTGAGAACGGGGTGGGGCTCCCACACAAGGCTTGCTGGAAGTTACACTCCTTCCGTTGTGGTGCTGGCAACACAGCTGGCTGTGGGGCAGCTGGAATGTCCTGGGGTGTGGGCAGAGCGGCCATGCAGCTCAGTGCTTGGAGGCAGCTCCAGGGCTGGGCAGGAACAGGCGACTTCATTCTGGCAACGCAGGAGTTTGAACCGCTGAGTTGTCGCCCCGCCCCTGCCCTTCAGGTCGTCAGAGATGAGAAGAAGCACATTTGGAGGGTGGAGGGGAGCGAGGAGGAGGTCTGTTTTGGAGGGTGTTTGAGACCCTGTGAATAACTTGGGGAGCAGGCGGGGGCGAAGCAATAGTACAATAAGGCATTTGCATTACAGGCACCCAACCCCGGATTGGATCCCCAGAACTCCGTATGGTCCCCCAAGTGCCACCAGGAGTGATCCCTGAATGCAGGGCCAGGAGTTAGCTCTGAGCACCACTAGGTATGTCCCCCAAACCAAAATAATAATAATAATAATAACAACAATAACAACAACAATAATGAGGACCTGGAGTGATTGTACAGAGGGATTTGCCTTGCATGCGGTCAACCAGGGTTCGACCTCCAGCATCCCAGAGGGTCCCCCCGTGCACCTCCAGGAGTGATTCCTAAGTGCAGAGCCAAGAGTATTCCCTGAGCATCTCTGAGTGAGTGGGACCCAAAGAGCCAAATAACAACAACAACAGCAACAGTAATAATAATAATAATAATAACGAGAGTCACCTGGGGACCATTCAGCAAAATAGCCTGGCTTTGCTCTGCAGAACTCCCTGAGTGTCCAACCTGGCGGGCAGGTTCCTCTCATCTCCCCTCCATGTGTCAGGAGTGTCAGCAAAGACAGGCTTCAGCAGTAACAGTCTCCCAGCTGATCTCCAATGCCACCAGTTCTTCAAACACTTCCCGTGTGCCCGGCCCAGGCCTCAGGCTTTTCAAGCATTCTCCCCCCACCCATAGACTTTGAGGTACGTGGCCCCCATGTCAGAGGGGCAAGCTGAGAAAGAGCGAGTTACACGCCTAAAGGTTCAAAGCTGGAAAGTAGCAGAACCGGTGACTAAGACCCCTCCCTGAGATTGCAGTCAGCTGCGAGCACTCTGTGATTGTCTCCAGATGCTGCCAGAATGGAAACCCAACCAGATCATAATGGTTTCCTTTGCAAACTCATTCACTCACTGCATTAACACTGCTGTTAGGCACGAAGTAGAATCCGAGTCCGAGTAGCAAGGATGCTGGGTCTGGACAAGCCGCTGGACGGGCCATGCAGCACGCGCCTCATTTGGGAGGCTTTGATGTCCATCTCTGCATACACCCACCAAGAGTTTGTCATCAAAGGGTTCTAAAGCAGGCATCAGCAAACAACCTGTTTGAGTGAATAAAGTTTTATTGGCACACAGTCACACCCCTTGGTACCCGTAGCGACTGTGCCTATTTTTAACAAGTTGGGTATTTGTAGCACAAACCACGTGCCTCACCAAGCTTAAAGAATCCGGTGTCTAGGGGCTGACGAGATAGTACAGCAGGTAGGGTGCTTGCCTTGCATGCAGCCAATCTGGGTTCATTCCCCGGGATCCCAGACGATCCCCTGAGCACCGCCAGGAGTGACCGCAGGGTGCAGAGCCAAGAATCAGCCCTGAGCATCACAGGCCCCCCAACAAAAACCAAACCAAATAAAGACTTCAATGTCCTGCCCTGGACAGGAAAGATTTCCAACCCTCGCCCCAGAATTAGAACCAAGAGACAGCTAAGTCAGAATCTGGGTTATTATTTGGGGTGAGGGCTGGGTTTGGGGGCCACCCCCTGGCTGTGCTCAGGGGCCCAGGTGTAGGATCCAGGGATGGCACTGAGCCAAGTTCCGCTGCATGCAAGGCAAGTGCCTGTTATAACCCCTGAACAATCTCGCTGTCCCTAAAATCGAGATTATTCAACAACACAAATAGGGTTGGTTGGAGGGATGAGGAGGAAGGTGACTAAAGAGGCAGAATTTCCCCATGAGGTAAGGTAAGGTAAAGGTAAAGGCCCTCCCGTTGATCATCGATTTGCTCGAGCGGGCCCAGTAACGTCTCCATTGGAGACTTTGTTGTTACTGTGTTTGGCATATCGAATACTCTCGGTAGCTTGCCGGGCTCTCCGAGAGGGGCGGAGGAATCGAACTCGGGTCGGCCATGTTGGCCGCTTGTAATGCTTGTAAGGCGAACGCCCTACCGCTGTGCTATCGCTCCCCATGAGGAGCTTCCCTAAATCGATGGGACGTTAAAGGCAGGTGGCAACCCACTGTGCCCCGCACCGTGGCTAGCCTCCATCGCTGTGCCCAGGTGAAGGGAAAGACCCGCCTCCCTCGTCCAGCAGCTGTAGATACACCATCACCTGCCGAGGTGGCTGGCTCTGTGGCTGGATCCTGCCTCTTGAGCTAACCTCGCTGACCTCCTGTTCCCCAGACACCTGTGTCTCTCCCTGGCTGAAGAGGTTAAGAGAAACAAAGGGGGGGGGGTAGGAAGGGGAGCAAAGCAATGGCCATGCTGGGTAGAGCGCTTGCCCTGCACACAGCTGGGCCCAGTTCGCTCCATTGCTCAGCACAACATACAACTCCCCCGGACCCCACCAGGAGTGATCTCTGAGGACAGAGTCAGGAATAAGTCCTGAGCACAGCTGGGTGTGGCCCCAAAGCAGCAGCAGCTGCTGCTGCTGCTGCTTCTTCTTCTTCTTCTTCTTCTTCTTCTTCTTCTTCTTCTTCTTCTTCTTCTTCTTCTTCCTCTTCTTCCTCTTCTTCCTCTTCTTCCTCTTCTTCTTCCTCCTCCTCCTCCTCCTCCTCCTCCTCCTCCTCTTCTTCTTCTTCTTCTTCTTCTTCTTCTTCTTCTTCTTCTTCTTCTTCTTCTTCTTCTTCTTCTTCTTCTGCTTCTTCTTCTTCCTCCTCCTCTTCCTCTTCTCCCTCCTCCTTCTTCTTCCTCTTTTCTTCTTCCTCCTCCTCCTCCTCCTCCTCCTCCTCCTCCTCCTTCTCCTCCTCCTCCTCCTCCTCCTCCTCCTCCTCCTCCTCCTCCTGAGGAGTAACTCCAGGCTCTGCATCTGCACTCAGGAATTCCTTCTGACAGTGCTTATAGGACCATATGGGGTTCAGGGATCAAACCAGTTGAGCCACAAACAAGGCAAGCACCCTACCTACGGTACAATCTCCCCTGCCTGGGAAGAATAATTATTTTAAGTGCAGAGAGAATATCTGAATGGCTTGTGGGGAGCTGAAGTGCTCTGTCAGTTTGGGGTGGTCCTGGGGGCTGTGACAGGCACACACATATACTGCACTCGGTGACATGGCCCTCAGCAGCCCACCCACCAGCCACAAAATGGTCTGTGTTCCAGCTGAGAGCACCCAGGTCCTCACCCATCATCCCCTGGCAAGGCAGCTAGCCTAGAGCCCCGCAACCCTCTGCCCCCCCCCCACACACACACACACGTGCGCGGCTTTTGGGCGGGGTGGGGGGGAGGGGAATCCTAAAACGATGGTGCATTTCCCGGTGGCTGTGCTGGACGGTCCCAGCCCGCGGGGACGCGTTTGGGCTGGAGTCCTGACCAAGGGGCAGCCGCCAGCTGGCCCCGTTCCACCCCTCCACGCCATGCGTGCCCGCTCCTTTGCCTTCCAGCCTGGATGATGCTTTTCCGCTCGCCCCCTTGAACCCACATCCCCCGCCCCCGGGGGAGCGCGTGGCACCTGGCCCGCCCGCGCGCCGGAGCGGTGCGCGCGCGCCGGGCCAAGCCTCAGACGCAGGAGAAACCAGAGCTGGTCAGCTGGCCCGCGCCCCGGCTTCCTGTCCAAGCGTTTGCGGCGGGGCTTCCTGCTGACGGAAGGGTGGCTGCCTCGCTCCTGGACGGCCCCGAGGCCGCGCGGAGCACGTCCAGCTGGCACTGGCCTGGGAGCCCCCGCCGCGCTCCGTGCAGCTGTCGGAGGAGTCGCGGGGACACGCCGGGGTCAGGCCTCCAGAGCTCTGCAGGGATTTCTTTGGGGAGAGAGGAAGCTCGGGCTTGTCTGGGCGCAGGGCCAGAGCACGTCCCACCGGCAACACCCCTCAGCCCACACCAGGCCCAGCGGACCTCCGAGTGTCACCAGCCCGCCACCCCCCTCCCAGGCCGACGACACAGCTTCCCTCTACCCCGCCAGACAGGCAGATGGCGGCCCCCTGGGCCTCTGACCTCGTGCCCTGCAAGAGTCTGACTTTCCCGCGAGCCGGCCTCCCTTCCACGAGTGGAAGCCGGTCTGCGAGGATATTTTCTTAACGTTCCATGTTTATTGTCCCACTTTTTTTGGCCGGGCAGCAGCAGCACAGGAAATCGGGTGAGACTTGGTCTGTCTCACCCCAGAGATCCGAACACGCCAGAGAGGGAAGCTGAATTCAGTCTGGGGAGGGGAACAGTCGCCCCGTTAAATCCCACGAGGACTGAGCGCCCTGCTCTGGGAGGCATTCAACAGAAAGGGTCTGCAGGAGACTTTTCGCTGTGTGGTATCTGGAAGGCCCGCCAGGTCACCTGGTCCGTTACTGGTGCAGACTGAGAAGCAGCACGCGGCTGGGTGAAAAGGCAAGGGTCGGAGAGATGGTATGAGGCTTGCCTTACACGCAGCCGGCTCCAGTTCTATCCCAAGCCCAGGAGTGATCCCTGAGCACAGCCAGAGGTGGCCCCAAACAAGACAAAGGCAAGTGCTCCAAATATTGGGAAGAGAGGGAGGGAGGGGTGCGGAGAGGAGGGAATGTGAACAGACCAAACTGGTCCAGTGGTCTCAGATTCTGCAAAGGTCAGACGGGATGCTAGACGCCCAAGGCACCAGCCTTGTCTGCCTGAGCACTGTAGACTGAGCCTACCCCCCCACCACTACCTTCGCAGACATTGTGTCTGTCACTTCTTTGGAAACTCTGAACATGCAGAGTGGCCCTGGAGGCTCCGAGATGGTCAGGGGTGTGGGGCGAGGCTTAGCCCAGGACACATCTGGACATGACCCCCTGCTGTTCGTGTCCCAGCCCCTGAGGGCTGAGGTCAGGGTCTAACATGGAAGAGAACACGGCGGAAAGATCTGGGGCTGCCGGGACAGGAAGAGGTGAATGAGGGATGGACGGGGGCCAGCACCAGCCCAGCTGCCCCACCGCCATCCCCGTCTCCCCTCACAAGGCCCGGACGTCCCAGCATCCTCAAGGACTATGAGTCAACGGTGCCTCTCACACAGGGGCCAGACGGCATGACTCAGCCTCTCTCTCCGAGAAGGCCTCACTTCCAGGTGCCGGCAGCTCTTCGGGGAGGAGGAGGAGGAGGAAGAGGAGAAAGAGAAAGAGGGAGAGGAGAAGGAGGAGGAGGAGGAGGAGGAGGAGGCCCCTGGGGTGACATCAACCGAGACAGCAGGTGTCCTTCCCTGCCAGGACAAGGCGGCAGCATTTGGGACACCAAGCTAAGAGGCTTGGGGCTGAAGAATCTCCTCCTTAGCTCCCCACCCCCACCCTAACACTACCCCCCCCCCCCCAGGCCAAGGGCATCCAACTGAGACTTCAAGAGGCACTGGGGCCGCAGTCACAGGAAGGCTGGGGTCTTGGAGACCACTCACGGGTACAGCAGGAGGCAGAGCGTTCCCCACAGACAGACATGACCTGCTGCTCGCTGGCCATGCACTTCTGCAGTTTCAGGGGTGTTTCCTGGGTGTCTCCACTCCCCAAACCCTCACTTTGGAGCTCTGTCTGAGTCCAGGGATGGAGCATCCTGCCACGAGGTCCGACGAGCACCTGGAGACTGGACTCAGCCCCTCTGGCCAGGTTTGGATGCAGACTCCTGCAGACGGTAACTAAGTGCCATGAGAGAGAGATCCTGTCCCCCCCAAGGCCTCCCTCTCTCCGGCGAACCCATAAGGCTCGGCTCCACGGTGTCTGGTGGGGTTGTTGAAGAATCAGCACCAGGAGCAGGTTTAGCAGTGCCCAGAGCATGGTGGACACGCTTCTGCATGTGGATAGGGCCACATCCGGCGATGACTCAGGGATCACTCCGGGCAGTGCTCAAAGCACTTTGTGTGAGGCTGGGGATCGAACCTAGGTCGGCCGCGTGCAAGGCCAGCACCTTACCCCCATGCTACCTCTCTGGCCCCTCTCCTTCTTAAGCGGGTGCCTCTGGGTACGTGCACTGCCTTGGGGTGGTCTCTGGGGGCTGAGTTCATACCCTGCACAATCAGGAATAGCTTCAGCACGAGGTAAACCGCAGCTCCTGCTTCCGGAAGTGTCCAGCAGCAGCCTGGCCTCGGAGGCTCCACATGCCCTCAGGCTTCCCCCTCCCCCCTCCACCACATCCCCCCCCCCCCCCTCCCCCGGGCCCGCTGCCACCCCTCCAAGCCGCCGGATGTCCTCTGAGGGCCAAGGTTTGGAGAGTTTCCGGGACTGACTGGGTCACGCTGTGGCTGGCCGTGCTGTGCCCCACCCTTCCTGGCAGACTGGCCTCCTCCTCAGGGCCTGAGAGCCTGCCAGGAGGGAGGAGAGTTGGGGGTCCCTGCCGGGATGTTTGCCCTAAGGGAAGCCTGGGCAGGGGGAGGGGAAGGAGCAGGCTAATTTGCTCCTCTCCATCCTGGCTTGGCCTCGGGAAGGAAGGAAGCCCCCGGTGGGGAGAGGGAGGGGGGCGGGGGAGGGGAGGGCACCTCGACCATCCCTTTCGTGAGCCCCCAACCCCTCTGATCCTGCAGTGCATCCCAGCTGCAAGCACCCCTGCAAGTCCCCACAGTCGGAAAGAGGGGGCCCATGCAGTGCTCCGGAGTCACTCCGAAAAGTACTGCAGAGACCCTACGTAATGCTGGGAATCGAACCCAGGCAGGGAGCGTGCCAGCCTTCACCCCCAGACGATCTCTCCAGCCCCACAACTGGGTGACTCCTCCAGGGAGCCCTCTCTGCTGACCTGTTCCAAGATTAGGGTGCTGAGTGCATCGCCGGCGACCGGCCTTCCTGCCGCAGAGTGGGGCTGGGAGCCAGCTCTCCGCGTGCTGCCTGGCACAACCATTCTTTTCCCTCAGGGCATGGTGCTCAAAACTTGCTCAAAACTGGGCATGGGGCTCAAGTCACAGTGCTCACATAGGGCTGGTGCAAGTCCCTGGGCTCGGTCCCCAGCACCACGCCTGCCGGTGTGGCCCGCAGAGCTTGCAAACAGCAAGAACCCGCCGAGGGAAGGCTAGCCACTGGCCACTTCTTACCTGCTGCCAACCCTCACCAGTATGCTAATGTGGAGGAGACAGGAAGCCTCTGTCCTCTGCTCCCCAGTCCCCAAGCCTCAGTGCCAGGGGCCCGAGAAGATCCCCTCTCTCCCGACCCGCGCCTGTCCAGCCTCTCCTCTTCCTCCCTGTACAGAGCCGCCTCCATGCACTGCAGGAAGAAAAGTGCCCCACCCACTCAGACAGCCCCTGGGGAGCTATTTTCGACCACCCGGGAGTTCGGACATCGCGGGGGGCCTTCAGGGAATGACTCCAGTCCTTTGAACCCCACAACCCTCCCCCCTGCCCTGGCAGAAAAGGACTGTCGGGGAGACCACCCCCTTTTCCAGACAGGCGGGGGCACAGGCCTGGCTCTGTCTTCCTCCCTGGAAACAAAGCACTTCCTTTTCTCTGACAGCTTCACAGCTGCCCCCTGCTCTGAGCGCAGCCCTGCTCAAGCCTTGGGGACACCTCCCCCCCAACTCCTTGAGCACTGACCCAGACCTGAGGTGACCCGAGGTCCTCGCCCACACAGCAGGGCTGGGGCGGCCCCAGGCCCCGTCCACAGCCAGTTCCCCCCAGGCCCGGGGCTCCGAGGAAGGCGCACAGCCTGCATGCCACCCAGATCCTGTCAGGGGACAGAGCCGGGCCTTGGGCTCAAGGACAGGCCAGGCCAGGCCAGGCCAGGCCAACTGTCATCTGTGCTGTCTGGGAAGGCGGCCAGTCCACATGGCCCTGGGCTTCCGGGCACTGAGCAGGCACTGGCCACCCGGCCCAGCTGGCCCACATGCCCGCCTCTGGTTGGGGCCAGAGCACTGGCCCAGGAGGAGCAGGGGGGAGGCCTGAGTGTGTGTGATGGGTGACCCGGGCTGAGGTCTCAGGGCTGTGCTCACGATACACCACCTTTATTGCACTCTCAAGCTCTTGGGAAGGTGTCTGACTCGGCCCCAAGGCCCTGCTCTGCATGTGGAAGGCTAAAGCGACCCCAAGCAACTCCCCTGAGTGGCCCTGAGCACTGCCAGGTGTGTCCGCGACACTCTGAATAGTCTGTGCTGGAGTGTGCTTGGCCTGGGGAGGCCAGGACTGGTCCCTGTTCCCTCACAGCCCAGGGTCACTCCCCCACCCTACTCTGCCCCCAACTTCCCCAGCACCACTTGGTGTGATCCCTGAGCACCTACCCAGGTGTAGCTCAAATATATATATATATATATATATATATATATATATTGGGCTTTTTGCTTTGTGGGTCACACCCGACGATGCACAGGGGTTACTCCTGGCTCTGCACTCAGGAATTACTCCTGGCAGTGCTCAGGGGACCATATGGGATGCTGGGAATAGAACTTGGGTCGGCCATGTGCAAAGCAAACGCCCTACCCGCTGTGCTATCGCTCCAGCCCCTCAAGGTTTTTTTTTTTTTCCTTGCTTTTTGGGTCATACCTGGCTCTGCACAGGGGTCACTCCTGGCTCTGCACTCAGGAGTTAGTCCTGGCGGTGCTCAGGGGACCATATGGGATGCTGGGAATTGAACCCTGGTCGGCCGCTTGCAAGGCAAACGCCCTACCCGCTGTGCTATCGCTCCAGCCCCCAGCCCCTCAAGTTTTTAAATAAACAAATAAAATAAGCCCGCCCTCTCTCCCTGGACAGGGGCCCTTCACCTCCCTCGGGACCCTGGACTCCTTCATCCCCTCTGCCTCGGTTTCCTCCGTTCCTCACTGCCTCATGAGGCATGCATCTCTGTACATCCAGCTCCTGGTTGACGGCAGTTCGGGGAGGTAGGGGATGGGGGTAGGGGCAGTACTGAGACACGATGTCGGCAGATTTCCTGCCTTCAGCTTGCTCATGGCCTTGCTCCACCGTCCGGCATTGCCCAGGGGTAGGGACGGGAGGCGGGGGCTGCTGGCCTCTGCACCCCTGCTCCCCCACCCAACATCCTTCCTCGGGCTCCCTGTGGCTGACAGTGTCCCGCCAGCCCCTGGACAAGACAGCAGGGTGTGACCTCCAGAGAAGCCCCAGCACATGACCCTGGAGGATGTGGCATCACCTCCATTCCTCCCGGGGTAGAAGGGCACACCTGGGCCTATCGAAGCCAGATGTGGGGGCGGGGGGAGGAGGGACAGGAGGCAATAGCTGGAAGGACTCCTGCAGGACTCAGCTCAGAAAGGAAGAGATCAGCAGCGGGAGGGAGCACTGACCTTGTCCCCTTATCTGTCCCCTGCCCGGAGTTGGCATTTCAGCGGGCACAAAGAATCCCCCCCCCCCCAACACACGCATAAACTCCAAGAACTTCACCCTTGCAGTGGCTCCCCTGGGGAGAGCTGAGCCGACTGGGGGCTGGGGGTCTGGTGTTCTGCTGGAGTCGGGTGGTGTGTGTGTGTGGGGGGTCTGCCCCACTTCTCTTCACCACAGGAGCGCCCCCTCCCTGGTGCTCACCAGCCAGTCTGGGGACAGCAGTGCTCGGCTAGAGGGCCCACCGGGCAGCAGCATCCCGATGACCCCCGCAAGACAGGCAGACAAATGGGCTACAAGAGGTTCTGCTCCCGTGTAACCACTTGTTCACACACTCACACACACTATTAACCACACACACACACACACATTCAACACACACTCAACACTCACAGACTCACACATACTCAATGCATTCTCACACACACATTCACGCTCACACACACTCACCACGTACACATTTAACACGCATACTCCACACAGTCATACACACTTGCCACACACTCTCACACATTCAACACACTTAGCGCTCACGGACACATACTCAACTCATTCCCACACACACTCTTACCACACTCACATTCAACACACACTCAACACTCAAAGACACAGATACTCAATGCATTCTCACTCACATACATTCACACTCACACACACTCACCACACACCTCCAACATATACTCAATATTCACACGTACACACTCAACACAGTCACACTCACACACACTCGCCACACACACATTCAACACACATTCCCATACGCACTCAACACACAGTCACACACACACATTCACACATTCAACACACACTCCCAACATAATACATTCTCACACACATGCACTCAAATATGCTCAGTACTCACACAATACCACACACACACACATTCATACTCACACACAATTACACACACTTAGTATGCCCTCACACTCAACATACACATTCACACTCAACACATTCAGATATGCTCACACACTTAATACACTCACACACTCAGGTACACACCCAACACACCCTCACACTCACATTTAACGCATTCACACACACACATACACACACACACACACGCTCACACATGTGCACGGCAGATCTCTCTCTCTCCTCTCTGTGTGAGTCAAGCCCACAGCAGCTTCTCACCCTGCCGCAGAGCCTGTGGCCTTCCTACTCAGGACAAACAAGTCTGGGTCGCCCACAACTTCCTTGGCATGTGGTGGGCCCATGAGTCCAGGTGATCCCCTGGTGCCACCCACGAGACCACATGTGTTGTCCACTGCCCAGCTCCACGCTCAGGAGGCAGGACACTGTGCTGGCCAGAGACCTTCGTCCATGGGGGCTACCGGCTCCCCTGGAGGTTGGACCTTCCGAGTCGGCTATGGAACCTCCCATCGGTCCAGCCCACCTGGGCAGCACCTGCCAGCCGTGCACCAGCTGTTGTTGTGAGGAGGCTGAGGCACCGCCCTCGTCTCAGAAGGGAAAGGGCGGGTCCTCTGGGACGGGTGTGGCTTCCCAGAGCAGATGCAGGTGGAACAGTGGAACGTGGGCACGGCTCACCCTGTTTTCCTCTCACGGCAATGTGCATGCACAGCGAAGGAGCCACTGCTCCGAGCTCAAGGTGGGCGGGGGAGACCAGGGGTCCCCTCCAAGTGAAACCAGTCCTGCAGAGAGCCGGAGCACAGTGCTGGGGAGCCCCTCCCCGAGGCCTGTCCGGTCCTCCATCAGTGGTGGAGACAGACCCAGCGCCCCATCTCCCCAGGCTCCTGGCTCTTCCTCCAGGCTGAGACCTGCTTAGAGCACGACCCGCCTCCCTCGAACCCCCTCCTCCTCCTCCTCCTTCCCTCTTCAGCCCTTGGCCCTGATCGCTTGCTCCTACCTCCAGCCCTCACTGTGTCTGGACAGTTGTTCCCTAGCCTCTGTGACCCACCATGGCTCCGAAGTTGTCTTCTACAGGAAGCCTTCCCGGATTGCTAGTGTGAAGCCTATGCAGAGGCTAACTGATATTTTCTTTCTTTTCTTATTTTTTTTTCTTTCTTGGTTTTAGAGCCATACCTGGTACTCAGGGATGAATCTTGGCCCTGTGCTTGGGGATCAGCCTTGGAGGGATTTGTGGGACCATCTGGAGTGCTGGGGATTGAACCTGGGTCAACCATGTGTAAAACAAGCGTACTGCCCTTGTTATTATCCTTGGGCCCCTTGGTTTGGCACTTTCTTATTTGTTTACTTGTGCAAACGTCTTTATGCCTGGTGTGTGTGTGTGTGTGTGTGTGTGTGTGTGTGTGTGTGTGATCTGTCTGCTCCCAATAAAACCTTGAAGACAGATAAATTTGAGAGAAGCCTGGTGTTTCACAAGTATTAAATGGCTGAAAGCATCATACTTTTAATTGCTGAGAGCTGGTAAAGATAACTGGCTATCTGGGGGCTCCTGTCAAAGCTTCTGTTTTGAATACTCTGGGGGTGGGTCCCTAGGGTGACCCACAAGGGCCCCTGTGATTCACAAGGGAGCTTCCTGTTCACAGACCCAGGCACCTCGCGTCTTGGGAGGAAGGACAAAGCATTCCCTGGGTTCCTGAGGGAGCAAACAGGCTCCTCTGGGAAAAACCCTTCTTTGTTTCCCTTCCTACTTGCAGGGGGAAAGCTGGGAGAGGGGCTGGCAGCCCCCCCACCTCCATAATTGCTTTGGTCCCTTCTTCCTCTCCTGTCCTGAGTATTTGTCATTCTCTGCTTGTGGCAAATTGCTCCTCACCTTTGAAAACGGTTGCTAATCAACATGCCTGGAAGTTTTTTTTTGCAAGCAAGGGGTGTTGAGAGAGAAAACACTATTGATCCATGCCCCCCTCAACCCCCCTCAGACCCCCAGCTGCATCTGCTACTCTATGGAAGGCTGGGGGGGCGGTGTTTGCTTTTGGTTTTGTTTGGGGGCCACACCCAGTGGTGCTCAGGGCTTACTCCTGACTCTGTGCTCAGGAATCATTTCTGGTTAAGCTGGGAGGACCATCTGGGATGCTGGGAATGGAACCCAGGATGGCCACACGCAAGGCAAGTGTCCTGCCTGCTGTTCTATCACTCTGGTCCCAGGAAAGAATATTTTGGTGGAGTGGAAAGATACTACAGAAACTGAGTAACTTGTACACAGCCAGCCCCGGTTTGATCCCCGGCACCAAATACAGTTCCCTGAGCACTGCCAGGAGTGATCGTTGAGCACAGAGCCAGAGCAAACCCTGGGTACCACGGGGTGCGGATCCCTGAACAACACAGAACCAAAGGTCTGTGCCCCCTGATATGCAAGCAGCCATGTGCGGATTCCCCCGCATCCCGCCGCTGGATAGGCACAGGGGCCGGAAACAGATGGGGTCCCTGGAGGCTGGGTAGGCACTGCCGGTCTCCAAGACCCACTTCTGGGCAGAGAGTGCTGCCTCCGCTTCTACCCCGGGGTGCCTGCTCTGCGTGTCTGGGTGAGGCAGCAGGAGGAGAGGCCACAGTGCTTACCCAGTTCCTTTCTGGGCCTCAGGGCCCCCATCTGAAAGGATAACTGGTCTCTGACCTCTCCTCTCTGGGTGCTTGGACCCCGCATCCCTCCCCTTCCTGCCTTCCTGCTCCCAGAATCCCCAACTCTGCAAAGCAGAGTCAGGTGGCCCCTCCCACTAACATTGGCTTTCTGGCCCAGGTGGTCCAAAATTGACTCTGACCATGGGTGCTGCCTCGGCCTTGTCCCTGGACTCTCACTCTGCCCCTCCGCCTTTTTTTCATTTGGTTTGTTGGTAGGGCGGGGGGCACACCTGATGGTGCTCGGGGGACCATATAGGGTGGGTGCTAGGGATAGAACCCGGGTCAGCAGTGTGCAAAGCAAGTGCCCTACCCACTGTGCTATCTCTTCAGCCCTCCACGTATTATATTTTTTCCTTTTTGTGTGTCTTTGGATCATACCTGGCAATGCTCAGGGGTTACCCCTGGATCTGCACTCAGGAATTACTCCTGGCGGTGCTCGGGAGACCATATGGGATGCTGGGAATCGAACCCGGGTCAGCTGCGTGCAAGGCAAACACCCTACCGGCTGTGCTATCACTGCAGCCCCACCGCCACCTTTTTTTTCCCCGCACTACAGTGAAACAGAGGAAATGTCAGCTGCAGTTGTCCACAAGCCAGGAGAGCCAAGCATCCCCCCAACCCATTCCCCCCGATCCATTAGTGCCCCCAGCTGGGTCCAGGTTGGATGTAGTGGCCTCTGGTGGCTGAGGCTACAGGTGGGCCCAACTGCTGTCAGCGCCTCCTTCCTCACCCCCTGGGGAGCTGTCAGACTTCCCGACTCTGCTCACTGTCCAGGGCCCCGGCCCTGCCACCTGAGGTTGGTCCCAGCGTCTGTGCCAGGAGGCAGAGTCAGCAGGGCAGAGCCACAAGCAGGCCAGCCCAGGCTCAGCTCCAGAGTACCGGGTCCAAGGAGGGCCACTGGGAGAAGCCACACGCGCAGAGCAGCGCCAGTCCAGGAGAGGGCCCGCCTGCCTCTGTCCCAGAGCTCCGAAACTCATTAAATGCATCACCCCCTGAACAGGACAAAAACTCACTCACTGTCACCCTGCAGATGTCTCACCAGCTATACCTCAGACGAGGACCACCACTCACTGGAACATTCCAGAGAGCCCAGGTACAGAGTCACCCACTTTCGGAGACGCTGATGGTAGACTCCAACCTGCTTTTTTTTTTTTTTTTTTTTTTTTGCTTTTTGGGTCACACCCGGCAATGCTCAGGGATTACTCCTGGCTCTGCACTCAGGAATCACTCCTGGCGGTGCTCAGGGGACCAGATGGGATGCTGGGAATCGAACTCGGGTAGGCCGTGTGCAAGGCAAACTCCCTACCCTCTGTATTATCGCTCCAGCCCCGAACTCCAACCTCTTAATCCTCTCCTCGGCCCCCATACCACCAGCCCCCCAAGCCTCCTTCCAGTGCTCCCCACCCCTACTCCAGTCTCAGGGAGACTTGGACTGTCCACACTGGTCTCGGGCAGAGCCTCAGGGACAGACCCCCGCCAGGAGTGGGTTTCCAGTCAGAGCAGGCAAAGCAGTGGGGTGCCGGCCCCCCTCCTGTACTCTATCCCTCCAACCCCCAGCCCCCACCACTGAGAGGCCTTGGCCGAGCCGCAGGCTGGCAACCGCTCCTGGCTCACAGAGGCCCTTGGAAGCCCAGCTCTGCTCCCTGCACCCCTTCTGGGCTTGGCCGAGTCAGAGCTGTTGGCTGGGAGCCTTTTCCTCTCTTCAACTTCTCTCCCTCCTTTCTCATTGCAGCGTGGGGGAAAAATTCTTTGGGATTTTGTTGGGGGGTGGAATATCCAACGATGCTTGGGGCTTGCTTATTCCTGGCAGGCTTAGGGGACCCTCTGCAGTGCTGAGGATTGAACCCATGTCAGCAGCATGCAAGGAAAGGGTCCTGCTGCTATAGTATCTCTCAGGACCCCCAAAATAAATCTTTGGACAAGATGCGGGGTGAGGGTCTTTTGCTTCTTTAGTATCTTCGAGAAACAATGGTGCCCGCAGCATCGCACCCTAGGACTTGGATTCCCTTGGCCCTTGGCGGTAGGAATACCCAGATGATCTCAGTGCTAGCCCCAAGAAGCCACGAAACTGGTGGGGGAGGGGGATTGTGAGGGGGGTGATCCTCCCCACCTCCAGCAAAGGAGAAGGCCTCTCGGTTAAGGATCCAGCGGCCCCCGATTCTGCTCAAGAAGATCCAGACAAGTTTCAAATTGGTCCTTCCAGACCTCGGCAGCACAAAGTAAGAGAAGCCCAGCCCCCCACAAATGGCGTCGTCATCCTTACCTGCTCTCTTTTCTCAGGGGTGTGCTCAGCACCTATGGGCTGAGGGGGCACAGCACGAGCTGCCTGCCAGCCTAGTTCCCACTGGATGACTCTTCTCCCTCCCCCTTTTAAAATCAATTTCTTTGGGGGAGCGGGTGGGGGGGGGGGCCTAGATCAAACCCAGGGCCTCAGCGTTCAAGGCACATAGCTCTACCACTGGCTATGTCTCTACCTCCTAGTGAGCCTCCTAGTGAGGCTTGGGGGTGAAGGCAGGAGAAATGGAAATGGAGGGGAGGGAAAGGGCACCAACTAACCGTGCTGATTTTATTCATGTGTTTGTTTGGGGCCATACCGCTCAGTGTTCAGGACTTACTCCTGGCTTTGTATGCAGGGGTCACTCATGGTGGGCCTCACGGGACTGACTGTATGGGGTGTCAGGGATTGAATCCTGGTCAGCCATGTGCAAGGCAAGCACCCTGCTCCACCCCCTAATTGATCCCTTTAAATCCAGCCCAAAGGGGCATCCAGTCCCAGGATGGCTGCGGGGGGAGGGGAGGGACATCATTAAGAGAGGAAAAGATGTGCCCAGCCAGGAAACTCCCTGTTTCCACATCTGTGCCTGGAGGGAGGGCGGCCTCTCAGCCCTGTCACCTGTGCCTGAGCTGACAGCAGGTCAGCAGGATTCCCACCCACACACACCTGGCCATGGTCGGAGAACTAAGAAAACAGGGCGCCCCTGGCCCGGGGTCTTGAGACATAGATCTCAAGAAGCTGATGAGAGAGAGAACATAAGTTTTGAGGATGTAAACATAGAAATCTGCATGATTGAGATGGTGGGGGGGGGGGGGGTTGGGGGAAGGGTGCAAAAGTACATGCTTAAAGCTGTTAATAAATAGCTCTCGGGGGCCAGAGAGATAGTACAATGAGCAGGGAGCATGCCTTGCACAGGGCCAACATGGTATCATCTCCACACCCCATAGGGTCCCTCAAACCCTGCCAGGAGTGATCCCTGAGCAAAGAGCCAGGAATAAGCCTTGAGCACCACCGGGTTTGGCCCCAAACGAAAGCAAAACAACCCTCTTCGGCAGCAACAATAGGATTCACAGGATCTACTGTGGAGTCAAGAAACAGTTCCAGCCTCCTCCCGCCGTGACCCCACAGGGTTTATTGCTTCCTCATTGATTCGGGGGTGGGGGGGTGGGGGCAGGGGAGAAGATGGTCATGGAGGCGCCAGGACAGGCGGCAGGCATGGCTCCTTGAAGGACACCTTGGAGGCAGGTTCTCTGGGGTTCTGAGCAATAATTGTGATCAGACTGAGAAGCCACGAGGGCCCGAGTACCAGTGGGTGCAGTCATCCCACCTAAGCTGCAGGGTGGACCCCAGGTCAGCAGGCAGCACCATGATAGCCGAGTGGCAGTTCCAGGATGCAGCAGAATCTTCTCTGTCACACGGGCGGGGCCAGCTTTGAGGACCGGAGGCTCCCGGTATCAGCTTCCGATTTTGCCTAAACAGGTCTAAACCCCAATCGCACCAGCCACTGCGCACCCAGGATCATACTGGGTGGGGCTCTCCCTCGGGAGGCAAGCGAGAGGGAAATTCCAGCAGCCTGTGTTGCAACTCAAGCCCAGTGTCCATCCCAGCAGAATACGGCAGCAAGCCGAGCTCCGGGACCTGAGAATCACCAAGAAGAAATCAGCCGGAGGGACAGTGCAGAGGGGACAGCACTTGCCTAGCACGTGGTCCAGCCCAGTTTGAACTCCTGTGCCACACCAAGTCCCCTGAGCCCCACCTGGAGTGATCTCTGAGCACAGAACCAGAAATAAGCCCTGAGCACTGCCCAGGGTGGCCCAAAAAGAAAAAAAAAATTACTAGTGGAAGTGGCCTGGCCAATCCCTCAGCAAGTTGACACCCTGCAGCCTCCAGGAAGACGGCACCCCCACCCTCTTCCACCCTGAAGAACGAGAGGCCAGGCCTAGCACCCTAGAGTCCCCATGACTAGACCAGGCCACCAAGGCAGAGGGGCAGGGCAGAGCCCAGAGGACAGTGAGCCAGGGCTGCCCCCAGCATTGTCCACCAAAATGGCAGCAAAGGGCCAAGCAGGAGAGACAGGAGGGTGGTCTGGGAGAGGCCAGGCCCAGTTGCTTAGAGCCCCCCCCCACCCACCCAACCACCCAAGGCCAGGACTGGCCCCGTGGGGAGCAACGCCCCTGAGTGAGGAAGGCCAAACTCTCAACGGTCTCCACAGCCTCTACTGCTGTGCAAAGAAGAGGGACGCAGAGCACCGGAGAGACGTAAATAGCTCTGACTCCCGCTCCTCGGGTTCCGTTTTTCCATAAACTTTGCCTAAGTTCATAGTGGAAAAAAAATAAACACAGACAAATGACACTTCACAGTCATTTCTGGGTGGCAAGTTCTGGACTCAACATTCCTCTGTGTGGGGTGGACTTCCCACGTCAGCCCCGACCCGGCCCTGGGGAGAGGGGGGCGGATGCGGGAGCTGCTCAAGGAGACCGTGAGGAAGCCGCATCCCCACCAGCCCGGCCGCCTGCCGGCCCCGCGGGGCCCATCCTGCTGGCACAGGAAGCCTGGAGCTCTCGGGCAGGAGGAGGTCTGCCAAAGTAAATTCTCCTCCGTTCCGTGGGTAGCGGGAGCGAGAGGATGTCTGGCGGAAAGAACACAAGCTGGGGAGTCAAAATATTTGAGACGGCTCCAAGCCCCGACTTGTCATTTGTGCAAATGGTAAGCGACATCCCCGCCCGGGGGCCCCTGCCCTACCAACTGCAGGCGGAGGGAGCCGGCAGAACAAATACTACCCCCCCCCCCCCAAGGTGGCAGCTTGAAACAACAAACACTCTGGACCCGAGTTTTCTGGGACTCAGGGAGCTGAATGCTACCTTGGCAGTTGGTTCCAGCTGCAGGTGGGCCCTGAAACCGATGCGGAGATGGCAATGGAGCTGGGAGAAGATGGGAGGGAGTTCCACGAGGGGAGGGAGAGGCTATCTCCAGAGCCAGCACAGCTGGAAGCCCCTTCCCAAGCGCTCTGTCATTGCTCCAAGGACCCAACTCCTCTTAACACAGCCTCACCATCAACAACTCACAGTAGAGCCACCGGCATCCCCCCACAGCAAGTGATTTAAGAGAGAGGGACAGAGAGAGAGAGAGAGAGAGAGAGAGAGAGAGAGAGAGAGAGAGATGGAGAACCTAGGACACAAGTAACAATCTGTTTTATAACCTTATCTTGGGGGCCAAAGACATAGTACAAAGGCTAAGGTAGGTGCCTTGCATGCAGCTGTGACCGTGGCACTGGTTAGAATCCAGACGTTATAGATGGTTCCCCGAGCATTGCCCCGAATGACCCCTGAGCACAGAGCCGAGGGTGGTCTCTGAGCAACTCCTGGGCATGGCTCCCCCAATAAATAGATACATAAATAACCCCCTGGTCTTGAAAGCACCATACCCATTGGTTGTGCCATAGTCTATTCTATCGGGCTAAATTCAGTTCACACTCAAGATGAGGATGGCTAAGTTCTGTTTCCTTTCTTTGGGGGGAGTGTTGGGGGGGATGGTTGGGGTCTATATCCAGTGGTGCTCAGGGCTAACTCCTGGATCTGTGCTCAGGGATCATTCTTGAGAGGGCTTGGGGGACCAAATGTGGTGAAAATGAAAAGACACAGAAACCCCATTGAAATGAAGCACCCTTGTTGATATCAGTGGGTATCCCCACTGAAAGGAAGTTGGGATTTCCTGGCATGCGGCTGTGAAAATTGAGTGAGATCATCCAGGAAGGCCCTAAGAAAAACTATGAGCACATCATCAGTACTGTACGTAGTTAGCATTTGATATTGTTATTAACATTAGAATTATAAAAGACAAGCACCTGTATCCATGAACTAACTAACTAAATAAATAGCATGGGATCAGTCCACGCGTGAGACCTTTGATGTGGGAGTATTAATAAACTACAAGACCCAAAATGCCTTGCTTCACTCTCACTGGAAGTAATGTTGCTTCCTGGACCACGGGGAAGGAAGTGGGAGCCGCCTTTCTTGCACAATGTGGACCCTCTAATGGCTTTTCAAGGAGGTCCAGGCTCTGGGCCTGGAAGTTCACTTATATATCTCACTATGAGACCATACTTTCCTGTGGCCTTTTTATTTGATTGCAAATAAACCCACTTTATGGGTGAAATGGGAGGTCAACAAGGTCGTCCTTTCTTGAGGGGCCAAGAAAGGAAGGGAACCCAAAATAACTCAGAACTCCAAAGTTGCGGGCCAGAGTCATAGGATGGTGGGGAGGGCATTTGCCTTGCATGCGCTGACCTGGGTTCAATCCCCAGCATCCCACATGGTCCCCTGAGCACTGCTAGGAGTAATTCCTGAATATTGAGCCAGGAGTAGCCCCTGAGCATCACTTGGTGTGACCCCAAAAAGATCAAAAAAGCAAAAAAAAAGAGCTCAAAGTTCTCCTAAGAGGACTTTTGGAGTGTGAGGTCAGCACTTGGGCTGGACTGGCCTGTTCTGTCCTACCAGCTCCCTCTCAGACTCATTTCCCTGTCTACACAATAGACATGCTAAGAGATTTCCTGGCATGCAGCTGTGAAAATTAAATGAGAGCATTCATGAAGGATCTAAGAACAATGATGAGCACATAATCAGTACTCATACGTAATTACATTCTGATATTATTGTTGTTAGAATTATGAAAGACAACCCAGTAAATCTGTGAACCAGATACATAAATATGGGAAACCCCTATTTGCCATGACAGAGGATGTTCCAACCATTCCTGAGTCCTTTGAGGGCCTGTGAGCTCACCACCTCCCCTGACCTGACTCCCATCCTTGGACCCCAGTCCTGAACCACCAGATGGAGACTTGTATTAGATCCGGGTAGCTCCTTCACCTCCCTTCCTTTTGCATTCTATCAGCAGTCATTTTGAACGTCAGATATTCCCCCAACCCTACCAGAGGAGGGATGGGATTACTCTCTCCTCTCCTAATACGGGAAAGACTCTTTGGCAATCCCCGAGGTACTTTCCTTTCCTCACTAGCATCTTTTTTCATTTTTGATCCCAATCATGAGTAAAAAATTGGGTTCTAAAACTCTTTGGGCTGGGCCTGTAAGGTGCTTTTCTTGCATGTGACTGACCCTGGTCCTGAGCACAAAACCAGGAGTTAGGGCTTGAGCATTGCTGGGTGTGTGGCCCCCAAAACAAAATAAAATAATGTAAATAAAAATAATTTGTGCTGAGGTAAGAGAGACATCTAGCCATCAAGTCATCTAAATTAGTTCGGTTATGTGTGTGTGTGTGTATTTGAAAGACACATGCATGTAAATAGATAAGAGGGACACATGGGTTATTATGTACACCCGTGGCAGAGGGGGAAGGCCTGTCTGTACAGGTGGGGCATGGAATGGACATATGAATGATCAGGACCTTCTTTGTGCTTTTGGCCCAGGGTATAATGTGCCCCACCTGCACCGCTGTGCTAAGTTCAGGAACACATTCCTTTTCATGCCAACTCTCCAACGTGTCTCTGGGAGCTGTTTCTGCTGGCCAGGATATAAGATTTCTCTCACAGAGGCCCCCGGAGACTCATTCCACCGGTGAACAGTAGAGCATAAACCCGAGAAATGAAATCACACGCAGCATCCCAGAGGCGTATGTGGGAGGGTGTGGAAAGCCCCAGAAAAAGCGACAAAAGCTTCGAGTTCTGCCACCCACATCTCTGGGGAGGAGAAGAGAGTTGGCTGGGCTCTCCCTGCACCCCATAGCCCCAGCTGGAATACAGAAAAAAAAAGGAAAAAGAAATTCACTGGCGGGAGCAAGCCGCTCCTACTCTGGGTCATCTGAATGAGAGGTGAAGATCAGAAAAAGGCATCTTTGTGTTTTTATT
Source organism: Sorex fumeus (assembly GCF_029834395.1). NCBI lineage: Eukaryota > Metazoa > Chordata > Mammalia > Eulipotyphla > Soricidae > Sorex > Sorex fumeus. The sequence goes on from NW_026606101.1 coordinate 61,187,885, forward strand.
AGGTATTTTAGCCAACGCCGTGAGGACATTCAGGTTCTATTTCCCTGTTTTGTACACACACATAAGTCGGCACTAAGAGGATTACTCTTCCCGGGGCCCGCAGCCTCCTGAGGGGCCCCGTCAAAGGAGGCCCTTGTCCAACAGCGTCCGCTGGAATTCCTCTGTCTTTCTTCCCGGCCTCGCTGTGAGGACTTTGCGCCGGGTCCACCCACGTCACAGACTTCAGCTCCATTCTCCTCCCGCCGGCTTCTTCACAGAGCTGCAGAGGGCCATTAGCACTGGGTTCAGCAGCATCCTAAAGGGAAGGGGCCACCTCCTCAAAACCCCTCGACACCCCCATAGAAAAATGTAGCCTTTTCGCCCGGGCCTGGGTGAATGGCTTTTCGAGGGTTTTCATTAGGGCCCGGGTCTGCTGGTGCAGAAAGCCTCACAGATGTTGACATTTTTTTCATCCCTGGGTTAAGATGTCTTCCATAAGCTTTTATTCCTCATTTGTTACTTCTTTATTATCCAGGAGGCTTGGCCGCCTCCCTCTTCTTGGTTCTCTGAAGAGAGCAGCGGTAGCTGAGCCCGTCATTATCTCGGCCCTTTTCTCTCGCCTGCTGAGGCAGCCGGGCCTCGGGTTCCATTGTGGGAAACAGCAGGTAGCTGAGGCGGGCCGGGTCACTGGGCAGACCCTTTTGTGCCGTGGCCTCCTCCTCCCCACAGCTTGCTTCTGCGGATGTGAAAGGTCAGGCCATGCCAAGCCTCCATACCTGAGCTTTTGTTGGGGGTTGGAGGCCAGTGACGCCAGAAGTGATTTCTTGGAAAGCAGAGTCGCCCTTCCCCCTGGTGACTAAGCACAGCGGGACCATCCCCCTAGGGACAGGTTGGTGGGGGGTAAGGAGAGGATTTGTGTGAAAAACAACTGGATCCCAAAATGCCCTGAGGTGTGTGTGTGTGGGGGGGTCTCCTCAGAAGTAAATTGGCCCAACAGAAGCCTGATGTCTCTGAGCTGCTGAGGGAAATGGCTTGTGATGAGTATGTGGCATGTAGGGTTGGTTTTGACTCCCCTTTGTCTCTAATTCCGGAAGCCTGGAATCATCTATCTGCAGCCTCTGCCACCTCATCCACCCAACATGGCACCAACACACTCTCCTCAGCCCCCATCTCACACTGGCTCTCCCAAAGACCCAGCTAGATGGCGTAAAAACTGTTTTCACAAACTGTCCAGTTTCCTAGGACAACTCGCCTAGGAGTGTCTGTGCAGACCCTGATTTGAGGAAAAACCAGGTTCGCAGGATGCAGATGAGTTTTTCTGATAGGAATGCCAACACCACTCAAAAGCCTTGAAGCAACCCAAAGTGAGGGGAATGTCTCAGGACAAGAGGCAACTGACCAGAGTCACCTCTCTGATCACTCATTACTAGCTTCAGAAGAGCCAATGACGTTAGCCAAGACCACCTCTGTGCTTTCCAGTCCTCGCCCTCAGTGTGGGGCCCTTTCTGGACACTCCCAATTGTAACAGTCACCCGCAGGAGTAGACTCCTGCACCCGCCACAAAGATTGCAAAGCTGAGGCTGCCTCCCCGGCTCTAGAGTTCTCTGTAGAAGAGGGGCCTGAGCTCATTCTTGGCATCACAGCGCAAACGTGGGAATGAAGACCTCATGAGCATACCCAGAGGATGCCAAGGGAGCAGGCAGGGGCCAGTGGCAGAGTGTGTCTGTGTGAACCATACACACACTGGGGATCCCCATCCCCACCCCAAAATAATGAAGTTGACTCGATTGTTTCATGAGGCAGTGAGCAGATGGTCATTGATCTAAGAGGGGCTTCTCTGTGTCAGGCCCCGTCAGTTCTTTCTCATCCGGAAGTGCCTGCACTCTGCATTAACCACAAAATAGGTGGTCTGGGGTTAGAGAGATAGTAAAGCAAAGCAGGTAGGGTACCTGCCTGGCAATGGGTTAGCCAACCCAGTTCAATCCCCGGTACCACAGATGGTCCCCTGAGCCCTACCATGAGTGACCAACTGAGCACAATAATATATGTATATAATTTCTCTTTATTCAGTGACAGTACAGTAGGTAAGGCAGTCAATCCTGGTTCAATTCACTGCTGCCTGAGCCCCAAGCGTCACAAAACAGCAACCAACAAATACTTATCAGAAAGTATGAAGGGAGAAGAGACTAGATTTTTGGTTTTGCACTGTTAGCCCTCAACCCAGAGCACACATGAGGCAGATGCTCAGCCACTGCCACATCGGTAGCCCGAGAACAAAACTTTCAAGTGCTAATGTTGAAAAAAAAAAATCTGCAGAGCCAGAAGTCTTTTTGTTTTGTTTTGTTTTGTTTTGTTTTGTTTTGTTTTAGGGCCACATCCAGCGGGTGCTCAGGGCTTACTCCTGGCTCTGCACTGACTTGGGGGACCATACGTCATACGTGGTGCCAGAGTCAGCCACGTGCAAGGCAAGAGCCCGACCCGCTGTCCCATAGCTCCTGACCACAGGAGTCAGAATTCTTAACCTGCTAAAACTATTCTACAAGAATCAAAGGAAAATAAAGTTTTATATAAACGAAGAATGAGCAGATTTGACACCACTATTCCTACATTTCAAGAAATGCTGAAGTTTTCCAAAAGTAAAGGGAAATGACACCAAATGGAAGCTTGGATCCTCAGAAAGGAAAGAATATTAAGTATGTAAAATTATTTGGAAAAAAATTTCACTTTTCTCCTCATTTCTTTAAAGTGTATATGACTGTTTGGGGGTGGGGGTGAGGTGAGGCTATATATATGATGTGGTGCTGAGGAACTCTTCCTGAGTGACCCTGGGCAGTGCTCTGGGGACCATGTGTGGTGCTAGGAATCAAACCTTGCCTGCTGAACTTTCTCTCCAGTCTACATTGTAGAAATGACCGTTTCAAACAAAAAATAGATTGCTGCCTTATGTGGTCTGAAACATGTAGATACGATAAGTATGATGACTTCGGCAGGACTCAGGGACCATGTGGTCTCAGGAATCAATCCCAGGCCTCCCAAATGCAAAGCATGTAGTCAGCCTACTGAACTCTCCCCAGTCCTGGTTTAAGTTTTTTTAATTGATGTAATTCTTTGCTAATAGAATGAAAGAGGGAAGCATAATTATGCCAGTAAATAAAGAAAAGGCACTGGATGGCATTTGATATCCATTCATGATCAAGAAACTTTTCCAAAAAAACAGGAACAGAGGTAAACCTTCTCAAGCTTGATAAATATTTTTTAAAACTAAAACTAACACACTGAATGATAAAAAACTGCATACTCATACCATAGGGTCCTCCAAGTACAACCGGGAGTAATTCCTGAGTACAGAGTCAGAAGTAACCCCTGAGTATCACAGGGTGTGATCCCAAAAAAACAAACCAAAATAAGTCTCACATCTACAGTATATAAAGAATAGTGTGTGTGTGTGTATAACGTAGTATATACTTACATATAAAATAAAGATTATATTGAATATAGCACCGTAGCAGCACTGTCCTCCCGTTGTTCATCGATTTGCTCTAGCAGGCCCAGTAACGTCTCCATTGTGAAACTTGCTGTTACTGTGTTTGGGATATCGAATACGTCACAGGTAGCTTGCCAGGCTTTACCGTGAGGGTGAGATACTCTCAGTAGCTTGCCAGACTCTCCAAGAGGGCAGAGGAATCAAACTCAGGTCGGCCGGGTCGGCCGCACGCAAGGCAATTGCCCTACTGACTGCTCTATCCCTCCAGCCCCTTTGTTGATATAAGCCAGCAAAATAAACTACAACAAAGTTGTTGAAACCTAAGGTGGTCAAATGTCACCATGTTTTGGCCAAGGCAAATTCTGAGGCAGGATCTAGTATCCTCTTATCAGACATGGGGATAGGCTGCCTTAGTGACACACTTCTTTGTTTCTGATATCAAACAGTTAATCATATGATCTTGCATTTCCCTGCCTCCTCTCTTTTGATAATCCTATTTATTTTGTTATCTGCAAAGATCTGACTGCAAAATGGTCTGGTAATGCAAACTGCCATTCACTGGCTATCTTTCCCTGTGCTCTAGCTTATACTCAGGCCACTGGTGTTACAGAGCTCAAGAAGACGTTCCTTATTTAAACTACCTAGCTGGAGGCTCTTCCAATGTCTCAATAAACAACCCAAAGGAGAATATTTGGGTATCTATGTAGAATTTCCCTTATTTCCTGGTGCCATCAATAACCTATGAAAAAGGATGGCATATATATGTATATATATTGAATATATATCTCAAAATTCTCAGTAAAACAGGATTTAGCAATCCAATTAAGAGATGGGCAAAAGACATGATGATACTGTTCAGTGATGGGGTTTACAAATAGCTAGTAAACAAGCAAAATGAGGCTAACCATAACAAACTGCAAAGGACAGCAAATTTAAACAAAAAATGAGCTATCACAACAATTCTATTGAAAAAAACCTAAATTGAAAAAAATTGAAGTAGTCATCAAGGCAAATGCTGCCAAGGATTCAGAGAACCTGAATCTTTCATCTATTACTGAAGAGAACATAAAAGGCTTCCACTGCAGTAATAAAATAACATGACACTTTCTTTAAAAAATTACATATACATTTACCATACCTCTCAGGACTTGCACCTCTAGGTTTTCATCCTAGAGAACTTAAACTGAATCTCAGCATTTTTTAAATCAAAGCAGGTGGAGCTGGAGTGATAGCACAACAAGTAGGGCGTTTGCCTTGTGCATGGTCGACCGACCAGGGTTCGATTCACAGCATTCTATATGGTCTCCCAAGCACCACCAGGAGTAATTCCTGAGTGCAGAGCCAGGAGGAACCCCTGTGCATCGCTGGGTGTGACCCAAAAAGCATAAATAAATAAATAAATAAAATAAAATAAGTGCATGCGTTTCTAAGTCACGTTGCTTGTAGCATCCAAAATGCCCAAAGTAAGTGAATCAACAGAGGGATGTTAGTGCCATAGAGCATGGCAGAAACAAAGATGAACTACGGATGCACACACAGTTTGGGAGCTTCTGGGGCAAGATCCTGTGTAGGGGGGAAAGAATTTCAGCGGTCATATGATTCATACGATGCATGATTTCACTGACAGAACACGTTTCACTTGGGACTTTTTTTCTTTTTTGCTTTTTGGGTCACACCCAGCAATGCATAGGGGTTACTCCTGGCTCACACACCCAGGAATTGCTCCTGGTGGTGCTTGGGGGATGCTGGGATTGAACCTGGATCGGCTGTGTGCAAGGCAAACGCCCTACCCGCTGTGCTATTGCTCCAGCCCCTAACATGTTTTAAATGATGAGATTATAGTGCTAGGGAAATGATGAATGGCAATCAGAGGTGAGGGATGGTGGGTGAGGGGATGGGCGTGACTATAAAGAGCCAGCACAATGCCAGTCTTAGGGGTGCTAGAACAGCTCCCTATCTTGATCCTGATAGTGCTCACAGAAATACACACGATAAAGTGGCAAAGTACCATATCTATACATTATACCAATGCCAAGTGCCTGGCTTTAAAATTGTCCTTATAGCCAAGAGGGAAACTAGATGTTGGGTGCCTGAACTCTCCCTGTAGGACATGTGTAACTTCCTGTAACTCTGTAATTATTATTTCAAAATAAACAATGGTTTGTTTGTTTGTTTGTTTGTTTTGTCTTATGGGCCTGCAATGCTCAGGGCTTACTCCTGGCTCTGTGCTCAGTGATCACTCCTGGCAGTGCTCATATGCTTTGCTGGGGATGGATTGGATTCCACTACATGTAAGGCAAATGTGCCAACCTTTGTACTATACATCTGGCCCAAAAAATATTCTTTTTTTCTTTCTATGCACAGTAATGAGCTGGAGCGATAGCACAGCAGGTAGGGCGTTTGCCTTGTACACAGCCAACCTGGCCAAACCGAGTTTGATTCCTCCGCCCCGCTCGGAGAGCCTGGCAAGCTTTCTCACCTGCACAGCAGAGCCTGGAAAGCTCCCCGTGATGTATTCGACATGCCAAATACAGTAACAACAAGTCTCACAATGGAGACGTTACTGGGCCCGCCCGAGCAAATCAATGAACACCAGGAGGACAGTGCAGTGCTACAGTACAGTGCAGTGCACAGTAATCAACGATGGGGAAATAAAAATTTACAAATATATTTATAAAAAATAAAATATATAGAAGTAGGCAGAGTGATAGCACAGCAAGGAAAGTGCTTGCTTTGTAAGTGGACAACCCAGGTTGAACCCATGGCACCATAGATGGTCCCTTGATCCCACTAGGATTGATCTTTGAGTATAGAGCTAAGAGTAAGACTTGAGCACTGCCCATGTGCTCTCCTACCCCCTGCCCACAACACCCCAAAATAGAAGTAGGGCTGGAGAGATAGTACAGGGCAAAAGCACTTTCCTTGCATGCAGCTTACTCGGGTTCAGTCTCTAGCGTCACATGATCCACTGAGCTCTGCCTTGCATGTAGCTAGTTCAGCCGTGACCCTGATTCAGTGCCCAGCACTGCGAATGCACCCCCACCAAGATCCACGAGGAGTGATCCCTGAGTGCAGAGCCGCGGAGAGGAAGCCCTGAGTACCACCAGGTGTGACCCCCAACCAAAAGCAAAACAAAGAAAGGAGTCATCATTAAACCACATTTAAACAGCCACACACAATAGAAGTGACCCTCGGATTTTCAAATCTGGTGCGCACCTCCCAAATGTTAAAACCAGCGCTTACCATGAGGTTTCTCCAATACAAAGCGGATCATATAGACCCCAGTCCCATCCGGGAAGGCCCAGCGGGCTTGGGGAGAAACTTCCCCTGAACTTTAAAGCTACTTGCCTGCCTTCAAGGACATCCCCAGAAATCACCTTTTCTGTTCGTTTTTGTTTTGACACACTCTCCAGTGCTCAGACTATTTCTGGTTCTGTTCTCGGGGGCCACTCCTGGCAGTGCTCGGGGGACCATATCTGGTGCTGGGAATCAAACAGAGCCTGGCTGCATGCAAGTGCCCTAGCCTCTGCATCCCATCCACAAATCATCTTTTTTTATGAAAGAAACCTCTCTGAGGGCAGAGTCGGCATGTAGAGGTCAGGGTTAGCCCCATAAAGTCAGCCTCCCCTTTTCCCTGTGAGATCCCCTCTCGCCTCTCAACACCCAAGTCTCTCTGCTGCTCCTCAGTGGAGTCTGTCCCCGTCTCCCACTTACTGAGGCATTGAATCCCTGGGAAATTCTGGGAAATTCTCCAGAACAATATCATTAAAATCCACCTGTTCTCCTACTAATAGCACTAGTAGGAGATATTCTTTGTTAGAGAACCCAGAGGGGTGGAGGAATGCTCCCTTGCAACGCAACAAAGACACAACTGAGGATGTGTTGAGTTTGAATCCATATGACAACAAAGATTTCATCTTTTCCCTCCCCTAGGCCCTTCACATTTCCCGACACAGGCAGATTCCCACCACACACACACAGATGATGGAGTAGTTGACATGTCTGGGACCGGGGCTCCAACAGGAACTGAGCACAGAGTCTGCTCCCTGAAGATCCCAAAGTAAAGGAGGAGAGTGTGGGTGTGTGAAATATTAGTGTGGGGTCTGTGTGTGGAATGTGTGTGAGTGTGGTATGTGTCTGGGTGTGGTGGGGTTGTAAAATGTGTGTGTGTGATGTGCATTGGTGAGGCAGGTGGAGTGTGTGTGGGGGTATATTTGGGGTGTGTGTGAGAGAGATAGAGAATTATGTATGCGTGAGTATGGCGTTTGGTGTGTGCAGTGTGGTGTGCTGTGTGTGTGTGGTATGAGGGTATGTGTGTGGGTGTGTGAGGAGTAGTGTGTGGGTGGGTATATGAGGTAGGTTGAGTGTGTGCTTACGTGTCTGGGTGTGTTATACATGTGACTGTGTGTGTGTGTGTGTGTGAATATGTGCTCAGAGTGAACATTAATACAAAACAGACCATGATGGAACAAAGAGTAAGATGAAGTGTCACAGTGAGGCAGCTGGTGCCAGCTGGCACAGAGGTTGAAGCCTGACCTCACTGGGAAGAAGGCCCTGGCAGGGTTTTGAAGGATGAGACCTTCCGGAAGCAGAGAAGATGGAAAATATCAGGGCCAACCCCGGGCCAAGACCTCTTGGGATGCTGCATAGAATTGAGGGAAGGAAGGGAGGGCAGAAGTGAGGAAGGAAGGAAGGGAGGAAGGAAGGAAGGAAGGAAGGAAGGAAGGAAGGAGGGAGGGAGGGAGGGAGGGAGGGAGGGAAGGAGGGAGGGAGGGAGGGAAGGAGGGAGGGCGGGCGGGCTTGCCACTCTGTCTCAGCTGTCTGCTGCATGACGGCCTCTGTGTTTAGCCACCAGCACCCCAGCTTTGCCTGCACTCACAGAGCACGCCCTCGGAAGATCAGGGTGCCCTATACCTGTCCATTCAGAGACAAAACCCCAGTGGAATCGTCTTGTGAGCCAGATTATCTATGACATTTGATCTATAGTCAGGTTCCCGAGGCCACACAATTTCCCTGGAGTGTGCAGTCAGCCCCAGTTAAGGAGCAGCAGTCCATCAGCGTGTGCGTGTGTGTAGCACAGTGTAACCCTATCTGGCACCTCACACGTGATTCACACTTTCTCCCTTGTTCAAGTCAGAGAGGCAGAGAAAATGTTCCCCTTGTATAGAGCAGCAGCCCCTGTTTCCTGTCCCTGTCCCAGAGAGGCTGCAGAACACAAACAGGCCGAGAGGGGAGGGCTGATTGATGATCAACCGCATTTCCCTCCTACTTTCCAGCCTCTACGCCTTTCATCAAAATGTCAAAGGGTCCTATTCCCTGTAGACTTGATAAAAATTGATTGTGATCGCATCACCAAGCCCTGCCGAATGCTAAAACTTACACCCCCCAGCCTTTCCTCCTGGCGACCATGACATTCTCCCACAATGTTGGGACAGAACCTCTTCCATCAGCGTTCATAACCAGTTCCTCCCCTCCCTTCCCTCTTGGGGATGTCAACTCACAGACTACCAGATGCTAAGAGGAATGGAGAGGCCCTAGAAATGTTGCTTTAAAGGTTTTTCATAAGCTGATATTAAATTAGTAGCAAGTAAGGGTAGGGCATTTGCCTTGCACGTGGCCAACCTGGCTGACCCGAGTTCAATTCCTCCGCCCCTCTCAGAGAGCCTGGCAAGCTACCGAGAGTATCTCACCCTCACGGCAAAGCCTTGCAAGCTACCCGTGACGTATTCGATATGCCAAACACAGTAACAACAAGTCTAAAATGGAGACGTTACTGGGCCTGCTTGAGCAAATCGATGAACAACGGGAGGACAGTATTCCATTTCTAAGTATCCCATGAATATAGTGGCTATTAAATGATTATGCCTCTAATGCCAGGACAGTCTATAGAACCAATTTACATCTAATCTGTTCATGTTCCAAGGCTACAAAAAAAAAAAAAACCCCGGTAAGGACGCTCAGTCACAGTCAACTGGCGGGCTTTAAATCATTGCCAACCCAATCAATTCCCTTCTTTGTTTCTTCTCTCCAGTTAAGTTATTCCCCTGGCTACTGTCTAGGGTTGTAACCACTTCCAGGTTGGTGCTGCCCAGTTGGAACTGATTTTTGCTCAAATACTATTGAATTTTCTACAGTGCCTCAGTTGATTTTTCTTTTTTCACTGCTGGAGATCGAGTCCTGAGGTGCCTGCATGTGAGGCATGAACCCTAACCTTGGGCTCCACGCCAAACAGTTATTTCATCTGGGGGTGGGCACACTCAGCTGTGCTCAGGGAGGACCATATGCAATGCTGGGGATCAATCAGGGGTCTGCCACATGCAAGGCAAGGCAAGCAATGTACTATCTCTCCCCTGGATTATCTCTCCAGTCCCCTTGGCCCCTATTTGTTGTCAGCAATCAACATTTAACCATTGCATTATTTTATAGCTTGTAAAGACGGCAAAAACAAATAGTCTGGGCCATCTCCTCATTTTACAAGTACAACTACTCAACAACAACAAAAAAAGAAGAGACTAAGACACATCCCCAAGGCAGACCTTGAATGCAAGTCTTGTGACTGGAAGGTTCTGCCCAGCATCTTGGCTCAAACACCCCCTTCTCTCCCACCCAGCAGTGAAATGAGCAACAAGACCCTGAGCAGCACGGAGCGGAGGTCTGGCCTTGGGCAGAGCCGCTGCCTCTCAGCTCTGGGCCTCCTACCTAAACCTCCAACCTGACTCCAGGCCAGTCCAGTAGCCAGAGCAGGGGACCATGTCCACTTACCATTCAAGGCGAGCAGTTCACTTTGTCCCATCCTGCCCACAGTCCAGGCCTGCCCTGGACTCCAGGGCATTCTCTGGAACCGCATAATAGCATCTGCCCCTCCCCCAGCCCCGCCCCTGCAGCCTGGGGCTCGGAGGCCAGCAAGCTCCCAGCAGGCGCTGGACGGGGCCGCCAAGGTTGCAGGTGCTTTTCATCCCGCCTCCCGGGAGAGCACCAACTTCCTGCTGCTAGAAATTTGTCTGCAAATTTTTGTCTTCATTCAATTCGATGGATAGCGGCCTGGAGACACCAGGGTGATATGATAACTTGATTAAGCCCCAGGACTCAAAGGCCTCCTTAACCTCTCCAAGGGAGACCCTGGGCTTTGCTGGTAATTGGCCCATTGTCCCTTCTCTCCAGTTTTCTACAGGAGCACCCCCCCCCCCCGCCCTCACCCCCCCCCCCCAATTGTCATGTCCCCCAGCTCCTCTCTGGGACAGATTTAAACACACACACACACACACACACACACACACACACACACACACACACACAGGTCCAGGGGGGCTTTGTAAAATTGCCTGGGCAAAGTGAGATACCACAAGAGGCAGAGCTAAAAATGACCAGTACTGGAAACAATTACTGGGTGAGATAACTTTTCACCCTCCCGCCAGTGTGTAAATCACAACACTGTGGGGATGAAAGTCCCAGAGGGTTTTGTGTAAAGAGGGGATCAAAGTTTTAGCATATCTTGTTCTCCTGGGGGAAATATCCCCCATCCCCACCCCACACACCGTCTTTTTTTTTATTCTCATCCAGTTGTGTGTGTCCGGTTGAACTGCATGAGAGGGTTGGGATCAACCACGTCCAGCTGGCAACTCACCCATGTGTGCTGGCCTTGGGTGAGCCCATGTGTCTGTCATTGTTCCTGGAACAAAACTAAGAAGGTGATGCACCGAGGAAGGGAGGAGAGTGTTAGCCAGCATAAGACGGACAAACGGACAGAGGGGCGGTCGGATGGGTGGGTCGATGGACAGATAATTTGTCGCAGTCGCAGTCATTTATTCAGTTCTCTTCATTGTAGACCTTCCAGCAAGCTTTTGTTCACCGATACACTTAAAGAATTTTAGAGCCAAGAGCTAAAAATAAGACTCCCCCCCAACCCCAGAGTCTGAAAAGGATTGAGTTGGGGGCGGGTGGGGGAGGGGAATGAACCTCTGGAACAGGACCCCGTTAGTGGCATTTTTGGAACTAAGCAAAAAATTAAAAATTAAAGGAGCCGTGCTCTTTCAAGCTTTCCGCTTATGATTTATGGCCTGGATGCCCCCATCAGAAGGAGGGCTGGGGGTGCCAACAGCACCGGTTCTGTTCTTGTCATGGGAATGGAATGTCTTTTGAACTGCTAAAGCAGATAATTCCATGCCTGGAAGAAAAACGACGGGAGGGGAAAGTGGGAAGAATGGAAGGGGGAAAGAGATCCTGTGATTTCCCAATAATTGCAAAGGCCCTGGAATGCGCCGCGGTGGCGCTGGCGCACGCGCCTGCGAACACGGATTCGGCTCCTCCGCCTCCCTGGGGCTTGGGGTTGGCTCCTGCCCGCACTCAGGGCAGCGCCTGCTGCCGGGGGAGGCCGCGCGCCTGGACAGGCCTCTCCGGACGGACAGACGGGGCGCCCCAGCCCAGTGTCCCCGCACGGCCTTCCGGAATGCTTTCCAGGGAGCCCTGAGGCCCAGGCCTGGCTCCCTCCCGCACCCCCCTCCAGCCCTGTCCCACACCCCACGGGCCCTTTTCCTGGTCCAGCCGCTCTGGTGGCCCTGGGGTGCGCGTGGGATTGAAGCCCCCGTGATCCCGTGCAGCAGTTCGGGGGGGTGGGCGGCTGCACACCCTGTGGCCCCCAGTGACCCACGGTGGAGGGAGGGTGAGGCGCCCCACGTGGGTGGGCGCAGTGAGCCCTCTGCTCCCTGGGCCTCTCTTGGGTCGTTGCAGTAAGTAAGGTGGCTTTGAGGGTGATCCATCAGGCATGAGGTATCCCACGCGAGAGGCGGTGCAGGAGACCCACAGTGCAGAGCCTGGGGACACCCCAGGCAAAGGGGTGGAGAGAAGGGGGACCTACTGCCCAGGACACCCCCGCTCCCCAGCACACACTCCCACCTGCTGCTATGGGACAGATAGACAGGCTACTGGGGACAGATGGACAGGCTCCTCAAAACAGATGGATAGGATAGGCTACTTGGGACTATAGCCTATCCTATAGACAGACAGACAGGCAGGCTCCTGGGAACAGACAGTGGGTTACTGGGGCTTTATGCTGGGCTACTGGGAACAGACCATGGCTCCTGGGGCAGCCCCCCCCCCCCAGCCTCCCAGGACACAGTTCTCACAGGGCTGCCCCAGAGAGCAATCCACGCCAGCTCCTCAGTGTCAGTTCCCAATGCCAATCTAGGCCTGGCTAGAAGGCCCCATCTACGGGGGTGTCCACCAGCCACCAGATAGGTGATAGCACCACCCAGGAGCTTGGGCACGGCCGGTGGGTAGTGCCCAGCCAACCCCAAGCAGCTGGAGGCAGCCTTGCTCTGTGCCGGAACCAGCCATCCAGAGGGAGGCTGAGGAAGGTGAGTGACCTCGGGGGAGAATGGACATTGCCAGCCCGGAGTGGGATCAGGCCCAGGCTCAAGGGGAATTGTAGGACTAGAGTCATTTCGGTAGAAGAGTGAGTGTGCTTATTCTCTCTCTCTCTCTCTCTCTCTCTCTCTCTCTCTCTCTCTCTCTCTCTCTCTCTCTCTCTCTCATAAACACACACACATATGTGCACACATGGGCATCCTGGTACCATGAGTGAGGTCAGGGCACAGAGGTTGTACTGAGGCATCAAAGGAGACAGGGAAGAAGCAATGGATGGAGCCCCAGAGAGGTAATACAGCAGGTATGGTGCCTGCCCGCTCGTAGTCAACTTGAGTTCAACCTCCAATACCACATTATGGTCCCCTGAAAACTACCAGGAGAGATCCCTGAACAGAGCCAGGAGTAAGCCCTAAGTACCTCCAGGGTCTACCCCACAAATGGCCCCCACCAACAAAGAAAGGAAGGAAGGAAGGAAGGAAGGAGGAAGGAAAGAAAGAAAGAAAGAAAGAAAGAAAGAAAGAAAGAAAGAAAGAAAGAAAGAAAGAAAGAAAGAAAGAAAAGCAATACGTCTTTCTGGAACACATGTTTTTCTCCCTTGCTGTACAGGCCTGGTAAAGCTGCCTCATAGCTGATCTGAATACACTGCCTTTGGCATTAATGTTTTGTACTTTCCTTCTACATTTCTTTTTTTTCTGTAATGACTAAATCGTGGCTTCCCCCCCCCCCCCCAAATTCTTTCTTGTTTTGTTTTTTTGGGTCATACCCAGCGATGCTCAGGGCTTACTTTGGGCTCTGCACTCAGAAATTACTTCTGGCAGTTTTGGGGAACGATATGGGATGCTGGGAATCGAATCTGGGTCAGCTGCATGCAAGGCAAACGCCCCACCCACTGTACTCCAGCCCCCCTTTTTTGTTTCCAATTCTTGAAAAAAGAGACAAGAACCCATTAGCTAGCCTGAGCACTTAGTCAATGCAGGGGATAAAACAGCTAGTTGACACTACAATGAGTTAAACACTGCCTCCAAAACTAAAGATTTTGAGCCCCTGTACCTGAGCGGGTGCGAGGCATGGCTAGATAAGGAAGGGCCACACACCCCAGGTTTACACAGTGTGTCCTTTCAGAAAAGACGGCTGCATTCTGGAGAAATGACCTTCTCCCCAAGTCTCCTGGACCTGCAGGCTGCCACATGGCCTGGCCAGCTTGCAGACACTGGCCAGAAAGCCCACGAGACCAACCGTCCTGAGGGCACCAGCCACCTCAGTCCTGCCCCGTCTGGGACCTGGCACCGTTGGAGTACTCCTGGGTGGGTACTGTTGGACGGGGCTGGGGCTGCCTACGTCGGTGCTGGCCCCCGTGCCAAGACTGGCCTCGGCTGGAAGTGGAAGATGCCCTAATGCGATTCCCAGTCCCGCGCAGGCAGCCAGCCCCAGCGTCTGTGAGTCTCAGGGGCCAGCAGCCTGGCGGGGCTCCAGGCTGATCGCCTTTTCCATCTGCAGAACTGGGACCCCAGGCCCAGTGGTATTTGTGAGGGCCTGGGGACGTGCTCAGGCGAGGGGAAGTATGCCCATAGTTATTGGTTATGGTCATCTAAGTCTGAGGAGGAATCTGCCCACTGGAAATTTGGTGTCGATTGAAGACTCGAGTGCAGGGCATAAAGGAACACAGTCCATTTTCCTTCTAACGTTTCAACATTCGTTTAGTTCAACCTCCTGTCCTGTTACTTAAATTCTAACTGAACTGTTTTTGAACTCTGATGTTTGAACTCATTAAAAATAGTCTTTTTGGGGCTGGAGCGATAGCACAGAGGGTAGGGCATTTGCCTTGCACGCGGCCAACCCGGGTTCAATTTCCAGCATCCCATATGGTCCCCTGAGTACCGCCAGGAGTAATTCCTGAGTGCAGATTATCGCTGGGTGTGAACCAAAAAGCAAAAACCCCCATGTCAGTATGAATATGTCTGCCAACTCATATATTGATATTGAAAAAAATTTATGTTGACTATCCCAGGAAATAAATGACTATGGTCTCTTTTATTGTAACTTATCAGCTACTGGGGAAAAAATTTAAACTTTTTTTCTGAGTCAATAATTACAATGATAATCATAGTCATATATTCATAAGAAAACAAAGTAGTCTTTTATTTTAGCGCATTTCTGAACCCATAAGGTTTTTCTCCTGGGGGCAGGGCCCCACCCCCTAGACCACCCTTCCCCCACCCCACCAGTCAGTGTGTGTGTGTATTCGATAAATAAGTAAAGAATCGAGGTACTCTCTCACCCCCTGTGTTCAGTACTCTGGGGCCACTTCCCTCTCCTATAGATGACCAATGGCAAAGGGCGGATGAAGGAGGAAACGAAGGCCAGGCTGGTTGGTGCTCAGTTGCCGTTTATTCCAATCTCTTCTCCCTCTGCTTCCTTCCAGTCTCACCCACTCCCCATTCCTCCTCCCCATGCCCAGTCTACAGTCTTAGTCATGGAGCAAATCATGAAGGGTTGGAGGTAGCAACTACACAGAGGTCAGATAGCACAATCAACATATGTAAAGACCTTCCTTTCCTTCCTACCTTTCTTCCTTCCTTCCTTCCTTCCTTCCTTCCTTCCTTCCTTCCATCCATCCTTCCTTCCTTCCTGGGAAGCTCTTCCAAGACAAAGATCTCCTCCTGATAGGAGATCTGCTCAAAGGTGTCTTTTTCATCTAAGGACATACATCTCTTTTCCTTAGTCCATATACAATCATCTTAAATTTACTTCTTAATACTCTTTCTAGTCATTTTGTATGGACACAGTAAGAGATATATTAATCTTACAGGGAGACTCTCCTGGGGACATCTTGCTATAGGTCCCAGACTACAGTGCTTAGGCCAGAATTGTCCTTCCTAACTGTAGCAGGGTCCTAGTCACTTGGGTCATGACAGAATTTGTCAACAACCATGTTTTTAGCTTATTATAAGTTTTATGGCACTTGTCCTGTCTGTTTCCATGCCAGGGAAGCTCACAGCTTGCCCTGGGTCCATCCAGTCCCTTTGTTGGGACCCTGCTTTTGGGGCACTAGGAGCTAAGAGCATCTGAGGCTTAAGTCGAGTAAATACAACAGATGCCCAAGAGTAAATATTATTCAGAGAGTAAATTAACTCCCAAGTTATGAAAGCATAGCATTAACTGTCTTTCTGTGTCTATACAAAAAGGGCATTGCTCTAAAGTCACTGTCACTGTCACTGTCCTCCCGTTGTTCATTGATTTGCTTGATCTTGCCCAGCAACGTCTCCACTGTGAGACTTATTGTTACTATGTTTGGCAGGTCAAATACGTCATGGGGAGCTTGCCAGGCTTTGCCATGCAGTCGAGATACTCTCAGTAGCTTGATGGGCTCTCCAAGAGGGGTGGAGGAATTGAACCCAGGTTGGTCAGGTTGGCTGCGTGCAAGGCAAATGCCCTACCGCTGTGCTCTAAAGTAAACTATGCAAAGGACATAAAGGATAGAGAAAATTTTTGCAATATTTCACTTACAAATACAAAATCCAAAGTCATTAGAAGGATCTAACCTCACAAGTCACAGGGTCTGATTTGGGGGTATAGGTGATCAACAGATAGAGAAGCAGAGCATAGAGAAATTAAAGATAAACACGGAGGAATGAGAGTGCCTCGGGAGCACTGTGACGGGTGTAACCCAATAAATCTAAGCTTTCTGCAGCCAGGGAGAAAGGAAGAATCAATGTTATCCTACAACCGTGGACCAGAGCACAGACATGGAGCACTCCACAGCTCTGACTGGCATTGTGAATAAAATCAGCACTTTTGGGGAAACGTAGGTCATTTTTTCAGTTTGCTTTGGGGTCACACCCAGCAATGCTCAAAGGTTGTTCTTGGCTCTGCACTCAGGAATTCTTACTCCAGTGTTGCTCAGGGGGTCATATGGAATGCTGAGAACTGAACCTGGGTCAGCTGTGTGCACGGCAAGGGCCTTCCCCACTGGACCATGACTCTAGTCCCTGCAGATCTTCAAGTGCTGGTCTTCAACCTGATTTACACGTTTTAGTAGCCATGACAGTGCAGGAACTGCACACAGCAGTGATGGTATCTGGGTAATCATGGGTGCTCTTGGGCCTCAGAGACATTAAAGAATGGAGCTTGGAGTAGGGCAGGTTCTTTCTGAAGGCACCACCCTGGGCTGCCATTGGGACACATTGTCACCTTGACCATTACAATTACTTCCGCTGGCTGGGCATTCTTATCAGTCTCTGCCCTTGTACTCAGGTACCAAACAGGCATGCAGGGAGTGTGGCAGGGACCACGAGTCGAAGTCACTGGGTGGTTCCATTGTGGGAGACATCCAGTCAAAGATGTGGACAGGGATGCAGGTGAAGAAGTCACGTGTTCCCAGGAGCCAGGTTCTCCCCGAGTCTGCACAGCTTAAGGAGGAGAAAGTGGGATGGTTCTTGGAGGAAAGGGCTTGAGGAATGACACTGCTGTCCCTGTCATTCTCGGATGGTTCCCGGCATCTCCTGAAGGGTGTCCCAGCTTCCACAGTGAAAGGGGTGGTGAAGAGCCTCTGACCGGGGACTGCCTGGTGTTCTTGGCAGTGCTGATGAAAAGTGACGACCCAGAGAGGTTGGGTAAGGTTGTGGTGCTTGCCTTGTGAGCAATTGCCCAGGGTTCCCTGAGTACCATCAGGACTGATCCCTGAGCACGGAGTCGAGAGTAAGCCCTGCGCACCACTGCGCCTGGCTCCAAAAATAAAAATGACAAGAAAGTGACAGGCGGCCTTCTGCAAGACGCCAGCAGGGGCCCTTCAGCCGCCAGCAGCAGAGGAGCACCTGTGTCTAGCAAACCTATGCAGTTCACAGGAAACTGTGCCAGGATCCTGCAGATTGGCCTCCTGCCCTAGCTGCCGAGCCTGTGGGTAAGACTGCTCTGGCCCTTTGCACCAGCTGCTCAGCTTAGAGACCGAGAGTCCCCACCCACCCACCATTCACATGCCCGATTATCCCCCATCGTGCTCAGTTCCTGCCTGCAGTCCTTCAGCTAACCCTTCCAGGGCCCTGTCCTCAAGGCAGACCTCTGGGGTACGGCAGCGAGCAAACCATCCTGCGGTATCCTGGGAGCATCCATTCTAGCTGGGGGCCAGGCAAGAAGGCCACAATGAAGGGTGAGACAGTGTGTTGCCCACACAGTTAGCGGAGCTCTGTGGCCGGGCACGAGAGAGAAGTTAAAGAACATGGCGTGGTGGTGGTGGTGGTGGTGGTGGTGGTGAGGGGGGTGGGGGGTCTAATGGAACAGACTGCTCATAATTCAAGTCCTAAATTCTCTGCACTTTCTACAGACGAGGAAAGGACTTCTGACCTTACCTGGACCCAGGGTGGGTTTCCCCGACTGCCCCTGCCTCTGCACTGTGCGATTACATCTCAGGGAGTACCACGCCCCCGACCCCCTCCGCAGCCCCTCAATCAGCGAGATCAGTGCGATCACTGTTAGTGGCCAACCCCAGTTTGCCATGAGGGGTGTTGGGCGGGAGAGGGGGGTCAGCACACTAGCACCTGCTTCCTGACTCGGAGGCCACAAGGAAACCCCACCTTCTGAGAATGGAGCTTGTCGCCCAGATAAGCGGGCCTCCTTGGGGAACTCTCTGCAACAGGAACACCCGCTTTCTAAGAAGCTGTCTCCTGCTCGGGGGGCAGGTGCAGGCTGGCTGGGCACCTGCAGGGACCCGGGTGCATGGGGGGTTGAGTTGAGGCAGCATCCTCCCCTCCCCCACCCCATCACACATAACCCCCAACAGAACACGGGAAAAACAAGAGCGCCTGGGCCTTGTCACTGTGTGCACAGCCCACCATGGAGAGAGCAGGGTTTGTCTCGCCCCCCTCCCGCCCCCCCATGCGTCCTGGCTCATAAAGAGGCTCCTGGGATGTATTTCCTTTACGGGGCTTATAAACTCCGTCATGCAGACACACAGGCTAGAAATGAAGTCAAACAACACTTCATGCCTCAGTGACCCCCAGCCCCCAGGGAGGGACATTTCAGGTCTCAGGGTCTGTCCCTGTGTGTGTGTGTGTATGTGTGTGTGTGGTGGGGGGAAGGGGGGGTGCAGTCCCTCAACCAAACCCCAACAGCAAGCCAAACCAGACACACACACACACACACACACACACACACACACACACACGTTTGAGATCCATGTTTGCTCCATGTTTGAGATCCAGAGCATTGAGATTTCTTTTTTTTTTTTTCTTTTTGCTTTTTGGGTCACACTCGGTGATGCTCAGGAGTTACTCCTGGCTCTGCACTTAGGAGTTACTCCTGGCAGTGCTTGGAGAACCATATGGGAAGCTGGGAATTGAACCTGGGTCAACCGCGTGCAAGGCAAACGCCCTACCCGCTGTACTACCGCTCCAACCCTGAGTATTCAGATTTAGACTTCACAGCAAAGAATGGCCATGTCCAGGCCCACTGCACAGCACTGCATCTTGACCTCACACCGACAGGGCCGAGAGACTGCTCAAAACCCTGACCCACATGTTTGATCCCTGGCACCAACTGGGTCCCTAAGCCCTGCTGGGAGCAGCTCCCTAAACACAGAGCCAGTGGCCCTCGGGCACCACCAGGTGTGGCCCCCAAATGCATACAACATCAAACAAACAAGGAAAGTTCCAAAACTTCTGACTGCATGCCGGGGTCGGAGACGTGGATCGAGTCAAAGAGCACAGGCCGGGCGTGTATGAGGTCCCAGCCTGATCCCACAGGGCGTGGGCCACACGACACACATTCCAAACAATCCTCCGAACATGGAGACGGCTGGAGAAGCCAGTGCATCCCTGGCAGTTTGCGCTAGATGGATGGTGTCCAGGTAAGGTCGGGGGAGACACCACAATCTTTTTAGGGGTTTTCTTCCCCCAGCTTGGGCTCCAGGGGTCCTGGCACTAGACTGACATGTTTCCCCTGGCATCCCGCTTGAGGGCGGTGATCCTTCTCTCACTCTCGGTGCCAGTGGCATGGGAACCCCCTGGAGATCTCCATCACCCCCAGTTCCTGAGTCAGTGACTTTGAAGAAAGCCAAGAATTTGCATTTCTAGCAAGATCCCTGCTGCCTCTGCTGCCGCCGCTGGCCAAGAACCAGGCTAAACTGCCCCTAAAGGTGTCTCCAGATAGAAGACGGTTCAGAACAGGGGCTGGAGAGATGGGGCTGCAGGGAGAGCACATGTCTTGCATGCAGCCAGCCTGAGTTTGATTCCCAGCTCTTCACAGGGTCCCCTGAGCACCACTGAGCACCGCCAGGAGTGAGCACAGTGCCTGCAGTAAGTTCTGAGCATCACAGTGTGTGAGTTTCTCCCCCTGCCACCCCCACCCCCAAACCAAACCAAAAATCAAAGAGAAAATTGGAATAAGAACAACTGGTTTTGAAATGGTTAGGTTTGGGCCCACAGTGACGAGACATGTGGGGCCTCATGGGATGGGGGTAGAGCCGACCCTTTCCTCCCCGCCCCAATGAGACTCTGAGTCGCTGCCAACAAATGGCCTCTCTGGCTCCTGATCAAGCTGCTTAAATGCCATGATCCAAGAGACTCGGGAACAAATCTCGGAACCCAGCAGGTTTTTTAAGAAATCCCTCCAGATTTAATTGTTAAAATTTCGGAATTCCAAAATCATCACGATCACGATCATCCTGTTGTTCGTCGATTGCCTCGAGCAGGCACCAGTAACGTCTCCTTCACCCTAGCCCTGAGATTTTAAAAAGTGCCACATTCGAGGGCTGGAGCCATAGCACAGCGGTAGGGCGTTTGCCTTGCACACCGCCAACATGGCCGACCCGAGTTCGATTCCTCCGGATTCCTCCGCCCCTCTCGGAGAGCCCAGCGAGCTACCGAGAGTATCTTGCCCGCACAGCAGAGCCTGGCAAGTTACCCGTGATGTATTCGATATGCCAAACACAGTAACAACAAAGTCTCCAATGGAGACGTTACTGGGCCCGCTCGAGAAAATCGATGAACAACGGGAGGACCGTGATCGTGAAACCGTGATCGGTTTTGAAATGAAGCTATTTGCTATTTGTTGCAAAGGATGGAAGCAGCAAACGTGGTTAACCCAGAGCCTACAGGCTGGAGAGAGATAGAGAAGAGAAGACCAGGACCTGGAGATGAACACAGGGTCAAGATTCTCCCTGGGCCAGGGATTCGGCTTCCCCTTATTGCACATCTGGCACTAGAGCATTCCTTGCTGGTCACGGGCTGAAAAGAGGCTGGAGATCACCTGCCCCTCATCTAGCTGAAATCCTAGTTAGGGCACCATCAACACACGGACCAGGAAGGGGTCAAAATAAGAGGTCAAAGACCACAGGGGAGGGGCTGGAGCGATAGCACAGCGGGTAGGGTGTTTGCCTTGCATGCAGCTGACCCAGGTTCGATTCCCAGCATCCCATATGGTCTCCCGAGCACCGCCAGGAGTTAATTCCTGAGTGCATGAGCCAGGAATAAGCCCTGTGCATCGCCGGGTGTGACCCAAAAAGAAAAAAAAAAAAAGGCCACAGGGGCATGTGGCAGGAGAGGAGTGCTCCAGCAGGCTGTAGAGCGTCCGGAGTGATGGTCCTGAGTGTGATCAAGAGAAGAAAACGGGCGCTGGAGCGATAGGACAGTGGGTAGGAAGTTAGGCTTTCGTGCGGGAGACCCGGCTTCAGTCCTTGGCATTCTATTTGATCCCCTGAGCACCAATCTGAAGTAATTCCTGAGTGCAGAGCCAGGAGTAACCTTTGAGCATTGCCAGATGTGACCCCAAACTAAAAACAACAACAAAAATTTCCCGGTGGATGATAGTACAATGGGCAAAGTATTGGCCTTGCATGCAGCTCACCCAGGCTCCATCCTCGGCAGCCCATGTGGTCCCCTGAGCAAACCTGGGAGTGATCCCTGATGCAGAGCCAGCAGTAAGCCCTGAACACTGCCAGGTGTGGCCCAAAAATCAAGAAGAAAAAGAAAAGGAAAGAAAGTGGAACTGTGATTGCAGAAAAGGAGACCCATAATTGGGTGGACAAAGTTCAGAATTTGCTTTGAAGGTGACAGAGAGGGGCCGGGCATGGCTTTCTCCACTCCCAGGAGGCATTTCTTCTGGGGTTCGAGGCCTAGACCAGGGCTTGGAACTTACCAGGTCTTCGGTGAATAAGCAGCCAGACCTTTTCCAGTGGGTTTCTAGAATCCTTGCTTCCCAAAAGGAGGGAGAGAAATATCCCTGAGGGCAGGGCTGTCCCCGGGGGGCTGGGACTCATGTTCAGAGACTCCTTCTGGCTAACAAGGAATTAGTAGCCCTGGAGTAAAGGTTCCTTCCCGTGATTCCATGGGCTGGCTTGGTTCCCATCCTGACTGTTTAGCTGGGGTAATTACGGCTAATCGCCAACAAGCCGTCCCTTCTGAACGCGCAGTTTCAGAAACTGTCCTGGTGTTCTTCCAAAGCCTGAATGATCTCCAGACCTTGAAAAGATTCTGTACAGGAGCCAGTTATCAAAATTAAGTACGAGTGTCTACGGGGATTGCCCAGTGGCTAAAAGCCACCAGCCTTGCAAGGCTGAGGTCCTGAGTTTGATTCTCTGTGCTGCCCACATGTGCCAAGAGTGGCCTCTGCAGCTCTACTGCCTAGAACACCTTCAGGACCCCAACAGGACCCATCCAGGTGTGTTCAAGCACCCCAACTAAAGATGTACTAGTACTGTGGCCAGGAGTCCTCCTTCCTGTGAACATGACACATGGGTGACCCCAGCAGGCATTACAGTGAAAATGTGTACAAGCCCCCAAACTCCGTGCAGGCGAGCCCCCGCTCCAACCTCCACAGCAAGCACCACAGTCACGTGTGCAACCCCTAGAAAGGTCTACAGCAAAGTGAGTCTGACCAACCCCTGGTCCTAGCAACAACAGTGACCAAGGGAAGGGAGAAGGGAAGTGCCGACTTCACTTCAGCATCCAAGGATGCTGGGGGTCTGTCCTTCAGTGTAGACAATGGGTGGGGGAGATGGAGTGTGTTCTCAGTGTAGACAATAGGATCAGAGAGATAGAGTCTGTCCTCCAGTGTAAACAATTGGCGGGGGAGATGGGGCCTGTCCACCAGTGTAGACAATGGGCGGGGGAGGTAGGGTCTGTCCTCAGTGTAGACAGTGGGCGGTGTAGACAAGGAGCCAGGAGAAGGGCTTGTGTTCCCCTCACCCCGCCCCACTCACAGGCACCCATGGACTGACAGCACACCATCCGCATGAACCTGTTCACGCAGATGACTCATTTCTAAACATGGGGGCGTGTGAAGGTGGCATGTTGGTCACAGGCAGTGGGAAGGGCTCCCCGAGTTGGGGCTCTGGCTCGGCTAGCTCACCTTTCTTCTTTTCCACTTTCTTTCTTCTTCTCAATTGATCCAACTCAATCTTTTATGAATCCTTTCTGTGTCCTTTACGTGTGGAATGCATAGAGGCAGGTGATCTTAGGAATTTTCTTAGAAAATTATATCTTGTTGGAATTTTGTTGAGCTGGAGCAATTGTT
Source organism: Sorex fumeus (assembly GCF_029834395.1). Lineage (NCBI taxonomy): Eukaryota > Metazoa > Chordata > Mammalia > Eulipotyphla > Soricidae > Sorex > Sorex fumeus. Next base: position 61,211,217 of record NW_026606101.1, read on the forward strand.
AAGTGGGTAGGGAGACTGCCTTGAATGCAGTCTACCCAGGTCTGACCCCCCAGCATCCCATAGAGTCCCCTGAATCCCACCAGGAGTAATTCCTGAGCACAGCCAGGAGTAACCCCTTTGCATGCCAGGTGTGGCTCCCCACCTAATAACCACCCCCCCTTTCCCTCACAAAAAAATAAAAAAGAAAATTTTATTTTGTTTCCTTTCCTCTATTCTTCTTCCAACCTTGCCCTCCTCTTCCCAGACTAGGAGACGTGACTACAGTGAAATGATAATAGAGCTTTCTACTACATGAAAACTTCTGCAATTCACCCGGAACTGCTGCCAATACCCGGCCCAGTGAGTAGCCCCAGTGGCCCCCCTGATGTGCCCTTTAGAATTCAGAGACCAAAGACACACACACACACACACACACACACACACACACACACACAGCAATTGCTCTATTTCTCTCCCTTTTCACTTTTCTTCTCCCACCCAGGGTCCTGGAAAGAGGTTGACTGTTTTAACTATTTCAATATTTTCTTGAATGCATGTTCCTGGTTGTAAATCCCCCATTTTGGTGGGGGAGGGGAGCAATTCTCTTCAACAACCTTAGTGTAAAACAGGGATAAGGGCAGAGTTCTACATTCTGAGAGGAAAACAACTCATGGGTGATTGATTGCTCATAAGCAAAAGTTCCTGAAAACAAAACAAAGCAAAATAAAATAAAACAATGAGAAGATCTGAGTGAGGCAGACGTGGATGACATTAAAAACGCCACGCGAGGGGCTGGAGCTATAGCACAGCGGGTAGCTATAGCATAACCCTGCCAACCAGGGTTCGATTCCCAGCATTCCATATGGTCCCTTGAGCACCGCCAGGAGTAATTCCTGAGTGCAGAGCCAGGAGTAGTAACCCCTGTGCATCGCCAGGTGTGACCCAAAAGCAAAAAAAAAAAAAAAAAAAGAACTGTGTGGGGAACAACTGAGAGGCATGGGACTAGGGCCCGTACTTCCACAGTGAGGCCTCTGCCTTCTTCCGGAGGCTGTTTTGGTTCTGTTTGTTTTAGCTTGGGGGTCACTCCTGACTGCGCTCAGGGCTTACTCCTGGCCTTGTACTCAAAGATCGTTCCTGATGAGGCTCAGGGTACCATATGGGGTGCAAAGGGGTCCGATGCAGCTCAGCCACGTGCCAGGCAAGCCCCTTATCCACAGTACTCTCTGGCCCCAGGAAGCTGTTTTATTTCAATTCTCCACAGAGCTCAGCACTTCAGTTGCACCCTGGGCCTTGGAGAAGAAGAGAATAATCTTAGATCTTGGAGGGAAAAGATTAGGTCTTGCCTAACCACTGTCTTTTTGCTGGTAGACCTTGTGTGATAAACATCCAGGGGCTGTTTGCATGACGTTGCCACCCGTCCAGGCAAAGAGGTTTGCTGAAGGGAAAGAAAGAAATCCTGGCTGGCCGCCCGTCACCCATGCCTACACCCCACGGTCCCCTGCATCTATAAATGCCTTTAGCAGCAGGTGCCCTTACTGCTCCAGGGATCTGGACCGAGAAGAAAGTATTTCCTGCTGACCGTGCTGGCCAGTCCCTGGGTGCGTGTCCAAGCAGGCTTTGGATTCCCCTGATCCCTAGGGCTTTTAGAAGAATGTTTATCCAACTGGACTGGCGTGAACGGGGGGCCACCTGGCCCCTCCACGCCCCCGCTCTGCAGAGCCCAGCTCCCACATAGGCCAGGCCTCGGCAGTGCTGAGTGAGCTGCCGGAAGCCTGGCATGAGGCAGCCCCGACGCTGGCTGGTCCTAATTCCCCTCCTAATCCCCCGCAGCCCTCGCTCCTGGAGCTGCCGTGTTGGGGGTCTGGCACAAGTGGCCGCGTGAGCCGAAGCTGGCCCCCTTCCCTGGCTTTTTTTTCCCCTTAAATATAAATTTTAAAATGTGACTTTGAGATGAAAGCAGGAATGCCCAAAGGAGGCCGATGCTTTCTTGTGTTCAATTACAGCCCTGGGGAGTCCCCCACACAAGGAACTGCTCAGGGCTCCAGCCAAGATGAAATCTGCTTTTCCAATAAGCACTTCAAACGGCAGAGGCTGGTTTTGGCTGGGTTCAGCTACTGGGAAGCCAACAGTTAATAGGGCTGGGCACTGAGGCAGGGCTCCCCGCCATCAGGGAAAATCTGAAACTGCCTTTCACGGCAAGTGAAGTCACAAGGCACTTGTCTGGCTCCCCTGCGCGCAGTGTGAACCCCTCCTTTGGACCTCATTGCATAGTTCTTCTGAGATTAAAGATTTCAATATCCCAGTTAATTACTCTGCATACAATTTTTCTTTGACTTTTTTTTCCCCTTTCAGGCCAAATTCTTTCCAAATAAGCACGTTCCAAATTATTTTATTTTGCAGTGGAATCTTGTTGATCTGAATAGAAGCCACATGAGAGATGCTGGTGATAATGAAATGAAGATACTGATGGTCATGATGATGGTGGGTGGACACATGGGTGAGTGGAAGAAGGGAAGATGGCAATAGATGAGTGGAAGAGTGGATGGGTGAGTGGGTAGGTGGGTAGGTGGATGGTGGATGGATGAGTGGGTACGTGGATGAGTGAGTGGATGAATGGTGGGTGGATGGATGAATGAGTGGGTGGACGAGTAGATGGATGGGTGGATGGATGGTTGGGTATATGGATGAATGGATAGACGGATGGGTGAGTGGGGTGGATGGGTGGGTGGATGAATGAGTTGGTGGATGGTGGATGGATGAGCAGATGAATGGACGGATGGATGTGGATGGGTGGGTAAATGTGTGGATGGATGGGTGGGTGGATGGTGGATGAATGAGTTAACAGTTGGATGATTGGATGGATGGGTGGATGGGTGGGTGGATTGATGGATGAATGGATGGGTATATGGATTGATGGATGGATGGATGGATGGATGGATGAGTGGATGAGTGGACAAATGGGTGGGTGGATGGTGGATGGATGGGTGAGTGGATGGATACACAAACTATGAGATAAGTACCTGAGAAAAAGAGGGGAAGCTTTAGCAGCTCCATTTCACAGTCTTAGAAACTAAAGCACCTCTAAATTCATGACTTGCCCACACTCTGCTCACCATGACTGAACTTCACCTCCAACCCAACATTTCTAAGCCTCACTCTTCCCATGACACCAGCTTGCTCCAATAACCCAGGCTGCACCTTCCTGAAGATGTCAGTTTCGTGCTCTCCAGGCTCCGTCACAGTCATGATAGCCATTGGTCTGTTTTATTTAGCAGCATTTGTCAATGGTCGAGTCTTGAAGACTCACCATCAGGACTCTGGATTGTAGCTTCATTCTTGGATTTTTAAAAACATCCCTAGATTTGAATAAACATGTCCTGATAAGTTAGGTAAAAGGCTCCTGCGTGAAGAAAAATCACAAGGTTCAGAGCGGAGACCTCCAACATTCCATGTATCTACCTATCTTGTTAAAATACATATTCCCGGGTGCTGGGAATACACAGCAGTTAGGGCCTCTGCCTAGCAGTTATCCAAGCCCCTGGGTCCCCAGAGCTTCACCGGATTCAGCCCTGGAGGTCCCCACCGGGTGGCCCAGGTCATCCTGGCACTGGAGGTCCCAAGGAGCATGGCATCTTCTAGGGTCCTTGCATTAAAGCCTGCTCACCCATCCACTCACCCATCTACCCCACTCACCCATCCATCTGTCTATTCATTCATCCCGGCCTGCTTGGCCAAAAATCTCCAGTGGTGCCCCTGGACTCCAAAGCGCCACCTTGAAGCCCCCTTCCCAAAACAAACAAGTACATATTAGCAGACCCCATGCCCAGAGATTCTCTACAGACTGACTTGAAGAGGGACCGGAAGTGCAGGTTCATTCTCAAAGCACTTCTCTTTGAAATCTTGGTTCAAAGGTCACCTTTCTGGTAGGGTCTCTCCTGATCGTTGTATGGAGTCCACACAGCTCTGGTCCCACCCCACCGTGCCTCCCCTAACCCCCAGCTGCTCTCCGTTTTCTCCTCACTCTGTCGCCTTCAGTTAGAGCTCAGCTGGGAACTGAATGTTTGTGACACCCCACAAATTCCTCTCCTGCCGGCATGCTGGCATCGGGAGTGGGGCCTTGGGGGTGTCTAGGTTTCGAAGAGTCATGAGAATAGAGCCCTCCATGATGGGCTTCGTGCCCTCATTAGAGACCAGAGCGTTTGCTCTGTCCGGGGAGGGTGCAGCAAGAAGGATGCGGCTTCCCACGAGCACAGACCCGCCAGCATCCTGGCCTGGAACTGCTCCAGCCCGGGCAGATAAATGTCATGGAAGCCACACAATCTCTTGAATCTTTCTCCACGGCAGGAGCTAAGCCTACCATATAATTCACTTATTTCTGGTCTTCGTTGGCTGTGGGTCCCCCAGTAATCGCAGCTCCATGAAGGCAGGGCTGTCGTGTTCATTGCTCAGTCCCGCGAGCCTGGAATAATGTCAGGTTGGTGATGTCTGTTTAAAGGAACAGGCGAGGGCGAGAGCCGGAGAGATGGTACAGCGGGCAGGCCCTTTGCGTGCATGTGGCCAGTCTGGATTAGATCCCTGGCACCACATATGGTCCCCTCAAGCCGACAAGGAGTGGTCCCTGAGCACAAGCCAGGAGAACCAGTGAGTGTGGCCCCCAAACAAACCAAAAACAGATGGGAGGAAGGAAGGAGAAGGAAAGAAAGATAAAGGAAGGAAAAAGAAAGAAGAAAGGAAAGAAAGGAGAAAGGAAGGAAGGAAGGAAGGAAGGAAGGAAGGAGGGAGGGAGGGAGGGAGGGAGGGAGGGAGGGAAGGAGGGATGGCAGGAGGGAGGGAGGAGGGAGGGACAAAGGGAGAAAAGAAGGAAGGAAGGAAGGAAGGAAGGAGGGAGGGAGGGAGGGAAGGAGGGAGGGAGGAAGGAAGAAAGAAAAGAAAGGAAGGAAGGAAAGAAGGAAGGAAGGAAAGGAGTGAGGGAGGGAGGGAGGGAGGGAGGAAGAAAGAAAGAAAGAAAGAAAGAAAGAAAGAAAGAAAGAAAGAAAGAAAGAAAGAAAGGAGGGAAAGGAAGGAGGGAAATGAAGGAAGGAGAAAGATGGAAAGAAAGAAGGGAAGGAAGGAAAAAGTAAGGAAGAAAGAGAGAAAGGAAGGAAAGATCACTTGATCACTTGACATCCCGTTACTCATCGATTTGCTCGAGCGGGTGCCAGTAATGTCTCCATTAGTCCCAGTAGCATGCTAGTGTAGCCCAATGGCGTCTGCTCGTTCTAGGAACATGAAGAGCCTCAAACCGATCGTTCAGGGTCTTGACGAAGAAGTCTGACCATCTCGCAGGTGGGCAGCCACACGGTCTTTTGACATCCTGTGGAATCCAGTCAGTAACAGCTCTAGTCCAGCGGTTGTCTCCAAATCTCATTACGTGTCCAGCCCATCTGATTTTCGACACCTTGGCAAACGAGACAGCGTCCCTGATTCTTGACCATCGACGGAGATCAGAACTCCGGATTCTTTCTCTCATTTGAGTGAAGTGTGATACTCCAAGCATAGCTCTTTCGATTCCTCTTTGGAAAGAATAAAGGAAGAAAAAAGAAAAAAGGCAAGAAAGAAAAAGGAAGGAAGAAAAAGAAAGGGAAAAGGAAGGAAGGAAGGAAGGAAGGAAGGAAGGAAGGAAGGAAGGAAGAAAGAAAGAAAGAAAGGAGAAAAAGGAAAGAGAGGAAGGAAGGATAAGGGAAAAAGGAAGGAGAGAAGGAAGGAGGGATGGAAGGAAGGAAGGAGAAATGAAAGGGAGGAAGGAAGGAAGGAAGGAAGGAAGGAAGGAAGGAAGGGAGGGAGAGGAAAAAGATCTCAAAGGACTGATGAGCTGAGGGAAGTTCTGAGGGTGAGGCTGTGGTTTTCTTGGCTTCGTCCCACTGTCAGCTTTCCTTCACAATCGTGGCTGACGTCTTGCCACTGCACTGGTGTTCAGACCTCAGGAGCTGTGGGACTCCCCAGGGCTCACACTCAGATCGGGGTGCTCACACACAGGGCCACCGTGGCCATAGCTGTGTGGCCGTAGCAGTACTCATGGTGGACACAGTTCCTGGCGTGGCACCTGTGCACATTCTCCTAGCCCAGGCACTTGGCTGGGGTAGCACCATTTTTAGGGGGTTCTAGACCCGCATTCAATGCCTAGGGGACACAAGGGATTTGGACCATAGGATGCACACTCCTGCCTAGCGGCTGTGCAAGGGCCCTGTGCTAACCAGCAGAGACAGTGTGGCTCCAGCCCCCGCTCACTGCAAGTGGCTTCAGAGCCCATCTGTGCCCCGAGCGTCTATCCTCTTAATCTCTTTGCAAAGCGTCACCAGGACCCATCCAGGTCACTGGGCACAGGGCAGTAGCTGGCAACCCCCGCCTGCCCCCTCTGTGGGTGGGACTGAGCGTGCAGAGTCGTGTCCAGGCGGGGAGGGCAGAGCACTCTGGTTCTCATCATGTGGAGGAGGAGTTCACCGAGGTCGCCACCAGGGGCAGGGTCACTCATCCCTGGCCCCGAGGCCCAGGACACGTGTGTCCATCTCCCACAGCCCTTCCCTGCAGCTGAAACGAGCACGCGGCTTCCCCGGAAACAGCCCATAAATCACCTCCGGGGGGATGCACCCCCACCCACCCCTTCTGGAGCTGAGCACGCAGAGCGAGCACACGCAGGAGCGTCAGCCGGCCTGGGCCCCCCACCCCTGAATTCCGCTGCCCCAGCCTGGTTCCCCACGCCCAGACGCTGCTGCCAGCCCCACCTGGGGGACTTAACAAGCGCAGGACGTCTGGTCCAGGTGGAGCGCAGATTTCCTGACTGGGGTCCTGGAACACGCCCTGAGGTTGCTTTTCTTCTGGTTTTACGAAGCAGATAAGATTTGGAGGCAGATACAGAAAACAGGAAATGGAGAGAGAGAGAGAGAAAGAGAGAGAGAGAGAGAGAGAGAGAGAGAGAGAGAGAGAGAGAGATGTATGCCACACTGCCCAGAGAACGAAAAGAAGGCAGTCCCTAGAAGACAGTCCCACTGTCCCTGGGGAACAGGACAGGGCAGGGACACGCCCCAGAGTTCAGAGCCTGAGTCTAACCCTAACAGTCACTCCGGGGCCTCCCAGAAATCTCGGCCAGGAATCTCCTTGTCCTTCCCAAACCAGAGCTGCTCGGCCCCCCGCCAGGCGGGAGCACGAGGGCACCTGCCCTCTGCATAGGTCCTGCCATCTTCGGCCACCCCCAGCCAACTGGACGCTGATCCCAGCTCCTGCCTCACCGTTCAGAGTCTCAGCTGGACACTGTCCTCTCCCATCACTCTCCGACCCCCGCAGGCCAAACCCGCTCGGAGAATCGCACGTGGGCTCTTACTGGTTTACTCTCTAAGTGTTCTAGTCGCCATGTCTTCAAGGAGTGTTGGGACAAGTAGTGTTGGGACAAGGTCAATGTGTTGTGTGACTAAAGGGTCAGGTTGGGGTTGGGAGGGAAACTGGGGACCTTGGTGGAGGGAAGGTCACCCTGGCAGTTTGGGAACATGAAACGCCTGAAACAGCTGGATGAGGAGCACTTTGTAGATCGCGGTGTTTTCATAAAAAGGCCTTTGAAAATCCGCTGTGTGGCCAGTCCCTCAGGTGGGCTCTGTCCAGGACAGTGGCCACGCTACCCTCCCACTGGCTGCCCGCGTTACACCGGCCTCGCAGGGTGGGCTCAAAGGGGCTTCCGAAGATTTGGCTTAACAGGCTCTGCTGGGAACTCCAGATGGGGCCTTTCTTCTCCTGGGGCCTCAGTTTACCCCTCTGGTTGGCCTGGCTCTAGGCGAGAATGGGAGGAATGCTTGAACCTAGGTGGACGGGAGACACAGGGAGAAACAGAAATCCAGCCCACTGGGCACATTTCTGGCCTCGGCCCTTCTCCCGGTAGAGTGACCATCTGCCGGGGCAGGAAAGGCCCAGGGCCATCAGCCAGGTGGGGGGCAGGGGGGGGGAGGTCCAGCATCCTTCTGCCAGTGACTGTCCACCGGGGGAAAGGAGTCTTCATCTGGTAAGGGACGCTCGACCCGGTGCCATCTGACCGACGGGCTCCCAGGTCTGCGGGTTCTGGGAGCCAATAATGGGCCAGCAGCACGGCCGCCCGTTCCCGGCCCGGACAATGCCTCTTTCACGCCGGCCGCCCTGTCTGTCATTTTAAACCCGAGCAATCTCGGGTCCCATCTCTTCCACTCCTACTTATGAAAACACATTAACTCGAAATAGCTGATCCACACCCTCAGATAAGGGAGAAAAGAGACGGGCGGGCAGCGGAACCGCCCAGCAGAGGGATTTAGAGAGGGCTGGAGGGGGTTGGACACACTCAGGGGGAGATGGGGGACAGGGGCTGGCTTCCTGGGACCCTGGGGGTCCTGACACAGCCAGGGGAAAGGGCTGGGGGCAGGGAGTCCAAGAGGAAGGTGGGGTGGGACCCTGGTGGCCCCAGGAGGAAGGAAACAAGTGCTGGGGTCAGCAGAGGGGCGGATACAAAGGCTTAATGTCCAGAGCGAGCCTGGCGTCCTGCCTGGAGAAGGCAGACCGCCGAGCTGGCAGAGGGGAGCACCCTGTGCCCAGCGGCCACAGTGACCGAGTCTCTCCCCAGCACGGAGCACATCACTGACGTCAAGCGCGCGGGGACCGGGCCAGCACTAACTAGGTGCAGATGCCCAGGGAGGGCCGGCAGGGCCAGCGCCCAGCGGCAGGAACCTCCCAGACGGCGCGACAGTGCCCCCCGGTGGTCAGGCACGAGCGCGAGCCTGGGCGCTCTGGGTGAAGAAGGTCCCCTGGTCCCCCGTGGGAAGACCTGAAACCCTGCTGCCCAGGGCACGCCGCATCCCACTTAAGCCGGCGCGTCTGGGAACTGGACCCCAGTCCCAAGACTATTCAAGACACTCCGGCTGTTCGCTGTGTCCGGCCAGGCCCAGACCCAGAACCCTGGAAGCATCACCCGGACTGTTAGAACCACAACCACGGGGCATCAACCCCGAATCTCCCATCCACGCGTGGGTCCTGACTGCTACTCTGGGTCTGAGAACCTCTCCTTGAGAACCCAGCTAAGCCTTCCCCAAGAAACGGAGCGGGAAGGTGGGAGTGGGGGGCAGGGCATTGGCATCCCCTGGAGCTGGTCAGAAACGCAGATTTGGAGGATGCCCCAAGCCCATCCACTGAACCCGAGTGTATGGAGATGTGGAGATGGAGGCTGAGGCCACCTCCAGGCAGCCCTGTCAGGGCTCCTCTGACCAGGTTTGTGGGTATTAGCAAAGCCTCTCTCCATCCTCCCCCAAATTTGTGTTTCAGGATCCGGATGGTGTAGGTAAAATCTCACTTGTGAGGTTCAGAGTTTGATTCCCCCATCACCATCTCACCGGTGTCCCACCATTCCAGCTGCACTGCCCTTTGCATTGCCTACTGGGAACCTTTCGGGATCCCTGGTGGGATCCTGGTATGGTCCCTAGTGGGATCCTTTGTGATCCTTCGTGATCCCTGATTCAACAACGTAGATGAACTCTAGCCAACACACCAAGAGAAAGGGAGAGGCAAAAGATACATCCTCCTCAAAAACAAAAAAAAACCATTCTGGACCCCAGACCTGGATGGAACACTTCTCTTTGTTGTTCGGTTTGGTTTTGGTTTGGGGCCACGCTTTGTTGTGCTCAAGGCTTACTCCTGGCTCTGCACTCAGGAGTAACTCCCGGCAGTGCTCAAGGGACCATATGGGATGCCGGCATTTGAACCCAGATCAGCCGCGTGCAAGGCAAACACTCTACCCACTGTACTATCTTTCTGGCCCCATCTGTTGATGGGGAAACTGAGACCCAGAGAGAGAGAGAGAGAACTTGTCCCAAATCTGTGTTCTGCAGTCCAGGGTGATCAAGCATCCCGTGCCCCTCAAATTTCATATCCATGCAGATATCCACCCACCCAGAACACAGCCCTGAGTTGCATCCCATTTCATCCACACCAGTGGAGACACAGGACACACAGCTGAGGAGGGGGAGGCGGGAGTGCAAGGTGAGTCCTGAAGAACCAGGGCTGGGGGCAGGGGGGTGGGGAATGTCTGTCACTGACTGTAGGGTTCATGATTATTCTTCTGGACGCTCAGGGAAAGGAGATCATCTGGTCTAGCACCAGTGCCAAATCTCCCTCCCTTGAGCTTCATGTCCCCAGAGTGGGCTACCAATGCTCAGCTGTGACCCAGGCTGGGTTTTCTTCCCTCGGGGTCTTTATTCCTGCAGGGAAGTCAGTGGAGTCCAGGAGAACTGGGTAGAGATGACGCTGGTGTCCAGGAATCATGTGATTCAGGTACCATGGGAATGACACCGTTAGTGAGGATCCCGTGGCCAGATGAGCAGGGAAGGAGGCATGTGGGGCTTGGTGGTGACAGGCAGGGTGCTTGGCCATAGAGCGGAGAAATCAGAGTGGGCTTTCTGGAAGTGGTGTGACTATCATAACAGAGGGGAGAGGAGCTGAAACAGGAACGCTCCTGTTTGAGTTTGGACCTCACGTACCTCACCGCTTCGCTCTCGGATCTGTGAAAAGTGCTGTGGTGAGTGAGAAGGGCTTACGGCAGAAGGAGTGAGTGTTGGAGACACTGAGGAAAGGGAGAAAGGAATTCTCCTGCACGGTTGGTGGGAATTAAATGAACGCAGCCATTGTGGGGACAGAACTGGACCCACTTTCAGGGGTGCCTCTGAAGAATGATAAACCACTGACACAAAAATGTAAACACCCGCCTCACATTTTCTGCAAGGTTCCTCACCATCTCCAAAGGACAGAGGTAATCAGAGTGGTATGTTTTGACAATGGAATTTTCTACTCAGCTATGGAACAAAGATGAAAACCTCGCATTTGCAGATGAAAATGCTATTGAACAGAGATGAAAATGAAAGAAACTCAAGAGGGTTTGGGGAAGGAAAATAATCCAACAGGGAAGAGACCCATGCCAGAAGATTCACCCATGTGAGCAACATAATGTCATCACAATCAATCACAATCACAACCATCGATTGCCTCAAGCAGGCCCCAGTAACGTCTCCTTCGTCCTAGCCCTGAGTTTTTTTTTAAAGTGCCATATTCAAGGCTCTTTCAGAGTTAGGAGAATGAGACCCTTCATTGTTACTGGTATTTGGCATATTGGGTATGCCACGGGGAGTTTGCCACACTCTGCCGTGTGGGCAGGTTACATTCGGTAGCCTGCCAGTTTGTCCAAAGTAGAAATGAGATGATAAGATGTCACGCATTTGCGGCCGCGCTCTTCGGGGAGCTGGGTTTTATAGTCTCTGAGTCTTGGCCGTTGATGGGATTACACGGCGCCAGGGGGCCAGTTAGTGGGTGTGATCCCCGCCTACTGGAATTTGGAGGATCTGGGTGGAGGATGCTCAGCCCCGATCCGAGTAGGCTTGGAGATCTCAGCCCCGGGGCCCGCTTGCCTTTGTTCCTCTGCCGGTACCTTCATGTGTGCGGAGAGTGGTCTTAGCATGGTGGTGGCTGGTTCTGGAGGTCTTCGGCTGCCAGAGCCCCGGTCGGGGCGGGGAGGAAAACTCAACTCACTCCCCTCCAAGGGGCCCCAGTGAGGACAGCCAGGCGTGGGGGCAAGAGACTCTGCACTGTTCTCTTCCGGGACCTGGGTTTTATAGTCTCTGAGTCTTGGCCGTTGATGGGATTACACGGCGCCAGGGGGCCAGTTTTTGGGTGTGACCCCCACCTACTGGAATTTGGAGGAAGACCTCCAGAACAGCCACCACCATGCTGAGACCACCACAACATAATGTCATGAACTTGACAAATAGAGAGGAATGGGGAGAAAGTGAGCCTTGGTAAGAGAGCTAGAGTATCCGGGGGGAGGAAGATAAAATGGGGGATTGGGGGAGAGATGGTGAGTTTTACCTGTAAAAAAAATCTTTGGTTCTGTTTTGGACCATATCAACTATGGCTTACTCCTAATTCTGTGCTCAGGGTTTGCTTGTGGCAGTGCTCAGGGGACCATATATGCTGCTGGGGATCAAACCAGGATCCACCATGTGCAAGGTACGTGCTATCTCTCCAGCTACTTGTAATGTTGGGGGGTATTTTTTGGGTCACATCCAGTGATTCTCAGAGATTACTCCTGGCTGTGCACTCAGGAATCACTCCTGGCGGTGCTCAGGGGACCATACAGGATGCTGGGGATTGAACCCAGGTCATCTGGGTGCCTAGTAAACCCCACTGGAGCACTATTGCTCCAGCCCTTACTTGTGACATTAAAACAAAAAGTTATTTTTGGAGGGTCAGAGGTGAGAGCCACCTTCGGCTTTCCTGGGATCTGCAAGTGTCTACCTGGGAACTGAGGCAACCCTGGAGATCCAGGAGCAGACACTCAAGCTGCTGAGTTTCGGCTTTGGCCAGGGTGCCAACAGGAGCAGCGGTGAATGCAACATCAGCAGGAAAATGATGCTGATGGAAGTTTCTGGAAGACTGCATCCTTGGGGTGCCGACGGACACCTGGCTGTGTGCATGGAGCTGTTATAGGATTGGCCCTAACGGGACGATGACGTTCTGGGGGGCTTTGCATCTACATGCATGTATGTCCTGCCTCCCCAGCCATCCCGGGAAAGGGCCCGTTTGTATTTGCAATGCCCGTGGGTGGGGTTCGTCTTCCTTCTCCTCTTCGACATTCCCAGCTTCACCTGCCCAATATCAGTGTCACAGGGACACAAAGAAACTGAAATTAAACATTAACCAGGATTGGTGAGAATGTCACCCCAGCGAGTGTCAGGGGGCAGCAAGCGCCCCAGATCTCAGATGGGGGCTGCGGTGGGGGAGTCAGGGAGGCTGGGCGGGCGCTGGAGTAAGGGACGGGGAGGGGCCCAGTGCATTCCGCTTGCCAGCCAGCAACCGCTGAGCCCTCCTGGGCAGCCTCTGGCAGGGGCAAGGGCGCTCAGAGAAGCAGGCAGTGGGGTCCTGGGAGGAAGAACGAACGAGGCCGAGACTCCCTTCACCCCCCTGGAGGCAGCCACGGCTGTAGGAGCTCAAGAATCAATAGACTGGAGCTGGAGTGATAGTTCACCTTGCTCCCGGCCGACCCGGGTTCGATTCCTAGCATCCCATAGTCCAAGAGCCAGGAATGACCCCTGTGCATCTCCAGGTATGATCCCCAAAGCAAAAACAAACAAACCACCACCACCACCACCAACAACAAAGAATCAATAGACTTAGAGGAGGGGGGGTGGCGTCCAGTTGGAGACCACCGCAGGAAGGGAGGGAGCAGTATCAGGCGGGGGCGAATGACTAACCTGGCATGGGGTGGGAGGGTTTGCGTGGATGCCAGAATTCGACGCAACTTGGGGCCAGATTGGAATGGCCCACTCGGGGCCGGAGCGATGGCACAGCAGATAGAGCATTTGCCTTGCAAGCAGTCAGCCTGTGTTCGATCCCCGGCACCCCATATGGCTCCCCCGAGCACTGCCAGGAGAAATTCCTGAGTGCAGAACCAGGAGGAGCCCCTGAGCATTGCCGGGTGTGACCCAAAAAGCAAAACAAAAACAACAAACAAACACCCGGAAGGTTCCACTTGATCGGGAATGTTCCAGGGACTCTGCCGGTGATCTGGAGCTGCACTCCAGTCCCCCAGCACTGCTTAGGAGGCAGAATAAATGAGAGGAACAACGCCGCGTCCCGGAGCACCCGACCCGCAGCCGTGGCTGGCATGCCCCTGTGCGGGTTTGGCGTGACCTTTCCTGAAATGACTATGACAGGTGACAAGTGTCGAGGCTTGCAGTCGACACCAGAAACCCCCACTTCGGTTTTTCTTTTCTAGACTTGACTCAGGTGCCGAAACATGGATGTGAAACGTGACTCCGCCCCAGGCCCCACCGCTGCCTCCCCTCCACCCCCGCCCCCGCCCCTGCCAGACATCCACTGGGTGAACCCCAACCCCCAGCCCACATCAGCTCAGCACAGGCCTGGAGTAAAGGGGGGGTGCTGGCCAGGGGTCACAAAGCTGAGGCTACAGGCGTGGTTCGGACGCGCCGCTGGGCCATGACACACGCCACAGTCCCCATCCCCTGTGCCTTGCTCAGCACATAGGCAGGCAAGGGCTTGAGCGGGTGCCACGGAACCCAGGGGGGCCTGGGGGCTCCTGGAGTTGGGGTTTGTAAGATCCCGGGGGGTCCTCATTTTGAGGAGAAGGCCGTCCTTTTCAGATCGGTGCTCGGGGGAGCAAATAGGATGCCAAGGACCGAAGCCGGGTCTCCCGCAAGAAAGCCTAACTTCCTACCCACTGTCCTATCACTCCAGCGCCCGTTTTCTTCTCTTGATCACACTCAGGACCATCACTCCGGACGCTCTACAGCCTGCTGGAGCACTCCTCTCCTGCCACATGCCCCTGTGGCCTTTTTTTTTTTTGTCATACCCGGCGATGCACAGGGGTTATTCCTGGCTCATGCACTCAGGAATTAACTTCTGGCGGTGCTCGGGGGACCGACCATACGAGATGCTGGGAATCGAACCCAGGTCGGCCGCGTGCAAGGCAAACATCCTACCCACTGTGCTATCGCTCCAGCCCTGAGGGCCGTCTTTTTGTCTGCTTCTTGGAGCATGGGCAGTCCCACAGCCCCACAGTCCTGACCAAGTGCTTCCACCACCCCCAGGCACTCCCTCCCCCTTTCCTTGCATTTCATGTCTCCCGATCTCCAAGGCTCCACTGCAGTGACACCGTCTCTGAGAGCCCCTCACCCCGTTCGGACACTCGTTCTCCCGGAGGTGACCACCCAGAGTTTCTCTCTCCCAGGTGGGGGCTCCCCACGGAGCTGGGGGCGGGGGGGTCTGGGGACCTCAAAGGCCAACCCTGGGATGTGGACGCCGTGGGGTGCCGGCATGCGCCCCTCCCTCTGAGCTCTCTCCCCAGCTCTGCTCCCATGCTTTCATTCCCTTGATCCCTGTCAGAGAGAGTGACCAGAAGGGGCCCGTGGCTGTTGTGGTGGGCTCAGAGAAACTCCGTGTCCGTGGAAGCCGAGCCGGAGGGTGGACCCGCTTCTCACTGGCCTCTCATTCCCTCCTCGCTGTCCCCACACCCACCCCTGCCCACCACATGTGTGCAGAGCAGTGGGCCCGGGCAGCGGCCAGCATGAATGACCGCACCTTCCGGTCATGCTGCCTGCAGCCGCACCAGAGGACACAGAACTGTCCTGTCTGTCTGTCCTCACTGACCCACAGACACCGTGAGAGACAGGACCGAGGTGGGTGTAAGATACAGTGTTTTTGGGGGAGTGCAAGGTGCCATCTGTTCTCAGAGCAAAATCCTTCTCTGCAGCTCTGTGGCCCCGTGAGCTTCCGGCGTGTGAGTGTGTGTGTGGGGGGGGGGGCGGTGGGGGGGGGGGGAACGACATCTGTCCTTTCTCCAGACCAGAGCACAAAGGATGCCCGGGACCAGCTGGGACTTCCCTTGCCAGCCCCCAACCCCAGCTGAGAACTCTGTCATATGAGTCTGATGCAACCCAGGGACTTGGGGGTGGGGGTGGGGTGAGGAAGGCCGGGGTCCCCCATTTGAGTTCCTGGGCTCCATCTCTGAGTCACGGCTCATCTGAGCTGCTACAATAAAGATGAAAAGAGATTGTGGGTTCTGGGGTTTTTTTAGAAGTTGTTTGTTTGATACTCTATGGCGTGGAGGCCAGCCGCACACGCTAGGGGAAAAGGCAGCTCAGATAGAGAAGGGAGCACCAAATAAAGGGTGTTGGGAGGATCCGCCCAGGATGGGAGATGCATGCTGGAAGTAGACTCTAGACCAAACATGATTGCCACTCAATGCCTCTCTTACAAACCATAGCACCCAAAAGGAGAGAGAGAACTAAAGGGAATGCCCTGCCACAGAGGCAGGGTGGGATGGGGGGATGGAGGGGTGGGAGGAATCCTGGGATCAGTGGTGGTGGAGAATGGGCACTGGTGGAGGGATGGGTATTCGATCACTGTATAACTGAAACCCAAGCACAAAACTTTGTAAGTCTACAACTGTACCTCATAATGTTTCACTAATAAAAATTTTTTAAAAAAAAAGTTGTTTGAGGGTAGGAAGCCGCATACAGCAGTGCCCAGAGGCTACTTCTGGTGGGGCTCAGGGGACCAGAGACGGTGCTGGGACTCAAACCAAACCAGAGTTGGCGAGTACAAGGCAAGCAGCTTAAACTCTTCTCTCTCTGTCTCTGTCTCTGTCTCTCTCTCTGTCTCTCTGTCTCTGTCTCTCTGTCTCTCTCTCTCCTCTCTCTCTCTCTCTCTCTCTCTCTCTCTCTCTCTCTCTCTCTCTCTCTCTCTCTCTCTCTC